>NW_028274814.1:74731884-75440384 GCF_037043125.1 Eumetopias jubatus | reverse complement strand
ACACAAAGTGAAAGAGATTATCTGAAAAGGCCTATACCTATTAAAGAAATTGATAAAAAAAAATAATAACCTCCCAAAACAGAAAGCACCAGGTTCAGGGGTTGTCTGGTAAATTCTACCAAATATTTAAGGTTCCTCAAAAATTAAAAAAAAAAAAAAAAAAAAAAAAAACCATATGATCCAGTAATCCCACTATGGACTATTTACCCAAAAGAAATAAAAAAGCTAATTTGAAAAAGATATGTGCACTTCTATGTTTACCAAAACATTATCTACAATAGCCAAGGTATGGGAGCAACCCAAGTGTCCAACCACAGATCAACAGGTAAAAATGTGGCATATAAACAGAGTATCACTCAACCATGAAACAAAAGAATGAGATTTTGCCATTTGCAACAACATGGATGGACCTAGAGGGTATCATGCTAACTGCAATGTGTCAAAGAGAAAAAGACAAATACATGATTTCACTAATATATGGAATCTAAAAAACACAAAAAACAAAACTCTATACAGTTTTTAAAGAAACAATACATACTTCCGCACCCAGTAATGCAGGAAGAGGAAGAATCTGGGAAACGGCTAGTTTAACCTGTTCAATTTATAGATGAGGAATTTGAGGCTATCTTGAGGCACACCAAACTGAAATGACTTTCTAGCTAAATAGTAGTAGCAGAATTAGAGAAGATCATCTATTTGACTTTTCTCCGTGGTACATTTCTAAATATGGGAAGACTGCCAGGCATAATTCTGCAACAAGCTTCATGCATGCTTCCAGAAAATTCAGATCATGTTTCTACAGAAGTCAAATTCACAGAATCAAAGAGTGAAATGGTGTTTACCAGGGGCTGGGGAAGAAGGAAATGAGGATCAATGGTCATAAAGTTTCAGTTCAGCAAGATGAATAAGCTTGAGAGATGTACAGATGCACTGTACCTACAGTCCACCATAAGGTATTATACACTTAACAATTTGTTAAGAGGGTAGATCTCATGTTAAGTGTCCTTGCCACAATAAGGCAAAATTAAATAAAAATTCAGATCATGTTAGAAAACAGCTGGAGAGAAATAAGATGGTTTTTTTTTTTAATTTATTTTAGAGAGAGAGAGAGACGGTGAGCACGTGTGGGGGGGGAGGGGCAGAGAGAGGGAATCTTCAAGCAGACCCCTTGCTGAGCATGGATCCCAATGCAGGGCTCAATCCCACAACCCATGAGATCATGACCTGAGTTGAAACCAAGAGTCAGATGCTTAATCGACTGAGCTGCCCAGGTGCCCCTAAGACGGTTGCTTTTATATGAAAATACAAATTATATTCTAGAGATGATTCAAGTTTCTCTCCCTTCATTAAGTGAAGCTTATCACCTGAATAAGACATTACTCATCAAAGCAGCTATTTCTTTTTAATTTGTAAACTTAAAAAAGAAATTTTCTACCCCTAAAATTACAATATTGATGTGGCTATATATATAAAGAAGAGAAATTATAAAAATGACAACTGTCCAGCAAAAAACCACAGTGATGCTGAGGGGTGAGGAGAAAAGTGGTAAAAATAAGCCCAAAATGGAAAGATGAAATAGTTATAAGAATAGTAAAATGTCAATAAAAAAGCTAGGTGATTGGTACATATAGGTGTTCACTGCAGAATTATGTCAAGTGTACCTTATGAGTGAAAACTTTTACATTAAATGTCAGGAAAAAGAAAATCAACCAGCATGAGATCATCTAAGAACTGCAGTGCCTTCATTAAAATAACCCTGGGTAAAAGAAACTAAAGAATAGGGAGGAGCTTGACTTCTACATTTTGAATGAACATTATAGGGAAACAATTTATGGGAAAAGACACAGAAATTCAAAGCCAAAATGAACGCATGGGGATTGTACCATTTTTGCCATTCGAAAGCAAAGGAAGAAGTTAAAATAACTGTTAAAAAAAAAAAAAAAGGAAATTGGGGCCCTTGGGTGGCGTAGTTGACTAAGCATCCAACTCTTGGTTTCAGCTCGGGTCGTGATCTCAGGGTCATAAGAGCGAGCCCTGCGTCTGGCCCCCCCACTCAGTGTGGAGTCTCCTTTAAAGGCTCTCTACCCCTCCCTTTGCCCCTCCTGCTCATGCTCTTTCTCTCAAATAATAAATCAATCTTTAAAAAAAAAAGGAGATTAAAGACAAGGAGTTGAGCATCTTTCATGTTTTTTGGTTATTCTGATATTGCTTTTATGTAGTTTCCATACTGTACATACCCCCCGCCATGGCTAAAACTAAAAATTAAAATTATACCAAATGTTGGCAAGTATGTGGAGCAACTGTGACTCTCATACATCTCTGGAGGGAGTACAAATTGATAAAATTTCTTTGGAATTGTTTGGCATTATGTACTCAAGTTGTAATATCCTATGAATCATCAATCCTTCTTAAAAATCAATAGAAATATATATATATATATATATGTATGGCCAAAAACATGTATAGAATGTTCATAGAACCACTATTTTTAATAGCTCCAAACTGAAAATCACCAATATGCCTACCAAAAGTAGAATGGAAAAAACAAAATTGAGTATATTCTTAGAACAGAATTCTATACTGCAATAATATGAACATACTGCTACACGTAATATGAATGAATCTCACAAATAATGCTGAATAAAAAAGCTAGTACAAAAGAATGTACACCATATGAGTCTACTTATATAGAGTTCAAAATCAGGCAAAATTCTATGGTGTATCATCAGGATCGTGGTCCCACTGAGGAAAATGGGATAAAGACAGAGAATCAAAGGAGCTCTGTGGTATTGGTGTTCCTCTATTTCTGAACTTGGATAGTTGGTTATGTTGCTGGTTCATTCTGTGATAATTCATTGAGCTTTGTACTTGTGTTTTTTAATACTTTAGGTATGATCTACTTAAAAAATTTATTAAGCAAATTTTTAAATGAGCAATGAAATTTCTACAATTTTTTTCTGGAAAAGAAAAAATAGTCCTATAAAACTTGATTTAAAAATAACTTACATAATTTGAAAGATACATGCACCCCTATGTTTGTTGCAGTTGTATTTCCAATAGCCAAGACATAGAAGCAACTCAACTGCCTATCCACAGATGAATGGATTACAAAGATGTAATGTGAGTGCATGAGTGCGCGTGTGTGCGCGCGCGCGCGCGCACACACACACACACACACACACACACACACACACACACACACACACACTGGAATATTACTCAGCCATCAAAAGGAATGGAATCTTTCCATCTTCAAGAATATAGGTAGACCCACCCAGAGGATATAACGCTAAGTAAAATAAGTCAGAGAAAGACAAATACTGTATGATTTCACTCATGTAGAATTTAAGAAACAAAACAAATGAACAAAGAAAAAAAAGGACAAACAAAAAACTAGACTCTTAAAAACAGAACAAAGTGGTGGTTGCCAGCAGGGAGGTGGGTGAGGAAATGGGTAAAATAGTTAAAGGATTAAAAGTACACTTATATTAACGAGCACTGAGTAATGTATAAAATTGTTCAATCATTACATTGTACACCTGAAACCAACACTGTATGTGAACTAACGTCAATAATAAAAACAATTACGAAGTGGGATCAAATTATTTTCCTTCTATAATTAATGAACATTTTGAAAAAGAAAAATCAGTATGAAAAATTTCACAAATTACAAAAATTTTTCCACATGTTAAAAAGTATTCTTTTGGGCTCCTGGGTGACTCAGATGGTTAAGCATCTGCCTTCGGCTCAGGTCATGATCCCAGGGTCCTGGGATGGAGTCCCGCATCGGGTTCCCTGCTCAGCAGGGAGCCTGCTTCTCCCTCTGCCTCTTTCTCTCTCTCTCATGAATAAATAAATAAAATCTTTAAAAGAAAAAGTATTCTTTTATTTTTATGTCACATGGATAAAACTAGAAAACTAAATTTAAATCACCAGGATGATTTTAAAGTAACAATTTTTCTTAAAAAAAAAAAGATTTTACTTTTCCTTTAGTAATCTCTACGCCCAACATGGGGCTCGAACCCACAACCCTGAGATCAAGAGTTGCATGTTCCACCAACTGAGCCATCCAGGCACCCCATAACAATTCCATTTTTGATATAAATTAATATCTTCTACTTTTGGGGGTTTTAAAAAATAAGCACTCACTAGATAAAATATGCCTCTTTTGTTGTATAAAATGGTATTCTTTCAATTTCAAATTTCAAGGTTTTTTGATATGTTTAATAAAGGATAAACACTGTGTCACTTTAATACACTTAATAGATAATGAAAAATAATTTGTAAGCATCAGTGAAAACAATTTAAGACACAAATTACCAGTTTGAATGCAGGTTTTTCTCCTTTCCCTCTAAAAATAGTACCAAAATGAGTTAAAGAAAATTTTCTGAAGAAACTAAACCAGAAAGGCAAGGTGTAAGACGTACAGTGAAGGTTGGGGGTGAGGGATCAATCAGACAAAAAACAGGATTGGGTGAAAGTAACATACTTAATATGGTTAAGGTCCTCCTGGTCCCCTCTCCCATTCTGTTTCCGTAACACAGGATTTTACACTGGCCCTCCTCCAAACTGCCTACCTCCAAAGGCAAGAAAATCAGAGACTTTTCCCTGGAGAAACAATCTCTCTCTAGAGACTGAAATTTGAAGGACTTCTAATAAACAAATTGGTTCATTAGGGGTCACCCAAAATGGCAATCACCAGTGACAAATGGAGATCTGCACTCAAAGCTTCTAACTGGCTTGGTGATATTTTATTCTTAATATAGAAAAGGAAGCCGAAATGCTCATTTGAGGAATTTGGATGAAACAGCAACTATACTTAAAGGGAGCAGAAGAGCAGGGTGTAATAAAATAGCAACAACTGGCACTCAGAAAGATCTCTTAGAAATGAAAGTAGGATAGCCTAAGTAAGAATTCAATAGATTTGATGATAAAGTCAAGGAAATTTCCAGGAAATATATTAAACAGACAAAAATGAAAACTAAAGAGAGAAAGGAAAATTAGAGGATCAATTTAAGAGGGTCTAGCATCCAAACAACAGAAGTTCAAGAAATGAGGAATAGAGACCATGGCTGGCAGAGAATTATAAAAAGAAAAACATTCAAGAAAAATTCCCATTATGGAAGGACTTGAATCTCCTGATTGAAAGGATCCACTGAAATGAAATGCCCACTTGAGTGATCACAACAAAACACCTACACCAAGACACATCATCATAAAACTTCAGGATATCAGAAAGTAAGGTAAAAAAAAAAAAAAAAAAAAAAAGATCCTAAATGTTTCTAGGGGAGGAAATAGATCACAAACACAGGAAAGAGAACCAGGATGTTATAGACTTCTTAAGAGGAAAGCTGCATGCTGGAACACATTAAGAGCAATGCCCTCACAAACTTAAAACAAACAAACAAACAAACAACTTTTCAGTCTAGAATTATGTATCTAGCCGAACTATCATGAGTAAAAATAAAGACATTTTCAGATATGTGGGGTTTTAAAATTACTGGAGGATACACTTTAGTATGATGAGGGAATAAATCAAGCAAAAGAACTAGTTCGGATTTAAGAAAAAGGGATTTAATATTGAAGGAATTCCCAAGATTGATATACTGTAAAGGGAATTAGTCTCTTAATTTATTTTTCAGGCTGTTCATTATCAGTGTATAGAAAAGTACCATTTGATTTTAAATAAGATCCATGTATTATTTTGATAAAAGGTATATAAATCAAAAGGAGGAGAAATATATTGCAATTCTCCAGAGCTCAAACTTAATCAGAATGGAGATAAACTAGATTTAAACATTTTACATTATTCAAACAATCAGATTCTGAATTCCAAATTTTAAATATGCTTACATTTCATATTGTTCAGTATACTATACTACAAGAATGAAGGTAAATTTCCATATATCTTCCTATCTTCGTGCAATTTTCTTATTGCTAACAGAGTTGGCTTTAGTCTTAAAAAAAAAAAAATCATACCCTGTTACTTATTCCATTCTCATCTCTGTTGAGAAAGAAATCTCAACGGGGAATTATCTTTTGCAGCTATCTGATTTCCTACACTCTCTTCTTCACACATATGTTTTGCCAGATTCTGCCAGTATTCTTGCTAAGCAAAACTCCACATCACTGGAGATGTCTGAATGAGGTTCTACAGTTCAGCCTTCACTGGGAGGATGAATGGTAAGAATTTAATGGATTGTTTTCCTTCTCTTGATTCTGCTATTCTAAGATCATAGTAACTAAAGATACCAGAAGACATTTGGAAGGTTTAGAGTTAAATATAAAATAACAAAATAAACAACAAAACAAAAACAGTAAAATGAAAACTTCTGGCTCAATAATTACATCTAGACAAAGTGGCTCTGCTATAAGCCTAAGAATGTGCAATTTGAATGTGAGGAAAAAGTGCTAAGAAAAAGTTATAAAATTACTTTTAGAATTCCAATTATCTATACAAATTCCAGACCAGAACTCTAGAAAAGACTGAATTTGCGAGGCTTCTTTCCTTCCATTTGTCTATCAATCAAATACTTACTGAATTGCTATCACATTCCAAACAATATGCCAGGCACTGAGGACACAAAAATGAAAATCAATATTCAATCCCTGCTTTCAACGATCTCACCATCTAGGGTGTTAATATGTAATATGTAAGGTGGTAGGGAGTACCTATGGCACCCCAGGTCAGAGGCAGGCTAGTGAGGAAGATGTCAGGAAAGGAAGAGGTAATCCCTGAGTTGAATCTTAAGGATGAATAGAAAGTAGAGATTATCTACTACACATTAAGTACTGTGCTAGGTGTTCAGGCTACAAAGATTACTCAGACAAAGTCTACACATAGGTCAGCAGGAGAAAACAACCATATAAAAACTATTTTCAAGATTATTTATTTATTTCAGAGGGAGAGAGCAAGCAAGCAAGCCTGTGCACAGGTGGGAGGAGGGGCAGAGGGAGAGAATCCCAAGCAGACTCACCGCTGAGTGCAGAGCCTGTCGTGGGGCTTGATCCCACAACCCATGGGATCATGAACTGAGCCAAAACCAAGAGTTGGACACCTAACTGACTGAGCCACCCAGGCACCCCTAAAAACTATTTACAAAACAGTAAGATTAATGTTATATCTCTTCAACAAATGGTGTTGGGAAAACTGGACAGCCACATGCAGAAGAATGAAACTGGACCACTTTCTTACACCATACACAAAAATAAATTCCAAGCGGGTGAAAGACCTAAATATAAGACAGGAAACCATCAAAATCCTAGGGGAGAAAACAGGCAGCAAACTCTTTGACCTTGGCTGCAGCAAATTCTTACTAGACACGTCTCTGGAAGCAAGGGAAACAAAACAAAAATGAAATATTGGTGGGACCTTACCAAGATAAAAAGCTTCTGCACAGTGAAGGAAACAACAAAACTAAAGGGTAACCAACAGAATGGAGGAAGGTAGTTGCAAATGACATACTGAATAAAGGGCTAGTATCCAGAATCTAAGGAACTCATCAAAATCAACACCCAAAAAATAAATAATCCAGTTAAGAAACGGGCAGAGGACATGAACAGACACTTCTCCAAAGAAGACATAAACATGGCTAACAGACACATGAAAAAGTGCTCAACATCACTCAGCATCAGAGAAATACAAATCAAAACCACAATGAGACACTACCTCACACCTGTCCGAATGGCTAAAATTAGTAACTCAGAAAACAACAGATGTTGGCGAGGACATGGAGAAAGGGGAACACTTTTGCACTTCTGCTGGGAACGCAAACTGGTGCAGCCACTTTGGAAAACAGTGTGGAGGCTCCTCAAAAAGTTAAAGATAGAGCTACCCTATGACCCAGCAATTGCACTATTAGGTATTTATCCAAAGGATACAAAATGCTGATTCAAAGGGGCACATGCACCCCAGTGTTTATAGCAGCACTATCAACAATAGCCAGATTATGGCAAGAGCCCAAATGTCCATTGACAGATGAATGGATAAAGAAGATGTGGTACATATATACTATGGAATACTACTCAGCCATCAAAGAATGAAATCTTGCCATTTGCAATGACGTGGATAGAACTAGACTGTACCACGCTAAGCGAAGTAAGTTAGTCAGAGAAAGACAAATACCACACGATTCCACTCATGTGTGGAATTTAAGAAACAAAACAGATGAACATAGGGGAAGGGAAGGAAAAAATAAGATAAAAACAGAGACAGAGGCAAGCCATAAAAAGACTCCTAACTGTAGAGAACAAACTGAGGGTTGCTGGAAGGGAAGTAGGGGATGGGCTAAATGGGTGATGGGTATTAAGGAGGGTACTTGTTGGGATGAGCACTGGGTGTTATAACTAAGTGATGAATCACTAAATTCTACTCCTGAAACCAATACTACACTATCTGTTAACTAACTTGAATTTAAATTTAGAAAAATAATAAAATATTGAGAACTTCCAAAAAAAAAGTTACAAGACAGGTTACAAAAATACAGAAGACTGAACTCGATGGGGAAGGGGAACACAGCATAGGAGGCAGCACACAAAAGCTACTATGTGAGCTGAGTCACAAAGGGTTTCCAGATATTCAGCAGGCCGGCACCCCAGGGAGAGGGCATTCTAGGCAGGGAGAATAGTATGAACATCAGAACTGAAGGTACAAAAGTGTGACCTGAAAGAGTCTAACTTGATTAGGAATCTGTATGTGGCTTATCTGGGCTGACACCGCAATGTAAGCTATGAAGCACAAGGTGGAGAGGAAAATACAGTGAGAAAGGTAGTAAGAAACCATGTTATGAATGGAAAAGGAAGATGCTGGTGTTCTTGTATGGTGACTAAACCTTCATACTTCTTTCTTTCTGAAAAACTTTGCTTATTTTTCTATTTGAATGTTAAGGATTTTTCTTATTCACCTGTGAGAACACTGGATACACTAAATACAGCAACTTTTGCATTGCAAATACTGTTTTTTAAACTTCAGTTTTAAGTTTTATTCATCTTTAATTTACAGAAGTTTGATATACTCAAAATCATTGCTTTTTTTTCTTCTTTTGTTGGTCCAACGTTTTCATAGTGGGAAAATTCAGCTGGAAGGTTACTGCAAGAAACGTAAAAGAACTAATAAGGCAAGGTACAAGTGGGGGTGGGGGAGGAGAAGTAAGGTAGATGGAGGATACGTCTAGGAGATGGGACTACTTATATGTCCGAGGAGAGAAACACAGAGAGAAAGTCACTAGCCAGAAGGCAGGATGTCTCCAAAGACAACTTCTCAACAAAAGAGCCTAAGATGAGTCAGTTGAAGATATAGAGGGAATACTAGAAAAATAGAGACAAGCTCCAAGGGAGACAAAGTCCAAAAGGCATCAACAGGACTTTCCACATTTGCTCTCTCAGGATTAGAGTTATAGTTTCTACTTTCTACAGATGTAAAAAATCCTGAGTTTCTCTTGCTTGATTAAATCCATTAAAAAGTATGTTTGGTTGTTTTGGAGCCCAACGTGGGGCCTGAACTCCTGACTCTGAGATCAAGAGCTGAGCTGAGATCAAGAGTCAGATACTTAACCAACTGAGCTACCCTGGAGCCCAGAAAGTCAGTTTTAAACTTGAGAGCATTATAGTGAATCTTAGCAATATCTATGACTTTGATGGCTTCATGAAAATGCCAATCACCAAACTAAATTCCATCCTAATTCCACACGATTCAAATGATTCACATTCATTTTCCAATTCATTCCTCCTCCCGTCTCCCAGAAACTTCTAAGGTTTCTCTTTAGTAAATCTACTTTTTGCTCTAAATTCTATGGTCAGCAAGAAAATTAACCTAACAGAACAAATTAAAAGATCACCTTTTGGTTGTTTCAACTTCTACTTTTTTGGCTTTTAAGAGATTACGATGGCCTGACCTTGGCATAAGCTTTTGGACATATTCACAAAATTGATTAAAAAAAAACAGTGAATAAAAACACAGATATCTAATCTTATTGATTTACATGTAAAAGTAAGATAATCTAAATTCACTCTGGCTATGGAAAATAGATTACTCACCTGCGACCACATTCTGAATATTTACCAATATTTTTTAATATTAAGGCAGCTGTTAGTCGGATGTGTTTAGTTATTGGTCCCTCTTTTTCATCCTTAAAAAGAAAGGAAAAGAAAAGAATAAAGATCTAAATCATACAGTGCTCACACCTTTGCAGATAAGGCTTTCAAGGCTTGCTTACTGTAAAATCTCGAAAGACAAGGTTTCTTGATCCTCTCCTAAGAGCCATCAGAGCAGCACTGGGATGATTCACAATGGCCTTCTGTGCTCTAGGAGTTGAGCTTGTGCCCCCTAGAGCAGGCTGCCTAAATTGAGGAGAAAGTGAGAGAGACAGATTGTTAACATGATGCTACAGAAAGGCTGACAAGGATGACCAACCTGCCAGGCCCTAGGGTGGTTACTTCACAATAAATAAAAGCTCCCATGACCCAGCATTAATGTTTACTTTGTGTCAGCCCAGCCAAAGGGGCTCTTAGTATCAGGGTGAAGTTTCAAGTCTTTCATTTTCCAATCTAACAATTTTAAAGCAAACAAGAGCTGTTCTAGTGTAGTCCATCTTTAAAGTTACTGTGTCAGTAAATATGCAATCAAAATCAATACAACATTGTATCAAAGCTCTGGAGTTCACATCTTTGAATGTAATGTGAAGATTTTACCAAAGAAGAAAATAGTCTACAATTTGAGTTGCAAGTTAGTTTTGCTAAACAGTATCTAAGAGTAAAATAGTATTACCTAAGAATGTGTTGATACAGGGATAGGTCATCCAGGAAAAGATAACCAACGTGATAGTAACAAGAAATTATGCCAACAACTGTATTTCAAACTATTACTTTGTTACGTCATCTTATTTTTCATCATTATGTGATAATATCAATCAATCCTTTCAGTATATTTCTACTGTCCTTTATGAAAGATACAGAATGGAGGGAGTGCAGAGACAGATTTTATATAAAAGATTCAAACTATGCTAGATTTCCTTGGTCAAGGAGAAAAACTGCATCAATATCCATTGCATTCTCATGAGGCAATGGTGGGAAGAGCAATGACTCGCACATGAGGAAATGCAGTCTATTTCTCACACTCTAACTACCTGTGTGAGTTTGAAAATTTCCATTTGCCCCTCTGTGGCTCCAGGTTTCGCGTCTGTAACGTGGGGCGATTTCTGGCACTTTTAAATATAAGTAAACTAATTATGAATGTAAAGCAATCTTAAAATTGTAAGCCACTTTACATCCATATCTAGATATATGTCTACAGATACGATTATCTATATATTGATACAACTGTTATTGGATGTTAGGTATAAGTGACAAAGATTTTTTATTTGATTGAAATTGATATCCCAAATATCTTTTCCTCCAAATTTAAGCGAAACCAAGTACACTCCAACATATTCTTATACACTACATAATATATACAAATTAAGTACAGTGAAAATTATAGAAAAATACATTTGGCAGAAAAATGACTTTCTCTGCCTTTAGGGTACAATCCAAACTCATGACTATGGCTAATGAGACTCTTGGCTAATCAGTCCTCATTCTTTGAGTCTCAGTTTGGATGCACTTTCTATCAGAAAGCCTTCCCTGGTCTCCTACATTGGTTGACATGGGCCCTCACAGTGTCTTGAGCATGTCCTCATTTTAGTAGTGATTACACTAGATAGTAAGAATTACTTATATCTCTCATTTGATCTCTAGACATTGAACAGCAAAACATACCTTGGTCACAAATACCTCATACCATACTTTAGTGCCTAGCACATAGTAGATGCTCATTAAATAGTAATGGAACGAATGAAGTATGTAAGCAGCTTGTGTTCCCATACTTCTGGTTCTTCTAGAATTTCAGTTCTGTGCAGTTATAGACTAGATCTTGTTCTTAGACTTCTCTATCTCTGGCACAATGCCAAGTACACAGCACTATCTCAATAATGGTGACAAATTAATATTTCTTCACATTTTGAGAGGTAAGCATATTATTATGTTACAGAATCTACAACTAAAGGTCTCAGTTAGAAACAGAATAGGAGATAAAAACTGTGTAAATCTAATAAGGCTCTTACAGGAATCTACACCCAACTAGAACTTGACTACATGCCTTACAAGTATGTGGCTCATGAAATAACAGGTAAATGAATAACCATACAGTAAATGTAGTATGTATACAATTCTCACATGACACCCTGGCCTGTCCTCACAGGAGTAGTTATAGGAAGAAATCTCTTTGCCATTATCAAATACATACTCAATTACTCTCTCAAAGGACAAAGAACCATATATACATTTTCAGTTTACAAAGCATTTCTCAAATATCATCTGTCACTACTTCTAATGACTTATCTACAAATTAGAATCAAAACATTACAGCTACAAAGTCCTAACAGACTATGAGTTCTAGCCAGAATGAAAAGTTATGCTTGGAGAATTTAAGCAGTTTGAACAGGGTCACATAGCTGGTTAATGGTAGAGCTCAACTGGAATCTAGGTCTCGGTCTCCCAATATGTTAAGCTGTCTTTCACTGGTACTATGTTTTGCCTAGTTTCCTGACTTTTCTTTTTGTATGTGCAACGGGAAGTAAACTCATGGTCCTTACTTGGTAGAAGATTTTTGACTTCCTGCTTGTCCTGGTTCATCTTGTTTTAATCCTGCAAGCAGGGCATCTTTTGAACAGTGCTTATCCTTTTTAAGAAAGAGGAAGTAAAAGAATATGCATCAAGATCTTTAATGCAACCAGGTGAGTTACTGACCAAATAGTATGAAGAAAGTATATACCTGTAAGTGGGTAATAAAAGAAAACCTCTGTCGCTGAAAAGGCTCACAACCTTCCCAAAGACATTGCCCTGGATATACATCTTTGCCTCCATGTTCAGTTGCTGCATGGTAGAAAACCTGTGAGGGTGTCTGAAACCATCTACAAAAAATAAAAGTAGTAGAAATTTTCTGGCAGATTTGCATATATTCTTTAAATCAGAACACTTGCTCTCCTAATACAAAAGCCCCAGATCAATATACAAAAATACTAAGCATAATAGTGTAGGCAAATCTCACATTCATTTTATTTCAAGGAATATTTTGAAATTATTTTAAAAATTTGTTTATATTTCTAAATCAAATCATTCAACTATACTGAAGACTTTTGGTAATTTAAGTTTATTATGTTTCATTCTCAATTCCCTACCTTCAATGAAAGTCAGCTAAGAATCTCTTGAAAGTAATATGTCATTTTAAAACACAATAGAAAACTACTTTACAAACAAATACCATATTCTCTTATACTTTTAGAAGCTGCTTAAACATTTACTAGACCTCATATTACATATAATAAATTCTAGCATATTAGATCCAACAATCTAAATGCTACAAATTTGGTAAGTCTGGCTTTTTAGTTGAATTCACATTATTTGTCCATGTTTAAGAAGCCACAGCCCTCATTTCTCTAACATCATACCCTACTCATTCACATACTTGGCGGCTTAACAATGTACAAATGTCTGAGTGGGTACATGGCCAAGGACACAACGTAAAGAAAGTCAGATACTATTTTCCCTTATTAATTAGAATATATGGCAATGAAAGAGAATACTGGATTCCAGACAGCAAAAGGTTTCAATTATTAATTAGCAACTCAAATATTTGCATAATCAATATCCTTAAAGTTTACGGCAGAGCTCTCTTAGGACTTGAGTTTTTTTGGATGTCATAAAAGTACGTCTATATTTAAGCCAGGTGTTGATGTGCAGTATATATGATAGAATTTTTAAAATAAATTTTAATCAAGAGTAATTGAATACTGAACTATAAAAGACAATGTCAGAAATCATTATATCATTCATATTCACTTATACAAATACATACAAAAGGTTTATTGTGAAGCTGTCATGGCTTGGAAAAATTCATATTGTTACAATGTCCAAACTTCCCAAAGAAATCTACAGATTTGGGTGCCTGGGTGGCTCAGTTGTTAATCATCTGCCTTCGGCTCAGGTCATGATCCCAGGGTCCTGGGATGGAGTCCCACATTGGGCTCCCTGCTCAGCGGGAAGCCTGCTTCTCCCTCTCCCACTCCCCCTGCTTGTGTTCCTGCTCTTGCTGTCTCTCTCTGTCAAATAAATAAATAAAATCTTTAAAAAAAAAAAAAGAAATCTACAGATTCAATACACACCCTATCAAAATTCTAATGGCATTTTTTGCAAAGAAAGAACAATCTTAAAGTTTATATGGAAACGCAGAAGATTCAGAATAGCCAAAGAATCTTAAGAACAACAAACTTAGAGGCATCATGCTGCCTGATTTCAAACTATATTACAAAGCTGCAGTAATTAAAATGGTACAGTACTGGCATAAAGACAGATACATACAGATCAGTGGAACAGTATAGAGCCCAGACATAAACCCACACATATATGATTGATTAATTTATAACAGAGGAGCCAGGAATATATGATGGGGAAAAGGGAAAGGACAGTCTCTTCAATAAATAGTTTTGGGGAAACTGGACAGACACATGCAAAAGAATGAAACTGAACAACTATCTTACACCATACACAAAAATTAACTCAAAATAGATGAAAGACTTGAATGTAGGACCTGAAACTATAAAACTCCTAGGAGAAAACAGAGGTGTTAAGCTCTTTGCTTTCAATCTTAGCAATGATTTTTTTTAATTTGATTTGAAAGCAAAGGCAACAAAAGCAAAAATAAACAAGTGAGACTATATCAAACTAAAAGCTTCTGCACAACAAAAGGAAAAAGCAACCTCGTGAATGGGAGAAAGTATTTGCAAATCACGTCTCTAATACGGGATCAATATCCAAAATATATGAAGAGCTCATACAACTCAATAGCAAAAAATAAGCAACCCAATTAAAAAAAGGCAGAGAATTTGAGTATTTTTTCCAAAGAAGACATACGGATGGGCAACAGATATATGAAAAGATGCTCAACACTACTCATCATCAGGGAAATGCAAATCAAAACCACAATAAGATATCATCTCATACCTGTCAGAATGGCTATTAAAAAAAAAAAAAAAAGACAAGAAACTGACAACTGCTGGTGAACATGTGGAGAAAAGGGAACATTCATGCACTGTTGGTGGGAATGCAAACTGGTATAGCCACTATGGAGAACAGTATGGAAGTTCTTCAGGAAATTAAAAATAGAACTACCATATGATCCAGTTATTATACCTTTGGGTATTTATCTGAAGAAAATGAAAACACTAATTAGAAAAGATATATACCCCCTATATTAATTGCAGCCTTATTTATAAAAGCCAAGACATGGAAGCAACCTAATGTCCGCTGATAGATGAATGGATAAAAACGCTGTGTTCAATGGAATATTACTCAGCCATAAAAAAAATAAAATAAAATCTTGCCATTTGCAACATCATGGATGGACCTAGAGGGTATTATGCCAAGTGAAATAAGTCAGAGAAAGACAAATACCATATAATCTCACTTATACATGAAATCTACAAAAAACCAAACTAAGTCCATAGATAAAGAGAAGAGACTGGTGGTTGTCAGGTGGGGGATGGTGGGTGGACAAAGGAGTAAAGGGGACAAAAGATATAAACTTCTAGTTGTAAAATAAGTCATGAGGATGTAAGAAAAAGAAGAGCTTATTTTGTAATTAAAATTAGTAAGTACATCTTTAGTTTTGGAATCTCTTAATTTTCAGTACAAACAATGCTATTTCATTAATATGAAATAAATATGACTGGAGCTCTAATAACTGTCACAAGGAGGCATTTTTTATTGTGTTTTTAATATCTTACCTAAATATTATAATTATTAATTGAAAGGTAAAGCTGTTTGCACACGCACACACCAAAATCAAAATGTACTACTACTAGTCACTAGTCAAAATGATACCTGAATTCTAAAATATCCCACAGTACGTTAAATGACTCACGTTTATTTACAACACACAAAATTGATGAATTTACCAGTCACAAGAG
Organism: Eumetopias jubatus; assembly: GCF_037043125.1. Taxonomy (NCBI): domain Eukaryota; kingdom Metazoa; phylum Chordata; class Mammalia; order Carnivora; family Otariidae; genus Eumetopias; species Eumetopias jubatus. The sequence goes on along the minus strand of NW_028274814.1, from coordinate 75,424,383 downwards.
AAAGGGATGAAATTAGTGCTTCTTTAAATCAAATTACTAAATATATTGAAACTGTATATATGTATGTTTTAAGATCACAGAGATTTTTTTTAAAATATACCTTTTTTTTTTTAAAGATTTTATTTATTTATACGAGAGAAAGAGAAGTGAGAGCAGGAACACAAGCAGGGGGAGTGGGAGAGGGAGAAGCAGTCTTTCCGCTGAGCAGGGAGCCCGCTATGGGGCTCGATCCCAGGACTCTGGGGACTCTGGGATCATGACCTGAGCCGAAGGCAGACACTTAACGACTGAGCCAACCCAGCGCCCCGATCACAGGGATTTTCAAGTGTTCATCACTTTACCTGCCCAGCACAGAGTCTATTATTTCCCTCTTATCTACTACCTTTCCCCTCTACCCTGAGTCTGTTTACTATTTGTCTAACTACTCAAGTCATACAAACCATTCAAGTTCTAGTATAACTATGAATGGAGCTGGTTGTAATGATCATATAAAAGTAGAAAATAGTTTCCAAATACCTAAATGGAGTATCTGGATTTTTAAAGCTTAAATGCAATTCCAATGCAAAACAGATACTGAGTTTGCAGAATGTCACTGATTTTTCTGGAATGGGATAGGGGAAGAGAAGAGGTGGGATGCCACTACTGTATACTTGTATGTCTAGAACAATTTTCCTTATTACTACTACCTTTCCATCAATAATCTACCCCTGCCACCCAAAATAACAAACACGTTCATTTAAAGAAACCAGAAAAATTGAAGAGTATCTAAATGAAAATAAAAATTCCCTGTGACCCAAACTGTTAACATTTTCGTGTATTTCCTTTAAGCTGTGTGCCTCCCCACCCCGTGTGTGTGTGTGTGTGTGTGTTTACACAAAACTGGGACTGTTACTCATAAAATTTGATACACTGCTGCCATAGTAAGGCTATATGGTGCAATTAAAAGAATGCCCTTCACTAAGATACTTTACTGTTATCTGCTGAAAAACCATTGTAATAAATACACAATCTCTGACATGTCCAATGTGAATGGCACACCCCTCCCCTCCAGCCGCTGATGTGCACAACCACAGGCAGAAGCACGGGACAAGTAACATTTCTGAAACTCATTTTACTTACCGGTAATCTACCTTTCAGGGTGGTTGTGAGGCTTAAATTTAATGATACGTGTAAAGCCATTTGGCAAACATCAGGCCAATGATAACTGAGAGCTACTACCATGATCAGTAGTAGTAGTAACAGCAGTCATAACGGTGGCATAGCAATCTCTGTCTTTTCACCTGGTCTGTCCTACTAATCACCTACCCTAAGACTTTTCCCACAACTACTCCAAACTTGCCAAGCCTTGTTCAACAGTCTACCTCCAAGTGAATGCTCTCGATTATCAAGGGATTCTCATCATTACAACTTATTTTATTAATTTCTGCTCCTGAAAACACTCCCCACAAAACTGCTCCAAACTTTACCACCTTTTGTTAAACACTAAACTTCAATCTGATTGTTTCAGAGTCTGTCTTCCCCTATATAGTGTGAGTCTGTAAATTTAGGGATATTTCCTTATTGTTATGCGTCTGAAAAAAAAAGGCTTATTCCTGAAAAAATTTAAGTTTATTCTATTAGAGCTGCCCTAACTTCCTTTTTCTCTGTATTAAATTTTCTGTCATTACTCATAGTTCCCCCTTCTCTTGGATCTTGGCTGGAAGTAGTCACTATTTCCAGGGTGAATTCTTTCACTTATATTCTGGAATCTGTTACATACCTTCGTAAACTACCTCTTCCTTTGCATCTTCTATCTTTTCCTTTCTACCGAAGCCTATACTTAAGTATAGCAATATACATGCTACTCCAACTAAAAACAACAGAAACAACACTTTTCCTTTGATCTCATTACTGTCACAAAAGACAGGAACTAGATTTACAATATCTGGCAAAGCAATGATAAATTTAACCAGTATTTAATACATTTATTACAGTAACTATATCTGACAATTTTTTCTCTATCATTGGCCATCTTTCAAAGGAACATATTATTTTCAATTACAACATCAATACAATTTATAATGGCTAGTCCCCTGCTCTTTACATGAATAGTTGCAGCTAAAGCTCAGGATTAGCTTTTATTCCTTTATTTAAATCCCCTTCGCCAAATTCTTTTTTCTTTCAGCTGTTTGTTTCAACTGAACAAATTATTTGCATAAAGTTACTAGGTGCAAGTTTGTGGATTCTAGTTACCCTAAGCAGCTGCTTAAGGCTACAACTCTTTCCACTTGAAAATAAAGCCATATATATAGCATTACTTTATTGGTGTTAATTATACAATGGTTATTACTATCACTTTTCCTACAGTCAATCAATTTCTTTGGCAACATAAACACATAAATAAATGAAGTAAATAAAGCACTTTTCCTACCACCTTAAAGATTTTATTATGTAAAAGCCTGCAATCTATGCAGGTTATATATATTAATAATACATATTATGATATTTTAATAATTCACCATATTTAAGAGAACAATTTAGAAACAAACATCTGCGGCTATAAAGCTATGATTGTTTCCTTTGTTTTTAAAACATAAATAAAAGGGTTGAAAATGGCACTTTAGTTCAGATAGTTTCATTTAAAGTTTTCTTAGTTGTTTAAGTTCTTGGCAGGCTGTTTTTCTTTAATGACCAAAAAGGATTCCATGTCCCTCTTAATAGCCCTCCTGCTGCAAAAACATTTGACTTAAAACACATGGGATATATTTTTTAACAGGAAAATTCTAGTTTAAAAATAAGATGTGCATTTAAATGTTAATAAATGCACTTAAATGATAGTACTATACATCAAAAAACTGCAAAAACAGCTTTTAAAACAGTTATATTGTTAATTTAGAACAATAAACTTTTACTTCAACCCTTGACATTTAATTGCTTTACACAGATAACATTCTCTGGCCGAAGAAATACCAGAGGTATGCATTATTTTATATTCAAATGAGATTTAGTAACAAGCTGATAAAATTTGGGGGGAAAAGCCCACGCCAACACTGATGCTGGCAGACTTACCCAATTTTATTACATATCTAATTGTAGAAGTCCAAAATGGAAAACAAAACAAAAAGACAGTAACTTCATTATTAAAAGAAATTAATTTATTGCCTTTACACAGGATTAAAAATTACAAGTGCAAACTGGACAGGACTTGCAAAACGACATGCTGCGGCTGCGACAGCCCTGTCTGCCATCATCAGTCCAGATTCAAAGCCACAGGTAAGAGCAACTGATTGACTGGCTTAGCTGCCGAAGGTAACGGGGCAGTAAGCAAGTATTTGGGCTTTTTCTTTTTTTTTGGCTTTTGTAGAGAGAGGTATGTCCTGCCTTCTAGTAAGACTCAAATTATGAGAAATATCTCAAACATAGGAAGGGAGTTTGGATGGAAGATAGTCAAAACCAAATGTCTTTGGCTCTATCTCCTTTCCTTCTAATAATTAATAATATTGATAATATTATAATATAAATAATACTAGTAGTAGTAATAATAATTACTAGAGGAAAGGACTTCTGTTTTTGCTTTTGATCCTCTAGCCCCAGTTCCTACTAACCTACTGGTCTGTGAAGCAGTCACATATTTTACACAGCAAAGTAGGAAATATATTCTCGGGAACCATGCTTAAATAAATATGTTTTCAAAATCTGTACCCTCCACCAAAATTTTAGTTGCATCTGAAAGCAGTATAGAAGTACATATGCACAATTTAGGCATTTCAATAGATATGTTATACTTAATTAACTAAAATAAGCTTTGAGATAAAATAAAAATGAATTATGATGTGTGTATTTGTCTGTAAATTTGAGTTTGGATACTCACCCGGACTCCTTGAAAGATAGGGCAGTGTATCACTTCACACTGTTCCTGACAAAGCTACTCACAGCATAAAGTTTACCTCCCTACCTGAACTTCTGTTTGCTCATTACTTACTCTGTATTTGGTATATTTACAAACATCATCTTATTTGATTTCTATGATGGCTCTTTGTTAAAGGTAAAACTAACCCCACTTTACTGCTAAGGAAAACAAGCTTTCAAACAAGTAACTTTCCAGAGCATACAACTATGTGGTGGCAAGAGCTGGGGTTTGAAACCAGATATGTCCTAAAGACCTAATTTTTATCCTACTCTACTATAATACTTGATTGTTTACTTAGATAATATGCGTAAGTTTATGCCTAGGTAAAAACTGAAGTATACTTTTATACACAGTATCTATGATGCTATAAATTTTTCCTTATTTTTAATGCTGGCAAATTCTGAAAGCATAGTAGGTTTAAGAAGTTAGCACTGGTACATAATTTTCTTACTCTGCACAATTTCTAAGGAATAAAGTTTCTTAGTAAACTGCAGGCTAGATTTTCACCTTAGTAAATTCTATTCCCAAATATTTTAAATAACTCTAAAAAGGACTTCAACATGATGTGGCAAATTTGTCTCATGGTATATAACCTTTTGGTTTTGGGTACCATCTTTAAATACTCTTTGGTATCCAGTGTTTGGAAGAATGAAGTAAAAAGTTCTCCCATCAGCTGTGGAAGGAATTAGGGCTTTTCCTAATAATATATTTTTATGCATTATTAGTTAAGACCCACGGAATATACCTTAAGCTAATGCTACCAAAAAGTATTACATAATGTTAATCTCAGATTTATAAAGGCTTATTAGTTCAAACTTTAAGTATAATAATACTAACAAAATACCCATTGATTCTATAGCTTTTACATAAAATCTTTTATAAATGTAGAAACAGCAAGGTGATGGGCTGTTCACAGTTGAAAAGATAAGATGCCAACAGGCTAGGTCAGCAAAGAACTGTTGACTATAGAATCAAGCCAATCTTCATTAACTTAACTCACTCAACAAATATTAATTAAAAGCCCTTTATGTGCCAGACATTGTACTAATATGAAAAAAAACTCCAGGGTGCAAAGCATCAACCCTCTGAAGATATCTTCTGGTCTTATGACCCCAAAATTTAGACAAAAGATGCTATAAAATGAATTCCAGGCTGCCAAATAATCTAACTACTGAATTAATTTCAACCTAAAATGGCAATATAACTAGAATTAAGCAGTCACTGATACATCATGAAATATAAGTTTCTACTCTGAATATCTTACCCTATAATATAGGGTAATATTTGATATCAAGATGGCAGTTTTATATATCACACTCAACTAATCTTTAGAAACTTCTTTACCTTAAAATAAATGTATAAAACTGCCATCAGTTTTTGTTAAATATTTTAATTTTTTTCTTAAATGAAAATTTAAGAAAAATTCCTTTAAGAATCCTTAACCTGACTACATTATTTCTGAAATTCCAATTACTGGAAGAAATTAAAGATTTACCATGGACTCTGGATGATACTTCCGGAAGAAGTAAAAGCACCTTTACAGAGAATACAAATTCTAGTTTTCATTCATTGGTCACCTCTAGTGAGGTTCATGTTTCTTGTTGTTCTGTTATTTCCCCTGAGACCAGTGATTATTCAAATCTCATCTTGATGCAAAAGTATCTTTCTTTAAGGATTATAGAGTAGGAATAACGAAACCTTGTGTTAGAATCTTTAGGAGGAACTACAACTCTACACCTGCAAAGGAACTGCAGTAGGAACCCAGGAGTCTGAGGTTGAGGAGAATCACTTGAGGAGATTCCTAGGTGGTCAGGGAATATATCAATTTTATTAGTGCAAATAAAAGTCCCTAAGTTTCTAGAGAGAACAGCTTCCACACTGGAAATGTTTATTGAGATCCTCTAAATTCTGTTTGACTCTTGAATGATACAACTCTAAATATAAACACATTATAGATTATATTCTCCCAAAGGAAAATAATTTTCATCTTTTCTATAATAGCTATTAGCTAGATATTGATGAGAAACAATGTATTCTAAAAGTGGCTTTCAAATGTCTTTTATAGCTGCAGAAGCATCTTTTCAAACAAAATGTGAGAGTCCTTATACATCAAGTGAAAAGCAGAGATCCTATGGTTAAAGGTAAGCTGGAGTCCTCTCTCAAACGTTCCCTTTATCCCAACATTGCTTATTCAAAGAACACGGTGGCCAAGAAACAGTACTAAAAACAAGGACTGTAAATTAGTGGTTTACCAGAGGCATTGAGTCCTTTCCTCTAATTACACAGAATTAAAAGAGCAGTTCATGGATTTTTTAATTATAGAGAATTTTTGGGGTCCCATTTCATAAGGATCAAACACAAAATATAATCACACATTATTTATATGTTTCAGTTATAAACTAACAGTCTGCATCATGCTGATGATATAAAAACAAGAATAAAGGACAAGGACCTTCCAAGTTTTTGTTCAGACATATAAAGAGTTTATAAGTTGTCATTCCCATCCTCAGAACAAGAAAAAAGCTGAACTGAAAATTAACAATTCTTGAATCCATCAGAGAACTAAGGTCACAAGGCAAACTGCCTCCCTGAAAATTGGAGACAGTCGAATATAGAGAATCACAAATAACTTCCAGAATCAATAACTGGTAGGAATACTTAAGCAGAAATTGATGAACTGATGGAGGTCTAGTATGGATTACCCTGAAAGATAGAAACTCTGGCAGGGCCTGGGGGTAGGGAGGTGGGGGGTGCAGCTGCAGTGTCTGTAGAGAGCCCACACTTTTTTGAGTTTTACCTCCAGGAATTTTACCAGGGTTCTACAAGAGTAAAGACTGGAGGAAAAACTCCCTAGGGCTTTCCTGCAGAGGGAGTGAGAAAACAATCAATTTTAAATATGCCCAGTGTTCTTTTCTCCCTACCAAGGGCCTGCCCTCAAGGAAAATTACTTTAACAAAGCCTTATCTGGCCTAGGGGAAGGAGCAATTAGGTAACTCAAGCCCTCAGATTCCCTGTCTCACAGAAGGGGAAGAAAAATAAAGAAAATAAAAGAAACTCGTCTTAAAGTCACAGCCCTTAAACTCAAGCCCACTAAAAAGTTAGATTTAATCATGAGATGACAGAATGCTTCCCATCTGCACTACCTTATCACCACATCAACAAGGCTCCAGTATAATAACAGTGGATTACAACTGAGAGAGCTCTAAGATACAGACTCTATTTAAAAATGAGCTTTGGGGAGCCTGCGTGGCTCAGTTGGTTGAACATCCAACTCTTGGTTTTGGCTGGGGTCATGATCTCATGGGTCTTGAGATCAAGCCCTGCATGGGGCTCTGCGCTCAGCAGGGAGTCTGCTTGAGACTCTCTTCCTCTTCCCCCTCACCCCATAGGCGCTAAAGTAAATAAACAAATCTTAAAAAAAATGAGCTTCTAGCAAATCCAAAGAAAACAAGGGAGTGGGGAAAAAAGGACACTAGAAGAAACTGAAGCCTCTGACACCTACAGCTACAGCAAACATTAAATACAGCATAATTCCTAAGCAGGTAAACATAAAACTTAACACCAAAGGCCTCTTTACCTCAGTTCCTATTAACCAATACAACATATCCTGCTTTCAACAAAAACTTACAAAGCATGCCAAATGTAAAGAAAAAAAAAAAAAACAACCCCAAAACCAACCAGAACCAAACACCAAAACCCAACAATAAACCCAAAACGCAGTTTGAAGAAAGAAAGCACGCATGAGAACCAGACTCAGATATGACAGAGATTTTGGAATTATCATAATGCAGACTTAATATAGTCATGATTAATACACTAAGACACTAATGGAAAAAGTGGCAACACGGAAGAATATATGGGTAAAGTAAGAGAAATGGAGATGTTAAGAATCAAAAAGAAATGATAGAAATCAAAAATACTGTAACAGAAATAAAGAATGCCCTTGAGAAGTGGCTGGCTCAGTGAGTGGAGCATGCCACTTGATATCACGGTTGTGGGTTTGAGCCCCGTGTTGGGTGTAGAGATTACTTAAAAATTAAAATCTTAAAAAAAAAAAAAAAGAATGCCTTTGGGGATGGGATCATCAATAGACTGGATACAGCCAAGAACAGAATCAGTGAGTTTAAAAACAAGTATGAATAGAAACTTCCCAAACTGAAGAACAAAGAGAAAAAAAAGGAAACAGTTAAGAACTGTGGGACAGTTACAAAAGGTGCAACGTATGTGTAATGGGAATACCAGAAAGAGGAAAGAGATAAAATGAAGAAATATCTGAACTGAGCATTTTCCAAAATCAATGACACACACCAAACCACAGATCTAGGAAACTCAGAGAATACCAAACAGGATAAATGTAAAAAACAAAAAAAACCCACCTAGGCATATTATATTTAAATTGCTAAAAACCAAAGACAAAAAAATCTTGAAAGTAGCTAGAGGGAAAAGAGCAAAAACAAAACACATTACTGACAGCACAACAAAGGTAAACTTACACTGGATGTCTCTTGAGTAGAATGAAATATTTTGAAGTTAAAAGAAAAAAATTTTATGTCCACAAAATTATTTCTCAAAAGCAAAGGAGAAATGCTTTTTCAGACAAAAAGTGAGGGCACGTCTGCACTAGAGCTGCTGCCTTATTAGCGAGCAAGGAGCCCACTTCTCCCTCTGCCTGCCTCTCCCCCCACTTGTGCTCTCTCTCTCTCTCTCTCTGACAAGTAAATAAAATAAAATCTTAAAAAAAAACCAAAACCATAAAAAGTTTTTAAAAGAAGTATAATTGATATGCTAAGAGGAACAAATGGAATCATAAATTACTAAAACCAAAGAAAGTAAAACATGTGAAGACAAAAGATACAAAACACAAGTGAAATGAATAGAAAACATTTATAAATATGATAAATATTAATGCAACTGTATCAATAATCATTTTAAATGTGAATGATCTAAACATACTAATTAATAAAGAGACTGGCAGAGCAGATAAACAAAATGAAACCCAACTATGTGTGGTTAGATATAAAAACACAGATTAAAAGTAAAGTGATGGAGGTGGTTGGGGGATGAGCAAAATAGGTGAAGGGGATTAAAAGGTACAAACTTCCAGTTCTAAAATAAGTAAGTCATGGGGATGAAAACTACAGCACAGGGAGTATAGTCAATAATATTGTAATAACTTTGTATGATAACACATGGTAACTAAACTTAGCATAGTGAATGTTGTATAATGTATATAACTGTCAAGGGGCTATGTTGTACACCTGAAACAGTGTAATATTGTATGCCAACTACACTCCAATTAAAAAAATTTTTTAAAGGCAGTTAGCAAAAGGATTGACTTTTATGAGGAAAACCTAGGGGGAAGAAGAGAAAATCATATTCAAAGTTGAAAGCTGGGGACCAATAATATTGATTTGAACATTAAAATCCATTTTATACTCCCTCCACCCCAAAAATAAAAGGATGGTGAAAGACATAGCACACTAACAGTAATCAAAAGAAAGCTGGAGTAACTATACTAGAGTCAGATGAAGCCGACTTCAGAGTATGGTTACTATCAGAAATGAAGAGGGACATTACATAATGATAAGGAGGTCAACTCTTCACAAAGACACGCAATTCTTAAGGTCTGCACTCCTAACACAAAGCATCAAAATATGAGCAAAATCTGATAGAACTGCAGGAAGAAATAGAAAAATCCACTAATTATACTTGGAAACTTAGCACAACTCTATCAGTGACTGACAGATCTAGCAGGCAGAAAATCAGGAGGATGTATTTGAACTAAGCAGCATCATCAATCAATTGATCTAACTGACATTTATATAACACTTCAACAACAGAAAAAAACATTCTTCTCACGCTCTTGTGGAACATTCACCAAGACAGACTACATTCTGGGACATAAAACACACCTTAACAAATTTAAAAGAATAGAAGTCATATAAAGTATGTTCTCAGACTACAGTGTAATTAAACTAAAAATAACAAAAAGATAGGTGGACTATCCCCAAATACTTGGAAATTAAACAACGTACTTCTAAAATATTTTGAACTAAGTGATAACGAAATTACAACTTACCAAATTTATGGGATACAGCTAAGGCAGTACATAGAGGGAAAGTTATAGATTAGAAAAGATCTAAAAATCAATAATCTAAGCTTCCACCTTAGAAATCTAGAAAAGGAACAATATGAATTTAAAGCAAGCAGAAGAAAAAAAATAAAAATTAAAGGAGAAATCAATGAAATGACAACAGGAAATCAACAGAGAAAAATCAACGAAACCAAAACCAGTTGTTTGAGATCAGTAAAATAGATAAACCTCTAGCTAGCTTAACCAAGAGAAAGAATGAGAAACAACACAAATTACTAATATCAGAAATAAAAGCTTCTTTCATTGCTAATGAGCCCATGAATATTAAAAGGATAATAAATGTTATAAATAACTCTATGCCACAAATTTGGTAATTTATAAAATGAATGGATTTCTCTAAACGACACAATCTGCTAAAACTCACACAAGAAGAATAATCTGAACAAGCTGATAACTACTGAAAAAAACTGAACTGGATTTATGGTTTCCCTGGTGAATTCTACCAAACATTTAAGGAAGAAATGATACCAATTCTCTATAATCCCTACCAAAAAATAGGAGAGTACATTTCCTGATTCATTACGTAAGACCAGCATTACCCTAATACCAAAACCATACAAAGACAGAACAATTATAGACCAGTACACAGGTGTAAAAGTCCTCAAAAAAGGAATGCCTGGGTGGCTCAGTCGGTTAAGTGTCTGCCTTCGGCTCAGGTCATGATCCCAGGGTCCTGGGATCGAGTCCCCTATCAGGCTCCTTGCTTCTCCCTCTGCCTGCTGCTTCCCCTGCTTGTGCTCTCTCTGACAAATAAATTTAAAAAAAGAATCTAAAAAAAAAAAAAGCAATTACAATGAAAATGCCAACATGCTTTTTTGGAGATCTATAGAAACATTCTAAAGTTCATTTGAAAGGATAAGTATCCGTACATGTACCAAGTCCAATTTATAAATCACTCTAATTTCAAAATCTAGCATAGTGCCTGGTATAAATGCTTGAAAAAAATTGAGAAACACCCTGAAAAAGAAAAATTAGGAGGGGGATCTTGCCATATCCAACATTAAAATTTTAAGTTATGGTATAGGGGCACCTGGGTGGCTCAGTCAGTTAAGCAGCTGCCTTTGGCTCAGATCATGATCCTGGGGTCCTGGCATCGAGTGCCGCATCAGGCTCCCTGCTCAGCCAGGAGTCTGCTTCTTCCTTTCCCTTTTCCCCTCTCTGTCGCTTGTGCTCTCTCTCAAATAAATAAATACAATATTTGGGGGAAAAAAAGTGATGGTATAATAAAGACAGAGACCAGTGGAGTAACAAGTAATTCAGAAATAGACAAAGGATACAGGAATTTAATATATAACAAGGGTAGAAATTCAAACACCCAAGGGAAAGATAAACACCAATATGTTAGCCATTTGGAAAATAAAAAAGCTAGATTCATACTTCACTTTATACATGAAACTAAATTACAGATGGATAAAAAAGTTAAAACATTAAAGTACTGGAGGGCAACAAAATGTGTATTATGTGATCTAAGAGCTGAGAAGATCTTTCTAAGCATGAAATAAAAACCATTAGTTTTTCTAGTCTGTCCACTAAAACATCTAGAATAATAACCAACCTAAAAGCAACGGATACTCCCTGGAACCTAGACTAAATACCATTTCCCATTAAAAGACCTCCTTGGACAAATCTGATTCCATGTATGTGGCAGGAACATTTTGTTTAACAGAGAACGAGGAAACTGTCAAAGACCTATTAAGATCACTGATATTAAGATCAACCAAAGGAACTGGGAACCAGCATGAATAGGCCTTTACTGGCTAAAGACGGGACAATTTGAACATCAAGAAATAATAACTGCAATGGACTAAAATACCTCAAATATTTTTAAATTCATAAGTTCATTTATAATGATACTAAAAACAAAAACAAACAGAATCCAAACTTCATGGGACACCTTTGAAGAATACAAGTAAATAATGCAATATTTTTAAAATTGGTAAATAAGAGCTATCATAGATAATCTATCTAGCCTTTTCTTTAGGAACTTAAGAAAGAACTTACTATTTCTCAGAGAAATCAAAGAGTTGGTAAGAGGGGAACATTTACATTTTACAACTCTTAATGTAATGATGGATTTAGGTGATCACCCTCAATGGCTGTTGACATCACAAAAAAAGAGACAAGATATTACATATCTCCTGATGGAAGTACACAATGCCACTTTTAAAATGCTCTTCATAAAACTGAAACAATTGCGAGAAGAGCAAAGGGAGAGAGAATCTGAAGCAGATTCTGCACTGAGCGTGAGCCTGATGCACAACTCTGATCAAACGACCACGAGATCACAACCAAGTCTGCCGCTTAACAGACTGAGCCACCCAGGTGCTCCTGTACTGAAACTTTTCTAACCATCCCAGCACTGTATTAACTGTCCGCTATGCTGCCAACTATCTCTTTATAGCACTTATTTATACCATAAATTTGTTTTTGGATGTGCTTCTTTAAAAGCTGAGAATGATCTTTTTTATTTCTAACTCCAAGCACATACACCCTCCTAGAGGGTACTCGGTAAATATTTGCAGAATCAAACTGAATTAAAATTGTAGCATCTAAAAATGGCTTTAAAAAATGACAAGCTCTGGGAACCCTTGCTGAGTCTTATTCAAAAAAGACTTCCAAAGAGGAGGCACAGATCAAATTTTGTAGCAAGACGGGAAATCGTGTTGTGCATTTAGGTGCATTAACTCTTCCAGCAACTTTTTTCTTGAAATACTGTAAGCGCTTCATCTAAAGCAGCTATTCTCAAACTTTTTAGTCAACAAATAGTATTAGCTGACTACCTACTCCATCAGCTTCCATTTACATGGAAAGACAAAAACAAAATCTGAAAAAAGTAAAGAATACAGTTGATGATGGTGAAAATAGTTTCAAATTAACTTACAACATAAACAAAACAAGATGGTCAAAATAAACATATCAAAGAAATAATCGGAGACCCCCGAAAGCATGGACTTGTAAACTACCTTTTGACAAACAGATTTTATACTATAATCTAGTACACACCTGCCTATATTATATATACATATAAAACTGGAAACAATAGTTACCTTTACTAACATGATGGAATCTGATATATTTTATTCATTTTTTTTTAATTGGGAACAAAACAAAACCAGCAAAAACCCACAAGTAGAGATCCGACAAAATGATTTCATGACACCACTACTGGGTTGAAATTTAAAGTTTGATGAACACTGTTCAAAGAAATTGTGCATGCTATTAATAATCCCTAAGCTACAGTGATAGCGACAATCCCACAACAAACCTGTATATGAAGTTTACAGTAAAGTATGTAGTATATCATAAAAATTATGAATAGCAAATATAATTTTTAAAAGAATATGGTAATTTCTTCTATCAGTTAAAGTGAAAAGGAAATTTGATATCCATAAAGTGAAGGGTATTATGTCTATTAAGACAAGTGCCTTAGTCCCATACCTCTAAAAAAGTGACAAAGCAAAGGGTCTTGGCTGAGCACTGTTAAAAGAACTATTTTATTTAACCGACATTATTCGCAAGTATTTAGCAAGTGTAAGAAAGCCCTATTTTAGGAAGTTCAATTCTACTCATTGTTCATCTTAGTTATTAAATTTTAAGATGATATGGCTTTAAAAATAATTTTCATGGGGTGTCCAACCCAAACTCAAATTTAAGACAAATCAGTCTTCCTAAAAGATTATCTTTAAGTTGCTACAATACAGAAATTCAATAGCTGTCACCAACATCAAGTCACTTTAAAAAACCTATCTCTTTTCATAGTCAAATATGAAATCAAATGCTTAGCTGATTTTCTCTTGTTAAAAGCTAATACTGAAACACATTCCCCAATAACCTACCATTAGGCAATGAAGCTCTTTCTACCATTTATATAAATTTCCTAGTTTAGGTGCCACTGGACCTACATAGACATCCCTCTTCACAGGAAGTACTTTCGCTAAAAGACTTCAGTGGTTTCAAAAGAAAATTTTCATAAAAGTACAGATGACAGAAATGTAAATATAAAAGCATTCCAGAACAAAGAGCATTTATGTGTATCAAATAAAATTGCCATTTACTTTTTACAAGACTGCCACAGACACATGAAGTTGTGTCCAGGTTTTCTCACTGGATCCCCTTGCTGACTAGATGCACTGAATGGAGAAGGCTGGGAAGTGTTAGGCTGGCTCTGCACTTGCGCAGCTGGTGAAGGCGTCAGAGGAGTGTTCTGTGAAAAAACACAACCACGTAGTTTGTGAGGTGACACTGAAAGACATTCGTATTTTATAGTATAGGCATAAAATAATTATAATGACGATTATATGATTACATTGATAGTTATGCACTTCTAACATAAAATTTACATTTGTAGTTAATGATCATTTTTTAAAAAATTCTTTATAAAAGATAATTATTTTTATAAAAATAATTAGGAAGTTAGATTCTTTTATTTCATCTGAACCACAAAGGCAAAATCACATTGTTACTGTTACAGGATATACATTATTTAGAATTAAGAATTTTTAGATTAATAAAATTAGGCAGAAACACAATTATAGATTAACATGAGGAATAAATCTACTATAAATGCACCCATTTGATTTACTTACGTACATTCTGCACAAGAACAAATCAATTGCAAATTATTATTTCTTAGCATATTTTCCTTTTGATTTTTTTAATGACTACAACATAAATCATAGCAAAAAGCAAAGAAAATTTCTGATGTTAAAAATGAAGTAACCGTAAGTAGAATGTTGTAAAAATTATTTTATAGTAAGTCATTTTAACTTTAGTCTTTAAAGTTGTTCAGTTACAGTTGTTGATGGACAATACAAGTAAAAATCCTAATTGTACATATAAGTCTTTTTTAAATATAAGCTACGTTTTCTTCTTCTGTATTCCATCCCTTTCTCTCTGAAAAATACATAATTATAATAAAGCTTAAAACAATTTGAGGCAAAATATTTTCTTTGAACCTTAACTCAGATTTTATTCATAAAAAATGTATCACAAAGGGAAAAATACTGAATTTTTCATATAGAAATGGTAGCACATCATTTTCAAAGCATAGTTTAATGGCAATAAATTTAAACTCTGGAAAAATATTACATATACTTGTTCACTTATAAGGTAATATTGGTTGCTGCAAACGTCAGATTAAAAGCTATAAAAATTAGAAAAAAGACAAAACACTATAAGGCTAGAGCATAAAAATGAAAAAAAGGAGAATAAAATGCTGAAAAAAAGTTTAGAAATGTGAAGTCCTAAGAACTTTTGAGTTCCAAACTCTAAGAAAAAAAAAATCTACTTTTGGGATGTGATTGAAGTTGTTTCCATAACGTTCCCGCCCTTAAATTTTACAGTATGGTCAGTGAGAAAACATATACATGCATATACATGCATGAAAAACAGGCGTCATGGATATGATGTGGACTCCCTAGCTTGACACATCAGTACTCAAACTTTCAATTTGCTTTTTAAACTAGTTATGTGACCCTGGGCAACCTGTTTAACTTCTGTGATCTTCAGGTTCCTCATCTATAAACTGTTAAGTAATGAAATCTAGGGTAAGGAATGGTGGGAAGAGACTAGAGAAACTACAGCTGAAGAGCCTAGTTCTAGATTCTCAACAAATGGCAATAGTTAGTATTATTATTATTATGCTAGAAGTCCAAATAGAGAAGGGAAACCAAACTTTGGAGGAAAGATAATGAGTTTGCTTTGGGGACACTGACAGATCAACAACTACAAATGTCTAGTAATAGAAGTTAATGCTGGAAACACGGATCTGACAATCGTTCACCTGGGAATTCTTAAGGCCATAAAAACTGATGCTGAGAAAGCACACAGAAAAAAAAAAAAAGAGGATCAGAGACAAAGGAATGGAAGGTAACATTAGAATTAAGTCTATCAAAAGAATTATTCAAATTGCTTCCCTGAAATGAAAATATTCAATAAAAATCCAGGAAATTCTAATAAGGGGGAGTAACCAAGAGGACCCATTTCAGCCAAATACAAATATTAAGAGAGTAACAAGTTACAAATATCCCAGAATTTTAATTAAAGGGTAAATCTGCCGAAGCATCAAATTCCCTCAGAATGAATCTTTTGGTTCCCCATACTATTACTGTTTAAATTAGGTATTTTATTGAATATCTTGTCATATATTTGTAGATTAAGCTTATTTTTATTTTCGTAAGTGCTAACAAATCTTTATCCTATCTTTTTTTCCATTGTGGAACTCTTATTTGGTGTCACATAGAAAATTTAACAAGGAATCACAAGGTATTTTGACCCCAAATGTGAATGAGGGATGTGGCAAGGATGACTGAAATTAATCTATTAAATTAAGAATAAATAAAGACGCATTAACCAAATGCAACGTGTAAAAAACTTGTGGATCTTAATTCAAACGAGTTGTTTAAAAAAAAAAAAATGTTGTTTTTAAAAGACAACTAGAGGGGCGCCTGGGTGGCTCAGATGGTTCAATGTCTGCCTTCGGCTCAGGTCATGATCCCAGGGTCTTGGCATCGAGCCCCACATCGGGCTCCCTGCTGAGCGGGGAGCCTGCTTCTCCCTCTCCCTTTGCCTGCTGCTTCCCCTGCTTGTGCTGTCAAAAATAAATAAAATCTTAAAAAAAAAAATGACAACTAGAGAATAATGAACTGGGTGTCAGATAATATTAAACACATTACTATTTATGCTGGATGTGATTTGGTATTGGAGAGAGAGATCTAAATAGTTAAAAGTACTCAACTATTAGAGAAACAGATTCTGAATTATTATTGGCAAAATGCAATAATGTTTGATATTTGTTTTAAAGTACTCCAAGGAAAAAAAAATGATAGTGGTGAAGAACAGATGAAACTAAAAAGGCAAAATGGTAATAAGATTTTAAGCTGGTGATAGATACATGAAGACTTATTAGTTCTACTTTTGTATATGTTGGGGAAAACTACAATAAAAAGTAAACAAATGACAAAAAGAATTAAATACGTCTAAATATATCACTGAAACAAAAAGAATTAAAGTACTTTTGAAAAAAAAAGATTTTATTTATTTATTTGAGAGAGAGAGAGCAGGAGCAGGGGGTGGGGAGAGGGAGAGGGAGAAGCAGGCTCCCCGCTGAGCAGGGAGCCCACAGTGGGGCTCGATCCCAGGACCCTGGGACCATGACCTGAGCCGAAGGCAGACGCTTAACCAACTCAGCCACCCAGGTGCCCCAAGAATTAAAGTACTTAATAGAATATACCAAAGGAGAAATTCCAAGAGTCATATTTCCTTTGACCACAGGGGTGAATGTTTTTAGGTTTCCTCTCGTTATTAAAAATTACACATTCCTGGGGCGCCTGTGTGGCTCAGTCAGTTAAGCATCCTACTCTTGATTTTGGCTCAAGTCATGATCTCAGGGTCGTGAGCTCCAACTCCGCAATGGGCTCTGCACTCAGTTCGGAGTCTGCTCAAAAGACTCACTCTCTCTCTTCCCCTCTGCCCCTCCCCCCAGTAAATAAATACATAAATAAAAATTAATTAATAAAAAGAATTAGGTATTTTACTTGATAGTGCAAAATATATTTCTTTTAGGATGTGTAAGTTTACTTTTTCTTAACCTTATTATTGACTATGAATTGCTAGATCATTAGCCATAACCCTAACTCAAATGTAAATGTAAAAGTAGGTTTCAAAGTCAAAGTTTTTGGAGTGATCCCTCTTGAGGAATATTCTCATTCACTCTGTTGAGGAAGAGCTATTTTTTTAATATTACAGTTTTTTTTTTTTTTTTCAAATCAAAGCCACAAATCCAGCAGTGAGTGACCAGGAAAATAAAATTACACAAAAGATGCAAAACAACTCTGTGATTTATTCTGCAACGTAAAATTAACTAAAAAAGTTAACGCAGTTTTATTAATGCTCTTTTTGTTAAAAAAAGAAATTTTAACCTTGCTTTCTTCTATCATCTTTTCAAGAGTATGCTTTCCTCTGTCATCTTTTCAAGAGTAAATTATGGCTAAAAATTCTAGATTACAGTGATACTATTTTTTTAAGATTTATTTATTTATTTGAGAGAGAGAGAAACCACACAAGCAGAAGGAGGGGCAGAAGGAAAGGGAAAGAATCCTCAAGCAGACTCCTCGCTGAGCACAGAGCCCCCAGATCATGACCTGAGCTGGAATCAAGAGTCGGATGCTTAACTGACTGAGCCACCCAAGCACCCCTAGAGTGATAATATTTTCTTATCTAAGACTTGGGATTTGAGGCTCTTAAACCCTTACACTCTTAATACTAAACTTTAAAAACCTTAGAAAGATGAAAATTTAAACACTTCAATCTGTGTTAGAAGATACAAATTCATAGTCTATCCTCAAAATAAATTCTTTACTAGGTAGTAATGAAACACTGTGTTCAATTCTAGCTACATTTTGAAAGCCACTTATAAATGGAACTGACTGAGATAAATAGGATGATGAATAAACCAGACACCCTGACACCTAAGATCTAACTGAAGAAACTGAGAAAGTATATTCTAAAACATAGGCATGTAAGGAGAGATACTCTGAAGAAGTCGTAGGGAACAAAAATTTGATTTACTCTAAATGTGATATAAAAGTGATTATACTTAGTCTAAATGTACAGATCTTTTAAGAACAGAATTAAGACAATTATAGAAATCACTGGAAAAGAGATCTTTTTGAGTGTGGGAAAGTAACTTCAATTCTTAAAAATGAGGGTTTGGGACAAGATAATATCTAAGATTCTTTCTGCTCTAACATTCCCTCATGTTCTTAAACTACCAAGTTTTTTACTCTTATGAAGTATAAACCTAGATAATCAATACATACCAAGACTGGCTTATAAGGACACACTGAAATACGAACAAAAAATTATGTTTAGTAGTAATGCCTTTCTTAGTTTTTACAATGTGCTGCCACTCTACAAATCTAAGCAGTAGTACTCTTAAGAAAATATTGAAATAATTCCTGTGGCTCTTGCTAAAATGATCTTGGCTATGACTAAATGCTGCCCCCTTGAGGCTACAGATCTGCTTTCTGATGGGTTGATTAACTTCAAGCTCTTTATCAAAGAAAGGAAGGGACCAGGAAGATACAAAATTCAGTGTCACACAGAACCATATCAGCAATGATTCCTATGTGAAGGACACGGAACTGAGGAAAGGCACATATAAAACACCTTAAACAAATACATCCTTAAGTAAACTATTTTTATATACAAGAATTTAGCATGTCTTCAGATCATGGGATTAATAGCTATTGTTCCATTCTGTTCAACATGTGTTTTACATGCTCCTGAAAAAGGCAAATCTTTAGGTAAATATTTATAACTATTTTTCTTTTTTAATTCATTTTTATTTTTTACATGCCAATCTAGTTTTATGCCTCCAGAAGATACCAATTCATGAACAGATATCCTACAGATTGCAAATACAACAGACTGAAAATAAGCAGCTACAAATAAAGAAGTTTGCCATGAAATAGGTACAATTTATTTTGTATGTATTTATACGTACCACCCAGCTAAATACTACTTAAACACAAAATCTGTGGTTATATCATTTGCTTTCATAGATCTTTCTCTTTTTCTGTTTTTTTTCTGTAATGAAATTAATATAGCTGATTAATGGGAGTGAAAGGAAACAAAATTGAGAAAAGAAACATGAAATAACAATGGTAGTAGGAAGGATTACCTGTTGGCCATTCTCAGCAGGGACATTTCCCTGCAGTCTTTCCAGCCCTGAACATTCTGCAAGTCTGAAAGTCCCTCCTTGGGGTCCAGGTGCCTCCTTAACATCCCCAGACCCCTTGAAATGGTAGAAATAACAAGGTTTGGCTGAAAAATCACATTTAAAATCCTCTATTTCATCTACCCCTTTAAAGCACCAATTCAAATAGTGAATAAAATGGTGTTAAACCAAGGTCTATATAAAAGAAACCTGAAGAATCTGGGCAACAATGGAAATGGTTTTCTATTAGCAGGCTCTTAAGAAGGCCAACAGCTGACCCTTCAAAAGGAAATTTATGATCCCATCTTGAACAGTTGATCTTTTTTAGCCTTTATAAGTACTTTATTCCCATATATGAAGGTAAAATACAGCTGTACTATTATTGAGTGCTTAACTATGTAGCAGTCACCCTGCTAAGCGTTACATGTAAGAATCCCAGTTTTTAATTCTCTCTCTCAGACACCATGCATGCTATCTCTTTTTTCCTTGCAAAGTTTAAAATTTCTACATGCCAGCCAAACACTAATTTTAAAAATAAAGAATGTAGCCACTTTAAATGGACTATATTCTTCGGGACTATACTAAAAAACACATTTTTCATATTAGGAATAAAATGTAGTAATTTTATGGCTTGAATTAGATACATATATGTCCAATGTGTAAAGAAAAAAGTTTTAGCATTCATGTCCTAAAATTATAATTTAATGCTACTCACATTCTGTAATATAATAGTTCAAATAATCAGTATGTTATACATAAAACTTTTCAACGAAATCTTGGAAAATAGTGGCGAAATGGGTTAAGAGAATGAATCTTTGTTTCAGACACACACCCAAGTGGTTCAGTCCCGGAACCACTTCACAGTAGTTGGTGACCTTGGGTGAGTTATTCTGCAGTTTGGAGCCTCATCTCTAAAACAGTAATAACAATTTTTACCTCACAGAGTTATTTTAAGGATTAAACGAGAAAATGCTTTAGTACCAAGTTCCTAACACAGGTCCTAGTCTTAACAAGTATTATTGTTGGTTCTTAAGTATCATTATTGAATATAATCACACTGGAAAATTAAGGACGCACAAAAAAATGAGGGTTGATAATTCCACAGTAACGGAGTTTTTCTCTCATTTGGCTTAGTCTATAACTATTTAGGATTATAAGAGAATCTGAGAGGAAAAAACAGAGTCAGGAACATAATCAAGATGAAGTGGGAAATTACAAATATAGGAAAAAAACATATAAAAATCAGCTTTACTGAATGCTTACTATATGCCAGACACTGCACTACTTTAAAAAATTTTTACTGTGTTTAATAAATGAAAAATTCAACTTGTAGCAGTTTGAGTAAAATTGCCTTAGTGTTTTTCACTAAAACTCAGTACTAATTATTGCCATGTACACATCAACCAAAGAATACTCAACCTATTTAGGTACCTTGCAATAAAAATAAATCTAAGCAATACAGTACTAACGTATGAATTAAAATCTCATTATGCCCCCTGACAGCACTGTCCAGTTTTATCCACTCACATGAAAAAAGAGGCACATCAGTGGATGAACAGTTCTGAAGCAAGGGATTCTTTGTTCTTTCATCTTTCATTTTGCCCCTCCCTCTACCCCCAGATTTGGTACTATTGCCAACAATGGCCATAGATCTTCTGTAAACACCAAAAGCACAGAGAAGAAGCCCAAGTCAGAAGAGTGCCAGCAGAGCTGGCAATAGTCACAGAAGGTTCTGGCTATGTAGTACTTAGGAAAGAGAATAAAGGAAAAGTCATCCAAGAAATTAGGTTAAAGACAACTGTTAAGCAAACCCCTAGTTTCAGTGGAAACAGCACACAAGATTGACCTGAAAATCTTTACAGGCAGAATGAACCCTCAATTCAGTAGCACTAGTCCTAGAAAACACTTTTATTTACTACAGGGTACAACAGAGATTGGATAGACTATTAAAGAGGGGATAACAGAAACATGACAGTAGGGCAAAGGAGTAAGAAACACAAAAGCAAGAATATCAGAACAGGTGAAAGAAATTGAAATTATAATACTTTTTAAAGAATAAAGGCAACTAAGTCAATATAAAAATATAACAAGAAAACACCTGATAAAGTACTTATGGGATTCATCTTTTTTACAAAAGAATGGTGAAAAGAGCCACAAAAACATACTCGTGTCAAAAATCAAATACGGAACCTCCCTTTAGAAGTGCTCTTAGTATATCCCACACCACCGCCCCCTCCAAAGGAGACCAAAGGAGACTAACTTACATTTAAAAAATTCTCCAAAAGATGTCAGATTAGCAAGTGCTCCTCTATCTTGGGTCTACAAAATTACTAATTTGGGTCTATACCAAAATTTAAAAGATTCTTTAAACCATGTGCTAAAGTTAACAATTGAGACGATTGTTTAATATGACAAAAAAAACACCGAAAAATAGGAGCGTGGGAGTCCAAGTACACTGGTGAGATGACACAATTACCTTTTCAAGATGAGGCAAAGACCCAACAGTGCACATTCCCCTAAAATCCTATTTACAATGTTGACAGCAGAACGACTTACCTGTGGGACCACATTCTGTCCATATGGCGGCGGATGTTGCTGCTTTTGCTGAGCAGCACTTTCTATTGCTACTTTAGCTACCGTGCTGGGATCGGCTCCTGCCGGCACGGCAACCATTGTTGCGCTGCAGCCAGCATTGTTGGGGTCACTGATTGTAACAATCCTAACTCCTACTTTATTTGGAATTCCTGTGACTGTTTCCCTATCATTATCCTCTGCCGGCCTCTTGACAGTTTTGCATTCTGCTGTGCCATTTGTAGACCGAACGTCAGATGACAGGGCTGGAGAATGGGACACTCTTGATCCTGAGTGGGGAACTGCTATGATCTGATGCCCCTGTATAACAGAGGTTGTAGAATGTGGAGAGACAACTACACTTGGGCGTTGCTGAGGCACATCTGAATTCAAACTTGAAGCTAGAGGTCCGTTAGGCAAGTCAGTACCACTAAACTGCGGTGTTGCCACATTTGGAGCCTCCTGCATACTGCTCACAGATGGCGAACCACCCAAAGTTAATATAGGTCCATTCGAAATTCTTTCTAGTTGATCACCTTTGGCAGTATCTTGCTGAGTGGCATCTAAAGTCCCTTGCGGTTCCATTGGAGATATCTCACCATTTCCTACATGATTGGAAGTTTTGTGATTTGGAATGTTTTTGCTTAAATGAGAACCATCTCCCTTATCAAAATCACAGATTCCATTAACTAGAGGTTTTTTCAAATCACTTTTGATATCCGGCATATCCATTTGTTCTGAGTTCTGTTTTCCAGATGTTCCATTCTCACCTAATTCTAACGATGGCCCATTACTGATTAGTGAGCACTGATTAGCCTCACTTTGAATTTTCCCTGAGTTTGAAGGAGGTAGACTTGAGTCACTGTACTTTCTCCCATTTAAAAGACTTCCCACCTGCATTTCATTTTCCTTTGTATCTCCATTGCTGGTGTTCGTGGTTCCTCGTCGGCAGGACGGGTTCTCCATGACTTCAATTTTACGTTCATGAACATGTAAACCTGTTGCTTCTTTTGCTTCCTCCTCCTTTTGGCAAATGATCTTATCACCTTTGAATGGGGGAGTAGCAGTAGTACAGGATGATTGTCCAGCTGGAGATGTCTGAGTGGCTGGAAGTGTTTGCACCTGAAGTCCAACTCCTGCCTGTGTCCCACTCATGGTAATTCCCGCTGGAGCAATGAGCTGAGTTGCATTTCCCTGACTCACAGTTGCAGTTGCAAAACTTGTATTTGGCACAACTGTTATGGTTACCTGGTTGCCAGAAGTCCCTTGGAAAATGGTGGCTGGGCTGTTCGAAATCAGTGGGCCTGGCAATATTTGTAAGTTTGAGATGGGCACAGTTTGCACTCCCCCTGTGGGTGGCATTGCACTTTGGACCAACTGAACGTTTTGCTGCCCAACCAACAGCTGCTGAGCTGAAGACTGCCCCTGCACACCAAAACCCGCTGCTTGGTTATTGGCCACCTGGTATACCACCTGAGGGCTAGGGGCTCTTGCATTATTAGGAGGAGGAATCTGTGGAGCTGGGAGAATTAGCTTACCACCCGGTGTCGAAGGACCACGCTTTGGAAGCAGCAGCTGTTTTATCAGACTCGACTCACCAGAAGCAGGCTGACCAACGCCTGCGTTCGCCTGCTGTGGCGGGACTTGCATCTGTACTTGTTGGGGCTGCTGAACCTGTACTTGTACCTGCTGTGGGGAGGGTGCTGGTGAAAGCTGCTGCTGCTGCTGCCTCTTCACGGACAGCATCTGACTGACAGTAGGAGGTGGTCCCTGTGACTGAGCGGTGGAGGAAGATGACATGGCAGTGGGGACTTGGTTATTAGTAGCTGGGACAGGTGATGGCGAGGAAGATGGAGTTAGGTTTGGTTGCCCGGTTAGCTGAACTGTCTGACCAGCCGGAAGAGCTGCTGGATTAGCAAGAACAATTTGGTGAATGGCTGGTGCGTAAGTCTGACCTTGTTGAGCTGGCTGGCTTACAATCACTACACTTTGTTGGGCTGGCTGCTGTGGTTGTTGAATGGGCTGCTGTACCACCGTTGATGAAACTTGCTGAGAAGGGAGAGGTTTTGGTGCAATGTTCTGAAACCCTACCCTTGAGGGCTGTGGACTTGGGACACCAGCAATGGTAACCATCTGTCCCGTAGCTACCTGAAAATTCTGTACTGAAGTTGCTGAGACAATATTGGATGCAGAAGTTGTCACATACTGTGAAGGTGCTATGATAACAGTGTCTTGCGGCTGGCTACCAGCTGATGTCTGTTGAGATGAAGTTTGCACAGGTTGGGGTGATGTGGTGATTAACTGTTGACCCTGTGAAACTGTAGAAGTACATGCTGGGATGTTCTGCACTCTACCAAATATATGACTCTGTGGGACAGCTTGCTGAATTACTGTAACAGGAGCGCCCGAAGGTATCTGTCCTGGTACCACTGTGTGCAAGGGAGACTGCTGTGGAATTACAGACGGATGATGAAGCAATGTCTGGGAATTTACCACTGTAACAGGCTGTGGCCCTGTGCTGTGGTTCTGAGCCACAGAACTCGGAGCAGCTCCTCCTCCCACAGCAATGCTAACAGGAACTGCTGTCTGGGAGAGCGAATTCTGGATTACTGTAGCCTTAACGACTTCACAAGGAATTGGAGCTTTGTTTTGAATGACAGTCACTGGAGTATTTTGCTGCTGGTGGGTATGAACTGCAGGATTTGGTGGAATTCTTGAAACAGTCTGTGCCACAGTATGAACACCTTGTACTGGAAAAGACATTTGTGTTGCAGTCAAATTTGAAGACTGGTTGGTAACAGAAGTCCTCTGAAAATGGTTTCCTACAGTTTGTGGTCCATGGGGGATTCCTGAAAATAGGAGGGAAAAGTCAAAATTCATAATGAAATGACTGAAAAGCTGCGTGTAGGCATTGTATTAGTTAATACAAGAAAGAATCGTTTTAAGAAATTAACATCTAACAACTTTGCATCATACAAATATGATAAAAGTAAAAGAATAGGCAAATATGCTACTGGAAACACGAGGAAAAATTATACATTTTAAATGTATACAATATAAGTTTCATTTTGCTTTTTTGTTAAATTAGTAATACTTAAAACTCAAAAATTAATACCTGCAGGTGAAGGACTTGGGGATACATCAGGAACAGAATCAACACGAACAACAGGAGTAGAAACTGGTTGCTGCTGATAGTACATCTGAATGGGAAGTGGTATAGCCCTCCGTTTTACTCCTACTACATGAATATGTGCCTGCCCGTTGCTACTGGAATCCTCCACTCTCTTCACTGTATGATTTGGAAAGACCGTTCTGTAAAGTACACACATACTTAGTTTTCTTAACTAGCACACGAGCAAAAAACAGACTTCTAACAATGTTTACATGAACAGCAGCAGTATATTTTATTACTACTAACGTTCGAACCAGTATGATGCATACTGTTATATTCTGCAAAGGTGGGAAGCAAAGAAAACATATAAAAGATCAGTTCTCTAATTTTTAAAATCATTATTTATTAACATTGTTGGGTTTTAAATAATTCTATACTCTATATAAGTAACAAAAAAGCTGCATCTAGGTAGTGTCTATTTTATGAACTTTGCAAAATATCAAAAGCCTTGATATTTGAAGAGTATTAGTTATAGACTGTTATTCAAGATTAAAAAGGGCAAAAGTCATTTCTTTAACATAATAAAGTAGTGTAGAAAAAAGTTTTTCCCTTCTTTGAGGCTTTGATAAGCCTCATAATGTTCAAACACAAACACCAGGTTTGATTTCCAAAATCCCCTTGTATTTAAATTTCTATCTTACTACAACCTAGCCAATATAAAATTTCAAGTAGTAGAAATATTTAAAACTAGATAGATGGTTCGTATTTTCTCTAAAGAGCAAGAGATGCTCTAGGTGATATAAATCAACTTTGTTTAAAGTCAACAACTATGCATCCTACCTAAGACATTTATAAAATCCAGTTGAAGTTAGGATTCCACCACGAGCTAATTTACTGCACGTTGAGAGGTACTCAGAATACATTTCTGCTCGAGAGACAGAACAATCTGGATTTACTTCAAAATGAGCATTTAGCCTAAAAAGGAGAAAAATAAATGGCATTATGCATTATAGGAGAGTTCATATTTACGTATAGTAAAACCATTTGAAGGCAATGTCTTATAAAATAATATTTATGCCTGTTAATCAAATTTCACTTTCTCATGTTATTAGCAAAAAATGCATGCTAGGTTTTAGACTGACGAAACCAAATAAAAGATTAACTGTTTAATCATATTTATTTTAGTATTAAAAAATCATTAACAACAAATATAAAAACTGTGTTCACACCCCAGTGAGAATAGGATTGGTCTGTTGGCAACAAATATTCTACAACAAATCAATATCTACTCAATTTCCTGTCTTGCAATAATTAAAATACAACAGAAACTCCCAATAATGAGCTATTTCCGTTGCAGATGTGAAAATGGAAGAAAAACTGAACTAAAATTAAACTTTTGTTGTCTCTTGGAACAAATTCCTTAAGAAAAAAAACTTACCTAAGCTTCTCCCATGCCTCACACTTCCATTCCCCCATTTCAGAAACTTCTATTCCTAATGCATTACAAATTAACTCAAACTTCAGTTTGTCTTTTTCATATAGTGACTTCCATCCATATATGTTAGGACTAGAGGCCGAATTACCTTCATAGGATTCTTTTCTAGGACTTACTATACATATAACAGGCCAATTTACAGCTGTTTATATAAACTGAATCAAATAATACTTATGATTAAATAATTTTAAAATGATACTTTCCTCCTTCCTCACTAGAACTGGCAGAAATGTGCAAATGGGATTTAGAAGACCAAATCTATACCTAACACACACACATTTTACTGTGCATGTGGTACAAACTTTCCAACTTTCATAATTCTTTGAGTACTGACTTTTCAAAAGACTAGGTACAAAAACCTTTTTTTGGTTTTAGTGTAGAAGATAAACATTTCCAAGTATTACTGGAAGAGATTCATCAAGTATAAGGTGTAAAAATATAGAAGGGGAGGAAAAAGCAAATAATTAGCTATTTAAAAATATAAACCCGATTTTAGGCAAAGTGGAAAAGTCTAGAGAAAACTGCCACAGGAACAAAGATATGAAAGCACCAAAAATATGGAACACAGAATGACAGGAACATGGAATGGGAGACAAATAATGTTAGAGAATGGGAGAAAAGGGATCAAAGAAAGAAAATTTTTAAAGTAATACATCATCAGAAAGTGATCTTTTCTATTCAATCTGTTAATCTTCTAAAGAATTTAAGCTGGAATTCATAACTGTGGAAGCTACTATCCATGAGAAAATGAAATCTAACCAAGTCTACAATTTATTTTTTCAGTAAGTGGCTGATATATGACTAGTCAGTCTTCTCAATAAAATATTATTTTCAAGTTGCTTATTTCCATGTAAACCCACTAGGTATTGTATCATTTGACTCATTTTCCTTTACTACGCCGAAAAAGGAAAAATTAACTATCAATGAACAAGAAGTATTGCTTGTGATGAAAAAGAGGGACATTTAACAACAAAATCTGGTTTTATTTTCTTAAAGACAGTCCAGTTCAGTTTTAATAAAACATTAATTTAATAAAAATCCTATAATCTGACAACTCTTATTTTCTATAAAGTCAAAGATAACATTTTAACACAAATTTTACTCCAAAAAGAAGTGGTGTAATTTTAATTCTGAAGATTCTGATGAACATTTTTCTTTCAAATTATTCTAAAATGCAGGTGAAATGGTTTTACATAGTCCATTCTTTGGATAAATGATATTCTACTCTGACTAAAAAGAAATACAGAATAAAACATTCCGGATGACTGTTGAAATACATTTCCTTTTCTCTTTTGCTTTATTCTTCCCAAGGATAAAGCCTTAATAGAAATAAACCACTTACCACTGACAAGCAAACTTCTCACTATCTATTTCCACTATTCCTGGAGGTGGAGCAACATGCTGTGCTACAACTGCTCTGGAAGCTAAAGAAAAAAATACATTAGCTACATCATTTGTACAAACTTAGTCACTACATGCCATGTTTAGCTCATGGATACTGAAACAGTTAATATTCACAATGAATATCTTTTAAAAAGGGTATAAGCATAACGAAAATATACAAATTTGAGAAAGGAGCACATATTATACCAGGCACTGTCTTTGATGCTTTATATAAACTCTTTACAATCATTCAAATAACAATAATATGGATTATATAGCTAATATAAATTTTTTTTCCCATGGGTCAGACACTGAGTTAAAAACTTTATATATGAATTCTTCTGTGAGATGGGTACACATAAGGAAACTGAGACTCAAAGTGATTAAAATAACTAGCCCAAGGTCACACAGCTCAACACATCAGTAAATAAGAATCAGTTTAGTTATAGAAACAGTATCAGAGAGAATCACTTCAATTCTGAATTTAAAAGATTAATATTGGGGTGCCCAGGTGGCTCAGTCGTTAAGCATCTGCCTTCAGCTCAGGTCATGATCCCAGGGTCCTGGGATCGAGCTCCGCATCAGGCTCCCTGCTCAGCGGGAAGCCCGCTTCTCCCTCTCGCACTGTCTCTCTCTCTCTAATAAATAAAATCTTAAAACAAAAATACAAATAAAATAAAAGATTAATATTAAACTCTGAAAGTGGCATATATATAACATTTCTGGGAAAGGGTGAACAAAAAGTCTGAACTAATTTAAAGTCCTACATTCAAGAAAGGATTTTCATAAGATTATTCTTCTGGGGAAAAAAAAATCTGTTGTAATAATAGTTTTCAAGTATATCTTTTGTCCTAAGAGAGGCAAGATGGTTGGGTAAAAATGTACTAGCTATTAATCTTAGAACACATACCAACTTCTGAGATTTTGCTTATGACATATTTTAAAACAATTCAAGTCCAATGTATAAATCATCTATTATTTTCTAACAAGCTGAACAGATCTGTAGGAAAATAAGTGTTTTCTTTTCTGCTGTATATAAAAGGAACTAATGAAAATATAAAAATATGATAATATAAACTGTCATATTATGATAATTTAAATATGAATCTTATATATTTATAAAATTAAAAATTATACTGCTTCAGCATTATTTTATAGTTTTTAAACTTATAAAATGGACCATTTTTCAAATAACATTTTAGCGAAACTCAGAATCCTCAAACAGAACAAATGTATTTCTAAACTACTGTTTATTTCAATCTTATTTATAGGCCTAAATTTAATTATCCCCATTTTGCTAATGAAGAACATAAAGCTGAGAGATCAAGTTTACAAACGAACACATGATGGAAATGGCAGAGCTGTGTATAGCTGGAAAGCCTTCTTTTAGGGGTATTGGATTTGAATCCAGGTCTGTCATATTTTAGATACCATACTATGACATGCTATTTCTTAACAGAACAAAATAATTATAATCAAAACTATTTTCTTGGTGCAACCCCAGCTTATCTTTTCTTCTCCTAACTTGATGACACTGTTAGAGAAAATATCTAAGCAGGGCCTGAACCCACTTGGAAATCTTCCTCCTTTTTCTTCATCAATTGTACTACAACAGAATATACCCTATTCAGACTGAAATCTCCTGAATCAATTGATGACCAGTTGAGTGAAATATTAGAAATTATGTTGAAATTATAAAAATTTTACAAATAATGCATAAAGAATAAAGCAGCCACAATTAAATTAAGAATATAAACTGGAATCATAGAATTACTATAAAAGTGGTTACAAACTGAGAAGCACTGCCTTCAGGAAAGATACCTAAAGACTCATTCCAATACTTTAAAAAGAATCAATTTCCAGGGGCACCTGGGTGGCTCAGTCGGTTGAATGTCTGACTCTTGATTTTGGATCAGGTCATGAGCTCAGGGTCGTGGGATCATGGGATTGAGCCTTGAGACGGGCTCAGAACTCAGCAGGGAGTTTGCTTGAGATTCTCTCTCTCCCTCTGCCTCTGTCCCTCCCCTACTTTCTCTCTCTCAAATAAATAAAAATCTTTAAAAAGAATCATATCCTAGATGCTCAACCTTTTATATATTCCTTCCTTTCTAAAACTGCTCTCCCATTTTGGAACAGAAAATTTTAACTCTCATCCATCCTTTACAGCAATGCAGGTATGATTAAATGCATGGCTCTCAAGCCAGAGTGGCTGGCACCAGAGTTCCAGCACTTACTAGCTGTGTAACCACGGGCAAGTTAATTAACCTCTCTGTCTATAAAATGGGGAAAAGTAACAGTACACTGACCTCATAGGTCATTATGAGGATTAAAGGAGTTTATATATAAGCCACTTAAAACAAAGCCTGGCACATAGTTAGCACTATATAATTGTCAGCTATGATGATGATGATGATGATGATGATGAATGATGTAAAAACCTCTAGGACACCAAAGGGAGAATTAGAATCATTAGAATCCACAAAGCTTCTTTTAACCAAGGTATTATGGTAGGGCTTCCTGTCTATATTTTATGATGTTTTATGTATTATAGTTAAGGCAATGCTGGGCATGAGATATTGAGTATTCTGGCCCTTTGGTGTGTTCTGAATTCAGACACAGAGTGATGACAATTTTTGCTTAATGTTCTTTCCTCCTCTATCCTTTAACTACTGTTAAAAAGGGCATTACTTTTGAGGCAGAATCTTGTATAAGTAAAGCACAGAGAATTTTTTTAAAGAAATACTGAAGGTGGTGGCATCTTATTTCATTCAGATGACAATCTCATGGCTAGTTTAACTATCTTAGAATTCTGAAGTAAGGAAGGTGTCATGGGAACACCTATTAACCATACTTTCTTGAATGAAAAATAAAGTCAGACTTTTTCTAAGTAATGGAAAGTGAGGTTGATTAAGAAAAATACTTTTGATAATAAAGACTAATTTTATCAGGTTACGTGGGAGACATTTTCTATAGCTAAAGGGGAGAAATCTGCAGTTCTAAGGTTTTGACAAAAAAGTACTCAAAGCACATGATAAAATCACCTTATCAAAAAACTGTACTGGTCTTGAACAATATTTCAATTTTCCTAACCCAGTGGTCCTCAAAGTATAGTCACCTGACCTGAAGCATCAGCATCTCATGGGAACTTGTTTAGAAATTAAAATTCTTTGGTCCACCTGAATCAGAAATTCAGGGTATGGAGCCTAGAAATCAGTGTGTAAGCCCACCAGCCAATTCTGATGCACCCTGAAGTTTGAGAACCACTATGCTAATATTTCTTGACTATATCAGGTTAAACAAGGTGCATATAAGCAAGAGTCAGCAAGTATATTTTACAGTCGTATCTTGTTAATATCTTTTTCACATAATTTCCAATAAAACTTAAAAGTAAATGTAATGACTGGGCAACAAATTCTTTTATGAGTCACATGTTAATTCTCTGATTTCAACAAAATCAAAGAACTCAAGCTGACAGAAGATCATTAAATATAATTTTAATAATTTTGGATAATTCTGAAGCTCAAAGAATTGTAAATTCTATCCTTAGCTATTTATTGATGTGAGCTAGATTTTCAAATTAAATCTATAAAAAGAAAAAATGGAGACAGGATTGATGTTAAAGCCAGTTTCACTCTAGCAATTAAAAAATATTCATTTTGGGACACACTGGAGTAACACTTTCCAGAGAACCACCTCATTAAGAGATGAACTTCCAATAGCTACTTTGTCATGTACTGTTGTTTCATGTAATTTCTTTTGAAAACTTATAATAAAATTTTAAGCATTAAAACTTTATAGAGTAACAGGAAATTGAAAAAGTTAAATTAAAATGTCTACATTTATAGCTGAGAAGTACTGATAGGGTGGAGGATATGAGTTCAAGGAGAAAGAGGGTACCATAAAATTTCTGATATTAAGAGTCTGTGTATTTTTTTAAATGGATGATGGAAAATATCAAGATTCCACTGTATAGAAAAAGTATTTTTTACTTTAAAATGTCAATTTAATATACACAAAAAATTTTATTTACAACTTTAAATTATAATGAAGAAATTTAGATGTCAAACTAAAAGTGGGTGAAAGGTTACATAAGTTTTCATCCTGATGAGAAGTGAGCAAAACTTTTGAAGACAACCATTCCATAAGAAAACAGTATTAAACAAATGATGGGGGATGGGGGGACAAAGTATAAATGGTAACTAATCAAACAATTAAAAGTTGTCATTCATGATGAGCAAGTAATAAAATGCTCACCAGTTCAAAAGTTTTAGGTCCTTAGAGGTTTATTCCCACCTCTATCAATAAATTACTATTTATATGAACAAGTCACAAACTCTAAACATTTAATTTTGTCCATTTGCCAAATGAGGGTCAAATCTTAGTTGGTGGGGGGGATGGGTTCATTTGTTGAGGTCACTGGTCAGTGAGGAGGCAAAATCAGTAGCTTTCATTAAAATTACCCTTAAATATCCTTCAAATGGCCCATTTTATTTCAATGTATTACTGACAATTTATTAATTCCTCTCTTTGTTGAGAAGAGTTTCTCTCTGGCCCTCAGTTAATTTAATCTTCAATTTCTTCTTTGAGGATAGGAATATATCCCTACCACCCACTTAACTGGCAAAAAGAACTCTTTCATTTCTTTGTCAAGGCTGAGAAAACATTACAATTTGACCACTGATTCCCCAGTATGCTATTACCTGTGGACGAAAGCTACTGAGTAGGTTAGTAGTCAAAATTACCTATTTTTTTCATGCTTTGTTTGTCCAATTCTGTTAGTTGACACCAAGGAAGTTAAACATGCATATGATACAACTCTACCATATACTTCAAAAGGACATAGTGGAAATCAACAAAATATGTGATACATATTACATACTTTTCATGTGACTAGAGTATATAATTGTGATCCTATGAGTTAGAATAGAGGAGAGACTGGGGCCATGATTAAATGAGAGGAGAACAAGTAGCTGAGAGATGTGATGGAAGTCTAAACTGAGGCATTGCACTGGCAACTGAAGAAGCCAGGGTTATTTAGGAAGACTCAACAAGATTTGGTGATTAGATGGATGTGGTAGTTAAAGGTAAAAAATAATGACATTTTTGAATTAAGGGTAGTGAGGGAGGTTGATGATCTAAATGTATTTCTAGGCTGAAAGGAAGAAGCAAGTAAAGAAAAAGAGGTTTGAGATATAGGAACGAGGAGACTGATACTCAGAGCACAGATTCAGAAGTTGGCATCTCTGAAGACAAGTGGAAGTTGAAGGAAAATGAGTTCAGATGCTAGTAAGTTTGGAAGTGAAGGGTTAAGAAGTTAAAGAAAATCATGCCACATAGCTTCCACATTAATTGCAAGTAGGTAATAAGATCAACTGAGAAAAAGAGTATCCTCTATTAAAAAATATAAGGAAAGAGAAATGTCTTGGGAATGGTGGGAGGTGGAAAGAGCAGGTGAGGGGAAAGATGGATTGTTTTGTTAAGACAAATGAAGGTAGAGAAAGTACTCCCAAAAACGCTGAGAGTGCTAAAATATAAAAATGACTCATAACAAGCCAGGAGAAAGAAGTCCAAGGACTGAAGAGAATACTCATTATTAGACAGCTCTGAATTCTAATTAAAGACATTTGAGTTAAAAAGAATTGACCCAAGGGACCCTAAGAAGGGTGCACCAGTACAGGTGCACATGCTTATACACACATCATGTGTATATGTATGCATGTGTGTCTGATCCAAGGCTCTGATTCGATGGTTTCTGGTGCAAGTATTAGGAGGTATTATGTACTTGGATGACCAGCTGGGAGAATTATAAGGTCATATATGATTAACTTATTCTTGGCATATCAATTTCCAATGACCAAAATCACAAATAAGAAGTTCATCAGGGCACTTCATATTGCTCTCACAATTGTAAATATCTAATCCCTCATACGCCTCTAAATGTTTTTTAAAAAATCTATTATACTATTCTTCCTCTAGGCTCACTTTGGTCCTACTGCTCCTGTTATGTATAATATCTAAGAAATTAAAGTTCATACTCAAGTTCTGCCTTAGCCTATTCCACTATGGTATCAGTTCCCTGTACTGCACATTTACATTTATCTTTAGTATTAAATCTTACACACCAGTAACCATACTGAAAAACATGTAAAAACACTAACCTGGGGCAGATGCTACATGGGTCTGGGTTTGGACTTGTTCTACAGCTTGTGGCCTAATTTCAGATAAAACTTGATGACTGGAACTTGGATGTTCGACGAGTTTTACTGCAGCTAGTGCATCAGGGCCAAACATCTGAATATCCATAGAAACGAGACACACTAACATATCTAAAATAAATTAAAAACCAATAGTTATTAATAATATTATCAAACAATGACATCGCTGAAAAACACATGCTATACAGAAGAAGTACTTCTCAGATGGCAGTCCATGAATCATTGTACATCAGAATTATCTGTGGATCTTTAAAAAAGATTTTTAGGCTCAATCTCTGAAGACTGACTTAGTAGCTCTGGGATGGGGATTAGGATCTTTATTTTTGAGAAGTTTCCCAACTGATTCTGATGTGTAGCCAGATTTAGGAACCACTGATACAGAAAGTGACATCCTTAATTTCTCCTAATAATTTCAAGCCAAATCTCTATTAACTCTGGTTTTAGTATTTATACCAAAGACAGAAATCATTCTAGTCAATGAGTAAATGTTAACGTGACATACTTTCATAATTGTGTTTAAAACTGACAACCCACTAAAGAGGTGGTAAGCTGATTAATTTTAAGAATAATACCATTACCAGCAACTTCTAGGAACACAAGGAAACTTTTTCACTTAGCTTCAGTTGCTTAATAGTAGCAGCTGACCATTTGAAACAGAAAGACCTGCTCCTCAGTTACAGCAATTTTGTTGGTTGTTTGGTTGGATTTGATAAGTAGTAACAGAAATAAAGAAAGGAATAGGAGTTATTGACAGCCACATACACCCTGGTCTCTATATGACAGAAGTTTCTTGCTAACCTAAAACAGGCAGAAAGAATAACACAAACATGTGTGTCTGAAAGGGTAATGACTCCTCAAAATAAACAGTACACCCCCAATATCAATTGTGATTTAGGATAGCACCCCATCAAATATTCTTTTCCTCAATAAAGAAAATAAATGTTTCTTTCATTTAGTCTTACCTATACTCTTTTCTACTTTTGCAATTTTTGTGCAAGCAACATCTCCCATTTCTGTGAGCATATATAGCACCTCGAGTGTTGAGATCACGAGCAGCACATCAGGTAAAGTGAGATGACAAATGATCTCTCTGTATGAGTCCTGATCGACATATTCACAAATCAAAACACCATTATCTTCTGCTTTGCAAAGATTTCCCAAAATTTCCATGCCTGAAAAGCATACACACACAAACATGTATTTATTTTTTAACAGACGGTAAAAAGTCTGTTCATGTTATACAATGAGAAAATCAAGTAAGCACTTACCCCTCATCTTTAAAAATCTATCCCTTGACATTAGGCATTTTGTAACAGTATGAAACATCAGATGAGTAGTTTTGAAATCGACAGGGTCCAATAGAAGCTGGAAAAAGAAAGGACACTATTGTTGACGTAGCCCTCTTCAGTGTTGTATATTTCAAATTTAATAAAAATTAATAGAACAGTTTGCTCAAGTTTTAAAAAATGCAGTTATTGTGGGAATAGCCATCACTAAATCTGGAGCATCATTTCAAATATTTTTTCCAAAAAAGTGTGTGATACCATACCATGTTAGGCAAAACTATATATAAGCCTTTCATATTCTGTAAGTATAGCAAATACAATAATGCTACATGCTAAAAATTTAAAGTAAATGTCACTGCTAACTATCAAAACTGTTTTAAGTTACTATCACATGCTTACCTCAGCTGCAATATTTCCTAACGTGTCAAGGCCTAATTGCCTTAGAGAAATAAAATGACTATGTGCAGAAAGTAATAGGAAACGAAGACAGGTACGATTAGCTGCCAAGAGCTTAACATTGCCCTCTTCAAAGGAAAGATTTCGCAAAATCACTGCAATCTGAAGTACCCGTTGTCCTTCAATATCATTAATGCCCAGCTTTCGAGGTGGATGAAATAAAGATTCCCAAATCCATTCTCCTGATGTACCTTCTATAATAAAAAATATACATTTTACTTAAATTGATATTTCATTTATTATTGCTATTTCAAAGTTATTTAAAATGTTTCTTATTGCCTTACCATGAGACTTGTTTCTGTCAGAAATGAGGTCACGTACTTCATTATCATCAACAATGTCTTTCCAAAACTGTAATTAAGAAATTATTATACTTAATTCTGACATTTGAAAAGAACTATTCTAATACTTTAAAAACAGTCACACATACTATAAAACTACAAAATTTCTACTATTTATTTATTTACAGAGAGGGAGAAAGAGAGTGTAGGGAGGGGAAGAGGGAGACAGAGAGAGAATCTTTTTTTTTTTTAAAGCGAGGTGGAGATGGGCGCCTGGGTGGCTCAGATGGTTAAGCATCTGCCTTCGGCTTGGGTCGTGATCCCGGGGTCCTGGGATCGAGTCCCGCATGGGGCTCCCTGCTCCTTGGGAGCCTGCTTCTCCCTCTGCCTCTCTCTCTCTCATGAATAAATGAATAAAAAGTTTAAAAATAAATAAATAAAATAAAGAGAGGTGGAGAGTGGAAGGGGGAGGGGCAGACAGAGAGGGAGAGAGAGAATCTTAAGCAGGCTCCATGCCCAGCAGGGAGCCTGATGTGGAGCTTGATCTCACAACCTTAAGATCATGACTTGAGCTGAAATCAAGGGTCGGACGCTTAACCGACTGAGCCACCCAGGTGCCCCTAAAACTTGTACTTTTAAAAACCCATGTAGACATCAGTATGTGCTATATGTTTAATTAATTGACATAAATACTTAACTTTCTATAAGTTCAAGGTACTTATACAATAAGGTATTATTTCAGACTAAAGATTCTTAACCTGGGGTCCACAGACTCCTAAATGGTCTGTGAAAGAAATTAGGGCATCTGTGAAATTAAATGGAGGGAAAAGGTGATATCTTTATGTTCATTAACCTCTAACTAAAATTTAGTATTTCCTTAGCAATTTCTTCAACGCTGAATGTTAGACAAAAAACCATAGTAATATTAGCAGTACCTGTGACAATGTCACCAATATGAATTACAGATATTTTCTGATCATTTTACAGCTATGGAAAATATCTAGAAATAGTGTTTATGCTCATTAGTATTTGAAAATTATGATAGTCATTAATCCTGTCATTAAACAGCACACAATCACAGTATTTCTTTTTACAAACATGCCTGAAACATTGCTGGCTAGCTACTGAGTAAACCTACATCTAGAATAAAATCAAATAGTAAGTGGTGAAGTTGTGTTCCCAAGTTTTTAACCCAGATATCTAACTTGCTTTCCAGTATTCCATTATCTACAAACTGTTTTTGATTCAAATGTGAGAAGAGATGAGTCAAAATCCACGGTCAATGTTCTTTTTCAGGCTAGGAATCAAGTGACTTTACACTATATAACTATACAAAATGAACTATAACTTCAACTTATCTATGATATTTAATTGTATTATCTTGTTACTTTTGTACTAATAAAGAAACAGATGGACTATTAGTTCACTTTTTTTCCCCTAAACATTCTGGTGTGGCTATTTCAAAGTAACTATTTTATTTTTTGGAATTAAGATTCTTTTACATTTAAAGCCACTAATCTGAGAAAAGGTCCACCAGCAAAAGGATCAATTGCTCAAAAAACTCATGAAAGACAATGGTAACAATAAACAAGAACTAGGCATATAAAGAAAAAAAGGCAATGTTCAATAAATAAGAAAAAAGGGCCATAGGAAATTCAAATAACAAAGATATCAGAAATGGAATTTTAGATGATCATGGATAATAAATTCAAAGAAATAAGAGACTGAAAAATTTGGCAAATAAATGAAAACTGTAAGAATGAAATAAAAATTCTAGAACTGAAAAGAAAAACTCAATTTAACAACTGATTTATATACAACTCAAGAAAGAATTAGTGAACTGTGTGCAGAAGAAAACACAATTTGGAAGCATAAAGAGACAAAAGAATGGGGAAAAAAAACACAAGACACAGAACATACAGTGAAAGGTCCTAACATAATAACGAGTTCCTGAGAAAGAAGAGAGAGAATGGGCAGAAACAGTATTTGAAGAGACCAGGCAAAGAATTTTCTAGAACAATTCAAAGACATTAACCTACAGATTTAAGAAGCACCCCAAACAATGAAAAAGGATAAATAAAGGTGTGCAGGAACATCAAAACAAAAGAATAAAATTCCTGAAAAACAAAGACAAAAAAGAACCCCAACTCAAATGCAAAGACAGAAAAAAGAACAGATAATCTTAAAAAGGACAACAAACTAAACTGACAACAGACTTTGTAAAAAAATAAAATAAAATAATGGAAGCCAGAAGACAACGGGACATTTTCTAAGTGATGGAAGAAAATGTCTGCCAAACTGAAATCTTTTTAAACAGTGAAACTGCCCTTCACTGGAAATGAAAACCGGCAAATGAAAACTGAGAAAACTCATCATCTACAAACCAGCACTAAGGAAAAATACATGAAAAGAGAGATGTGGTTTAAATCAAAATAAATAATGAATGAATAAAATACTAAAAAAATGTTTTCTGAGATAAAAATATGCATAAAATTATAATCTAAGAAAAAAATGCCTGGAAAAAGCTTTTGCTCAGGCCATAAAAGAGTAACTAGTACTTTGGTAGTCATCTTCCTATCATAAAACCAATATGTATAAGACAACTGTTTTCAGAGACTGGAAAACAAAAGAAGTGAGTCAATCACTGCCCCATAGTTTTACAGGACACTCTAGACTATAAATCCAGGGACAATAAATCCAAGAGCTCATAGTGATTTCTAAGCTGAGGAAACTGATCAGAGTTCAGCAAGGCCATCAGAACTAGAATTTAAGAGCAAATTTGCAAGAAAGAGGAGCAATGAAGAGAAAGAACTCAATGAATCTGCACAGGAATGCCTTGAGCTGATTGCTGAGTACTAAAACTATGCATATGCAAAGCTGAACTCCAAAACCCCAAGCAAAAAAACAGAGAACTAATGAGGAGCTATAACTGAACAATTCGCAAAATAGAGAAAACTCATTAAATACCCTGCTAATTCAGTAGAAATCCAAATAAAGCCATGCTTTAGGAGTAGCAATAAACTGGTGCTAGAGTAAAGGCTAATCTATCTGAATCATAACAAAGCTTTAAAACAACATTCTAAAGGATCAATATGTCACAATCCATATGCCAATTAAAAGCATGCCAGAACAAAGTCCTACATTCTTGAAAGTCACCAAAATCCAAACACTCAATAATGCAACATTTTCAATATTCATATTTAACAAAAAATTACTGCATGTACAAAGAAAGTAGGAAACATGACCCCTAACTAAGACAAAAATAGTTTCAACAAAAACAGACCCAGAAGTAATAAAGATAATGGAATTAGCAAAGATTTTTAAATACTTTGAATAAAATTTTCATTTTTTATTAAATATGGGTGAAGATTTAAAGGAAAGTATGAGCACAACTAGGAGAAAAATGGGATATGTAAAAGAGAATCAAACAGAATTTCCTGAGCTGAAAACAGTATCTGAAATTAAAAAGTATGACTAGATGGGCTTAACAAGATAAGAGAAAATGAAAACATTACAATAGAAACTATCCACAAGGTACACAGGAAAAAAAAAGGTCTAAAAACAATGAACAGAACTTCTGTAGGTTGTGAGACAGTAAATGGTCTAACATCTTTATAAACATAGTCTCAGAAAAATAACAGGGGAAAGAAAAAAATTTGAGGAAATAATTGCCAAAACTTTCCAATTTCATGAAAAATACCAAAAGAGCTAAATAAATCCTAAGCAAGAAAAGTGAAGAAAACCTCAACAAAGCATAGCCCAACCAAAATAAAAGCCAATGATTAAAAGAACACCTTAAAAGCAGTCAGAGAAAACACATCACACACAAGGCAATAAAATTAAAACTGACTTCTTTTCAGTAACAATGCAAATCAGATGGCAGTGAAACATCACCTTAAAACTGCTCAGACAATACCTTGAAAACACAGTTTTATATCCAGCAAAAATATCTTTCAAACATAAAGACAAAATAAAATTTTCAGGAAAATAAAAGCTAAGAAGCAAAATTCAACCACACCAGTAATTTCATGAAGTATAAATGGCCTGAATACACTGATGAAAAGGAAGAAACTGCACAAAAAGTAGGTTAAAGGAAATAAGATCCAAGTATAAGCTGTCTTTAAGAAACTTTATATAAAACCACAGATGAAAAGGGGTGCCTGGGTGGCACAGTTAGGTGTCTGACTCTTGGTTTCAGCTTAGGTCATGATCTCAGGGTTGTGAGATTGAGCCCTGTGTCAGGCTCCATGCTCAGTGTGGAGTCTGCTTGGGATTCTCTCTCCCCCTCCCTCTGTCCCTCCGGCTCATTCTCTCTCAAATAAATAAATCTTAAAAAAAAAAAAAAAAAGAGATGAAAAGCATAAGGATAGAAAAAGATATATCATGAAAACATTAATCGTAAGAAAGCTACTATAGATAAATTACACCAATGAAGAGACTTCAGGAGATGGGATATTACTAGAGGTCAGAGGAATATTTTGTTATAATAAATAAAAGCTAAGTTATCAAGAAAACGTAATAATCCTAAATGCATATGCAACTAATAACAGAGGTTCAAAATACACAAAGCAAAAACTGACAACTAAAAAGAGATACAAACATTCATACTGTTGATGATTTTAACACTCATCTCTCAGGAAATCATAGAATAATTATATAGAAAAGCATAATAATACAATAATCTTGAACACTGTCAAATACCTTGACTTGTTATTAATAAACACTGCACCCAACAATAGAGCATACATTGTTTTCAAGTGTGCATGAAACATTCACTAAGACCATATGCTAAAACAAGCCGTGATAAGTTTAAAAGACCTTACATAGGGGTGCCTGGGTGGTTCAGGTGGTTAAGCATCCAATTCTTGATTTTAGCTCAGGTCATGATCTCAAGGTCGTGATAGAGCCCCATATCAGGCTCTGCAGTGGTCATGGGGCCTGCTTAAGATTCTCTTTCTCCCTCTGTCCCTCCCCTGTCCCCCTCAACCTGCTCATGTGCATGCTCTCTCTCAAAAAATAAAAACTAACTAAATAAAAGAGCTTAAACTTACATTCTCTGACAAAATGGAATGTGATTAAAATGAGTAATAATAATTATAACAATACTAATACTACTAATACTAAAAGCTACTTCAAAAAACCCCCCACAAATTAAACAGTATACGTCTATATAAGCCATAAATCAAAGAAGAAATCACAAGACATGAGAAAATACTGTGAACTAAATGATAATGAAAACTCAACATAAGAAAATTTGTGGGCTACAACTCAAGCAATTCATAGAAGGAATTTATAGCTTTATATACTGGCATTAAACAAGAGGAAAGTTTAAAACCAATGATCTAAGATTCTATTTTAAGAAGTCTGAAAAAGAGCAAAGTAATGAATAATGAGACCAGTATATATAAATCAAAAGTGAGTAAATGGAGATGAGAGTTGTTCTAGTGTCCCTGCATTATCTAAAAAGTGGTAAAAGTACTAATTTACTAAATTGGTAAAAATTAAAATTATAATCCCTAGTGTAATCACTAAGAGAATAGAAAAAGTACATCAATACCAAACTAATAGTAGGCAGACTACTGAATAATAAACAATACTCAGTTAAATCAATTTTTTAAAAACAGGTAAGAAAGGAAGAAGGGAAAAAAACAAAACCAAATAGGTAGGACATATAGAAACCAATTCAAAACACTGCAAATTTAAACACAATTATATCAAAACTACATTTAATGTAAATTGAATAAATACACTAATTTAAAGACAATTTTTCACACTGGGAGAAAAAAAGCTCAAGTATATGTTGTTTATAAAAAAAACAAACACAAAATCATCTAAAATACAAGGATAAGTAAGAAAGGTTCAAGGCAAAAATATGAGCCATATAAACCACAAATGAACGGAAGATGATATTATATTGATAGAAGACCAAAAAAAAATAGTAGACTTAAAAGTAAAAAGAATACTTTATATATGTTCACCTGACCAGAGAGATATAACATCTGTAATGTGCACTATATATCAGTCTTGAAATATAAAAACACAGTATTGTAGAACTATAAGGAAAGTCACAGCCCCAATCATACTGGGTGTTCTTAACACACCTCTTTCCATAAATGAAGAAATGGACAAAACAGCTAGTACTGATAGTAAATACAAATATCATGATTAACCATGTTGGCGTGACATACATAGAAATTTATACCCAACAACTTCAAAATATATATCATCTTCAAAAACAAATAGTGTTTATAAAATCTCATCAGTGCTAGGCTATGAAATAAAAGTGAAAATATTTCAGAAGTTTAAGATTATACAGAGTATATTGTTTGTTTCTACATAGTGAAATTCAGTTCGCCTTTTTTACATTGTTCTTTTATTTTTTTTAAGTAATATATATAATGTTTGTTTCAAGGGTACAGGTCTGTGATTCATCAGTCTTCCACAACACCCAGAGCTCACCACAACACACACCCTCCCCAATGTCCATCACCCAACCCTCCCCACCCCCTACCTCCCTCCCCTCCAGCAACCCTCAGTTTGTTTCCTAAGATAAAGAGTCTCTTATGGTTTGTCTCCCTCTCTGGTTTCATCTTGTTTCATTTTTTCCTCTTTTCCCCTATGATCCTCTGCCTTGTTTCTTCAAGAAAAAGAAAACTGGAAAAACTGTGTTTTTGGATATTAAGAAAC
Source organism: Eumetopias jubatus (assembly GCF_037043125.1). Taxonomy (NCBI): domain Eukaryota; kingdom Metazoa; phylum Chordata; class Mammalia; order Carnivora; family Otariidae; genus Eumetopias; species Eumetopias jubatus. The sequence continues at coordinate 75,381,136 of NW_028274814.1, read as the reverse complement.
TTCCCTTCAAGAGAAGATATTTAAAAATGACATATCTGATAAAGGGTTGGTATCCAAAATATATAAAAAAATTTATAAAACTCAACACCCAAAAGCAAATAATCCAATTGAAAAATGGGCAGAAAACATGAATAAACATTTTTCCAAAGAAGACATACAGATGGCCAAGAGACATGAAAAGATGCTCAACATCACACATCATCAGGGAAATACAAATCAGAACTACAATGAGACATCACCTCACACCTGTCTGAATGGCTAAAATCAACAACACAAGAAACAACAGGTGTTGGTGAGGATGTGGAAAAAGGGGAACCCTCCTGCACTGTTCGTGGGTATTCAAACTGGTGCAGCCAGTCTGGAAAATAATATGGAGGTTCCTCAAAACGCTAAAAATAAAACTACGCTAGGAGCCAGCAATTGCATCTAGTAGGTACTTACCCAAGGAATACAAAAATACTCATTTGAAGAAATACATGCACTCCGATATTTATTTATAGCAGCATTATCTACAATAGCCAAATTATGGAAATAGCCCAAGTGTCTATCAACTGATGAATGGATAAAGAGTGGCATATATATCCTTCTGTATCTATATCTGTATCTCTAAATATGTATATAGCAGCAATGTCCACAATAGCGATACTGTGGAAAGAGCCAAGATGTCCATTGACAGATGAATGGATAAAGAAGATGTGGTATATATACACAATGGAATATTATGCAGCCATCAAAAGGAATGAGATCTTGCCATTTACAATGACGTGGATGGAACTGGAGGGTGTCATGCTGAGTGAAATAAGTCAATCAGAGAAAGACGTATCATATGACCTCACTGATATGAGGAATTCTTTTTTTTTTTTTTTTAAAGATTTTATTTATTTATTTGACAGAGAGAGAGAGACAGCGAGAGCAGGAACACAAGCAGGGGGAGTGGGAGAGGGAGAAGCAGGCTTCCTGCAGAGCAAGGAGCCCGATGTGGGACTCGTTCCCAGGACCTTGAGATCATGACCTGAGCCGAAGGCAGACGCTTAACGACTGAGCCACCCAGGCGCCCTGATATGAGGAATTCTTAATCTCAGGAAACAAACTGAGGGTTGCTGGAGTGGTGGGGGGTGGGAGGGAGGGGGTGGCTGGGTGATAGACATTGGGGAGGGTATGTGCTATGGTGAGTGCTGTGAATTGTGCAAGACTGTTGAATCAGAGATCTGTACTTCTGAAACAAATAATGCAATATATGTTAAGAAAAAAAAAGAAGAAGAAGATAGCAGGAGGGGAAGAATGAAGGGGAGTAAATCGGAGGGGAGACGAACAATGAGAGACGATGGACTCTGAGAAACAAACTGAGGGTTCTAGAGGGGAGGAGGGTGGGGGGATGGGTTAGCCTGGTGATAGGTATTAAAAAGGGCACGTTCTGCATGGAGCACTGGGTGTTATGCACAATGAATCATGGAACACTACATCAAAAACTAATGATGTAATGTATGGTGATTAACATAATAAAACATTTAAAGAAAAAAAGAAAAAAATAAATATGTAGATTATATGCATACAAAGGAATATTACTCAGCCAACAAATGAATGAAATCTTGCCGTCTGCAATGACATGGATAGAGCTAGAGGGTATAATGCTTAGTGAAGTAAGTCAGAAAGATGAATACTGTATGATTTCACTCATATGTGAATTTAAGAAACAACACAAACAAGTAAAGGGGAAAAAAAGAGAGAGAGAGAGGCAAACCAAGAAACAGACTCTTAACTACAGGGAACAAACGGTTGGTTATCAGAGGGAAGGTGGGTGGGGGTATGAGTGAAATAGGTGATGGGGATTAAGGAGCACACTTGCTGTGATTAGCAAAGGTTGTTGTATGGAAGTGCTGAATCACTATACTGTATACCTAAAACTAACATTGCACTTTATGTTAACTAACTGGAATTTTTAAAAAACTTAAAAAAAAAAAAAAGAGAGACTTCCCTTCAAAATAATCCATGTATCAAGAGGATGTCATAATGGAAATTATAAGATACTGTAATTTGAGTTATAATGAACACATGAAACATCAGAACAGGGAGAATAAAGTTAAATATGTGTTTAGAAAGAATTTTATAGCTTTAAATGTATGTATTAAAATGTATGTATTAGAAAAAACAAAAACAAAACTCAGTGATCTAAGCACCAGCCCAAGAGATTATAAAAAGTGCAGTAAATTAAACCCAAAGAATATAGTATATAAAAAGAAATATAAAGAGCAGAAATTAATGAAAACATGTAAGAGAGGTGATCATCTAATCGTCTTCAACATATTTGTGTCTTCTAGATTTCAAGTGATTAGCAATTATACTGACAACACCCACTTCCCATTGTGATTGCATAAGTAAATACACAATTTGTGCATCTTACACTTTAATCACCACTTTTCTGCAGTTAAGGAAATTATCTGCCTAACTACAACCAAGAGGCTTGGCTTTTAATGGATGGGGTGAGGACAGAATATAGGACTTTGGGTGAACCTGTGAAGTGGGGAATTAATATGCAACTCTGTATCATGGTGAGAAACTGGAAGGTCTAATACCCTCAAACAAAGAGAGCTTAAATAAAAGGAGTTGACTGTCTCTACTTGAGTTTGAGTTAAAAACAATTTCCTAAAACAATTTCACAACTAGCCTGCTCCACAGCCCCCAATGAGTTTGGTTTTATTACCAGAATCACCAGAAAATCTCCAATAACAAAATTAATATAAAGTCATTCTGACCAGTTATTTCTTTTCAGGTGACTGGCAAATGCCAACAAGAAGTGAAGAAATGAACTCTCCATCCAATCTATACAAAAATCCCATAGAAAAGTCTGCTAAAATTTAGAAACCAAGATTATAAAACACAAAGGAATAATCCACCATGAGTCAGAGTGACTAGAATTAGAGTTGCAAGAGGCTTACATATCAGAATTGTCAGGTGTGTGTGTTTTTGTACACATAATTTTTGATTTATGTTTTATATATTTACATTTGTGTATATTTAATGTATACATAATTTGAATATTAATGAAGTATATTATAAATATATATTATTTGAATTATTAAAAGTATAAAAGATCAAAAGGGCATGAATTTGAAAAAAATACAAAGAGAAGTTCTAGAAATTAAAACACACATTTTAACACATTTAACAAGAGTGATTAAGTGAACTGGAAAAGAACCCTAAGGAAATTAGTGAGACTACTGCTCAGTATCTACGTATTCTCAGATTTACTGCTTTTTTATAGATTTATCATTTTCAGAAATCAATGTATAATAAAAACAGAATTTTATTTATTAGCCATTCTATTTTTTTACTAAATCACAACTTTTACGTAGGTATCTTTTATATGTTACATTAAGATTAAAGTATAGGTGGTATGTATATATAATAAGCAACCATGGATCCTTGGCCCTTGGTGACATGTAATTCAATGATTCAATAATTTATGTGAGTTACCTTAACAAAATCTCTATCAGTCTTCTCCTTCCATTCTTCACCAAATACAGTAGAAAAGGATCCTAAAGCTAAAAGAATAAATAGTATATTCAGTAAAATGGAATTATTCTTTCACTTAATTCCTTAATAGACAGATGTGGAAAAAAACAGTAAAAATACATTTAAGTATCTTCTTTGCTAAAAACTATTTCATAGTAAATGATACAAAGTCATGATAATCTCTTTTGAAATACAATTTTTTAAATTACAGAATTTAAAGAAACTTGTCTTTCTATAAAATAAAAATACACAACTCATTTTTATAATATTTATACAAACAATAGAGAAAAGAAATGAAGAGTACTTTAACAGTTACTCTGCATTAGGTTTCATTTGTAGAGGAAAGAATATCAAAAAGTCAAACTAATGCTATTGCTATCAGGTTGCCAGATTTTTAAAATTTTAAATCTTTTATTAATTTCAAAAATAACTGTGTAATTCATATTTCAAATAATATAAGGCAAGGCATTCTTTAGAAATAATTCCCACAAATGAAATCTCCCTTAAGAAACATACTCAGGCCTATAGGTTCTTTATATTTGTTAAAGTCGTTTAGAAGAAAAATCAAATCATTCAATTCAAAACCTTAATAACACCCTACCCCCAGCCCCCCACAACAAAGGCATAAGTACATGTTGTATCACTTTTTTTCTCCTTTATGTTGCTGGCTCATATTGTCAGTTTATGGAACCAGACAGTTAAGCAGTATGATACAAATGTCTTAAACTGTGACACAATAAGCATCTGCCTTTAAAAAATTAGGGAAATGCTTTCATCAACCATGGTATTAATTCTGTAATGAAAGCTACTTCTTTTGGAATACAGAAAGAAAAGTATATCATGGCAATTGTTAATAGAAAAACTAGTTTTGTGAACAAAATTCTCTAAAAAACAAAAACACATCCTTAATGGATATGTTGTGACCACCATAACAAATGGATGTATTTTCTGTTGTAAAAAGATTCACTGAATTGTTATAATCTTATTATGCCTTTAAGTACAGACCTAGTATTTCCTTAATATTGAGTAAAATAAAATACTTTATGAAGTATTTAGATTAGAACAAGAATTTTCATTGAAAAAATATTAAAAAGGATGAGGAGTAAATTTTAACATAAATTAAGTTTATCAATGATATTAATATTGATAATAGGGTCATGAGGAAATGATAAAAGAACAGATGTGAAAGTTTTTAATAAACTATATGACCTAAAGAATTTCATAAAATATCAAACTTACATATTAGCAGCTTAATTAGAAAAATGAAGCCCACATACCACTAAAGAGAAACAAGATTTTGTTTATCCTGAAAAAACCTTATAAAGAAAAACTTCACTGGGAAAAGAATACTGGATGGAAATATAAGATGAAAAAATTAAATTTTTTGTCAAATAGAATTTTTATTATACTTCTTCAAACACACAAAAAATATAAACATTCACACCTTATAAAGGAAGTATCATCTACATTTATCTCATTAAAATTCCATGCCCTAAAAAATAAATCAAAACCTCTAAAAAGCCTAACCAAATCAAATATATTGATAATCCTCAAAGTCAAAGGATTTATTTTCCTAATGTAAATCACTGCTTTAAGTATAGGTTCTTCATAAAGTTCCTATGTACTCTGGAACTCTAAACTTCTGACTGTTGGAATGATAGTAATATTCCTTAAATATCATTTGCTAGATTATTAGTTTTAGATTCTACACTGCATAATGATTTAGGCTTTTAGTGACTAAAAAATGCACAAAGATAAACTAGGTCTGAAGGATGTCATGCCTCGGTATACCAAAACTGGTTAAGATAACTTTTATACACACACACACACACACACACACACACACACACACACACACACACACACACATACACGTAATCCTTATTCAATGATTAAATGGTCAAGACTTAAATTATTCTGGTTTGAGGATATTTAATTTTTCTAAAAACTTCATTTTAAGGTTTCCAAATGTGAAAATTCTTAACTTTATTCTATATTAAATGCTGAAAAATGTCCTTAAAAGATCAAAACAAAATGTTAGGAACCACAGAACATGAAAGTGAGACAGAAATCTACCAAATTTAGATCTCCAAAGTTACAATACAAACTGAGAAGTACTTTGTTCCTCCCTCATGTAACCAATGAGACTTTCAGGCAGGGTAAGAAACTAATTTTCACTTTTGTTTAAACATTTCAAAACTGTCTTCATACAATCTAAGTACCTGTCAAATTCTAAGGAATCCTACTTAGACAATCCCAAATAAAATTATGTTTAAAGAGTATACTACTTGCAGAAATCAAATTGCAGAAAAATGAACTCATTTGCAAACATGTTGCTATTTAAAGATAAAAACAATAATTGTCATGAATCTATAAAATATTAAAGAAATTCTCAAACTATCTCAACTGTGTTATACACATAATTTCTATATGATAAAATAATTTCATTATGTCAATACCTTATCCTTTTTCTTTCCCCGTATATCTGAACTGTTGAGAAGACATTATGGGCAGTTTGGTCTTGAACTGCTCAATCTTTTCCCCAGGGGATAAATTAAATCCCTCTCTCCCTGTGACCATGTGCACCCAGAACCTCCTTTTGATTCATGCTATCTACCCTTTACTTTCACCTTTAATAGTACATACTTCTGGAAAAAAAGAAGTTACAATGGCACTGGAATAGAAGGAGGGTTGATTAGCAAGAAAAAATTTTATATCAAGAGCATTCAGCCAACATATTTTAAAAAGAAAAACCATGAGCAGGAAAAAATTTTAAAACATATTTTCTAAATCCCTTTTAACTACAAGTAGAGAAATGACCAATTTAGTCTTAAGAGTAACCTAGATTTATTAAGAGATAGTCATAGAAAATAAAGAATTTGATTTATAAAAATCTACTAGCAAATCCTGTAAGTAAAAAGGATGTGAAATATTTGATAACTCTTATTATATTTAGGCAGCAAATTTTTAAATACATTGACAAACTGTTTAATTAAAAATTGTAACGACACACTAGGAAAAAACCAATTTCTTCCAGGTCCTAGGTTTTTCTATCAAGATTTTGTATCAAACAATCTTCTAACATCAAGAAACCCTTATCACTACTCTAAGAAAAATCCAAGATTTTTATTTCAAAAGTTTTACTGAGATCATTACTATTCAAATGTTTAAGGTTAAAAACACCCCACACGTTATCTTAAATAACACATTTAATATAATAAAAGCAAATAAAGAATGCTATTATACCAATAAAAAGTATTTTTCTCCTTAAAAACCTTTTTTAAAAATTCCTAACACCTTTACAGAATGATCGTACAATAGGTTCAGCTTAAAACTTACTGTCATCAAACACCCCGGCATTAGCGAGTAATAAAGTGATGATTTTAGGGTCTTTTTCAAGTTGCATGACGTGCTTGCTTTCATTTGATAGAAGAGTGCATACATTAATAGCAAAGTCCACTTCATTTGGGAGTCCAGATAACAGTGAAAGCACCAATTTATTATAATCATTTGGCGAATTGAAGTCCATAGATAGCCCATAACTTTGACGCAGATAATCTAAGATAAAAACAAAAACACCTTAAGTATATCAAGGATTAAAAACCATTATCATTAATATTTTACAAATCCAGGACAGAGGCTTGTTTTTCTTTATAAAATTTAAATTGAGTAGAAGTTTAAAGAGTTCAACTCTAAACTTAAGTTAAAATTACAGTCTTCAAAAAGTATTAAAATACAAAAAAATGTACTACTATTCCCTCTTGGATATCATTACCAAATTATTAATGTATCATTATTTAAATTTACATACTCTACACTTCCTACTTTTTTTTTTAAAGATTTTATTTATTCATTTGAGACAGATACAGGGAGACAGAGAGAGAGCATGAGTGGGGGAGAGGCAGAAGGAGAGGGCAGAGGGAGAGGGAGAAGCAGGCTCCCTGCTGCGCCAGGAGCCCGATGTGGGGCTCGATCCCAGGACCCTGGGATCATGCCTGGAGCGGAAGGCAGATAGATGCTTAACCATCTGAGCCACCCAGGCACCCCTACTCTTATACTTCAAGGGACTATATCTGGTTTTTATATATTATAAGCCAGAGACACTGGTTCCTTTAAAATTTTTTAACAATATCATGGTTTTAGAGACTTTGCCTACCTTCTTTACCAAACTATAGGATAATTATTACTTTTTTGGTCAGATTTATCACAATATAATTAACACAGTAAAATTCATGCTTTTTAGTTCTATGAGTTCTGACAAGTGAAATCTTTTAAAAAAACCACCACAATGAAGATAAAGAATATTTCCATCACCCCAAAAAGTTTCTTTATGCTCTTCTGCAGTTAAACCCCTGTTCTACCCACATTGATCCACTTTCTGTTTCTACAACTTTATTTCAAAATGATAAATAAATGGAATCATACAGTAGCCTTTTATATCTGATTTCTTTCATTTAGCAAAATGCTTGAGGTTAATATCTATGTTGATGCATGTATCAGTAGTTTGTTTACTTTTAATGCTATAGTAAGGGTATAATACAATTTGTTTATCCATTCGCTAGCTGAGGGACATTTGAACTGTTTTCATTTTTGGGGACTTACAAACACAGTTGCTCTAAACATTCACATAGAGAACTTTGTGCAGAAATATTTTTTTATTTCTCTTGGATTGCTGGACCCTATTTCTGGGTAAGCAATTTTCCAAAGTGGCTTACAGCATCTTGCATTTCCAAAGACAATATACAAGGTTCCTGTTGCTCTTCATCCCTGCCAGCATTTTAATACTGTCAGTTTTATATATTCTGAATGTGAGTTATTTATCTAGTGTTTAATAAATATTTTCTTCCAAACAGTGGCTTATCTTTTTACTTTCTTAAAGGTGTCTTTGAAGAGCACAAGTTTTAATTTTGATGGAAGTCTAATTTATAAATTTTTACCCTTATGGTTCATGCTTTCGTGTCCTAAGAAACCTTTACATAAGCCAAGGTAACTAAGATTTTCTGTAGGACAATTAATTTAAAACATCTTCAAAACTTTAAAGGTAAGGAAGATGGGCTCATAGAACACTAATATATTAGAGTATTATAATATATAAGAAAAACATCATATTTCTAGAAATACTGAGTCTTAATTGGGGTAGTGTAGGCCTTGGTAGCTATGCCCTCAGACATATACCCCAAGTACACTTTTCTTTTTTTTTTTAAGATTTTATTTATTTGACAAAGAGAGAGACAGCGAGAGAGGGAACACAAGCAGGGGGAGTGGGAGAGAGAGAAGCAGGCTTCCCGCCGAGCCGGGAACCCAATGCGGGGCTCGATCCCAGGACCCTGGGATCATGACCTGAGCTGAAGGCAGACGCTTAACAACTGAGCCACCCACGTGCCCCCCAAGTACACTTTTCACATAAAGATATAACTAGTTTAATGGGAAGAGGCAAGAAAACAAGAGATAGAAAACTTCTAGATGACACATTTCAGAAATACATGAATTTTTTAAAAGACTTTTTTTTTTAAACCTTGCTAAATGGATTGCCAGTAGAAATCTATTGTCACAACATGGCACAAAAGAAAATCATATAGGTAAGAAATTTATTTCCCACTGTAGACAATTGAGATGACACCTCTTCAATTCTAAAATATTCTAGGAATTTCTCCCTAATATAATGATAAATAAGTTCCACAATAGAGTAATAAATTACTATGACACAGATTCTTTACATCATTTAAAACTGAATAATATATGTTCATTTTCTATAATCTTGATAAATAAAATTTCTAATAACAGTAGATAAACATAAAATCTGGAAAAAAAGGTAACAAAACTTCTGTGAATATAGGAACAGATTTGGTATTTCTATACTGTACACTGGAATTGATGATGAGACACCAAGTCTCAGCAATAGTCAAGTTTATAGCTTCCTTGAAAATTTCAGGCAAATCTCTTTAATAGAAAAAAACTGGAACCCACATTCAACATCTGTCACAGTCTTGTTTATGTGGGTTCAATATGACCTTAGAATTGCTGCTGTTTGCTAATGAAGAATGAAAGATGCCATCAGATACTCAATTTAGTGCATCCTTATCTGAGTGACTTGGCCAAAGACATCTCTAATTAAAATAAAATAAATAAATATGATAATTACGAAAAGTCCTTTAATCATATCAGGCTTGGTAAAGATTTCTAACATAATGTAGGAGAAATTGCTTATAAGATTTTAAGATCTTCCCTTCCCTTCCCCAAGGAAATATGACTGAACAGCTACAATTTTATAATTGGTATGGGATTAGAAATTTATTTTCAACATTCTTGACTCAAAGTTTATACAAACAGATCACTGCTGACAAACTTAATCTGAGGCAATCACTTCTCTTTGTTTTCAGTATAGAGGAAAGGGAGAATTACTCCTGAAGTGCTGTTCACACTGTAGAGATTTGTATACACTCTTTCTGTTACTGGCAGTGATTATCATAGTCTGTCTGTTAGAATATGGAGGATCTAAAGGAAAATCTTTGCCTAAATAAAACCGATAAAATAAAAAAAAAACTTCCTGTATAAAACTTTTCCAAATTTAAGCACCAAAACTGAAAATGGACAGAGTGCTTTACCAAACAGATTAGACTGGTTTAATGATCACTAATATCCTTGCTAGCTCAGAAATTCTACAATTTCAATGAGCTGTCACTTGTCAACTTTGACTTTCACAATTTTTCTACCAAATATACTGCATATAAGTTTTTAATTTTTATTTTAACTTAAAAATTAGTTTTTTATTTTAATTTTAAAATGTGAGAACAAAAAATTCCTTAATAATCTCCCTATAATTATGCAGAACTGACTGCATCCAAATCAATACCAACAACAACAACAAAACAAAGAAAGAAGGAAAGCAAAGAAAGGATTAGGTTTTTATGGTAAGGAAAAATATGGAAAACTATGCAAATAAATGACAATACTGTCATATATTGATGCTAGTAATAATATTAGTGTTTAATAATCCTAAAACAAACTACAGGCAAAATCTGCTCAATATGTTTTGCCACTTAAAGCCAGAGTAAGTATCTTTAAGGAAAATCTGGTCCCATATTCTATCAATGTACATTATAACAAGTAAAATTGCACTCCATGCCAAATGTCCTAGAGCTACTGTCAATCGAAATATATTATTTCAAATATTGTTTTAAAATAGTTTTTCTTAATATCAATAATACAAATGTCTCTAGATAAATACATTGATCCAAATACATTTGTCCAAACCTACAAAGAAAGTAAGGCTGTATGACCAAAGATGAATCACAAATCTTCTATAGTTTCTAATTAAAATTTCCTAAAGGCTCTTAATCTACCACTATGTAATTCTAATTTGGTGATTATTTAAAATACACACACATACACAAATTGACAGCTATGAAGCTTACTCTATTTACCTTAATGACAACTGAAAAGCATCTTAATAAAGGATTTTTGTATACTGATAATCGTATTATTTTTCAGAACACTGTCATAATGTTGCTATGCTTCCACCTAAAAAAAAGCACCTTCAAATTCATAAATGCTGCCCTACAATACTACCTCTTTTCAGTTTGAATTAGATGTATTAGTCTGACGATCCCTAGCAATTCCTTCTTTCTTTCCTTTCATTAGCCCCCAATCCTGATTTTGTTAAACATGCTACAAATTGCATAACTGCTCAGATTCTCCTTTTAAAAAGACACATACATTACAGTATATCAGAAAGGAGTTATTCTAACACCAAGTTAAGCAATTCTGTCATTCCCTTAACTTGTATAATAACTCTATCAATGACTTTTATTAGGCTTCTGAAATAGAATTATTTCACATCTTTTTTCTTGAGGTAACCAGTTTAATTAGGGAAGGAAAGAAAAGAAAAAAATATCCAGAAAAAATTTCATTTTAAAGAAGATCAAAAGTAGAAATGGGTCAACTTGGGGAGCTCTAATAGCAGACACCAAACTCTATTAAGCTACAAGAATGAACAGTTCTGTTATTACTGTAATATAGGAAAAACACAGGGTCATAAAGTTGAAAATGGTCTTAAAGGTCATTAGTATAATGTCTCATTCAATGCAGGAATACCCTGTATAATATCCTTGAATTCAGTAATGGTCCTTAGCCCTTTTTAGGAACAGAGAGTGTATCACCTAACAAGTCATCCCATTTTATTTTATCAGCTTAAATTATTAGCAAGATTTTCTACTTGGTGACTTAAAATGTTCTCCTTTAATCTTGGTTCTTGAGGTAATTAACTTCTCATTAAAAATAAAGTGAGGTTTGGTTTGTACTCATCACCACCTACTCCCACCCCCAGTATACAAAAGCATCAGATGATGAAGCCTCTTCTAGCAATGATCAGATTCTAGGAGTTATTACAGATTGAGGAAGAAATACGGAGTCAAATTCAACATGAAAGAAACTTTGAAAATAGATAATGGAAAATAAAATTAGTGAAACTGACACAATGAGAAAGCTTAAATCTAATGACTGATTATCTGTAAGAGACTGGGACTAGCACCAATGAAGAGTAATAAATATCTAGAAAATTATAAATTTTATCAAGAAAATACGTTTGAAAAAGAAGCACCTCCTCTTTTTTAGGCCAAATGTTGGTGAATGAAGAAAAGAGATGCTTGTCTTTTCAGAGCCCTCTTCCTAGTCATCACAGTCCCAACACTCAAAGCTACTAAACAGAGGAACCCCTACTGACTGCCTCAACAACCTTCTTATTAAACTCTCAACCTAATTATTTTCAGTTTGAGTCCTGCTCTTTTTAGCTGCAGATTCCTCTATAACTGTTATAGGAATGACTTAAATGAAAAAGAAAAATCTTATCCTTGGTACCATAGAAAAAAATACTCAAATAGAAATATTTCTGAGGGATTCTGATGCTGGAAATTCCAGCATTGTAGAAAATCCAGTAGATGCTCTCTGAGTATTCTTCACCTCCCTAATCCTACACGATCTCCTTCTTCTCATTTTAGTGACTATTCAAATTAAACTGACCACTAGTTAAAAAATTAGGGAAAAAAACTTCACTTGAAAGTATAGGTATTTGTAACTCTGAAAATTCCTGCAACTAAAAATCTTATACAGCCTATTACAGAAAGGGCCCTGATACCAATTAGATGTTGATCTTTGAAAGTTGCATGTGCAAAGTAAAGGATTAATTCATTGGATGAGGTCTATTTTCCTAATTCAAAGCCGGACAATCTCCAATGATATTTACCTGACACACTGTGTTGCTGGTAATTGTAGGAAGATGGAATTGCACCAATAGGAAGCTGTGGCTTTGGATTGCCTGGTGGTACCTCATCATCATCCTCCCCAAAATGATGAACTTTCTCGTACTTTTCTAGGTAACTGAAATAGAAAAACAACACAGCAGAGTTTTACAAACAGATTTATATCTTATTTTTTAACTCCTAACACATGTATGTTTTCTTTCTCCAGAGGCCCTAAATTTAAAAAAATAATGAAATACCACAAGCCTCTTATATTAGTGAAACAGTCACTTCAACAGTGATACTGCAGACAGACTCAATGCAATGCTTCTAAGTGTTTTATATTTTCAGAAAAGAACACACCACTACTCAAACATACTTTAAAAATTTTATTTATTTCAGAGAGAGAAAGAGAGAGATGGCGAGAGAGTGCGCACATGAATGGGGAGAGGGAGAAGCAGACTCCATGCTGAGCACGAAGTCTGAGGTGGGTTTGACCCCATGACCCGAGCAGAAGGCAGAAGCTTAACTGACTGAGCCACCCAGGCACCCCTAATCATCATCTTCTTCTTCTTTTTTTTTTTTAAGATTTATTTATTTATTTATTTGAGAGAGAGAGAGAGAGAGAGAGAGAGAGTGCGCAAGCAGAGTACAGGGAGGGACAGAGGGAGGGACAGAATCTACAAGCGGACTCCTCGTTGAGCGCTGAGCACAGAGCCCCTGGCTGGCTGGATCCCCACCACCCATGAGGACATGACCTGAGCCAAAACCAAGAGTTCTACGCTCAAAATGACTGAGTCACCCAGATGTCCCTGATTAATCCTCTTGACATCAATTACAATTAAATTTCCAAATTCTCAATCTATCATCACCTACCAGTTTATAACAAGATTCCCAGGTAAACTTTTAAAATAGTGAAACAACGGGTCAGACCCCTGTCAAATACAACACGGCAGCTGACAAACTTGTTACTGTACTTCACAAATCAGAAGTTGAGCTGATTAATACAATGACTTATATTTACCATAGAAAAGTTCTAGATGTGATTATTTTACAGATCACCCCTTTTACCATTCCTGATCCAAGCAGGAACTAAGTCCATTAGTAGCTATTTCCAAAGTCCTACAGCTACCCACCCCTTTGCTTTTTAGTTACAGACAGCTGAGATGAGAAAGGGGGATTATCAATGAAGAATTATGATGATTACTGAAGTATTATTTTGAGTACCAAACTTTAACTTTCAAGGTGGGATAAGTGGAAACTAATTTTACAAATAAAAAACTAATGACATGGAAAATTGTTACCATTCCTTATTTTCCCCTTTCAGTTTTACAAGGCACAGTAATTCACATCTTTGAGACTGGAAAGGAACTGAACTGTCCCTTTCCATTCCTTCTAAGTTCTCCATATAAACTCAATTTGAGCAAGGAACTCTTTCCTAGCTGGCAGTTTGATAGCTAATGAATCCAACACTTATCTTTACTGTTGGAGATACAGCATACTACAGCAGACACACATGTGCAGATATAACCCTTGAGCATTGAGGAGAGTACACAGCTGCACACATTTCACCCTGATCCTGGGGATGCTCCCCAGCAGAAAGATTTATATTCTGAAAACATAAAACAACAAAAGGATGATTTAAAAAAAGCCATCTTTCTCCAGGACAGACCGACAATGGACTTAAATAGGTAAAGAAATCAAGTTCTTTTTGGATTTCTAATGCAGATATCATTAAAAGAAGAGCATATATAACTTTAGACACAAACAGCTGCTCAAAAATTACATGACGTATTTTCTGCAAATGAGGGATTATCTACATCACTCAGGCAATAGTATTGACAGAGGTATTTAGAGAGTAGTCTTTCGGAATTGACTGAACTCATTGTAGAATGGTTAAAAAAAACTAAAGATAAATAATCTCTTTATTAAATAATTTTTATCGAAATATAGTCAAAACAATGAAGATACAGAATTTTATAATAAAAATCTTCAATTAGTAATATGTTTAAGATACTTTCTATAAATTTGTTAGTCATAATTAAGCACAGCAGATTTGAAATTTGTTTTTTATTACAGCTGGGACAGAAAACAATATTACTAGTGAAGGACCATAAATATGATTTTTCCCTCCCAAATACACAAAATGGAGTGCAAGCAATATAGAGTGCTTGACAACACAAGCACTATATACTCCTAATAAACAGTGTATTATATACATGAAACCCTTTATAATTCAAATTTTCTTAAAATATTAAAAATGACCTCTGGTTCCTTGGCACATTCTACCCTTATTCCTCTAAACAGATTCTTTACTTAATTTTCACTCCTCCAAAATCTGTGGTTTAGGCAAATTGTTATGATTCTTGAAATTTTTATGTTCCTGGTTTGAGGACCAGTACTTGTTCTGTCATGATTAAATATTTCTAACCAAGACTCAAAATTCCTTAGTTCAGCTAAGGTTTTGATCTCGCATCTCTCTCAATAAACAAGCACAAAGTATTTGGCTTTTCAAGGATTTATATACTTCTAAAAACTAAAAAGTAATAATAGATAAGAGAAAGCAGCTAAAATACAGAGTTACATTTCAGAGTCTAAGTTTTCTGATATAATTCTCTATCATGACCTTCAGCTTATACAGTGAGAGATATTCTGTGTTCACTCATTAAATTATAAATGCTAGACTGTACATTTCACTCTCTTGTCAAAGTCAATGACATCACTTTGAATAGTTAATGTATTAATCAAGCAAGTATTTACTGAGCTCTGCCTAGTACATTACATATTTAACTCCAGACTGGCAAAATACTGGAATCCAGATAGGAACAGATTCAAGTGGGATGAATTTTATCTTCCTTTTCTTCAACTTGGCCTTAACTTACTTTATGGTAGATTCTATGTCACAGGTTACAGACTTAGAGGAAGGCAAATATGAAAAGTTGGCATATAATATAGAAATTATTTTAAATGGTACAGTTTAATTAAAAATCTTAATAAATGTGACCGATACAAATATAATGCAGAAATGGTTGAGTCCATTTAAAATAGCATCAAGTAATATGCGTAGTATTATTATGAATATGGGAAAATTTAACCTCTTACAATATCTGACAGATTAAGTACACAAAAAAATTAGGTTGTAGAAAATTTGAGTATAATCACCAATAAGATTGATTTATTAGACATACAATGATTTTCTTTTCAAAACTCCATGGAAATTATAAAACTGATCATATATCAATTCACACAGAACACCATAATAAATTTAAGATTAAATATTATATAGGGCACATTCTCTAACCACAATGCAATTCAAAGAAAGTTTTTTTCTAAGAAAGAAATTAAACTCTTGGAAAATTAAAAATAACTTTCATGATGTAAAATTCCAAACCCATATACAATTATCTTCACAATCCTCTCAGATTATTTTAAAGTAATTCCCAGATATCATATAATTTCAACTGTAAATATTCTGGTAGAATTCTTGGAAATTAAAAACGACATTAACAACAACATTTAAGAAAACTCTTGATTATTCTTGGATCAAGGGAAAAATCAAATGTATATGATTGGAACACTTCTATATAACAACTTTTTGAAATGTTTTTAGTTAAAGATGATAGTTCAAGGACCCATATTCATCTCTTCCCTTAAATCTAATTGCAGTGACATTTGAAGAATAAAAATAGAGGAATAGAGCATTATTTCTAAGTTAAAAACTTTTAGAATTTCTCGTCCATTAAAAGAAACTTCAAGGATCCACAAGACTAAATTGCAAAACACTTCTTGAGAGAGTAATGTGATCTAGTGAAAAGTGGAGGAGATCCTAGGCCCGAAAACATATATAGGAAAGTTCAATTTGGATTTCCTTCAGCCACTAAGGGATGAATAGAAAGTGAGGGCATGTCTGATAATGGGATCCAGAGAGTGTCAATTATTTGAAAAAAGAACTTACAGAAAGTTGAGTTGAGCTCAGTGATTATGCAGGGAGATAAAGTTCTTTATAAATTTCACCTTATAGGGCACATGCACCCCAATATTTAGAGCAGCAATGTCCACAATAGCCAAAATATGGAAAGAGCCCAGATGTCCATTGACAGATGAATGGATAAAGAAGATGTGGTGTATATATATGCAATGGAATATTACTCAGCCATCAAAAAGAATGAACTCGTGCCATTTGCGATGGCGTGAAAACTAGAGGGTATTATGCTAAGCGACATAAGTCAGTCAGAGAAAGACAAATACCATATGATTTCACTCATATGTGGAATTTAAGAAACACAACAGAGGACCATAGGGGAAGGGAGGGAAAAATAAGATTAAATCTGAGAGGGGGGACAAACCATAAGAGACTCTTAATCATAGGAAACAAACTGAGGGTTGCTGGAGCGGAGGTGGGTGGAGGGATGGGGTAGCTGGATGACAGGCATTAAGGAGGGCACTTGATATAATGAGCTCTGGGTGTTATATGCAACTGATAAATCACCAAATTCTATCTCCGAAACTAATAATACACTATATGTTAATTAAATTGAATTTAAATAAAAAATTTAAAAAAATAAATTTCACCTTACAGCTTCTTTGTCAAAATGAACTCAAAGACACCAGGGGTGTGGGGTACCTATGAAAAGCACCAGCATGGAAAGACTGTCATCAAGTGTTATCAGGTAACTGGATCTCTATTGATGTGCTCTATGAACACAGCAGGTACAAAATCAAATGTGGTGGCTTGGAAACTATAAAGGTAATGAAGTTTTTTTGCCCAGGATTATGCTCCCAAAAGGAGGACATGAAAAAATAGATATGACAATGTAGAAAATAAACTGGGTAATGAAGAAGGCAAGCTTGAGAAACTGTTCCACGTGGAAAAAGAAAAGAACTAATGAAACTGATAGATAAAAATGAGATATAGATGATAAACAGGAGATCAAACATAAATCAAAAAACAAAAAAAAAAACCCACACCTGATGGTCCTGAAGGAAAGAACAGAAAAAATGGAAGTGATAATCATTGACATAATAAAAGAATTACTTTGGCTAGAATGTGTAATGTTTACATCAAAGAGCTCTCTGGAGCTGGGGTGTCAGGGTACATGGGTCACCAGGCAAAAATTAATGAAAAGGGAAAAACAGTCAGATATATCCTGACAAAAGATTTAAGCTTCAAAGATAAAGATTCCTAAAAGTTTTCAGAACCACTGCAACTCCCCAAAAGTTACATAGAACAGTTGGACTAGACTTTGACTTCTCTTCAAAATTAATAGCTAGAAGATAATGAGCAAATATTAGAATTTTGAGGAGGAAAGTTATTTCACAAGAAATCCCTACCTAATCATGTTGCTCAACTAAGACAACAGAAATTCATTTTCAGATATGTAAAGACTCAGAATAAAGCAATATAGCCCTCTGGGAAAAAAATACCACTCAAGTAAGTACAACTGACCTGTGAACAACAAACACAGGGGTTAGGGGCACTGATTTCCACACAGTCAAAAATCTGCATATAACTTCTGAATTCCCAAAAACTTAATTACTAATGGCCTGTTGACCAGAAGCCTCACCAATAACAGTAGATTGACACATTTTGTATATATGTTATATACTATATTCTCACAATAACATAAGCTAGAGAAAAGAAAATACTATTATGAAAATCATAAGAGAAAACACATTTATAATAGTGTACTATACAAAAGATACACATAAAAGTGGACCTGTGCAGCTCAAATCATGTTGTCCAAGGGTCAACTATACTCTAATGGATAGATGAATCAAAATTAAGAAATGGTTAAATAGCAATACAGCTGACTGATAACATATACAGAAAATATTTAAAACATTAGTCTCAATCATAACTATTATATTACCAAAGAGAATACAAATGCCATTGGTTACAAAAGGAGAACATAAAAAATGTAAAACTATTAAAATAATTTGAAAAACAGTACTCCTGATATGAAGTTCAAGAAATTTAAAAAAGTAGAAAGAAAGAAAGAAAGAAAGAAAGAAAGAAAGGAAGAAAGAAAGAAGAGAAAGAACTTTGAGAAAGAAGTAGAAGGTAGGAAGAATTAAAACGTTGCTTATACTGAAAGACTGAACAAAATGGGTTAATTTTCACTGTTAAAATTAAGGAAAATATGTTATTAGTTGTGTTTCTAATTTTTTCCAAGTGTTTAACAGCATAATTAAAATCAGACTAATTACTTTCCAAACCACTATAGGGAAATAAAAGTTTTAATGTATATAATATGCAGAGAAAAGGAGAAAAGAAAGATCACCCTGTAATGCAGCCAATTACATTCTTAGGCATATAGCCCAATAAAAACTGGAAACAATCCAAATATTCATTAATGACAGTATAAATAAAAACACTGTGGCACATTCATGCAATGAAATATTATAAAGCAGTGAAAATTAGTAAACCAACATGGATTGATTCAAATGGCCATCAATAACCAATTGTTAAAAAAAAATCATTTCCAAAGGTTACATTATGATTCCACTTATATAAAAGTCATAAACAAGGAAAAAACTTCAAGTATATGATTTAGCAATAGACGAGTGCTAAAACCACAAAGAAAAGCCATATAACAATTATCACTTAGAAAATAAGTTAGGGTTTATCCTTCAAAAGAGAAATGCAATTAAGAAAGAAACACAAGCAGCTTCAAAGTTATTAGTAGTTTTGTTGTTGTTGTTGTTGTTTTGGTGTAGATAAACCTGCATATATTAAGCTTTTTTGTGTATTTCACAATTTAAAAAAATTTTTAAACATCAGGAAAAAAAGTGTTATTTCAAACTTTCAAATAAAACAAGTATTTCCATTGCTATATAAAGTGTTTCCAATTATAGAAAAAGATTAGAAGCTCCCTGAAAACTGTAATCTAGCAAAATCTGACAAACTTTATAAAAACTACAGGTAAAAAAAGACTACATATATAAATAGTGGAAAAAGCCATCTATTAATATACATTAAACACACACTCAAAATAAGATTGTTACAGAAATCCAGTAATAAAAATTTTATAACACTAAACTCACAGATCAAGAAAAAATGGTATCTAAACAAAGGATGCCAAAGGTTATTTAATAAAATGAAGCATCCATGCTTCATTGAAAAAAAATTAATTAATGAATTCCAGAATACTGCTGCTTTTGGATTCTCATATGGCCCCTTTGGTTATACCATACACAACAAAGAATTTCCAATCTACCTCCTTTATCAATACAGGCTTTCTCAGAATATTATACCTCATCTTGACCTAGGGTACCTGCTTCTGTAGAAGAGTACCCTTCAGAATGGGGCACATAAACAAAATTTTCCAATAGGGAAAGATATTTATTTAATTTATGGATCCACACTACCTCCTCCCTCCCTCGCTCCATTAACAGTCCTTATGTTACTCATCTGATGTTAGCCAATGTGGAGGAGCTAAGAGTGGAATCCTCATTCATTCATTAGTCTTTGACCAGTGGAACCTTAATCATTAGGTGTTAATAATGTTTATGTATATCCAGGTTTAGGGGATTTAAAGATAGTATTATCTAATTTTAATTAAACTATCTCTCACAAAAAAGATAAGATTAAATAGATTTCTTCAAAGAAGCCACAGTTTGAATAATGCAGCAAAATAAAACAAGAAAAAAGCAAAGCTGATACTTCCAATACGAGCTCACTGTATTGTCAACAATACTATCAAGTAAAAACAATGGCAATTTGATCAGATATAAAAGTAGGCCAAAAAATTTCTAAATTATCAAAACATTACCTTAATGTGGATTAACACTGATGATGAACCTTGTCCTAGGTTAATGTTACACTTTTTATGTTACTGACGATTTCCAAGATGTTTAAAACTCCAGAATTTGAAGACAAGCCTCTACATTGTTCTCAGTAATATTTTTCAAGTCATTGAAACTTAAAACTTTTTAAAATTTAAAAATAAATATTATTTCAAGCAAGTGTACTGATAAATATTTACAAGCGCCTTTCAATGGCCAAAATCCCTATCACTGGGGAAACATATCTTCATTTTCTCATGATAAAAATGGCTAAATTAATACATGGAAAATATGTCAACAAAAGAAATACTGTTGGGAAATGGTAAGAAAACACTACTGAGGAGTTGAAAAAACAAGGATTAGAGCAAATTATATTGCGTGGGAGGTTTTCTATATAGCTGAATTCAAGTACAGATGTTTCTAACATATCTGAGCTTATAAGTATTTCCTAGATTCTCTTTCAAAAATGAAATTCACAAAGAACTACTTTTTGGTGAGTCATTAAAGGAAAACTGTACCAGAGAGGATATATTCTCAAAAGCAAATGATTTTAGAAAAAAAAGAATTTCAGGAAAACATGTTAATTCTACTTAAAGCCAAAATGAAGAAGCAGCTGCTTTAACTGGGAAGGGAAAGTAGAAGTAGGTGGGGGGGGGGGGACTGAGGAAGATGAAAGAGAAAGCAGGCAAAGGGAAGGGAAAAAGGGAAGATTATAAGACCTGTAAAAAGCATTTATTGCATCATTTATAGGCAGGATAATGCAGCAAAGAAGCTGAAGTCAGAAGTGCCAAATATGCTTCAGGATGATTTCAATGGGGTCAATTATATAAAAACAAGGTCTTTGAAATACAGAAAAGTCTTCAAACATATTTCATGAGATATGATTAGGAAAAATATTTTGTACCAGAGAGGTTAAACGGATATCTTAGTGAAGAGTACTTAAAAGTGCTGCCAATTTTGAGAGTTATACACTTCACTTTTTAAAAAGTCCCAAATTTGCTGACTTTTCTCATGAGAGCATTAGGTGATGAGCAGTTATCTTACCTAACAGATAATTTAGAAACAAAACAAAACAAAGACACCTAATCAACCCTTTAAAGTAAAAGAAAAATTTTAACAATGAATAGAGAGTAATTACTTTAAAAAAGAAACTCATACTATGGAGAGCATTTTCTTAAAAAGGATGCTTTTTATTATTTTTTTTTTAAAAAGATTTTACTTATTTGAGAGGGAGAGAGAGAGAGCATGTGCTCCCATGTGGGGAGAAAGGCAGAGGTGGAGAATCTCAAGCAGACGCCTGGCTGAGCAGAGAGCCTGCCGCAGGGCTTGATCCCACAACCTCCAGATCATGACCTGAGCCGACACCAAGAGTTGGATGCTTAACCGACTGAGCCACCCAGGTGCTCCAAAAGGATGTTTTTAAAAACTATTTTCCTTCCATGATATGATCTTGTTGAAAATATTGTGCATGTGTCATACATTAAAACTTCCGTATCTACACTGCAGTAGGAAAAAGAATTTTCCAAAACTATTAAAAAAACCTCCACCAAACTCTGTGGGCTTTGAACCCTTCAAGACAACTTTTATATTGATATAATTCCATACTTGACAGTCATAAAAATACTACAGAACTCTTATGTCCTCAATCCAGATATACCAATTGTTTATATGCTGTTTATTTGCTTTATCATATTAGCATTTCTCAATCTCTCTTCCTCCCTCTGTCCACACATGCACACACCCACAGCACTGCAACCCTCCCCCCAAGTTTTTCCTGAACCATTTAAAATTAAGTTATTGCTCCTTATTTTTAACAAGCTTGACTTTTTTCAAGAGTACAGGGCAGTTACTTTGTAGAAAGTCCATCAATTTAGGTTTGTTTGAGGTTTCTTTATAATTAAATTAGATACAGAGAATGCATCTTTGGCAGGAATACCACAGAAATAAATATGTATCCTAGTGCATATTATAAGGAGGTATATCATGTCCCATTGATGGTGTTGTTAACTTCAATTACTTTGTAAACTTGGAATTACTAGGTTAAATCACTAGGCAGTTAGTCTTTTCCTTTCGGAAATTAATAAGTAACTTAAGGGAGAACACTCTGAAGCTATGTAAATAATCTGTTCCTTATCAAACTTTCACCCACTAGTTCTGGCATCCATTGAGGATTCTTGCCTGAATCAGATTATTACTGTAATGGTGATTTTTAACTCCATTATGCCTTCCACATTTATTAGTTGGCATTCATTCTACTATAAGTGAACTCTTTCCATCCTCTCATTTATTCATTTATTTATAACATCATGGATTATTTCATAAACATTATATTCCTATCATTATTTATTCTAATGCTCAAAGTATCCCAGCTTTGGCCAGTGGGAGCCCTTTCAAGTCAGCTCCTCTATCTTTTGATGTGTCCCTATCATTTTTTGAGCAATTTCTTGCTTTATAGCATAAAACATAACAGGCTTCTTTTGTATTTTCCCTGCTTCTATACTAGCATCACCCTTTTCTCCAAAGAACACTGCTTCTTTTTAATGGGGAATGGTATTTAGAAACCAGTATCTGGACACTAGGTATGCTCACTGCTTACAGAGGTATCTTTCTTCCAGGCCCTTTCAGTGTATTTATTAGTATGTATATAAATCCATTTTTGTATCTCTATAAAAGGATGAGATCATACTTATACCTCTACTGCCAATTCAACACAAGAGTTCTCCCCTTTCATATTTTTAACTTTCTTCTCTGATAGTGAGAAATCTAATGTTTTTCCCAATAAAATTGCACATTTCCTCAATCCTATAGCGAACAAACCCAGAATTCAAAATAATTTTTACAGTTCCTTTTGACCTTAGATCAGTATCATTTGAAACACAGGTTCATTTGCTTCTGTTTGTATTCCATTTTAGGTTTATTCTTCCGCATTCTTGATTTTATTAATTTTAAACATTTATTATTTACCCATTTTTATTAACTATCTATGAATGTATTTTCAGTATGAAAATTAAATTTATAAAAAAAAGAAAACTAAATTTGTGGGTTATAGCTGAAGCCGTGAATAAAGGTAATTTATGTATGTGTTTTCTTTGTTCTTTTGTTTTTAAACTGCTGTTGGCATTTAGGAAGGTCTTTGTTTTTGTTCCATTGGTTACCTTTGTACTTACATATTTACATGCTTTAATGTCATTTTCTTATTATCACCAATATATCAACTTTCAATGGTATCTTCTCATTCCCAACTATTGCTTTTACAACAATCAATAAGCTTTTCCTACTTTCCTCCTTACCTCCTCCTTTAGAGTTGCATTATTTCTCCTTTGTAAGAATACATAGGATTTACATATTATTCTTTCACCTTTGTTGTCACCTATGTTTCAGTCTTAGATCTATAATTATAATATACTTAATAATAACCATGGATTCTTCTGCAAATGTTTTCCTACTCAACTCTTAGTTGGATAAAGCCCATCCTCTAGTGGATTCCTCAAGAAAGATTCATGTGTGTAGTATCCTGTTGAGTCATACATGTTTAAAATATTTTTCTATTCTTGATGTTTAAAAAACAGCTTGGCTTTTTTTGTTGTTGTTTCCACAAAAATACATTTAATAAACTTGTCATATAAAATCAAACATTTAACATTTTCAACATTTTATCAATTCAAACTCACTGATAAGTAACTAGGACTTCTTATATTTTGGGAGATTACCTAAACTAAAAATACATTACATACTCACAACACTTCTAAATATAATTGAAGAGCTACCTCAACTAATGTTAAATTTTACAGAATTCTAGAGATTTATAGGCTAAAATTCCCATAAATTTGTCTGCAATCAAATGTACTGTGCTAATTATGAATGTCTTAATAACTATTAAAAAGAAAACATATTTGGAAGGAAATGGTTGGTTTTAAAGTTCTGCGACAAACTCCTAGAAGATAAAAAATATGTAAAATCAATTTAATAACCAAGATTTATTTATTTTTTTCTTCGTTCCTTCTATTTTTTTTTTTCATTAAGATTTCTTAATGAAGCCCTGTCATTTTTAGCAGCTCAACCCAGTCTGTTGGGATGGCAGTGTGCTACATGCTGTTGGGAGCCCTCCACTGTTTCATCAAAGCCATGCTATTAAATGCTCTAAGAGCCCCAGTCAAAAATAAGGAAATGATAACAACCCTGAGTGCTGTACACACCTTTCCCATGTAAGAGCAACTTGGCTTCACGTAAAATTTTTGGTTCACCTGTTTCCCTGTAGTTTCTTGAAAACACTGCTCCGTTGCTACTCTGCTTTGTATGTTTCTATTAAGAAGTGCATGCCAGTTTAATTCTCTTGCCCTATTGGTTGTTTTGTTTGTTTACCTGGAGGTTCTCAAAGTTTGTTTATCTTTCAAGTCTAACACTTTTACAAAATATGACTCAAAACTGACTATGTACTATCAAGTTTCCCAGGTACTCTATGGTCCTTTCAACATTGAAAGGACCATAGAGTCTTCTATTTCTGGAAATTTTTTTTTTACATTACAGTTTTAAATATTATTTGTTCCCACTGTTTAGTTTTTCTAATTCAATTATACATATGTGTTGAATCTCTTTTTGTCTCATTTCCATTACAACCGCTTTCTTTTTTACCTGTTTTACTTCTTTAATTCATTTTCCTTTTCATGATTATGTTTCTCACTTTCGATACCCTTTATTAAATTCCCAGTTGAGTTCATTCTTTTTTGGGCATCTTGGAATTTAGAATTCATTTCTAAGATGATTTTTTTTTCTTCCTTATCTTTCTTGGGTTCAACCAACTCTCCTCCCATTTCTTCCTAGGTTTCTTTGTGATATTACGGATTTGGGGCAGGGGATAATTTCTTTTCTGTCCCATTGTTTTTAAATTTATGGTTCTAGTTGGTTTTTCATATCTGTAAATGTTTGTTCAAGGGTATTTCAGCCAGTCTGGAGAGCTGTGTTACAGTTTTCTTCCACTGTGTGGTTGTTTTCTTTCTTGGACACAAGGGTGTTCATCTACGGAGATATTTCGATTCTTAGGTTTTCTTACAGTGCTGGCTTTCCATAGATTTATGAGACTTTCACCTATTATGACTTTGAAGTGGTTCACAAGATTCCTATTTCAAGAACCTCTCTTTTGTTAGTATACCAAAGTATGGTTTCTTTGATGGATGATTTTTTTTCCTAGTGGTGATGTTGAAAGGAAGGTATCTGTGCATCCTCCATTTTGGAGAAAGGGGTTTCTATTTTATCTTGCAGGACCTTATATTCCTCCTTTTTGCTTCTTTTTTCCTTCACTATCCAATATCCAAAGGGTGCTTTCCTCTTTCTTTAACTTTCTTTTCCCCCAGAAAAAATACTTTTCAAAGACTGTCACCTCAAATCATGTACATTATTTAAGCCCAAAGACCTACAGTCAGTGCTCTGATCTACTAGGACTCTATTACTTAAGGTGTGGTTTCTCTTTCTGAGGGTGATTTTAGAGCAATACTAGTTCCCTCCACAGTTTTTCAGAACTGCCTTTTTTCTCCACAAATGCTTGTGTCAGGGGAGAAAAATATCTCTGCTGAGATCTGGTATTTATTTTTCCACTTACAGGAAACTTGAAGTTTGTAGCATTCAGTCTTCTAGCTTTGTTGAGGGTATGGATTTTGTACAGTTTTAGGTGTTCTTCTTGATCTTTACTGATTTTGGAAGATTTATGGACAGAGTTGGATATATCCTTATGTATCATTATCCTTACTTGCCCAGAAATTGATTTGAATCCTTATATAAAATGTGTAAAACTGTGACAGTGTCCCAGAATTTGACGAAAAGCTGATTTCAGGCAAGATGGAAAAATGTTAAATAAGTTTCAACAGAAAAATAATGCATAACTGACAGATGGAATTTTTTAAAAAGGAGGATCATAATTTATTGCTTTATTAAATGTACACAATGATGCATTTGTTCTATTTTCATCCATGTATACTTCTTCCACTATGGAAAAGTATCAAAATAAACTGAATATAGAAACAGACTTTTGAATCAATATATGACAAACTATTAAACTGACATTAAAAAAAATTGGGGTTTACTGCTCTCATTAAAATAGTATTCATTCATTAAGCAAATATTTATTAAGCATTTACTACATGCTAGGCACTGCTCCAGATGCTTGGAATATACTAAGTAAACAAAGCAAACAAATGTCTTCATCCAAATGAGACTAACATTCTCATGGGGGGAGACAAATAAACAATAAAATTAATAAATATGCTTTTAAAACACCAAAGCTTTTTATATGTTAATAAATAAAAATTAAAAATATTTTTTCACTATTATCATATTAAAAATTTACTTTTTGAGCATTTCTAACTATACTTAGGTTATATATTGGGCAGTATGCCCCCAACTTATCATTTTTAGGAATATAATCATAGTCTGAAGAACAGATGTCTACAGAACATCACCAAGAGATCCTGAGCTTACGGCTAGAAGGAATAACTTATGAAACATTGGGTTGTCTCTCCTTGGAGAGTGGATAATAAATACATTTACAGACACAAGAGAAATCATTCCAATTTATTAGGTTTTTATTGTTTGAATCAATTGTATGTGTGAGAAAAGGGACTATATTTAGATATTAGGCAGACAAAAATGAGGACTACAGGAAATGTTTGCTTGCTGATACCCAGCATTTAAGAACCCTACTAACGGGGAACTCCCCAAAGTGATAAGCAGAATATGACCTCACTGAACTTGCTAAAAAGGTGAAAAAAAGGTTTCTCTCTACTTTGTGTCACCTACAACATGGACATACAAATCAGTTTTGTCCAAATTCAACTCTGAATTTTTAGGGGATAACAAAAAATGGGTTATTTAAAGTAGTAGCAGTAGGAGTTGAGAGATTTGCTCTTCCTGACTTCCTACAAATTCCTTTTCTTCAGAAATTCGGCAGGGCTAATTTATATTGTTTGCAAGTAATTACAGTTTACAACCCAATAATTCCAATTCTAGAAATTTATCCTACTCTAGATTCTAGAAATTGCATGCTGGCAGAGAACAGAATAAGGATGTACACTACTACTACAGTTTGTGACAACAAAAGACTGGAAAAGAACCTACATTTTGAAACAACAGGAAACTATTGTTTTAAATTCTTAAAATGGGCTACTATGTAGCTGTGAAAATAAGTTATACACTATGTAATAAAAAGGATATCAGCTATATACTTGCATATGAACGAAGTATTCTGAAATAAAATAAAAGGACTATAATAGTGGTTACCTTCATAGTAGAAACTTTCTAACCCTTTATGTGATTTGAATTTTCTTTTTTTAAAACAGTGCTCTTGATTACTTCTTCAGTGAAAAGGCCAATTACAAATAACAAATCTATTAAAAGGTATAATATTAAAAATGGGATGAAGAGATAAATTAATGTAATAGGAGATAAGCATTGTCCGATATAAAGAGGTAGCATTTCAAATAACTGTGGGAAACATATAGCATATTCAATAATTAATTCTGAGACAACCAATTCATTATTGGAAAACAATTAAAAATTTTGCCTCATATTACACAGACCAAATTAATTTCCAGAGGAGTTAGAGATTTAAATGTAAATTTAAAAATTAAAGAAAACACAAAAGAAAACATAAGTTAATATATTTGTAATATTAGAGTGGGGAAGGCACTGCCCAGCATGAGGAAGCACCCACAAATTAAGAGTAATGTTTATCTCATGAAAATTTGAAAACTTCTAATAAGGCAAAAAGTAACACAATGATAAATGACAGACAATAATCTGGAAAAATATTCCTCACACATGCATATATGTACATACACACACGCAGGTTTAGATCTTAAAATATTTCAAGTCATTATGAATAGTACCAATATTATAATTTTTAAAAATGAGCAAACGATTTTTTAAAAAAGAAATATTTGACATGAGAAATGCAAATTGAAATATAAAAGTTTAAAAATTATAACACCCAATTTTGGCAAAGTTTTGGGTAAGCAAAAACTCATACACACAGTAGAAATACACACTGGTACTTTCTGGAGGGGAATTCAGCAATATTCATTAAAAGCATTAAACATATGAGTACCATTTATCTCAGAAATCTTTCCTCTAGCAAATTACCTTAACTAAACATATTATTCAAAAATGTATTCAAAGATATATTCAAAGCTGTCCATCACCATTTATAAGGATGAAAGACAATCTATCCAATTGGGCACTGGCACGCTAAGTTTTAGGCATGAGAATTCCATACAGTCCATAAAAATTGTGTTGCAGAAGAATACTTAACATAAGACTATTTGAGATGCTCTAATAAAAAATTAGAAAATGCAGTGGACAATTTTATTTATTTAAAATATACAGTTCATAAATATACACAAAGAAAAGTCTTAAAGCATATACAAAATGTTGAGAGTAATTAGTGTTAGAAGTAAAAATTTTTATTTAAAAACTGTGATTTATTTATACTTACTAAATTATCTAAAGTATGTTTTGCTTTTATTTTATGATGGAAAAAAGAGAGTACAGGTATAGAAGCTATTCCCCTTCCAGGTCTAGAGTGAGGAGAAAACAAGATATAGATCATTTTGAAGTGGCAGGAAAAGTAGTTTAAAACAAATCATACATGCCAGTTTTCATTTTCTTAATATATAGAAGGATATCTAAAAAGAGTATAGAAGGAAGCAGTGCAAATTGCAGAATTTAAGCTAAGTAATAAATTACTAAAATAGCTTTTTTAGAAAAAGACAATGTGGCCATTTCTTTAGATGGTACCCAAGGAGTAGCAGTGTTATCTGAGAAAGAGAGGTTTTAGTTTTAACTGGAAGGAAGAAGATCTGGGGAGACAGGAAGTGGATTGGACAGAAAGAGGAACAGAAAGGATATGAATGGAAGAAGGGAAAAAAAGTCGAGGAAAACAAAGAGGAAATGGATGAGAAGGGAAAAGGGAAGAGAAGAGAGAAGATGACTTAGGAAGCATGAAAGATGGGAGGGGGGTAAAGGAGTAGAAGGGAAGAAAAGGAAGACCAAGGAAGAAGAAAGCAGAACAGAGTGCTCTAAGAAAAAGTTGAGGATATCAGAGAATCTATTACAAAAGAAACGGGTCATCTAGAGACTGCAATGCAGTGTTGTAGTTAGCTAGAAAGCAGTGACTGCCTGAGAACAGACTTGAGGTAGCTATATAGTGGGTAGAAATTATCCTTTACAGGATAAGGTTCTAGATGGAACTTTGATACTGGTACATGAATGATGCACAAGATGTAATATATCCCTAAACTAAAATACATGTACCTTTATAAATATCTGGACTTATTCCTAAATCATTACAGAAGATAATATTTACTTATGTTCTTAAAATAATCTAAGAACTCTTCCAGGTTTTAAAACCCAGTAGAATATAAATATTCCCAGGAAAAAAGGATAGAAGTAGAATATTCTAAGAAACTAAGTTTTAGACTGAAATGGGAAAAAGATTGGGACTTGTGGTGAAAAGTCCCCTGGAAACTGAGAGAAGAGGTGGTAAATATTATCATGTTAAATTATTCAAGACCAAAATACTATCTAAGTAGGCAGAGTATTATGGAATTCATTTTCAGAATCAGTTCTGCCATATAATATTTAAATTAATCTCATTACTGAATAACTGCACTTTGTTTACTGACCTAAGACAGTGAAAACTGACCAAATGAAAAAGAAAAATCTATTATCCTTAGGGGAACCTTGCATGTTTAACCAATTAAGGTACACAGGAAAAATGTACCCAACCATTAGGATAGCACCATCAGAACAAAGATACCTGGAGCTCTCCCTGGTGCTGCAGCTGGTCCTGGCGATCTGAGACTTGACTTAAAAACTAGGTTTTTTAATCACTGAATCCAAGTTTACTATTTGTATGCTGAGCTATCTGTATTCTCATTAGTCTTATTTCAGCAACTTACACATTCAACTGTGCCTCTGTAAGCCTATTATTCCAAACTTTATTAGGAAATGCATAAAACATAGACATAGAGCAAAGAGTTGTATGCCAGGTCATTTATGTAAGATGTTTTCTTCATATTTCCCAATAATTTTTTAAAAATAATTAATAACCCCAAAAATAAAAGCATACTAGTACTAGTGGACCCATAAAAGTATCCTTGTGTGTGTGTGTGCGCGTGTGTGTATGTGTGTCTGTGAGAGACAAAGTAAGTCACTAGATTAATCATAGGATATATGATCAGCCAAATAGCTCTAGAAATTAATCTTCCTAGGAAAAAGCTTACTTCATTTACTTTTGAAAGCTTACTTCATTTTCTTGGTCTACACACTCTCACAAAATCTGTAAATCTTTAGATGCTTTTCCCCCTTTCCGATCTATAATTAACTGACAGCAATTATTCCACTGTCTAAATAGTATACATTTTATTACACTATTTCTTTTTTTTAAGATTTTATTTATTTGAGAGAGAGCACAAGCAGAGGGGAGGGAGAGGAAGAAGACGACTCCCCGCTGAGCAGGGAGCCTGACTCGGGGCTTAATCCCAGGACCCCAGGATCATGACCAGAGCCAAAGGCAGACACTTAACAGACTGAGTCACCCAGGTGCCCCTATTACATTTATTTCTTAACAAAAAAACAAAAAGCCTCACATATTAGGAATCCCTCCAGAATCTAAGCACCTAACATGAATTCCTTTAATCACAATGTAGAAATCACCAAGAGTAACTGTTTTGAATTTAGGAAATAGTTTCCATTTCTTTTTTAGGGGAAAAAATAGATGGTAATTTTTTGTTGCACTTTGCGCAACAAAAGTACAATCCACAAAGAAGATACTATAATGTAAAACTTAGTCTACATGACTTGGGTATTCCAATAGACACCATGGTTTTAATAAAGTTTACAATGGAAACCTTACTGAATTAATAAACTAATAAAATTATTAAGTTTACAATGGAAACAAATATGAATAAGTAGGTTTAGGAAGGACTGACTGACCTATGTATAATGGAAACAATTCTCTTCAAATTCATTGTTTTAGTTCATATGACCTATTAGATAATTTAACTTTCCTCTGAACAATTAATACTCTACATACTACCTACTAGTCTAGAAATTATATGTCAAAAAACCTTTGGACATTTTTGTCATAAGCCATGTTTCATTTTTAAAATCATCTATACCTGTTAAGAGTGAGGAAAAAATGATATAACTTCTGACAGAAACAGTTCTTGTCTGAAAGCACAGCTTGTAAACAAGTAAAAGGAAAATTACACCTGCTTGAGAATTCTGCCCACCTCTCCTATCCCAATACCATCTCCTTTGTGGCTTAAGATACTTTTGCAGAACAGTCAGCAGCTCTATTAAGCAATCTGAGAATTACTGGCTTAACAATAGAACATTTTAAGTTGATTAATGACATATATTATTATATAATGAATAGAACAAATAGCAACAAAGGTGAATAGGCATGTAGTGCTGAAAAGCAATAAACATATCCATATTAACCTTTCTATATCTAAGAATTAAAATTCTGTGAGGCAGGAAAAAGCTACTGTGAGAAAGTGGCTGATCTAATTCAGTAATTCTCAATTCAGGGTGATACCATGCCAGAGACAGTCTGGAAAAGTGTGGGACCATTTTGTCATTATGACTATGTAAGCATTACTGGTAATTATGAGGCAGGAGCCAGGAATGCTATACGTACTACAAGGCACAAAGATTTGTAACATCCCAAATACCAATAGTGTTTCCACTGAGAAACACCTATCTAATTCCACTATAAAAATAAACATTAAGAATTTCCAATAAATTGGGAAATTCCCAATGAATATTTGACTCATGAATATCCTTTCTTAACAAAAGAAATGGGGACTCAAGAGTCCAGAGGCCCTGCCTCCAGTGGAAATAAAAATCTTAGCATAACTGAATCATACCATCTAGAAAATGACTATACATTCTTTTATGCAAAGTTTAACAAGATGATGCTTCCTAGAAGTATCTTTCCAATCCATCCAAAAAAAAGCAAAGCAAAGCAAGGCAAAGCAAACCATGGTAGGAAGGGAGGGAGGGAAAGAAGGACGGAGGGAAGGGGGAGGGGGAGGGGAGGAAGGGGGAGGGGAAGGTGGAAAGGGGAGGGGAAGGTGGAAAGGGGAGGGGAGGGGGAGGGAGGGAGGAAGGAAGGGAGGAAATAAAACACCCCATAAAAAATGAAGGGAGGAAGAGATGTGTATGCTAGCAACTGCAGGAAGAACTTAAAATACTTTTTCCATTAGGAAGAACATTATTTGAAGCTGAAATTTTGCCACAACTAGTTAATAAGTAAGCACTGGAGGCCAGCCAAGGAATTATTATGACATTTCTATCAGAAGCTTCACACTTATTTCCAAGCAATTGATTACAAGTAAAGTTCTCAAATAAAACTCATTTATAAATTGACCGCTTTTTACAGTGGCAAAGAATTGTGTCTTTGACTTCAAAATGATTAGATTTTTATATGTATAATTCTTGAGTTTGAAGGACAAACGTATTTACCATATGCTATTCTAAACCTGTTTGTTACTCAAGTGAGTATGTACTTTAATCTTTTAAAAACATTTTGAATATATAGAAAAATAGTATCAATTACTGATTATTTTGCCTCAAAGTAGGGAAAAAATAACTAAATCCAAATATATCCTTGTAAGTAGTTATGAACTATGAAAAAAATTTACTGGAGAACTGTTAAATCATTAGAAAGATTGTATTCTGTTGAAAAACTGAGTACACATTGTCATACAGTCATAATAGTAAATCAATTCACAATTTCTCAAAATTAGAGTAGTGTTTGATAAAAGAAACCACTAAAATGAACATATGCAAAATTTTTAAAAAATTTGAGAGAGGGAGATCAGAGCAAGTGAGAGAGAACATGAGTGGAGCGGGGAAGGGCTGAGGGAAAGGGAGAAGCAGACTCCCCTACTGATCAGGGAGCCCGATGTGGGGCTCAATCCCAGGACTCTGGGATCATGACTTGAGCTGAAGGCAGATGCTTAACCAACTGAGCCACCCAGGTGCCCCCATATGCAACTTTTTACTATTACTATTTTATACATTAGACTTCTTTCAAATAAGATAATGAAAGGATATATTAAACTGGAAATTACAGATTATTATTTAATCAGAAAATGTTATTTAACTGTTGTCAAAACACTTGAGGGTGCGACTTTTTGTTTTTTTAAGAAATGCAAGATCTGAAATGGGTATTTTTACTTCCAGAAATGGTTAACACAGGCCATTTAAGACCCATGCTCCTACGGAGAACCAGAAAAGCTGAAAAATATGAATATTCATTTTTTTTGTTGCCCAATAGCATCAGTGAATGAGAAAGCAGTAAAGACTTATTGGACCAAGATCCTAGATTTCTAATTCCTGTCATAAGCAACTACCAAAAAATTCTGGAGAAAAACAATATAATTTCAGGTCTCAAATTATGTCTATAATTGGTTTTCAAGTACAATCCAGTATACAATCAACAGACAACAAGAAAAATCAGGAGACAACAGACAAAAGAACCAATCAAAACAAAAGTGAGTAAAAACACAGTCAACTGAGCTTCATATATTGGGACTATTCAAATACAGACAGTATTTTAAAAAACCTGTACTTGCTTATCACATGTAAGAGTACTGAAAACCAAAGACAAAAGGAATTATTAAAGGCAGTCAGAAGACAAATAAGACAGATTATACTTGAAGGAGCAAGATAAGAAATACATTCAAGTACCCACTAGAAGCAACAGAAAACAAAGGTAATGGAATTATATTTTCACTGTGCTCTAAGAAAATAAATACAAATTCAAAATTCAACATCCAGAGAATAAATCACCCAAAAATCAAAACATTAACTGATAACCTCTTTTGCAATGTCTGTCTTATTCATTGCTTCACAACAAGTATGGTGGTTGGCACATGGTAGTGTATAATGTTAACTCAGCTATATTTAATTCTTCCAGTCAGTGATTTCTCCTCTCTGTATTATTTCCACCAAAGTTTATATCCTATTGATACTCTGTAGTAACAATGGGGAAGAGCAGTAACATTCTGAACACACAGTAGGTATTCAATAAATGTCTGCTGAGTACAGAAATCAGGTTTTAAATTTATTTTCTAGATTTAAAAAATCTCCATTTCTCTAGTTTTTCCTCATATGGTCTATTATACAAACTTGGATTCTTTTAGATTCATTCCAAACTCCCCTACAGCATTTTAGTTCTCCCCAAATGAGATACTATACCAACCCTGGGGTATCTAAATTTAACCTATCCACAACCAAAAGATAAAACTACTGAGAAATTCTGTTATTTTTATATTACATTGAATATAAGTCCTATATAGAAAGCCATAAATACTTCTATAGACAGAATATCTTCAGACAGTATAATCCGCTGCCTGAGAATAAATACACAATTAGAAACAAAGTATTGTATTTCTTTTGTTTTATACTTTATTTGAGGCTGACTAGGTAATAATGATCCATTTCTAATTAAATCAGTGATTATTTGATATTATTACAATAGTTCACATTTTCTAGTATATTTTGAGCTTTGATTGTCTATTATTGTTATCTTTATGCTTTTAAAATCAAGATACAAAATGATAAAGCAACAAAATATTAGCTATAGAAACACAATAACAATGTTCTTCTACAACCAGTTACAGGCATCATTCTTTTTTCTTTCTTAAGATCACCCAGCTAGTGATTAACTGGCTAGTAAATGTGGCTAGTACAAATGACCCTGCTGGTCATTTGATAAAATATTCTCAATTTGATGTTAGCATTTCTTTGCCACCTCTCCAGTTCTAATCTCCTTTTTAACAAAGAGTAAATACCTAGGGAATGGGCTCATTGTTGCCTTTTTACTCTACTGATTTTTAAAGTGCTCTTGTTTTCCTGGTAGGTGTTACTATTTAATGTGACAATGTATTATTTACACTTTTAATACAGTTACTTAAGTAATAAGGGATCTAACTTAAAGAAAAATATTAAGGAAGTAAGAGTAGAGGTGACAGAATAAAGCAGACACTAAATCTTCCACAATAACAAAATCCTCCAATTTTCACTGGTCACATGCCATCAGAATAAAGAATATACTTTCAAAGTCTCCTCATTCTAGGTGTGGCCATGTGCCTAAATTCTGGACAATTTAAGATCTAAATAAAGTTACCTATGGCAGCTTCCAGGAACCTTCCTTAAACACAGCAGGCATTCACCCTCTCAGCCAACCTTTTTTTCATTCCTTTCTCCTTCCTGCTGGCTAGAATACAGATGATAACTGAAACTAAAGACGCTATCTAGGTTTGTAAGGTGACCTTGGCAATGTAGGCTATGCATGGAAGAGTAATGAGATAAAAACAGCTTGGATCCCTGAGTACTTCGTTTAACAGAGCTACCATACAGCCCTTTTGCACCTACTTTCAGACTTGTAGGTGATGGCAAAATAGACTTCTATATTGGTTAAGTCACTGTTGTTTGAGGGAGAGGGTCTCTGTTGTTTGAATCCAATTCTAAACCTAACTGCAAAATATGGAATATGAGAGATATTGTCAAAATGGTATGTAAATGATTCAAGTAGGAACAATGAACTAAGGCACTGGAATGGATCACTGTCAGTCCCTGGAATTTATCAAGTGATCCACTAGCTCTTAGCAGTTTGACAGGGATGGCAATTTTGTACATATATATCATAAATTTGAAATGTAAAATTATTATTTCCACAGAAATCCTATTACACTCCATGTTCTTAAATGTTGAACACATGTTACAGTGACAACATTTGGTTCATCTTGACTATATTCAGTGTTTAAATTTATTATTTTTGGTTAAATTTGTACCTTTTTCATTGTATCTGTTGCATTTCATTACCCCGTATTATAAAATTAAATGGTCATCTGAAAAATCCTACACTGAAGTATAAAAATGTTGATGAAAACAGTACCAAACCCCACCACAGAGATTAAGATAATGAATGTCATTAGGGAATGACTTTAATGATAGAAAATATGAATACTGTTGAGATAAATAAATCTTTAAGTATGATGATTTCACACACATCAGAAAAGAAAAAATGTAAAACATAAGGTACAATAATTTTTAAACATTAGATCATATTTAACTGACTATCCATATGTCCCTAGAGCCCACTGTGTGGTCCGTAGCGACACTTTAACAAATAGTGAAATAAAGCCGCTGAAGCCTTAGTCATTTTCAAATCAAACAGTGACCTCTTTGTAAACTAATTTCACCAGCACAACTCTCCACCCCCAATCCTTTCCAGATGGAAATTGGCAGACTTTGTCTAAAAAACCGAGGAGAAACCAAGATTAAAGAGGCAACCTTTGAAGTTATACTCCTCACCGGAGAAACAAGCATAATTTACTGAACTGCCAAGAAGTTTTTAAACTAAGCACATAATATTTGCCTCTTAACAAATATTGTGATATAGAGAAAAACCAGAAGAAACTATGGGCAAAAATCTTATCAAATGACACTATATAGTGGCATATAATATCAGTGACATAGGATTTGGAAAAGCCACTACTACCCCATATGCATATCTGTAGATATATTAGAGTTTAACAAAACTATTGATGCACAAAGTATGAATCAATTTAGCATACACAGAGAACTGTATATGAAAGAGAAATGCACAAATTTCAATTCTATTTGTTACTGAAAACCCAAGCTACAGAATAAAATTTCTTTATTTAGTAAGCTGAAAACAGTTTTAACATAATACTATGTTCAAGTGTATCAAGGAGGCTTCACATGAATTCAATTCCAAAATCTGCTTTCTTTCATAGGATCAATTAGAAACTAACAATATGTCTTTAAAAATTATTAATAAGGTAAAATTCACATAACATAAATGTGAACATTTTTATGTATACAATTCAGGGGTATTTAGAACATTCTTAATGCAGTGCATTCACCTGTATCTAGTTCCAAAATATTTTCATCACCCCAAAAAGAAACCCCGTACCAGTTAAATAAGTCACTCGTATTTCTGTCTTACCCCTGCCCCAGGCAACCACTAATAGGTTTTCTATCCCTATGGATTTGCCCATTCTCCATACTTCATTTAAACAGAATCACATAATGGGTAACCTTTTCTAGCTTCTTTTATTTTTATTTTTTTAAAGATTTTATTTATTTATTTGACAGACACAGCGAGAGCAGGAACACAAGCAGGGGCAGTGGGAGAGGGAGGAGCAGGCTTCCCACTGAGCAGGGAGCCCAATGTGGGACTCGATCCCAGGACCCTGGGATCATGACGTGAGCCGAAGGCAGACGCTTAACGACTGAGCCACCCAGGCGCCCTCTAGCTTCTTTTACTTAGCATAATGTTTTCAAGGTTCATCCATGTTATCAATACATTCCTTTTTTATGGTCAAATAATATTCCATTATATGGTTACATTTTGTTTATCTATTAGTCAGTTGATAGACATTGGGTTTTTCCCATCTTCTGCCTTCCCACTTCCAAATAGTGCTGCTATGAATATTCATGAGCAAATTGTTTGAATACTTTGTTTTCAATTCTTTTCCCAACCTAGGAGAGGGATTGCTGGGTCCTAGGATAATTCTATGTTTAACTGTCAAAAGGAACTGCCAAACTTTTTCTACAGTGATTGAACAATATGCTTCTTGAGCTCAAATCACTGTTGAAGAAAACAGTGAAAAGAGTAAATCTGATCAGTCGTGACCACTCAGCATACATCACGTTAGTGTTGTTGTAATAAAATGGCAATGAATAAAGACTTCACTTTTCTACACTTAAACGTAATCTAGCTGTCAAGGGAAAATACATAATATTTTGAAATGGTTACAAATCATTTAAATTTCATAATATTCCTAACTGTAAAATCATTTCTATGGTTTTATACATTGTTCAAGTATCATACCTTGGGTGACAGATTTAATATTTTGAAATGTCTAAGGCTGATATACCATGATTTTTAATGCTGAGGTAAGTTAAAGATGTCTTAAGAAGTCCCAATATTATGCAAGGAACTTTAAAAGACAGCTAAAGTTAGTGCCGGGTCTGTAGTAACCCAGCACAAATCTTATTCTAAGAAAATGATTCAGTTTAGGCACCTGGGTTTTCTGAATAGTAAAATAATGATGATGAGGTCATAATCAAAGATAACCAAACACACATGAAAATAAACCACCATGAGTGCTACACAGCATAAACAATAACCAATTCATCAGACATAAAATATAAAATAAACATGTAGAGAAAATTTAAAGAAATAAAATGTGGTGTCAAAAAATTGAGCAAGCAACAAGAAACTATAATAATCGTGTCTAAAACATGCCATCAGAATTCTCAAAGGATAAGATAAATAATACAGTAAAAAGAGATTTGGAAAGATAATGGCTACAAATTTTCTAGAGCTGATGAAAGACCCAAAAGATACAAGAAGAAAACACACACCCAGCAAAATAAATAAAAACAAATGCACACCAAGTACATTGTAATAAAACTCCATAAACCCAAAGAAAAAGAGAAAATGCAGATCACTGACAAGGGAATGGCATTAGATTGAAATAGACTCATCACCAGTAACTACAGGCAGGAGAAAGTGAAATGGTATCACCAAAGTTGTATTAGAAAATTATCAGTCATAGAAAGACATGCCCTCAGCAAAACTACCTTTCAACATGGATTAAAAAAAGGATTTTCAGACAGACAAAAAGTTTATCACCAAAAGACCTACGCTAAAGGAAATGCTAATGGATATACCTCAAGAAGGAAAACAATGCTAGAAGAAATGTCTTAGAAGGCCAAATCATGGTGAATAAACTGGTAAACCAGCAAGCAAATAGAAAAACATTCAAATGCTCAAATATAAAATAAACAAGGACCTCTAGGTGATGATTATACTTGAAATATTATATAGACTTTAAATACTATATATTGAGTTGTATACTCATGCTTTGTGTACTGTTTGTGAAATGTTTATTGACAAATGTTTGCTCATATAATTAAATACTCCCCCCAAATCCCCACTGTTCATATAAAATAATGAAAATACCTTCTTTTAAAAAGAGTAGACCTGTCCAAGAATAACAGCATTAAGATCCAAAAAAAAGTGAAGCCAGAATCAAAGATCTGAACAGGGATAATCAGAGTGAAAGTATGTTAAGGTCCTTTTATTGTTCAAGAGCCAAGGAAGTTATAACTTAAGACTCTGCTAATACATATGGTAACATTTCCAGAGAAGCATCTATAAATAACAGAAATACTGTACAATTTCTAGCCAGCTGTTTATAAATGGAATAAAAAACAAATAAAACATAATTTTTTAAGTCATATAGAAAAAGCAGGAAAAGCTTTGCGCAGTGGCAGTATCGTAGCCAATGAGGTTTATCCGAGGCGCGATTATTGCTAATTGAAAAAGCAGGAAAAATAAACAATTTAAAGGTAGTTAAAAAATTCCAAATATACCAGTAATCACAAATAATAAAAATGATTATTAATGAATTCAAGAGTTTACAGCCAGATAATAAAACTGAATTAAAAATCAAAATAGATATTATTTATGATACCAAATTCTTAGGTATAGACAAAGGTTCAAAGGTTATACCAGTTATATTCTAACTGTATAAACTGGGAGTTGCTATATCAGAAGAGACTAATAGGTTTAAAGCAAACAATATTACTTGGTTTAAGGAGGGTCACTATATAATGATAAGAAGTTCAACTTACTAGAAAGATATGATAATCCTAAAACTGATACACACTAATAAAATAACCTCAAAATATATAAAGCAAAAGTTGTCAGAATTTACAAATATACAAACACAGAGAAAATTACAAATCTACCACTGCAGCTAGTGAGATTTCAACACATTTATTTTTGATAGCTCAGACAGACAAAAAAAAAATAAAGATCTAGAGGAGTAAAACCATTAGCAAGCTTAATCGAATATTAGAGAATATACATTCTTCTCAAGCACGTGGGGAATATTTATAAAACCTGACCACATACTAAGCCCTAAAGTCTTAACATAAATAAAAAATTAGGATCACACAGACCACAAACTTTGACAACAGTGCAATTATATTAGAACAAAAAATAATTATTGGCCCACTGCAAGGGCTATAGCCTGAAATCCCATGTCCTAACTTAAATATGATCTAAAATGCACCAGTCTTCCACTGGGCAAACAAAAAATTAACCTTACACCACCACTCCCAGGGGGTCAATCTGAGGAGGGAACAATGGTGTTCAACTTGGATTATAAAACGGTCATGTTGTCAACTAATATTTTACACATGAGGAAAGTGAAACTTAAAATAGTGAGTTGTAGAGCCAGGATTTGAATCCAGGTTATCTACTAAACCCATAAACTTATCCACTATTGTGAACTTTGTGGTAGGCATTTAATAACTGTTTTTTGAATAAATGAATAACAGGTTATCAGGCTTGTTTGAATATAGGACCAGTAGAATTGATTGAGAGCAAATGAACATAGGAGTTACATTTTTGATGGGTGTTACTCTTGAGTTTGTAAAATGGAAAATTCCTTTAATCATAGTCCTTTGTTATTTATTTTTAACTTTTTTAATTTTTTTAAGATTTTATTTATTTATTTATCAGAGAAAGAGAGAGCACAAGCAGGGGGAGCGACAGGCAGACAGAGAAGCAATGCAGGACTCGATCCCAGGACCCTGGGATCATGACCTGAGACGAAGGCAGACGCCCAACCGACTGAGCCACCCAGGCATCCCACATAGTCCTTTTTAAAAAGGGAACTACTTCAGGGCACCTGGGTGGCTCAGTCGTTAAGCGTCTGCCTTTGGCTTAGGTCATGATCCCAGGGTTCTGGGATCGAGTCCCACATTGGGCTCCCTGCTCAGTGGGAGGCCTGCTTCTCCCTCTCCCACTCCCCCTGCTTGTGTTCCTGCTGTTGCTATCTCTCTCTCTGTCAAATAAATAAATAAAATCTTAAAAAAAAGGGGGGGGGAACTACTTCAAGATAGATGACTCTCCATCCAAACTCTATCATGACTTAACCATCAGATGCTGGGAAACCTTCAGTTTGGAGAATACAAAAGAAAAGAAATTTCCTTGAAACCTTTCAGTATGTGAGTATTGTAAGCACTCATACTCTAAAGAAAAAGAATAAAGAGAAGTTTCTAATAAAAAAATTAATGTGTTTCCTCTATATGTATTTTCTTGAAACTTTTTAAAGAAGTACTAAAGTTAGTTGATTGTTCCTGATAACACAGAAGAAGACGAGGAGAGGAGAAAAGAATTACGTAAAAGCATGAATTCTGATATTTGGCCAATAGCAGTATTGTAACAGGGAAATTTCAGTAAGATGCGATGCATGGCATGATTCAGTATTGTCTTCTTTCCAGGTATTACTGGAAAGAAAATTCTAGGCATTAATACCTCCATTAGAGATTTATCTGTAGTCAATGCCTGATTCTCAGGAGTGCTATTAATGATACCATTCTAAACAATAAATATAGGTTTTGTACAATAACTCCAAAGTTATTCTTTCCTCTTTCTACAAACGTCAAGGAACTATTATGGAAACTATTGTTGATTTTCTAAGGAATATAAAATGTCTCTGAAGCTTGTCTCTCTCTCTCTCTCACAAATAAATAAATTAAATAAATGGGGTGCCTGG
This sequence comes from Eumetopias jubatus, assembly GCF_037043125.1. Classification (NCBI taxonomy): domain Eukaryota; kingdom Metazoa; phylum Chordata; class Mammalia; order Carnivora; family Otariidae; genus Eumetopias; species Eumetopias jubatus. The sequence continues at coordinate 75,338,931 of NW_028274814.1, read as the reverse complement.
GTGGCTCAGTCAGTTAAGCACCAATTCTTGACTTCACCTCAGGTCATGATCTCAGGGTCCTGAGATTGAGCCCTACATCAGTCTCTGCACTCAGCATGGAGTCTGTTTGTCCCTCTCTCTCTGCTCCTCCCCCCACTCACTCTCTCGTAAATAAATAAATAAATAAAATATTTAAAAAACAAATGTCTCTGAGGCTGATGAGACTTTTCTTCCAAAAGGAACCATAATGATACACTGTTCACATTCTTATGCATTAATAACCAAGCGAGCAAATATTAGCTTTAAGAAAAGTTTAAACAAAGCCAAACATATTTAACCTCAAATGGCTGATCATAAAATAGCTTTATTGACTTATAAAACTGAATAAACTCAAGCATTAAAATATAGTATAAGGGGACTTGGTGCTCCATTTTATAGCTCTTAAGAAGAGAAAAATTTTTACATAAAAAATATATATAAGAATGTTCTAATTATTGTTCAACTCCTAAGGACTATAATCCTTTTTCTTAATCAATGATAGTTAATTTCCTAATCAAACTCTAGTTCATTTCCCTGGCACTTATTTGTGTATGTGTGTGTCTATAGAAGTAATCATTACCAATTATTTGGAAGGCTTATATTACCCAGAAAGACAATGCAGAGAGAAAAAAACTCAGAAATTTTTATATAGCTTATCTCCTGAAAGATTCCATAAATTCCTCTATTAAAATACAGACATTTGGGGGCAGTAAGAATACAATGCTTAAATATAAGTATGGGTTATGAAGAAATCAAACCTAGATTTCAATACCAATGGCCACTTATTAGATATATGAAATGACATATATAATTTAATTTGTCTCATCCTCAGTTTCTTTATATGTAAAACAGATAGTAGCTACCTAACAGTATTGTCGTAAAGGAGACTGCATACTGAGCTAAACACATGGTGCTAGGCAAATAATAGGTAGTAGCTGGTAATATTATGTTAATGTTCTCAATGGTATCTAATAAAGTAATGTCTTAGAACAGTAAAAAGATTATTTACCACAATAAGGTGATATTTATTCCCAGGATGCAGCTGTGGTTCAATATTCACAATTCAATCAATGTCATATACTACATCAACAAAAGAAAGTATAAAAATCATTATAATCATCTCAATAGATGCAGAAAAAGCATTTGACAAAATTTAACATTCATTCATGATAAAAACTAGCAACAAAATGGGATTAAGGAAACATACCTCAACATAATAAAGGCCACATACAAAAAACCCAGAGCTAACATCATCCTCAATGGTAAAAAAAATTGAGAGCTTTTCCTCTAAGGTCAAGAATAAGACAAAGATGTCCACTCTTGCCACTTTTATTCAACACAGTACTGGCAGTCCTAGCCATAGCAATCAGGTAAGAAAAAGAAATAAGAGGCATCCATATTAGCAAGAGTTAAACTGTCACTATTTGCAGAAGACATGATACTATAGATAAAAAACCTTAAAGATTCTACCAGAAACTACTAGAACTGATAAATGAATTCAGGAAATGGCAGGTTACAAAATTAATACCCAGAAATTGGTAGTGTTTCTATAAACTAACAACAAAGTTGTAGAAAGAGAAATTACAAAAACACCATTTACAACTGCACCAAAAAGAAAAAATACCTAGGAATAAATTTAACCAAAGAGGTGAAAGACCTGTACTCTGAAAACTATAAAAGACTGATGAAGTAAATTAAAGATGACACAAATGGAAAGATATTCCATGCTCATGGATTTTGAGCTCATGCTCAAGAATTACTACTGTCAAAACGTCTGTATTACCCAAAGCAATCTACAGAGTCAATGCGATCCCTACAAAAATACCCACAGCATTTTTTACAAAACTAGAACAAATAATACTAAAATCTTTATGGAACTACAGAAGACCCCGAATAGCCAAAGCAGTCCTAAGAAAGAACTAAAATTGGAGGTATCATAATTCTGGATTTCAAGGTACACTACAAAGCTATAGTAAACAAGAGTATGGTACTAGCATAAAAAAAAACACACAGATCAATGGGACACAATAGAAGCCCCAGAAATAAACCCACATTTATATGTCAATTAATCGATGACAAAGGAAGCAAGAATACACAGTGGGGGAAAAGACAATCTTTTCAAAAAATGATGCTGGGAAAACTGGACAGCTACATGTAAAAGAATGAAACTGGACTACTTTCTAATACTGTACACAAAAATAAACTCAAAATGGATTAAAGGCCTAAACATGAGAACTAAAACCATAAAAATCCCAGAAGAGAACACAGGCGGTAATTTCTCTGACATCAACCATAACAACATTTTTCTAGGTATGTCTCCTAAGGCAAAAGCAAAAATAAAATATTGGGACTGCATCAAAATAGAAGCTTTTGCACAGCAAAGGAAACAAAAAGACAACTTAATGGGAGAAGATATTTGCAAATGATATATCTGACAAGAGGTTAATATCCAAAATATATAAAGAACTTATACAACAACTCAAAACCAAAAAAACAATCTGATAAAAAGAAAATGGGCAGAGAACCCGAATAGACATTCTTCCAAAGAAGACATATAGATGACAATAGACCATGAAAAGGTGTCTAACATCAGTAACCATCAGAGAAATGCAAAATAAAACCACAATGAGATACACCTTACACCTGTCAGAATGGCTAAAATCAAGAAGACAAGAAACAAGTGTTAGCAAAGATGAAGAGAAAAGGGAACCCTTGTGCACTGTTGATAGAAATGTAATGAAATATCCAGGAATGTTAGTGTAGCCACTATGGAAAAAACAGTCTGGAGGCTCCTCGAAAACTTAAAAAAAGAAATACTAATATGATCCAATAATTCCACTATTGGGTATTTACCCAGGGAAAATGAAAACAGTAATTTGAAAAGATATACAGCATCCCTATGTTTACTGCAGCATTATTTACAATAGCCAAGACATGGAAGCAACCCAAGTGTTCATCAATAGATGAATAAAGATGTGGTATGGAATATTATTCACCCATAAAAAAGGATGAGACCATGCCATTTGAGACAGCATGGATGGACCTAGACGGTATTAAGTGAAATAAGTCAGAAAGACAAATACAGTATGACTCCACTCATAAATGGAATCTTTAAAAAAAAAAAGAATAAACAAAGAAAAAGCAGAATCAGAACTATACATACAGAGAACAAACTGATAGTTGCCAGAGGGGAAGGAGGTGACAGGTTGGGTAAAATGGGTGAAGAGGAGAGATACAGGCCTCCAGTTATGGAAAGTTTAAGTCATAGGAATTATAAGCTCAGCATAAGGAATACAGTCGATATCATAACAGAGGTGTAATGGGACAGATGGTAGCCACACTTGTGGTGAACATAGTGTGCTATGCATAAAAACTTGCAAATGCAAATCACTAAGTTGTACAATTGAAATTAAAGTAACATGTGTCAACTATACTCCAATCAATCAATCAATCACTTAGGGAAGAAAAAAATGTTAAAAATCAAGCCACATATTCTCTCTAAAGTTTCAAGGTTTTTTGTTTTTTTTTTAAAGATTTTATTTATTTATTTGACAGGGAGAGATAGTGAGAGAAGGAACACAAGCAAGGGCAGCGGGAGAGGGAGAAGCAGGCTTCCTGCCGAGCAGGGAGCCCAATGTGGGGCTCGATCTCAGGACCCTGGGATCATGACCTGAGCCGAAAGTAGATGCTTAACGATTGAGCCACCCAGGTGCCCCTAAAGTTTCAAGTTTATAAATGCTTGCTCAGATCAGAAAAGCAAGGTGTATAGAAATAAATTCTAATAGGCAGGGTAGAGAAACAAGAATAGAAAACTTTGGAGTAAGTTAAACCTTATTTCAAATTCTAGCTTTTTAATCCCTTAAAGTGATGTGACCTTGGGTACACAGGTAAAAGGGGATAATAATCTATACCTATTCTATTCTATTCTATGATTATTCTGAAGCCTAATCAGGGTAATACATACTAAAAGCCAAGCTTATATTACATCTATTCATTTAAAAAATTTCCAATCTAAAGAGAAAAAAAGGGAACTTCAGGCAGCTTGAAAATTTTTAAAACTAAGATTGGCAGAAGTATTATAGCAATGATATTATAATTACATTAATGTGAATACAATGTGGATCAGGAATCAAAGGTATACAAAGATGACTCTTTTCTACAATTATAAGTTCTTAAACAGTACATTTTTAAAAAAATTAAGTTTAAACTGCTCAACAAGAAACAGTGCTAGGAGTACTCTTGAGTATTTCAGAGTGCTGTAAGGATTAAATGAGACAATATATTTTTTAAAATCATGTGCTAAACTCTTAAGCACTATACAAATTAAAAGCATTACTATCTTCTTTTGGAAAGACTGAGAAGTACTACCATTGCTAATATCACTTATACTTGACAGTAATTATATCTTCCATATTTTATAGGGCAATATTGATTTCAAACATTAAATCACGCTGTCATACTACATCAGACTATGTATTCCAAGATTTGGTTTAAAGAGTATGGTCACCACACTTACACAGATTAATCAACACCTTTTCCATTCTATGCAGCTTTCTGAAGGATTCTTTACTTCAGGCTAGATTCTTATTTTAAGTAACCAAAAGGATCAAATTAACTTGTGTATTACCTTTATTTTTCATTGGTGATGAACTAGAAATAGAAAAGGTATTTTTCACAGAGCAAAAAATATGTATAGTACCTATTTATAAATATGAATTATATAATAATACATAGTTATAAAGGGTTATAATTGTACATCCTTTATGGTGACTCAGAATTTGACAGTATTCCTCCACAGAGCTATGTGATATCAGGCATTCAATGTTTTTTGAAATAGTTTTTATTTTCACAGCCCTCTCTATATTATAATCATATATGTTATATATTAACATCCATTATCTCAATGGATCTTCATATTAAGATGATATTTCTATTTTAATGATAATAAAATAGAAGCCCCAACTACTAGTAATCTGCCTAAGTAAGGTTTTTCCCACTAATCCAAGGCCCTTGAACACAGGTTCTCTGAATCACAGATTATCGTTGTTTGCTATCACATAAATTAGCAGGTATGATCATGTTCCCTATGAAACATGGCAAAGAGGCAGTTTCCTATGCCTCTGACAAAGAATTCAATTCTAACTGAATCCTCTCACTTAGTACAATTGATGATGATGATGATGACACTAGTTACCAATTATGAAACACTTGCTATGAGGTAGGTATTACTAAAACCATTTTAGTTAGAAAACAAAGACAAAAGTTAAATAATTTGCCTGAGGTCAAAACTAGTTAAGTGACAGAATCAGGGCTTAAACTTGTTTTAACTTTAGAGCAGACTACTGCTCTTATTTCTACAATTGACTGCCTTCATATCATCTTCCATTACCTCCATTCTGGGAGAAGAAATAAAGAAAACCAGAAGGCAGGCTTAAAAGCCTGAGAGACTTACAGGAAATTCTCTGGTTAGAATGTTTTCCCTTCTTATGTCCACTACAAATTTCAGCTGTTTACTCTTAATTAGGTAATCTACTGTAATGGAAAGATCTAGGCTTCAAGTACCAGCTTCTTAAATAACTAGTTGTATGGTATGAGGCAAGTCACAACCTTTTCAAGCCACAGTTTCCCCACCTAAAAAAGGAATGAAATTATAGATAACACTGACTTATGGGGATTAAGTAACATTTGTGTGTAAACTAGCTGTCTAAGGAACATTAAGAGTTTAAATAACTTTTCCTTCCTATGTAATTCACTTTTGAAAGAATCAAGAATGTTACAATCACAAACAAAACCATTAAACACAAATATATACAAAAATAATATTAAAATAGAATGGATAACATTTCATTTTCTTGCAAAATAGCAAAAAAGGTTAATATTAGTAACTATCAATTCAGTATTTAAACTCATCAATATAATTTCTAATGCTGCTAAGTTCTTTCTATGTCACATTAACAACCTATGTTCTTCATTAAAGAATTAATGTAGCATATACCAAACTCCTTTAATTTCATAATTTCAATTCATAGCTAGTCATCTTTTTAAAACTACTCTCTTTTTTTTTTGTAACTTACTAGCATCCTCCTTTCATCCTCATTTTTTTTCCTTTAATTCTCTACAACTTCTATGTTAATACTTTTTACATCTCCCCTCCACTGGTCATTTAATAATAATGAGGAAGCAAGCAGGGTTTCATCTTATTATTAGAGTAGTACTTCCAAAACTGGTCCACAAAATATTTGCTCCTCAAGATCTTAATAGAAATTCTACCAAAAAGGATTCCATGGTAGACTAACTTTCTGATATTGGGTTAGTTTTCTTTAGCTTAGAGCATTTAATATGCTAATATGCATAGCTTTTCTCAGATTCACAAATCCTTCTGGAAATCCCCACCCTCGAAAACCAAGCATATCTTGTAGGGCAATTTGTGAAATGCTGTGCTGGGAAATTCAAGGCCAAAAGGAGGTGAATCATTAAATCTGCAGAGATCACCTCCATTTTTAAATCCTGAAAACCAGAATTACGAATCAAGTATAAAGCACTTCTAAGAAAAATGAGCTTTTAACAGCTGAAGCAGAGGTATCTTATCTTGTCTGAAAATATATCCATTAATCTTCTGTACTTGGTATTTAAATGGAAGGCTAGCAAATACTGATAATGTAAACTTCTTCAAATTTTAATGAACATTTTATACTTTAAAGGTTTTTTATTGGGCAAAATATTCAATTTTGATAAAATGTAAGACGTGAGAGCTATCCTTACTTTAAAAAAAAAAATTCCAGAGAAAATTCAAGGTAAAGCAAATTTCAACTATATGAATTTTATTATTTCATGTGTGTTCATCATGAAATCAAAGCCACCTCAAATAAAACATTCTCACCTAGGAGTGGAAGAATTTGTGTACTCAAGTTTAAAAGCTCCAAGAAAAGTCATGCAGACATTTAGGGGCTAAACATACTCACCCCTAAATTTTACACCCCTTTATTTCAGTGTTATGCCAAGAAGTATCTTTTCTATATACCTTCAGATAAGCACGAATTTATAAGTACATGTCTTTTTTACATGTTACAAGTATATCTGCCTAAAAAAAGTGCCTTTCCCATATACCAACAAGTTAAGTCCCTGCATAGTGGTACAAGTTACAATCAAGAAGACATTTCTTTTTAAGTTTTAATATGTTGAAAATATTCAGAAAGTTAAAATGTAAAATACTGAAAATAATTTGGTAAATTTAAAGTTAAGGATTAAACATAAAAGCATGGGACAAAAATGTATGCCTAAATTTGAAATTCTATTAATCACATTTTTGTTATGTGCTATACTGACACTTTGTCTTCTCTGAAACTAGCATATTACATTTAACTTAACTTCAGAATTAATCCAATAAGTACATAATTACTTACAGATTGTATGTGTGTGTATATATATACATTTTGAAATGGGAGATTTAAATCTATATATTTATATATAGATTTATACATAAATCTATATTTATATATATAGATTTAAATATATATATATTAAAATCTCCCATTTCAAAAGTAAAATTTATGAAATATATAATCCAATATATAATGGCACTATCCTGGCAGATTAGTATCTTTTGTTAGGTCTTCTTTCTATTACAATTTTGCAGGTGGTTTTTCATGTTTGATCAAGTGCAGTGGTATACTAATTAGTTCTTTGTAGGAATATTCAACACTTCTCTATAGGAGTGACTCTCCACTAGGGCTGATTTTGCCCTATAAGGTACATCTGGCAATGCAGAGACATTTTTGGTTGTCATAACAGAGCTGGGGTGTTACTGGCATCTAGTAGGTAGAGTCCAGGGATGTTACTACACATCCAACAATGCACAGGACAGCCCCGCAAACAAACAATTATCCAGCCCAAAATGTTAACAGTGCCAAGATTGAGAAACCCTGCTCTGTATAGCAAAGTAGTGTGTCCATTCTTAAAAGGAACCATGGTTAGTTACATCATTATACAAAAAGTACTCTATTAAAGACCTATTACTCTTCTATTCAAGGTTGTTGTACTAAAGAATGTAACCAAATTATGAACATTTAAAGCACAATACCTGAAATAACTTGAGCTAATGAAGGTGTTTGTGATATTAGGAATCTTCAAAAGTTAGCCACCAATCTTCCTGTCCATACTGTGCTAGTGATTTTGCATGAAGCTTATTCTCTAATAAAATTCTTCAGGAATAGTGGATGGGAGCAACAATCCCTGAGTTTTCTATGTGTCAATAAAGATCTTTCACACTTCAGAGTAATTTTGCTAAAAATAAATCCACATCACCCCTTGACTCACATTTTCTTTCCTTGAGTATCTTAAATATGTTACTCTATTTTCTTCTGGAATAAAGCATTACTGCTAAAAAGTCTGATGACAATACGCACCTTGGTTTATAGCAGCATTATCTACAATAGCCAAACTATGGAAACAGCCCAAATGTCCATCAATTGATGTATGGATAAAGATGTTGTATATATAAACAATGAAATATTACTCAGCCATAAGAATGAAGTTTTGCCATTCCCAACGACAAGGAAGGAGCTAGGGAGAAATATGCTAAGCAAAATCAGTCTTAGAAAAACAAAAAGACCATATGATTTCACTCATATGTGGAATTTAAGAAATCAAACAAGCATGGGGGAAAAAAGAGTGAAAGAGGCAAACCAAGAAAGAGACTCTTAATTATAGAGCACAAACTGATGGTTACCAGAGGGGAGAGGGGTAGGAGGATGGGGGAAACAGGTAATGATTAAGGATTGCGCGAGTTGTGATGAGTACCGGGTGATATATGGAAATGCTGAATCACTCAAACACCTAAAACTAATATTACACTGTACTTTAACTGGAATTTAAATAAAAAACCAAGATAAATTAGAAAAATAAGTTTTGCTAACAGACAAAAAAGTCTGATGACAATCTTTCTTTTTTAGTCTTTATGCCTGGTGCCCATAGGTTAATTTTTTTTCTTTAAAGTTCATTGATTTTACCAGCATTTATATCAGTCGTCATTGTTCTGGGTCAATATTCTTGGGTATACAGTGTATCCTTTCAATATGCAGTTTCAAAGGAAAACTTTTTTTCATTTCAGGACTTTTTTTGCATTATAGCTTTTAGTATTTCTTCAGTTTCCCTACTATTACAGGGCTGTATGTCATTCATATATTGGATTGTCTTTGTTATCAATATCTGTCCCTTTCTCTTAATTCTTCTATCAATGTTTTTTTTTTCCTTTTCATCTTGTATCTCTTTACACATTACCAGTGATGTTTATTTACTCTTAAATTTCTTCCGGATTAGGGTTTATTTCTGAAATTTTATACTTTTATTCTGATTTTTCCTGAGTTCTATCACCTAATTTCTCAGTTTTTCTAATTCCAATTTATGCTTTCCTTTAATATATAATTTTTAAAATTTTATTCAGCTTGTTTTGAAATAGATTATAGTACTTATCTGTTGTGTGGATACATCTTCCTGATTTGCGTTTATTGTCTTTTAAGAGGTCATTTTGCTCCTTATTCTTTCTCCTTTATAATAACTTTGTTCAGTATTTTTCTTCTTTATTTTGTTATTCATGTTTAAATGAAATTACTTTTCTTCAACTTTTAAGGAGGTGTGGTTCAACAGGGCTTTTCTAACATCTCCAAGCTCATTACGTTGTTTTTGTGTGGTGTTTGAAGTTAGCAGCAGCTTGCTCAGGGTGCCTGGGTGGCTCAATCAGTTAAGCTACTGACTGTTGGTTTCGGCTCAGGTCATGATCTCCAGATCAGGTCCCAAGAAGGAAGGACTCCATACTCAGCACAGAGTCTGCTTGTCTTTCCCCCTCTACTCCTCCTCCTGTGCACTCCCTCTCTCTCTTGAAAGAAAGAAAGAAAGAGAAAGAAAGAACAAGAAAGAAAGGGGAGAGAGAGAAAGAGAGAAAGAGAGAAAGAAAAAGAAAGAAAGAAAGAAAGAAAGGCAGCAGCTTGCTAAGATCTCCTAAGAACACTCCCTTGCTTTTATCTGAATCTTCTCCTTTAATCTCTATGTTCTCTGCATTGCAGTTTGGACTTTTTTCCAGCAATTTCCTCTCAGTGTGGGTTTGTCCTGGAAGGGAGCTTTGGCTGCCATTTTGCAAGTTCATAATGCCTAGATGATCCAACCACTTAAACCTTACCATGTATCATTTGCACCTATTCTTTTTTTTTTTTTTTAAGATTTATTTATTTGAGTGAGAGAGAGAGAGAGAGAAAGAATCTCAAGCAGATTCCCTGCTGAGCAAGAAGCTGACACTGGGCTTGATCTCACAACCCGCAGATCATGACCTGAACCGAAATCAAGAGCTGTTTGACACTCAATCAACTGAGCCATCCAGGCACCATTCATTTGCACCTATTCTAGTTGCACTTAATTGTCTCAAATTGGTCTGTTGTGTTTTCTTGTAAATACTTAGAGAATATTTTGATTTGTAGTGTATTTTAGGGTTTTCCTATTTTCTAGTCTGTCAGATGATCCATTGTTTCTCTATAGACTCACAGACTGCTCAGTTCTTATAGTTGTGATTTGACCACAGCCTCTGGTATTTAGGGCTCATGAGAATATCTTATCACTTAGTTTTTTATAGATGCTATCCATGGATGTTTTACCTTGCTCTCTATGGTAGGCAGCTTCTAAAAAGGCTCCCAATGACTCCTGACTTGTGGCAGTTATTCATGTCCCTGTGTAATTCTCTTTAGTGTGGACTAAACTTACTACTTTGCTACTAAGATCAGAATACAACAGAAGTGAGGGGATATCACTTTTGAGATTAGGTTACATAAAGACTCTGGCTTCCATCTTGTTTACCTTGTTCTGTTCTCCCACTTGCTTGCTCTGATGGAAGCCAGTTACCCAACTTTAAGCTGCCCTATAGAAAAGCAAGAACTGAGGGAGGCATCCAGCCAACAAACAGCAAGGAACTGAGGCCCTCAGTTCAATGGCCCATGAGGAACTGAATATTGCCAACAACTAACCACTTAATTTGGAAGCAGACTGTCCTTGAGTCAAACCCTGAGATGACTGTAGCCCAGGTCAACACCTTACCTGATGTCTTGATTGAAACAGATTGACTGTGAGGCTCTTAACCAGAGTATACATCCTAATTGTATCCAGATTCAGAACCCACAGAAATTTTAAGATAATAAATGTTTGTTGTTTTAAATACTAGGTTTTGGGATAATTTGTTATGCAGCCATAGATAACTAGTACATTCTCTTGCAGCTCCCTATGGGATTTAAATATTCAAAACTATCTCATAAGTCATTTTAAAGACAAATACTACTCTTAAAAAAAAAATATTACATTTCTCTCTCATTTTCAAGACCAATTTTATAACACTGTGCTATTAGCTAAGCAAAGAAAACTAATACTTTCTATTTATATATTTCAAAATATACATGTACTCAGCTGTTCAGTTTTCAACAACATAATCCCTTCTTCCTTTCTCAAAGAAATACTTACAGCATCATTAATTCCAACATGCATTACCATAAAAATCAGATGCTTTATTTTCCAGCAACTTGAGTTTGCCAAGTAAAGGAAAGCAGATACTAATCACATTATGTTTCAAATGAATAAAAATTAAACAGAAAACAAAACAAAACAGTACAAAGGTATTCTGCCCTCAACAGACAGAAGTCATCCTTTACCTATTTTAGTTATAGGGAGATTTATTCACATGAAGTCATTCATTCCAAGTTTCTAAAACTCTCATTTGTATTCTATGTTATAAGGTATTATCATCCCTCTTGCCCCTAATTACAATGTAATTTTCATTAGGGATTTGTTCATTTGTTTCATGACTGTATCCTCAATGTCTGGAAAGTGTGAGGCATGCTGTAAGTGCTCAATAGATATCTGTTGAATAAATACATCTACCAAAATCTGCCAAATAATAACTAGCATTTATTTGGCATTAACCAACTGCCAGGCACTATGCTTTGTACTTTACACATACTATCTTTTACAATCCTTAAAAGAAATTCTTTTTAATCTTCATTTAATAAAGAAACTGAGACCTAGAGACTAGATAATTTATCCAATACAAACATAGTAAGAAAGAGCCATAATCTTTTTTTTATTTTATTAAAGATTTTATTTATTTATTTGACAGAGAGAGAGATAGCGAGAGCAGGAACACAAGCAGGGGGAGTGGGAGAGGGAGAAGCAGGCTTCCCGCCGAGCATGGAGTCTGATGCAGGGCTTGATCCCAGGACCCTGGCATCATGACCTGAGCCAAAGGCAGATGCTTAATGACTGAGCCACCCAGGCGCCCCAAGAGCCATAATCTTAATAAGATACTAAAGAATCTAATTTCAAGGCAGTACCCTTAAAGTCCTATGTTATTATTGCTATTCCTAAAACTTGATAAACAGCAAGCACTTATTTTTTCAATGGTAGAAAAATATCTTCTCAGTATACATTTTCTCTTGCTTTTAGCTGTACTGTTTCAATAATAATAATAATAATAATAATAATAATAGTAAGATGGTTCCCAATGACCCTCAGACCATTATGATGACCCAATATTTCCAAATTTCCTACTGTTGACAATTTTCTACTACATTACATTCTCGTTCAAATTGAAAAAGTCCAGGTATGGTTTTTCTAAAGTCCAATTAGGGCGCCTGGGTGGCTCAGTTGGTTGGGCGACTGCCTTCAGCTCAGGTCATGATCCTGGAGTCCCGGGATCAAGTCCCACATCGGGCTTCCTGCTGAGCAGGGAGTCGGCTTCTCCCTCTGACCCTCCTCCCTCTTGTGCTTTCTGTCTCTCGTTCTCTCTAATAAATAAAATCTTAAAAAAAAAAGTCCAATTAATCTACTGTAAGCAATAACATAACAGTAACTCTAGTATTTGACAATATTTGATAGAATAAGATATGATTTTTCATGAAGAAAATGGACAGTGATTTTTAAACAGTAATACCTTGTGCTGACAAGGGTATTCTTTATTAGGTATCTTATATACTGTTGGTGAAAGTTAAATTGGATCAATGGTTTTGGATGGCAATTTGGCAATACACATTAAGAATCTTGAAAACATTTATATTCTCTCAGTAATTCCCAATGTAGGAATCTGGAAGGAAATAATCAGATACAGATAAAGACTGACAGATTTATACAGATAAAGATTTATGAACAGGAAAGTTCACTGCATGATTTTGTAATACTAAAGAAAAATGTTAAATGTTTGACAACACAGAAAACTTAAATTTTGATATAAAAATACTGCTATTAAAGTTAAAGACTTAAGGACACAAAATTTCTTGTAACTACATTAGATTAAAAATATAATAAAGGTTATCTCAATTTTAAAAATTTATTTTTTAAAAGACTGTGAAGAAATATACCAAAACATTATATGTGATTATTTCTGAGTGGTAGAATCATCTAAATAATTTTACAAAATTTTCCATCTTTTCTATAATTAATGTGTTAACTTCAGGATGAAAAAAAGAGTCCATTATTTTTTAAAGCATTAAATTTGGATGATTAAATAAGAGTCTTTGAATTTTAATTTTGAACTACAACAAATTATTATTTACTAAATGAAGTCATTTCATTTAATAAAAATCTATTAAGTTCAAATACTTAATAAAGTACAAATAAAGTACAAATCCTGAAAAGACTGACATTCTTCCTGAGCTAAATACATTGAGCAATAAACTACATTTACTATATAAAACTTCAGAGCAAATACAGATCAATTCAGACCCTGTAGTCTTTTTATGATATTTCTCTCTCCCTCCCCTTTCCATCCTCCCCATCTCTACAGCTGTCTGTAGAGACATAACTAGTCTCAAAACCAACTCAAAGCACTAACAGACATCCAACTTATGAACATTCTTTTTCATCCTGAATGTAAATAACCTTGGCCTCTATCCAGATATGGAGGTTAGATGTCCCAAAGTAAAATGAAAACAGCAAATTAACAACATACAAGGTTCCCCCCCACCATCTATATCCTGAATCTATAATAACGTGTTCTCTAAAAAAAAAAAAAAAGAAAGAAAGAAAAAACAGGCTTTGTCTGGGATTTTTTTTTTTTGTGCCCCTTTGTCTGGGATTTTAATCACTTATTAGCAAAATGACTGAAGAGTCCAATTTGTTAAAACCTTACCTGTGAATACAATATAAACTTTAGAGATAGAGTCTCTAGACACAGGATCTAACAATTTAAGACCTCATGAAAAAGGCTAAAGTATGAGCTAAACTAACAGTTAAGATACGTATTAGTTCACCAACAAAGATAAATAAAACACAATACACATGGCACCTCCACTGAAAGAGAACTAGGGGATAAACTCAAGTTGGAGTTTAGTAGTACAATCTGCATATGAAAAAATATTAACTTACTGAGAGAAAATTAAGGTGGCTAGTTAAAATACCTCAATATTCATGCACTGCTTGTGCAATTAGAAGCCCAAAGATTTGGAAGCTACAGATAGCACAGCTTTGTAAATTCAGTGTTGTTATATCTCCTATATTTTATAGACTATCATTTCAATGGTGATCCAGTCATTATGAATACATTAATTAGAGCATTAATACTAATTAAACTACAATTAAAATATAACTATCCTCAGATAGGCTAGCAGTGTTATGATAGCTAGCCAAATCAGAATTTTTACCTTTTTTAAAATAACATCTCTACACTATATATATTTACTACACCATGACTTTTTAGAATATAGTTTAAGACATTTTTTTCCTTATACAGTTACAGATTTCAGCATACCCCCTCTTTGACATCTATTATCATCACCCTAATTTCCATTTTAAAAGTTACTATGGGAGCATGTGTGGGTTTTTTAAATATATATTCCTTGATTTTATGTCTCAGAAGTCTGTTTAACTCAGCAGTCCCTGAGTGCCAAACAATTATATTCCCACAATGTAGGATTTTGAATTAAAGCTCTTGAGGGCTTTACTTTATGGTGATTTATACAAATATCTATCTTGATTGCTTGAAATAATATTTCTCAAATCTGCCTAAGAAGTCCTTCTTTAAATACTTTATATGTGCTCCTTGAGTTTGGTCAGTGATTTGGACACCTTATCTTTCCACAAATAATACAGGTTTAAAATGCAGTAAGAACAAAAAGAGAACAAGTGCACTGCATTTAAAATCAAGTGACCTAACTCAATAAGACACTCTGTAGAGCAGTTCCCAAACTTTACCAAGTATAAGAATCACCTGGAAGACTTGTTAAACAGATTCTGCAACCCTAACGTGAGTTTCTGATTGTTGTGGGTCTAAGATGGTCTGAGTGGGTCTGAAACTTGGCATTCTGACAAGCTCCTAGTTAATGGTGATGCTGCTGGTCTAAGGGTCTCACGTACAGAACCACTGCCATTGAGTCTCACGAACTGTACTGTCTGAAACAAAAATTTTAACTTATGTGACAAGTTCTCTAATTAGAACTAAAATACAAATCTAATATTTGTAAGCAAATACTGTTCCCTAACTGTATTAATTAGTTACTGGAAGTAAATTCTTTCAGAGGAGGATGGTATCATTTGAATTTTCACCAATCACTACCATAATAAGAGGTTAATAACATTCTTCAAAAGGTTAACAGTTTACCTGTTAGATATTACTGAGATAAACATCAGCAACGAAGTACTTATTCAAGCAGAAGATACAAAAAGAGTCCTGAATAACTTACAAAATGAAATGATTAGTTCTTTAATATATTTAAACTTTAGTTGCATCTACCTGATAGAATACAGTATGCTTTTTCACTTTTATTTTAAAGATTTTATTTATTTATTTGAGAGAGAGAGAGGGAGAAAGAGAGAAGGACAGCGAGTGCATGCATAAGCAGGGGGAACGGGACAGAGAGAAGCAGGCTCCCTGCTGAGGAGGGAGTCAGATGCGGGGCTCAATCCCAGGGCCCTGAGATCATGACCTGAGCCAAAGGCAGATGCTTAACCGACTGAACCACCCAGGCGCCCCACAGTATGCTTTTACGTAAGATATAGCTAAGGCTGAATCATGCCTTCACCAAACCATTTAGTTCATCAGACACTGGCTAAGCTAATATGATTTAATATCACTCCCCTGCTTCATATGCAGACAGTTCCAATATGGCAGAGCTTTGTAACACTTCATAATGCCCTCCTTCCATGAAACTACTGATGTTTAAAGAATCAAATTATAAAATAGGAATGAGTAAATTTTCCTAAGCAGTCAGAAGCCTCTGAGAGAGAAGAAACTGAAAACGTAAAATTATTTTGTCCCTTGGATTCAATGATTAAATTCCATCAAGTGGGGAAAAAATTCCATCAGGTGGAAGGAGGGTGCCCTGACCAAAACCAAAGGCAAAAGACAGCAATGAGGTCCTGGATTGAATCAAGTCACTCCGAGGGCAGAAATAGGTATTTTGGTAGACTGGATCAGGTATGGAGAGCAGTGATCTAAAAACAGCTGTTGTAGGTTTTCCCTGAGATAGCACACACCTAAACCTTTCCAGAGCTAGACATTCTGGTGGCCAGCCTATACCCTGAGGAATACTGACCTGAAAATATCATAGTTGAACCAAATACTAGAAGAAAGTATTGTTTTTCCTCAGACCTTCAAGAGTCACTGCTCACAAGGATGAAGGCAAAAATCACCTCAGCCCAGGGATTCTCAGCCTCAACACTATTAACAATTTGGGCTAGATAGTTTGTGGGAGGCTGTCATGTACACTATAAGATGTTTAGCAGCAACCCTGGCCTCTACCCACTAGAGGCCAGTAGCACCCACTATGGCAATCAAAACTTCCAGATACTGTCAAATGTTCCCTGGGGGCCAAACTTGCTCCTTGTTGAGAACCACTGCCCTAGCTTAAGATCAAGAACAGCAATAAATTCAGAACCTCTTCAAATAATCTAGGTTTTAGCTAGACAATTCTCTGACCATAATGGCTGACACTTATATACTCACTCAGTAAATGTTAGCTGTTACTATTATTACTTTGCATAAATTGGTTGTATGTGCACTGGCAACAATTACAATCTGAACAACCAGCTTCCTTTTTTTTTTTTTTAAGATGTATTTATTTATTTGAGAGAGAGAGAATGAGAGAGAGAGAGTACATGAGAGGGGGGAGGGTCAGAGGGAGAAGCAGGCTCCCTTACTGAGCAGGGAGCCCGATGTGGGACTCGATCCCGGGACTCCGGGATCATGACCTGAGCCGAAGGCAGTCGCTTAACCAACTGAGCCACCCAGGCGCCCACCAGCTTCCTATAATAGTTAACAAAAAGGTTTACTGGCATGTGGAAGAGAAGGGACTTCATCTTAATCTAAAGAGTTTCAGCACTGCCGTATAGTGAAACACTAATAGAAAGCCATTGTTTATATTCCAACTGGTAAAAAAAGTATGCCACAGTTCATATGTTTAAACACATACACTCCAAACATATGCACACATATGCATACATACACATGAAGAGAAAAAAGAGAATAGCTGATCTACTAACCTCAAAATTTTGTGAGACTCAGATGAGATAGATACAAATGATTTTTGGCAAATATGCTACATAAACGTAAATAAGGTCCCTTGGAAAAAAGCGTTAAGCTAGGATGTAAAGAAGAAAACACAAATGGAAATAAAAAACTCAGCAAAGTCAGTCCTAGCTTATACTGTGCAACCTTACCCAACATGATGCAAGGAACACATAAAGGTACTTTATTCTTATAATAGATCCTAACACAAAAGCTAGATCATTAAAAACCTGAAAACAGAAAATTTACTATGCCATCAGACTGATATTATAAAGTTAGAACCAATAAGTACAACTAGTATTTGTTATTCTCTTGTAACGCAAAACCTCACTATTTGGAAATAAATTCAAATTCATTCATCAATGATTCTGCCTTCAAAGGGTTTGCCTCATTCAGGCCATACAATATTCTTTAAATTCATGTATAAATTGAAGTCTTATAACCCAGATACAGCATAATGAATCCAGGAGACCACTATATAAAAAGAAGTTTCTAATCAAAGTAGGGATGCTTAATGCTCCCTCCAGTCACAAGAGAAACTAAATATCTTACTGTACTGCCTTTCCCTTGATGCTCTTGTCACCCCCTCCACTTCAAGTGTATGGGGTACACATACCCCCAACTAACTCTATTTTCCACAAGAACTTGTAAAGAACAGCTATTGATTTTTCTTTTAATGTTTGGTAGAACTCACTAGTAAAACCATCTGGGCCTGGGGTTTTCTTTGTGGGTAGTTTTTTGACTACTAATTCGATCTTTTTACTTGTCATAGATCTATTCAGAATATTTTTCTTGAGTCAATTTTGGTAGTTGGCATCTTCTTAGGAATTTGTCCATGTCATATAAATTATCTAATTTATTGGCATATAATTGTTATTCCTTTACAATCTTTTTTATTTCCTTAAGGACAGTAGTGATGTTCCATCTTTTCTCTCTCATTCTGGTAATTTGAGTCTTCTTTTTTTCTTAGTCAATGAGAAAAACCTTTCTAGCTACAGGGTTTGCCAGTTTTCTTGATAATTTCAAAGAACCAGCTTTTTGGTTTTACTGACTTTTTCTATGGTTTTACTATTCTTTATTTCATTTAATTTCTGCTGTAATTTTTATAATTTCCTTCCTCTTCCTGGTTTTTCTCTTTTCCAGGGTCTTAAAGTATTTTAGGTTACTGACATCTTTCTTCTTTTTAAGTATACATTTAAAGTTATAAATATTCTCCTAAGCACTTCATTAGCTGTAGTTATGTTTTTGTATGTTGTGTCTTGATTTTCATTCATTTCATAGTATTTCCTAACTTCTGATTTCTTTTTTGACCCATCGGTTATTTAAGAGTATCCTGCTTAAGTTCTACACATTTGTGAGTTTCCCAGGTTTGTTTGATATCTAATGTCATTCCATTGTGATTTCAAACTATGCTTTGTATTAATTCTACCTTTTTAAATGTATTGCAGTGTTTCCTGGAAAATGTTCCATGGGCACATTAGAAGAATACATACTCTGCTATTACTGGGTAGAGAGTTCTATAGATGTGTTATATAGTTGGTTTATAATGCTGTTTAAGACAAATTTTTTCATAATCTTCTGCCTCGTTGTTCTATCCAATAGTAAAAGTGGAGGTGCTGCAATTATTGTCTGTTTCTTCATTTCTGTCAGGTTCTGCTTCATCTATCAGGGCTTTGTTGTTAGATGCATTTATGTGTAATTATTATATGTTCCTAATGAAGTGACAATTTTTTTTAAGATTTTATTTATTGGAGAGAGAGAATGAGATAGAGCATGAGGGGGGAGGGTCAGAGGGAAAACCAGACTCCCCGCTGAGCAGAGAGCCCAATGCGGGACTCGATCCCGGGACTCCAGGATCATGACCTGAGCCGAAGGCAGTCGCTTAACTAACTGAGGCACACAGGTGCCCCTGAAGTGACACTTCTATTGTTATCTCCAATGACTTTTTTTTAATCATTTTAAAGTCTATTTTGTCTGATATTAGTATTAACCACTCCAGCTTTCCTATGGTTGCTGTTTGCATAATATTTCTTTTGCCTTCCTTTTACTTCTGATGTATTTGTATCTTGCATCTAAAGCATGTCTCCTATAGAGAGCATATGATTAGATTTTGTATCTATTTTTTAATCCATACTGACAACCAATGCCTTCTGATTGGTTATTTAACCCATTTACATTTAATGTCATTATTAATATAAATACGTCTGCCATCTTACTTTTTGTTTTCCATGTGTCTCATGTCTTTTTGTTGCCCTTTTCCTCCTTTACTGCTTTCTTTTGCATTAAGTGCATATTTTCTAATGTAGTATTTTAACCCCTTACTGGTTTTTTGAAAGTTATTCCCTTCATGCTTGTTCTAGGGCTTCCCATACATATTTTATCAGATTCAGCTTCTGATTTATACTAACTCCAGTGAGATATAAAAAACATTATTCCTATATAGCTCTATTCCCCTTTCGTGCTATTGTTATATTACATCTATAAATGTTACAAACTCAACAATAAAATGTTATCAAACTACAAATGTTGTAATTGTTATAACTGTTATAATTATTACCTCATATAATTATGACCTTTAAAGAAGAGAAAAAGAGAGAGCAGGCATATATTTATAGCTTTTATTAACCTCATATTTATCATTTCCGGTTCTCTTGATTTATTCCTGTGGATTCAAGTTACCACGTGGAGTCCTTTCTTTAGCTTAACACAACTTTGCTCCCATAAACCTCCTTTATGCTGTAATGGGCATATATACTACATTTCTATGTGTTATAGGTTCAGAATACATTATATGCTTATTGTTTTACACAACTGCTTTTAAAATAATAGAAGAAATATATCTTTTATTATTATGTAATTACCTTTACTGATGCTCCTTTGCATGTGTGTGTATTAGAATTACTGCGTGGGGTCAACTGCTTTCAGCCTAAAGAACTTCCTTTAGTGTTTCTTGTAAAGCGGGTCTGAGCAACAAATCCTCTCAGTTTTGTTTGTCTAAGAATTTTTTTATTTAGTCTTCCTTTTTTGAAAGATAAGATTCTTGGTTGGCAATTTTTTTAAGCACTCTGATTCTGTTATCCCACTGCATCATATCCTCTGTCTGATGAGAAAGTAACTATTAATTTTATTGGGGTTTCCTTGTAAGTGATGAGTTGTTTTTCTCTTCCTGCTTTCAAGATTTTCTCCTTATCCTTGACTTTCATCATTTTAATTTTGATGTGTCTGTGATTCTCTTAAAATTCATCCTACTTGGAGTTCATTGAGGTTCCACAATATGTAGATTAATGTTTTTCAACAAATTTGGGAAGTCTCACCCATTGTTTCTTAAAGTACTTTTCCTGCTCCTTTCTCTCCTTTTCTTGGTACTTCCATTATGTGTATGCTGGTACATTTAATGGTGTCCTACATTTCTCTGAGACTGTTCATTATTCTTCATTCTTTTTTCTGTTCTACAGAATTCATAATCTGTATCAATCTAACTACAAGTAGACTAATTATTCTGCCAATTCAAGTCTATCACTGAGCCCCTCTAGTGAATTTTTCATTTCATACTTTTCAAACTCAGAATTTCCACTCAGTTTTTTATAATTTCTCTTTATTGATATTCTCTATTTGAAAGAAGTTGTCATTATACTTCCCCTTACTTATTTAATCATGGTTCTTTAGTTCTCCAAACATATTTCTAACAGCTAATTTGAAATCTTTGTTAAATCTTATATCCAGTCAATTTCACTGGCAGTCTCGGTTGCTTGCCCTTTTTTTCTGGTGTATGGGCCATACTTTCCTGTTCCTTTCCAAGTCTTCTAATATTGTTGGAAATCTGACATTCTAGATATTATACTGTAGCAACTCTGGATACTGGCTGCCTCCCTCTGGGGCTTGTTATTGTTACTTGTTTACTGTATCTATTCACTGGCTAGATCATTTCACTGAAGTCTATTTCCTCATCCTCCCCCAGTGTGAAGCCCCTGATGTTCTTCATCAAGAGGCACAGCCTTGGGTATTCCCAAAGTTACCATAAGATGACAGCAGTTTTGGCAGGGCTCCCTGTCTCTTTCCCTGACAAAACCCAGCTTTTAGCATCACTACTTGTCAGCTCACTGCTGTATTGTTTTCAATGATGCTCTGAAGCATAAATTGCTCCACAGACTGATCCAAACAAATCTCTGCTCCTTTGAAGAGAGATCAGTGTTTGAGATTTAGTCTGACCCCAGGAGGTCTCCTTCCAGCTCATTATTTCCCTGGTTCCCTCCAGCAAGCTAGCCAAACTGTAGTTTATTTATCTCTAATGCATCTACCACTCTCTTCCTCGTTACCTTTCACAATCTCCACTGTTTTTGAGAGTACTCTTAAGCTTGGACTTTTCCACAAATTGTTGCAAATAAAGTTAGTTATTTCGGAAAGAGATGCAGAATTCTGTTTTATAATGCTCTGAGCCATGGGTCTGGGGACGGGGACAGTGGTGCACTATAGAACGACAACCCAACTTTGAGACCAAAATGCTTGGTGGAGTGGAGGGAAAGGGAACTGTAGCCTCAGGTCTTCTCAACTTGTTTCTTTCTCCTAGTGTGGAACTGCTACCTCAAGAGCTGAGGCATGGTAATTCTCAAAGGCACTGCATACAAGTAGAGTCTCTGTGCCATGAATGGGATAGCAGAAGTAAGCCCCTGCCTCTCAGCCCCACCTGCCCAGAACTTAGCCTCAGCAACAAGTAGCTGGGGGCAGAATGAGAAATCCTGACATCTTGCTCCTCTCAGGAAGATACCCTTCCAACTAGGCGGTGGGGAGAGAGGGAATCCTGTGTTCTTGGCTGCACCAGTCTGGAATGGAGTTTCCATCTTGCTGAGCTAGAAAAGGGGAGAAAGGAAGCAAGTCTTGGTTCAAATACCACAGACTTTGGCTGCTCTTACCAAGTTTCAGCAGATTTTCTTCTTCATCTGCGATAGATCCTTAAGACCATTTCCAGAGACTTTAAATGACTACTATAAAAAGAAATAATTTTAACCAGTTTCACTGGGAAGTGGGTCCACAAGGATCCTTATGCTGTCCTACCAGAGTGGGCTGTCCCAGCAAAATCCATTCCTCAACTGTCTCTTAATGTTTTCTTAATGCATCTTCCTCACCATCCCTTTCCCCTAAAACAGGAGAGGACTACCAGCAACAGGGCTAAAGAAATTTTTTCCACACACTGCCAATGAGAAAGATATATGAACTATATTTCCACAGATACATCTTATAGCACATATCACCACCCTCCCCAGTTTGTTAATGGTTTTAGTGATTTGTCATTCCTGCCCAATCATTAGAGATTTCTTCATCTACTGGATTATTCAAAAGCATGGAAAAATCTTATCTTACAGTAACTCTAGAAGAAACCATTTAAAAAAATTTTAAGTTATACTCCCCTAAATAGACCTCTTTTGTAAATAGAGGTTTTCATCCACCTCATGTCCCCCAAAGAAGAAAATATCCATTTATTGAAGCCAAGTTTATAGGTTGTCTTTAAGTCATTTAAGATACAATCATTTGAATTTAATTACTAAGGGAAATCTTAAATATATAAAACTGCACTTTGTATAATAAACTAGTATTCAGAAAAAAAAATAAACTAGTATTCATTTCCACTAGAAACTACAATTTCCCAAAAGGACCTCAATGATCAGCAAAAATATATTCAACAGGATTACTTTTCTGTATATAACAAAGGGAGAGGGGAAGGAAAATAGCAAGCATGTTATTTTGAAACTGAAGTGACACATTAGTGTTATGTTAGAATATTAAGAGTTAGCTGAACTTAGAGTTACCTACAAGATACTAAATAATTTCAATATTGAAATATTGAAAGCAGCAAGTAAGTATACACATCAAGGAATAAATCTCATTCATTTACACTATCTTTAAAGAATGAAAACTATCTTTAGATGTGTGATGTAAAAATTCTTGGGGAAAAAAACCCTAAAAAGTATGCAGTTAGGGCATCTAAAAGTATATTAATTGAAGCCCATCCATTAAATTGTACATCATAAATCCTCAAAGCAAAGAGTGGAAAAGCTGGGACTTCTAATTTTAGACAAGATAGAATATAGTGGTCAGAGTTTATGAAAATCTGTATCTACAACAAAAAATAAGAGAACTGTAAATGGTAACAATGTGAAAAAATACATGAGAGTTCTAAAAAAAAATTTAAGTCTCTTTGAATATTTAAATCTCTTTAAAAGGTAACTTTTTAAAAATTAACTATTATGAGTGCTTAGTTTACAACATAATAGAAGTAGAATGTAAGAAAATAAAAGTACAAAGGCCAAAAGAGGAGAAATGGAAGTATACTACATGTGTAATACTATTAGATGGTAGACTATGGAAAGTTAAAGCAACCTCTAAAACAAAGAGTTATAGCCAATACACAAACCCAGGAGATAAAACTGAACCATAAAAATACTCAATTCAAAAGATGGCAGAAGAGGAAAAAGAAAACAAAGAGTAGGTGTGACAAATAAATCCACAGCAAGATGGTAGATTTAAACCTAACTAGATTAGTCACATTAAATGTAAATGGTCTAACTATCCCAAACTAAAAGGCAGAGATTATCAGAATAGGAAAAAAAAGGACAACCCAAATATACTGTGCCTTTGAGAAATGTACTTTAAAGAAACAGTTTAAAAGTAAAAGAATGGAAAAAATATAAATACTATGCTGACATCAGTCAAAAGAATGAGGAATGGCTATATTAATATCAGAGAAAGTAGATTTCAAATCAAAAACATTACCAAGGATAAAGATAATTTCTTGGTCATAAATGGGTCATTTTACTAAGAATACATACAATTAGAAACATCTGTGTGCTTATTAAGAGAGCTTCAAAAATACATCAAACCTACTAGGAAAGCTAAAATTAAAGACTGATCATCAAATGTTGGTGATAATGTGGAGCAACTAGAACTCTTTTACATTGCTGATGAATATGTAAAATGTTATAAAACAGTTTGACATAAAAAGTTAAACATACTTATTACCTAGCCATTTACCTAGCCATTACCATATTATCTAGCCATTTCACTCCTACACAAAAGAAAGTATAAATCCATTTAAAAAAGATCTGTATACAAAAGTTAATAGTGGCTATATTTACAATAGCCCCAAAGCAGAAATAACCCAATTATGGCATATGGCATAGCCATATAATAGAATGCTACGCAGAAATAAACAAGAATGGACTTTGATACACACAACACCACAGATAAATCTCAAAATAATTTTGCTGAAAGTAGACAAAAAAAAAAAAAAGAAACGAAAAAAGGACACAGTGTATGATTTCATTTATATAAAATTCTAGAAAATGCAAACTAATTTGTAATTTTAAAAACTTAGTGGTTGCCTGGGATGGGGGTGAGTTGGGGTGGGGAGGGAAGGATTACAAAAGGGCCCAAGGAGACTTTTAAGAGTGATGGATATGTTCATTATCTTGATTGTGGTGATGATTTCACAGGTGTATACATGTCAAGGCTTATGAAAATGGATACTTTATACATGTTCAGTTTACTGTATATCAGTTATTTCTCAATAACTCTTTTAAAGAACATACTGAAGACAGAATAAAAAAGCTACAGTTTGTGAAAAAAAATATGTGCAAATCATATATCTAATAAAGAATTTATATCCAGAATATTTAAAGAACTCAAAATATGCAATAAGAAAACAACCCAATAAAGAAATGGGCAAAAGACTTAAACAGATACTTCACCAAAAAAGATATAAAGATAGCAAAGAAACATGAAAGATGCTTAACATCACTAGTCATTTAGGGAAATGCAAGTTAAAAGAACAATGAGAGACTATTACACATCTTTTAGGATGGCTAAAATTAAGAAATTAACAGTAGCAATCCCTAGCAAGGATCGGGGGGCAACTATAACTCTCATACATTGCTGATGAGAATGTAAAAATAGTTCAGCCATTTGCAACAACAGTTCAGCAGCTTCTTGGTATTTACCCAAATGATGTGAAACTTCTATTCACACACAAGCTTATATGAAAATGTTTATAGTATTTCTAATTACCAAAAACTGAAAAAAAAAAAAAAATCTCCCTCAACTAGGAAATGATAAAAGATCTGCAGTATATCCATACAATGGAATATTACCTAGAAATAAAAAGGAATGAACTATGAATACAGGCAATATATATGAATCTCAGAAGCACTGTGTTAAGTAAAAGAAGCTGGCCTGAAAGGCTACATATGGTATAATTTTAATACAATATTCTTAAAAAGAAAAAATTATAAGGGTATAAATCAGATCAGTACTTACAAGGGACAGAAGATGGAATGCTAGGCTACCTACAAAGGACACAGAACAATTTTGAGGGTGATGGAAATGCTCTCTGTACCTTCATTCTGGTAGTGCTTATACAACTATTCTCATGTGTCAAAACTTACAGAGCATAAGAGTGATTTTTACTGTAAATTATATTTAATTAAAACAAAAAACAAAAAACAGTTGTACTGCTTAAATAATGTCAAGCAAAAAAAACTCTAGCTACATAATTCCAGTAATTTTCTAATCTGTATGTCTTTTCTTCTTCATTTAATAAAATCATTGCTTTGGGTTCCACCATCAAGTATAATCAGAAAGTACAGGCTCTGAGGCAAAGGCTAGGATCTAAAGATTTATTACTAAAAATAAATTTAAATAGTTAAGCACACAAGTCTTTCAGATAAAACTAGATGAGAAATAATGATCACTTAAACTGGTTTAGGAAGCTGGAATGATTTATTTTCTAGTATCACATCTGAGTGCAAAACACACAAGAATGCAGTAAATAGCTGTTCAGTGATTTCTATTTGTAATATTCCATAAATATTAAATACTCTAAAAACAAATATGTTCTGTAATCATCCCAAATATAATCCCCAAAAAACCTGAGAAAACTCATGAACTATATAAAAGTGACAAATTCTGTCTCAGTTCTCTCATTAATAACAATCTCTAAGTGTCCTTCAATTATTTCCCTACTATTCTGCAGGCAAAACATTTTATGATGTAAATGGAATTTATTCTTGTTAAACTATGTGAGTATAATTTTTGTCTTATAGAGTCAATAGTAATCCACAATTCTCAAAAGCCTATTAAGTTAAAACTTCCCATTGGAGAAATTATCCTGGTCTTTCCCCCACCGTACATATATAAAACACTTAAGTGTACTACCCAGGACACAGTAAACACTCAATAAATGGTAGCTATTATAGACCACAATATGTTAGAAATCAATTATTCTATTATAAATGGTATTCAAAATGCACTGTAACCAGAACAGTACAAGTTTATGCATGAGGAAAGAGACATAAATTGTTAAAGATACATTTATTTTCTTCTTATCTATTCATAAAAATACTCAAATACTCTAAGATGTTCTGAGAACTTGAAAGAAATTTAATAATCACGTATATGAAAAAGTAAGATAGGGCTTTTGGTTCCTGAAAAGGTAAAAGACCAGCACCATCTGCTGGTTGTTGGTGCCTTCCTATGAACTCGACTCTGGAGCTGACAGTAGATGCTAGCTTGCTGAATTTCAGAATATAGTTCAAAAACACTTGAGCACACAGATAATGGTAGGGCATGGTTAGGGAGTCACAGAGCATATGAAAGCCAGCATCCACTGATGGGGAGAATAAACTGGGGTTAAGAATTCTAGCTGTGTGCCTTCTGATTAGGCTGGATTTTCTTAGGTAGCTTATTGCCCATGCTACCATTACCTTAGTGTAGGAAAACAGCCGAAACAGCCAGAGATCAAGGACTAAAACAAATGGAAGAGAGGGAGGCACCTACTGATATAAGCAGTGCCTGCAGAGAAGTATCCCTAAGAAACAAAAGCCATGGGTGGGTAAAATGCCAAGAATGGTGGAACTCAGTGTATGTCCATCTCTCGCTCTAAATTCACCAGCATCTCAGGATTATAAAGAGTATCAAATAAGAGAAGAAATAAGGAATATTTGAGAATCATTAACAGAGGAAAGACACCCAAACCCACATCCACACCTAAATGCACAGAAAATAACCTTTGAAGCAGAACTAATCTAAAGAAGAATTTTAAACATTCATAATATATAGACTTGGAGAGACATGAAAAAATATTAGAAGCATAAAGCAGGAATAAGCAGTTAAGAACAAAGAAAATACTGGCTATTAAAACATGTAATCATCAAAATAAAGAATTTTAAAATGGTTTGGATAACAGAATGGATAGAACTGAAGAACAATGTAGTAATCTTTAAAAACTAAGTCCAGGAAATGTCCCCTAAAGCAGCAGAATGAGATAAAAAGATGAATATTAAAAGTTAAAGTCAATGTGATACAGAGAAAGTAGTATAAGTATCAATATCTACCTAACAGAATTCCATAAACAAAAGAACAAATGAAGGGGAAGAATTTGAAAAAATAACGGCCAAGAACCTCACAGAATTCAACATGAGATCTCAGACTGAAATGGCTTAGAACACTAAGAATGTAAGAAAAAGGGATGCCTGGGTGATTCAGATGGTTAAACATCTGCCTTCGGCTCAGGTCATGATCTCAGGGTCCTGGGATCAATCAAGCCCCACGACGGCCTCCCTGCTCAGCCGGGAGTTTGCTTCTCTCTCCCGGCTCCTGCTCGCTCACTTTCTCTCACTCTCAAATAAATGAAGTCTTTAATATATATATATGAAAAAGCCTATACCTAAACATGTTAGAGTGAAAGTTAAGCCTTTCCAAAACCAATCTATATATATATATGACATATATCTCAATATATATATATATTGAGAGAGAGAGGAAGAGAAAGAGAGAGAGGGGGCCCTCCCAACAAGGGGGAGGGGAGAGGTCACATACAAAAGAACAAGATTAAATACCAGGTTTTTTTTAAAGATTTTATTTATTTATTTGACAGAGAGAGAGGGAACACAAGCAGGGGGAGTGGGAGAGGGAGAAGCAGGCTTCCCGCGGAGCAAGGAGCCCGATGCGGGGCTTGATCCCAGGACCCTGGGACCATGACCTGAGCCAAAGGCAGACGCATAATGACTGAGCCACCCAGGTGCCCCTAAATATCAGATTTTTCAAGAGCAACAAACACCAGGCCAACAAGAGGACAATGAAATCTTACTCTCAAAATATTGAGGGAAAAAACCCTATACTTAGAATTTTCTATCAAACTAAATTATCACTTAAATGTGAGTGGTAAAGATATTCTAGGCATACAATCTCTCAAAGTTTATCACAAAAAGACCTTCTTTCAAAGCTTCTGAAGAATGTAATCTGGCAGGAAGAGAAATGAACCCAGACAAAAGCAACAAAATATGGGAAGTAAGGGAAATTTTTAGAAGATTTATCTTCTTAAAAAAAAGTATAATTCAGGGGTGCCTGGGTGGCTCAGTCAGTTAAGTGTCCGACTCTTGGTTTTGGCTCAGGTCAAGATCTCCAGGTTGCAAGATCAAGCCCCACTTGGAGCCCACTCCATGCTCAGTGTGGAGTCTGCTTGAGAATCTCTCTAATAAAATAAAATCTTTTTTAAAAGTGCAATTCATAAAAATAAGTAAAATTATCACATCACCCTATTCCAAAATAGGGGTGACAAGGGGAGAGCATGCTAAGTTTCTTGGTATTTATTGGGCAGGAAGAGGAGAGGACAGAGAGATTAAATTCAGATACTGAAAGGATACAATATAAAATGGCAGAGATAAACTTTAATATAACAATAATCACATTAAATATAAATGGGTTAAACTCAAAAGACACATTCTTAGATTAAATGTAAAACCAAGATTCAACAAAAATAAAAAATAAACGGACAAAGAAAAGTATCTGAAAAATACAGACCAAAAGAAAGCAACGATTAATCTTCGGGGGGGGGGGGGAAGCTGTAAGAGACAAGTAGATATATAGTGGTAAAAAGTAAAAATGAATATGAATATGAAGGCTCAATGTACATGAAGCAACAACTGAAAATTCTGGTGCATAAGTAATAGACCAACAATTTTTTTTTCTTTTTTTTTCAGACCAACAATTTTAACTGGAGGCTTTTACATGCCTTTGAAAAAGTATGAAGCAATAAAAAAAGATCAAAGATTTGAAAGATTTGAAAAACACCACCTTGAAAGCCTGATGTCATGACATAAATGACATTACAACATAGAATACATTATTTTTGAGCTTACATAGAACATTTATAAAAATCAATCACAGAATAAGCCACAAAAGATATCTTGATACATACCCCCCCATCAAAATAAGAATACGTTTGCAAAGTTTAAGGCATTAAAATTAAAATCAAAATAAAGAAGATAACCAAAAGAGAACTTTAAACACCTTTTACCTGGAAATTAATCTGTGGATTAACTAAAGAAGAAATTCTAAATATAATACTTAGTAGAGGATGACAAACATATGTCAAAGAATGTAAAATTTGGCTAAGACTTAAACAGAAATGTAAAGATTTTAAAACATTTATCAGAAAATAGGAATTATTAAAAACAAGCTCCAGAATACTATCAAATATCATATACATGAAAAAATGCTATAAAACTTCCTAAACATAAAGTATTACTTTAAAATTAGTTAAAATTGTTTCCTAATTTAATTGCTTTACTGGGAACTCAAAATAAAAATTATTACACTAGAAGAACTGTCATTCGTGTTCATGTTTCTAAAAGGAACTGTCATCCATGTTCATGTTTTTATATACAAAATATTAGGGGGTCTATAAAAATTAATGTATTTATCTGAATAGATACACTTTCCTTTATTTAAATAAGATGTATATACCAATTATCTTCACCATTTCAAAACTATAGTAATTTAATTTTGAAACAAGACCTAAAATCTCCCAGATCATACTGCAACTGAAGTGACCTATTACACCAAATCATCATTTTATCCTTTCATAGAAAAACAACTAAAATCAAAAATACTCATTTTAATAAACCACTACTTGACTTTACTTTTTGGTAAGGTCTATAAAATCAAGTATCTGCATATCAAATCATATTATATTCCCATACATGAATATGTAAATCACTGATTAAGTAATTCAATACATACTCAGACATCTTTGGGAACTGAATGTCTTCATTTAAATTAATACACCATAAATTCTTAAACCCATAGGTTACTTATTTACAGAGAATCAGAATACAATGTACTTCACTTGAAGTTCTATGAAGTACAATCTATTCTTTTGGTTATAACTCAGAAGGCACTTCAGCATCTGGAAAACTACCTCAGAATAATGAATGACAGAGGCTGCCAACTGTCTACACATATACTCACACATTCTATGTATACCACATACAATGTATATATGTATATATAATCTGTGTGTCTTCTTTTATCTCTATGCAACAGAAATTTCAGCAAGACATTATCTGTCTGTGACTTTTGGGGAAATGTATGAAAGTGTCCCCAATGGCTTGTTATATAATCAGTTTTATGAATGTTCTGTGAAAGCTCAAAGACTACATACATATTCCAGCCTTCCTTGTGTAACATGGTTCTGACCAATGGGATGTAAATGGAAGAGGCATGTGCTCTTAAGACAAAGAGTTCCTCTTCTCTCTTTTTACTCTGTCCTGCTGGCTAGAATGAGGAGGATCTATCCGTCTATATACAGTACCGTCTATATATGGAGCAGTCATCTAGAGATGGTACCATGAGACGGAAGCCATATGTACAGGATAGTAAAGACTGGGCTGAAGGCTTTGTTTAGAGCTACCTTATCCGTCCTGGAGTATTTATGTTTGTACTGTTTCATTTGAGAGAAATTTATGCCATGTGTAAGCCACTGTTACTTTAATGTGTATAAAGGAAATGAAACCAGTCTGGAACATCAATTGTTTATATTGTAGTGTATTAGAAAGTCTAAGAAATTGGATGAATCTACCCTGACTTAATGAAATGTCCTCAAAGTTTGTTTTCCCTACTAATAATTCCTAATATATGCCCAATTATTTATCTTTTACATTTTTCTCAAGAAAGGAATATGTGCTATGTCAAGAGACAATGTAAGCTGTCTGCTTATACAGATTCCAGAAAAACCAAAAGTTGTGTTGTCTTGAAGGACCACACTTTGTCAATGAAAATACAGTTCTTCATAAGGAACTGATAAATGGAAATTCATTATTGTGATCTTTGCATATTCACTTAAAGGGCTATATTAGAAAAATATTGCACAGCAAACATCTTTTTCATTGGATGTCCTTGCTAATATTAATTGAAAGAACCACCAAGAATATAAGACAATTCAACAACTTAGAGGTCTAACTGAAATGCTTTCTCACATTGTGTTTCAGAGGACAATAGGAAGAATCTGTAATGAAGTGTTAAAGTCTAATCCTAAACAACTCTCCATACTAAATATTTGCTAAATCACTTATCAAGCTTCATAACCTTCAGACTTTAAAAGACTCTTCTCTCAAGACACCCTATTCTGCCTTAGTATAGTAACTGCATCTTAAATCAAAGCCATTAAAACTTAGCTTCTCTCTTTTTTTCAACCAAGCTATCTATGATTAATCATGTTTCCCATGCATCCCAGAACTGGGAAGGCAATGGGCTTTCACATCTATCTTAGTAAGTTAAGCATTTTTCAAGACTATCCCAGCTGGGTCTATTTTATCTAGCAAGTTTTTTGCTGACAGCAGCATTTTCTAAACTTCACAGTAACCCTGTAAGCAGATATGCATGCTGGGGACTGGTGAGGCCAGGAGTAGAAGGGATGGGACAATATGTGCTCAATGTGTTTGGAAAATTCCACAGACTGTCATAAGACACCTTATAAGCACATTAGTTTTGAGAAGTGTTGCAGAAAAAAAACCATGTTTAACTCTTCTAACAAAGTTTCCAAACTATAAGTCAGAACACTTTTTCCCATAGCCCACCTAATTAACAGTATGAGAATACTGGCCTAAAGACCTTTGTGAAGACAACCAGTCCTCAGTCAATCATCCCAAATTGTGCAATGAAAGAGGACTTGATATTTATTTCTTCAGGAGTGTAATTGGGAATACCAGTCCTCTATTTGTAGTCAGAATGTTGTTCACTTACATATTTCTTCACATATTAAAATGAGTTAGAGTGAAGGCAATTTTTACTAGTCCTAACCTCTATAATTACTATTTAAAAATCACTTATAAATGAATACAGAAATGGCCAAACCAAAACAAATCAAATCAGTTTATCATCAAAATAAGGCTCCAAATAATGACAAAGCACTTTCAGGAGAATTTTGACAAAGATATGATCCTATGCACATCCCACCAGACCATTCTCCTCACTCCTAAGCACCCTTTCCAAAATAATCTCTTTTTCTTAACCTCATAATAGTCACAGAAATGTGTGTCCAAGAACACCCTAAATTAGAAAACACATTCTAAAGAACTCTAAATCTAACAAATATGTTCATCTATCTTCAGTTCAGCCTGTTTCTGTCATGAGTATATCTATTTATCCCCATTAGACCCTATCTCACATGGTTTTAGAAAAATAGAAAGGAAAATGTTGCAATTAGTTGAGCAAATAAACAGAAGTGCTAAGTTCCAGAGCTTAGGGAAAAAAGTGAACTCAGAGAGGAAGTTGTAAAAAGTTCCTTCCAACATAGAGGTAGAAGATAAACTGAATTTACATATAAAGTGAATCTACATATAATCTAAAATCTTACATGACTGTGAACTAATGATGGACCTACACTCAAATAAATAAAATGAAGTGCAGCAATAGTCAATTTATCAAATTTGCCAAGAACTGGAATTTTCTATTAACCTGCTCTTCAGTAAGTTGACAGTTCAATGAAAAGTGGTTTTTATAACAACAACTGTAAAGATACAACAAGATTCTGAAGTACTTTCTGAATATGACTTCCTTGTCTTTTATTTTAAGAAGTAAAAAGTTTCTACCCCAAAAAAACAAACACACTAGTTTGAGAAGATAAATGAACCCCATGTTCACTGCAGCATTATTTACAATAGCCAACACATGGAAACCACTTAAATGTCCATCAACGGATGAATGGATAAAGCAAATGTGGTATATATGCACAATAGATTATCCAGCCATAAAAAAATATGAAATATTGCCATTTTGTGACAGCATGGATGGACCTTGAGGGCATTATGCTAAATGAAATGTCAGACAGAAAAAAGATAAATACCATATGATCTCACTTACATGTGTAATCTAAAAAATCAAAAAACAAAAAACACCCCGAGCTCATGGATATATAGAACAGACTGGTGCTTTCCTGAGGCAGCAGGGTGGCGGGGTAGACAAAATGAGTGAAGGAAGTCAAAAGGTACAAATTTCCAGTTACAAAATGAGTAAGTCCAGGGGATGTAATATACGGCATAGTGACTATAGTTAATTCTATACTGTATATGTGAGAGTAGCTAGGAGAGTAGATCTTGAAAGTTCTAATCAGAAGAAAAAAATAGCTATGTATGGTAGCAGATGACAACTGGATTATTGTGGCGATCATTTTACAATACATACAAATACTGAATTATTACATTAAAACTAATATGTCAATTATATCTCAAATTTTAAAAAGGTGAAAAAAAGAATAATTCACATTTATCTGAAAATGCGATAAAAATAATATCCCATTTTCTGATCAAACCAGACAAGTGCATTTGCCATTTCTGTCACTATTTGCCCCTATCTCACATCAATCCCACACACCAGTGTAAGATTAATGTTCCCCAAATATCATTTTCATCAAGAAACTGTTCTGTTAAAAAACAAGTAAATACGAATCTCATATCCTCATTATATACAGAATGATAAATGTCAAACATCTTGATCTGATTTTCAAAATCCTCCATGATATACTACCAAACGTTGGTCTCCATCTTACCTTACCCCAAACACATGCACAAACCCTCTGAGGAAGCAGGGTTCATGAATATAATTAAAATACATTGTGCATACCCTCATTTCTTCTTTTCCTCATACCTAAGAAGTCCTCCATCTTCCTTTTTTTTTCCCCATCTGAATCCAACTGGTCTTTAGGTGCCAAGCCCGAGACCTCTTCCATAAACTCCTCCCTACCCTCAAACCAAAGTGATGTCCTTCCTTCCTTATTTCCAATGACCCTTTCTCCTCAGTGTTCATTAATTCCAGTAGCCACACATTAACTCCTATGCACTAATAATCACTGTGTTATAATGATGTGGCTACAAAGCTACATAAAACTAAGTCCCTATTTCCTTGAGCTCAAAGTGCAATATGGGAGACAGACCTGAAAGAAATATATTACAGTGGTGTCTATAACAGAGGTATAAATGGTAAGAAAAGTGGGATCATAACTTCAAGCAGTTTGGGAAGATAAGAAAAGGCTTTTCAGAGAAGGTGACATTTATGTTAAGTTTCAAAGATGGGTAGGAGTATGTCAGGCAAAAAGGAAGGGAAAGGAATTCCAGGCAGAGAAAACAGCACATGCAAAGGCAGAGAGGCGAGAAAAACTTGGCACGTTTAGACCACTATAAATAGATGAGCATGGCTGGAGTTCAGAGCACATTAACTAAGTCTACCAACACTTATTGGCTTCCCATTCACCAAGTTAAAACAAATGAAAAAGCGTGGTATCTCTTAAAAGAAAGTACAAGAATATGGCACCCAACTGGTTGGCACAATTAATCCAAACAAAACAAGCAATATTGAACTTATTATGAACTATGTACCTAAGACAGAGAATAAAGAGCATGGCTCTTGCTCTGAAAGAGCTAACATTTTAGCAGGAGAGAGTCAGTTTTTGGTAGAGATTTTAAGGTTTAATCCTTATGACAAAAGACTAGGAGAAAACACACTACAATATTAACTGTGCTCAATATTTTCCCCTACTTTGTATCTCCTAGATTGTGTACAACGAGCAAGTGTTACTCTGATAATTATGGAAAACAGTTTATAACTGAATTAGCACAAAAGTTGACACCTGATGGGTTCTCAGTAAGTCTAACAAAGGCCCTACAAGATCAGCTACCAGCTCTCTATCTCTGATTTAATCATCTCCAACTTCTCTTTACTAACTTTAGCCACAATGGCCTCTTCACTGTTTCCAGGCATGCTCCATTGCTGTCTGTTCACTCTTATCCCAGATATCCACCTGGTCTTCTCCATCTCGTTTGAGTCTTTATACAAATGTCACCCTCTATTATAAAGACTTTTCCTGCCCACTCTATCTAAAGATGTTACACTCTCTCCATCCAAAAACTACCTCATTTGCTTTATTTTTCTCCTTGAACTTTTCTAATACACTGTTTTTACTTATTTGTGTACAATCAGTCTCCTTTCCTGAGCTCCAAAGGGGAAGATTTTGCTCTGTTTTCATCACTGATTTATGTCCAGTGCATAGAACAGTGTCTGACAAATGAAAGATGATCAATTGTTATTCACTGAATTGAATAAAAGACAGTATTCTGCCTAGTGGTTACAAGTTTGGTCTCTAGGGGCAAAAGACCGTGATCAAATTCTAGCTCTACCACTTTGCAGTTGTGTGACCTTGTGAAAGTTACTTAACCTCTCTAAATCTTAGTCTCCTCATCTATAAAATGAAGATGATGGTATCAATCCTATAGGATGGTTTTGAGGATCAGAATAATGCAGGATGAGCACAGTACCTTGCAAACAGTAAATGTTCCATAAATGTTAGCTATTACTATGATGATAATGAACATTCCTGACTCTCAAAATGTTTCCACTGAGTTATTACATCATTTCCAATATCTATTTTCTTCAGAAATAGTAGTTACTTTGCAAAATCCTTGGATCTTCACCTGCTAGTCTGAAAAAAATCAGTATTACTCTGGGTCAACTCTTACCTTACACAAGATTCTATTCTGTTGTAGTTTATAAAGAGAGAGAGGGAAACATTAGAGTCTATTTTACCTAAAAAAAAAGAAGTGCTATATAAAACAGCACAAAATGCCACATTTATCACAATGTTAATATATACTCTACAACTAGAACTGACTCTTGGTACCTGTTTCATAAAACCACACACGAAAAGGTAAAGCTTAGGGCCAGATCAATGGAATGCTATACTTCTAATTCTGTATTTTAAAATTGTTCAATTCTTTCAGAATTTCCAAATTAGATTTTCATTTGGCTGAGAGGCCCACCATACCCACCTGGGTTCACAAGGATCTCCCCAGTGGCAGAGGATCTGATTTGGTTCAACTATAATGTACCAAATATCGAATTAGGGGCTTTAAGAGATATATAAAAGTAAAAAGAAAAAAGTCCTTGACCCCAAGACTTTGGCAGTAAAATAAGAGCACGAATTACAATTTGTAAAGCTAAACTCTAATCCTGATACTACTTATTATCAATGGCAAAGGCAATTTTCCTCATCTAAAAAATAGGATAATACCTAACTTGTAGAGTTGTAGAAATCTAGAAATCCAGTAAAATGAGTATTTGTAGACAAAAACGATACTATAAATTGTACTGCAGCACACAAGTTCTGTTGAAAAAAGACACATTAAAGGAGTTTTTTAAAATAAAAGCCACAATCCCCACCTACCTCAACCATTTTCATACTTTGCTTATTCCCCTTAAGTCCTTGTCTTCATATATTTTTTTATAAAGTTGTAATCATGTGTACTTGGGGGAAGACAACATAGCACACCTTTTCTAGAGCCAAACGGCCCAGGTTCAAAGACTAGCTCCAGAACTTACTGTGTGACCTTGGATAAGATTCTTAAACCTCTTTATCTTATATTCTTTTCTATAACATTGATAAAATAACAGTGCCTATGACATAGGGAAGTGTGAAGAAAAAATGAGTTACAGTAAACCATTTAGCACAGTGCCTGGCATGTGACAAATTCAATAAACAGCTAAAAAGCAAAAGTCAAATATAAACTTAGTACTCTGCTTTATAAAAAACTTAAGATGATGTCATAAAACCAAAAGTACACTATTATCTAAAGTGCCATAAGAAAGATTCTTTTAAAAGGACTCTAGGATACTTTACATTGACTCCGTCTTAAGTAAATCTCCTTGCCATCCCTTTGTCTAGATATTTAATAATGTATAATAGAATCCATCTATTGCTTCATACTTCCAGTAGAGGTCTCCATCTAAAAAATAATGTACCAGACTGAAAACTTTAAATTAGTATTCCTGGTTATTAAAAAAAAAAAAAAAAAAAAAATCAAATATGTAAGTTTAATTTTTTCCAAGCAAAACATTTAAAAATAAGGAATATCTTTCAAGTAAAAAGTGATTTTTCCCAGTGATTGCTGTATGTTTTGCTATGGGCTTTCCAATAATACTCACCTGTCTTGTAAACATAATCCTTTGAACAGGAAGGGGAAAGAGATAAGACTGTTGATACAAATGACAAATCAAGTACATAATTATCACTGCTACTGACCAACAATTTAAAACCTATGCCTCGTAGATGGTATAAGTCAGTGGAATCATCTTAATGTAAAAATAAAGGTCACATTTTATAGTAGCAAAGAAATCTCTGATGATCTTCTACATATATTCCTTTTAAGTCAGAAAAGAGTCGGTAGAGTAATAAAGGCAGCTCTGGCTTCTACTTTCCCCTTCCATCATTCAGTAATAGTGATCTTAGGCAAGTTAATTATCCTTATGCAGGCCTAACAGAAAAAAATATCTTTATTTTTAGCTTACCAAAAAACACGGGGTTAGACCACTTTCTTAAAATCCCTTCTAGTCCTAAGAATAGTGATGCTATGAATTGATAGATTAGGTAGCCATCTCCAATTCGAACTACATACTTCTTGTTCCTATCTTTAGGAATCTAAAGCTATACTACTGGGCCTCTAAATGTTACATTTGCATATAGTATCTAATGTCTATCTCAGCTTAGCACCTTAAACGTGTAAGACTTGGTAATATCTATAAGATTTGGTATGTTCAAGAACTGACCAAGAAATTATCAAGCCGTTTGCTTGAAGCTAATACACAGTATTGCATGTATGTGTGTGCATACTTGTGCACAGGCACACATACCTCCATTTCAGTTAACCCTCCCAGTTTATAAAGAAGGGGATAAAGAAGGATGTTCTAAGCAACTCTCAAAACTAACAAGACTTTAATATCCAAATTATGTCTAAACCTGAGGATCAGATATGCAATGTAAAGACATAACATTTAATTTAGTGGTAATGGATTTGAACGGATTCACTAAAACGGGCATATAAGATTTCTGATTATAACTAAAATATGAATTTGCTTTTCATCTCCACAGGGTGGATAACCTATAAAGAGGACTTTTAGACAAAAACAATTACTTCTCATCTTGAGAATATAAAAATTAAGCAATGATCAAATCATGGTTTATACTAGTTTTAATAAATAAAATCAAGCAATGAATTAAATTATTGTCTTGTTTTTATACAGCAGGTGATGCAAGAGCTAGCAAAGAATGAGATAGTAAAAAACTTTAATGGATACTTAGAAACAGGAAAGGTAACCTTCCTCTGAAGTTATCATTTAGCATTGTAGCTGATGTTTATTTATACGTTAAATTCCTAGAACATGAGAAACATTCACATTCCAATATAAGCTGCGAAATGGGACTTAAAAATTGTAATATTCAGTATTAGCTCCCCACCTGAACACAGATAATAAAGAATTACAGATTTTAAAAAAATGAATTCTAGTAGATAAAACATATGAAGGATATCTCTAAATCTGACTTCTAAGTCTAACAGTATTGTTCATTCAATAAATAAATACAGAAATACTATCTTAGTAGAACATATAGAGTTAAGACTGCATCAAGAACACATAGCAGGGGGCACCTGGGTGGCTCAGTCGGTTGAGCAACTGACTCTTGGTTTCAGCTCAGGTCATGATCTCAGGGTCGTGAGATTGAGCCCAAAGATGGGCTCTGTGAGCACGGCAAGAGTCTGCTTGAGATTTTCTCCCTTTCCCTCTCCCTTCTCCTCTGCCCCTCTTCCTGATGAAGTGTGCGCTCTCTCTCTAAAACAAATAAATAAAATCTTAAAAAAAAAAAAGGACACATAGCAGGCAGTACCTTAGTCAATGAGGAAATGCTAGAAACATCAAATTAAGGTCATCATCAAGGCGAAGACACCTTCATCTTTCCAACTATTTAATAGTGGCCAATACAATTAGACAAAATAATTAAAGGCATTAAATAATGAAAGGCATAAAATTTAGAAAAGAAGTAAAACCATCTATTTGCAGATGACATGCTAGTAGACCTAAAAATTCTTAAAAATCAATGATAAAATTAATACAAACAGTAAAACAACTGGGGCATCTGGGTCGGTTAAGGAGCAGACTCTTGATTTTAGCTCAGGTCATGATCTCAGGGTTGTGAGATCAAGCCCTCAGTGGGCATGGAGCCTGCTTAGAATTCTCTCTGTCTCCCTCCTCTGCCCCTTCCCAAACCCCCCAAAACAAAACAAAAAAAGCCCCCCAAAATCAGTAAAACAATTGAGTATGGCAGATTATAATATAAAAAATAACTTTCGTGTAAATAAATGATAACCAATTAAAAGATTAAAATGGAAGAAAAACCACATTTGCAGTAGGAACAGAAATGATAATACATCTAAGAATAAACTTTAAAAATGTCCAAAACCTATAAAAGGAAAATTTTAGACTCTTGCATAACACAAAAAGATTTGAATAGAAAGACTTCCGTTGTTCTTGGATAGTTCAACTCAATACCATCATCTCAGTTCTTCTGCAATAATTTATAAACTTAATGCAATCTCCATTCAAAAAAAAAAAACCAAAAAGCTTTTTTCTAGAACTAGAATTGACACTGAAGTTCATATGGAAAAACAAACATAAAATAGCCAAGAAAACTTCCTAAAAAAAAAAAAAAAACCCACAAAACTCTGAGATGGGAATATAGGGCTCCTGGGTGGCTCACTAGGTTAAGTGACCGACTCTTGGCTTTAGCTCAGGTCATGATCTCACAATCATGAGACTGAGCCCCCAGAGTGGCTAGTGGGGAGTCTGCTTGTCCCTCTCCCCCCCCTCCTGTGCCCCCTTTCCTGCTTGCACGTGCATGCACATGTGCGCTCACTTTCTCAAACAGATAAAATTTTAAAACAGGCTATATATGCCACAATAATTAAAATATAGTGAGATACCATTTTTTAACCCCTCACATTGGTAAGACTTAAAAAACTTGACAGCACATGGCAAGGCTGTGGAAAATATGCACTTTCACATACTGTGGTGGGAACATTAAATATTTCTTTCCTACAAAGGGAATTTGGTAATATTTAACAAAACTACATATGCATTTATTCTTTGATTACTACATCAACACCCACTTTAGTAATTTACTCTGAAGACAAATCTCTAAAACTTTAAAAATAGGTTTGCATAAGGTTACTAGATTTGCATAAGATTACTCATATAGCATTATTTGTAATTCTAAATATTGGAACCAACCTAAGTGCCATTATGTGCAGGATAAAGTAGGATATAGCCACATAATGGAATACTATGCAGCTGTTAAAAAAAAAAGAATGGGACTTTATGAATTTATTAGAGTGATAGTCAAGATACATTAAGTGAAAAAAGCAAAATGCATCTTCATTTTAACAAAAATTAAGAATGCATATGTATATAAAATGCATACATATATATATATGTATAATTTTTGCAAAAAGAAACACAGGATCACCAGACACTAAGGAAACTGGTTACCAACAAAGCATGGGGGGGAAGTGGGTAGAGGAGAAAGGGAAGGGAAGAGGATAACCTCCAAGTATCTTAAATTTTGATTTTAGAATTTTATTGTTTTACATATTCATAAATAAAATTAAACAAAAGTAGAGAAAATCACAAAATTGAATACAAACAGAAAAAATATGAATTTTACTATATTTTAAGTGAATAAGAGTAACGAGAAAAAAAGAATCCAACCACTGTGAATTTTTTAACAAAATACCAATATAGCTTCAGTCTGAACACAAAAAGAACTGCAAAGAATTTGTAACTCTACTTAGCAGGTTTGTTGTTTGTACTGGTACAGGTATAACAATTCTGAAATTATACTCTATGTACTACAGACCTGACAGCATGAGCAAATATACTGGTGTTGGGAACTAGGGTTCTCAATGCAGGAGAAGGAAAATACATGCATGGTATGGAAGAAGGCAAGAAGAAACTTGTATGGATTTGTAGCCAGAGATATTAGTATATACAGCACTGTGATTTTTAACACATGTAGATTTATATTTAAAATAAATAAACTTCCTAGCTCTTACTCTGAAAGAGCCTGGAAGAAAGACAACCCAATAACAATTAGTACACCTACCAACCAGATCTTGGTTTCTGTATACCATTTCATGCTAAAAAAAGAAACCCAGGACGCTACTTGGAGAAATAGCTGATGCTAGAGATGGGTAAGCAAAACACAAGTTGACCCTGGAAAATCTTATTTTATCAGAAAGCACAGACGAGCTTAAAAATGGGAACATGTTAAAGACACAGAAGCCAGCTTGAAAGGGCTCTTACTGGCCAAATTTAAGTAGCAAAATGCATAATAGATATTACATTGTATAAAATAAAAATAAATAATAAGAATGAAAATATTTTCCTTACAACAGATTGCTAAGAAATGCAGCAGGAATGATAAAGTTAGAAAATAAGCACTGTACATCCATTATAACTAACTGATTCAGGGAAGAATCATCAATGGATGCTAAAGTTATTGGGTAAAATTTTAATGGTGAGCCAGGTATTAATATGCCTCAAAGTATCCCCACAGGTTAATTATTAATTACAAAAGAGAAAGTGGAAACTTTATAGTAGAGAAACCAGGAGGACATTACCTTAAACCAAAGTTAACATCAACAATAGGACAGTGACATTTGGCCTCCAGCCAAAAATGTGTAACCTAAATCTAATCCTGGAAAACCATCAGACAAATCCAAATTTTATAATACAGTTGGCCTGTACTGCTCAAAAATGGTAATATCCTGAAAGGCTGAAGAACTGGATATATAAGTAAACGTAATACAAGATTATGGACTTGCGGGGGTGGGTCCAATATGCTATAAAAGACATCTTTGGGACAAGTGGCAAAATCTGAATTAAGTCTATATATAATACAGATAATATGATTGTATCCATGCTAAGTTTTCTGAATTTAATAACTGTACTGTTGCTATATTAAAAGAATGTTTTATTCTTAATATACACTCATATTTAGGACATTTTTATCTATAATTGATATCAAATGATTACATAACAGTAATAGTGCATGTACATATACATACCATCACATATAAAGAGAAAAATATAAAGCAAATGTGGCAAAATAAAAACAATTAGTCAACAGCTAATGAAGCGTAAACAAGAGTTCACATTACAGTCAAAAAAATTTGAACATTTTAAAAAAGAAAACATAGCAAGGAGGGAAAATGATTCGGTTTATCACTTCTCAAACAGATTTTTTACTACTAGACTGAATTAATGAATTGCAATGTGGGTCTACCTGGAAAAACTACTCACAAATTCAGAGGTTTGACTTTAACTAAAAAGATTATACCAAACCACTTAAGAACACGTCACCTATTACTTGGGAGTGCACTCAGAGGTACACAGCCTGCTAAGGTAGGAACTTCTGTTTATGAAGTATTAAGTGGTCTTATCTGAGTTCAGGTACAGTGAATATTCACTTAATCTATGAACCATTATGAAAAGTATAATCAACCTGGGCATTATTATTTTTATTTTTGAAGATTTTATTTATTTATTTGACAGAGACACAGTGAGAGAGGGAACACAAAGAGGGGGAGGGGGAGAGGGAGAGGCAGAGGGAGAAGAAAGCTTCCTGCCGAGCAGGCAGCCAGATGCAGGGCTGGATCCCCGGACCCTGGGATCATGACCTGAGCCAAAGGCAGACACTTAACGACTGAGCCACCCAGGCGCCCCTTATTACTGATGATTTTAAATTTAGTTCCATCTCTAAAGTACTACAAGTTAGGTATTTTCTACATAGAGCCCTAACTTTTGGTCTCTTCTTTGTCCTATTTTAACAGATGAATGTTCCTACTCACCTCATGTATGTTTCTACGAACATTTTACTTAAAATTAACCAATGGTCTAGGAGAGGAACAAAAAAAAGTTTCATCTGAAAACACTTCATTGTGAATGATATAATTACATAATAAAAATCATCTTTGTGCACAGAGCAACTGACCACTGAACAATATAAGTAAGAAATAACCAAGGACAGGGGCACCTGGGTGGCTCATTTGGTTAAGCAACTGCCTTCAGCTCAGGTCATGATCCTGGAGTCCCAGGATCAAGTCCCGCATTGGGCTCCCTGCTCAGCAGGGAGTCTGCTTCTTCCTCTGACCCTCCCCCCTCTCGTGTGCTCTCTCTCTCTCTCTCATTCTCTCTTTCTCAAATAAATCTTAAAAAAAAAAAAAGAAATAACCAAGGACAAAGGTAAGAAC
Organism: Eumetopias jubatus; assembly: GCF_037043125.1. Taxonomy (NCBI): domain Eukaryota; kingdom Metazoa; phylum Chordata; class Mammalia; order Carnivora; family Otariidae; genus Eumetopias; species Eumetopias jubatus. The sequence goes on along the minus strand of NW_028274814.1, from coordinate 75,294,930 downwards.
TCAGAAAGGCTAGAATCAGATACTTGACATATTTCACAATAAGAAGTATATGCAAACAATAGATTCTTATACAACTTTATTTAAATCTTGCTTCATAAAAAGCAACATTTTATTTTGGCCCCACTAAATGGTAATGAAAAAAATGATTTACTGATAAAAACAAAAGGTAAACATACCAAGAACATGGAATATACCTGAAGATATTTCACAACTGTGCATAATGATAGGTGATGAATAAGACAATGTTTTGTTAAAGCAAGTCTATCACTAGGGAAGGAAACAGAAAGGCAAAGGGGGGAAAGTGTGGTCTGAAAATATATTAAAAAAAAAAACAAACACTTTTCTAACTGGCCATTATGGCTGACACTTGAGTTTGAGAGTTGGATATAACCTAGAGCCTTTTTTTTTTTTTAAGAAGTAGCCCATATGCTCCAAAAGAAAAGTTTGAGTGGTGTAAAGAATTTTTTTTCTAAGTGTTATTTTTTCTTAGATTAAATAACAGCAATTACTTCTAAAATTTGAAATAAAATTCTCACATATAAAAATCGTTTGAAAATGAAGACAGTGCATTAAAAAACAAGTTCTTGTTAATGTTATTTGCATAGGAATTTATAAAATATAAGTTAACCTCCCTCAGCAGTACTGGGACAGACCAACAAAATCGTCACAAAGTGGAAAAGCATTGAATAAATTCAATAAAACAAATGGCATCTCATTTGGGACGAATATCATAAAGTCCTATATAGAAAAAAAAAACCCAACTAGATATTAAGGAAAACTTATTTTTAATGACTTTTTAAAATCCAAATTACACAAACACAGTTAGGGTAAGTTTGAATTGGTAATTCACGTGCCCTTTTATTCCCCTCAACTGAAGTGGAGCCCTTGTTAGCTTCTCTGGAGCCCAGAGACAAAGTGTAGGGTGTGTCCAGGCTCTGCCTAGAGATGACAGGTGCAGCTTTGAGCAGGTGCCCCAGACCAGATGTTACCTAAAGGTTTTGTTCTGGATGTAGCCCTGGCCAATACGTTGATGCCAAGTTAAACCAGTTATCTCAGCAAGCTGTTCTCAAACTTCAGCACACTTTAAGAATCACCTACGGCACACTTTTTAAAACTACAGACTATTATTATTTAAAATCACTCATCAATCTCAACACCACTAAAATGGGACAACATAAACATGATCATGTCTCATGATTCGATGAAAAGCACATCACTACACATCAAGTATGCCTAAAATACTGAACTTGAATGGTATCTAGTTTTAAATCTATCAGTTTTCAAGGAATAAATACAGGGGATAGAGGAACAAGTTAACTGACACTAGAAGGAAGCAATCAACCAAATCCAGAATTTGGTACAGTCTGAAGAACAAATGACCTCATTCCTCCAACAAATCAATGGCATGATAGGAAAAGAAAAAGGAAACTGTTAAGAAACTAATGAGATAAAACAGCCAAAACAAAAGATTCAGCCCAACCACAAAATCTCCTGCAGTAAGTTGGGGTGGACCTTGCAAACACTGACTTAGATACTAATGGAATTATGGCTCTATCATTCTGGGGCAACAATTCAGAATGTTGATAGCTACTCCTGGATATCACAAAGAGATTATAGTTCCAGCAACCATAATCATAAAGTCCTATATAGAAAAAAAACCCAACTAGATATTAAGGAAAACTTATTTTTAATTACCTTTTTAAAATCCAAATTACACAAATACAGTTACGGTAAGTTTGAATTGGTAAATTCATGTGCCCTTTTATTCCCCTCAACTGAAGTGGAGCCCTTGTTAGCTATGTTATTGCAACGTACTTAGTCAACAGGGTATATATCTTACAGAAATGAATTAACTTCCACTCACAATATAATGAATATGCAAAAAGTATCCAGGCACAAATGACACTTCTTTATATTTTGAAACAGAAAAGTATATATTAGACTCTGATATTAGTAACACAATTCTTGGAAAGCTTAATGAAATTCATTGATAATCTGAACATTACTGAGAGTGACATTTGCTCTAAACCATCTCTTTATTCTAGGTCCCCCAAAAGTTTTAATTCCAAGTGAAAGCATCAATAAATTTTATGATAGGTAACCAATACAATATCAATCAGCATATATGCATCTTTGTGCACTTCTGAATAAACAGAATCAATCTGCCTATTTTCCTTGGTTCTACTATGAATAAACTGTACTAACCATGTTATTTAAATTTATTTCAAATTCACATTTGCTTTTCATAAAAATTATGCTTTTAACTTCAAGCCATAAAATATTTGAAGATAATCTTTAATGCTAACATCCCCATTTTTAACTCCAGTAAGCGTGGTCCTTAAACCAATATTTACTTCTAAACAGCTTTTCCTAACATCGAAATTCATGATATGACTTCTCAGTTTTTAAAGTTAAAGAACTGAAGTAAATACAAATTTTTAACAGAACTACCACCATATTTCAATAAAAGTATTACTATTCCATAAAACAATGTGACCAATAATTCTGCTGTAATTCTTTAGAGAGCCTTGTACAAATTTAAAAAACAAATTTAAATATAAATATCCTGTTTTTTTTTTTTAAAGCCTCTAGTTAGAATGATGGACAACAGGGGAAATAAAGGGCAGTTACTTGCTTTTGGGGGGGCTGCTGATTCAAACATGAATTTTAAGTTAAAAGATGACTAAGTGGTCAAATAAAATCATAAATTCCTTTGTCATAAAGAATATCAAGTTAAGGGCACCTGGGTGGCTCAGTCGTTAAGCATCTGCCTTCGGCTCAGGTCATGATCCCAGAGTCCTGGGATGGAGCCCCACATCGGGCTCCCTGCTTGGCGGGAAGCCTGCTTCTCCCTCTCCCACTCCCCCTGCTTGTGTTCCCTCTCTCGGTATGTCTCTATCTGTCAAATAAATAAATAAATAAAATCTTAAAAAAAAATCAAGTTAATATATGAACCACTGCCTATAAGACTTAAAAATCTTTATCATGGTCATTTTTTTTTTTTTTGGTCTTTTGTCCTTCATCATATTATAGTTTAAATAGTAGAAAAATATTGTTGTATATCTACAAGGACAGCTTTCTCCATTCCAGACCAACTAAGGTCACTGCTTATCTTGAAGGTTCAACTTTTCTTCTCCTATTTGGACTGCAACATTTCTTTACCTTTCTTTTATTGGCAATGAACATGAGATAATTTTAACATCCCCTATTTCAAACAAATATTTAGCAAGTACTACCAATGTAATTTTGCACAGCCATTGATAAAGACATACCAACAAGAGCTCCTAAAAATTTACATTCATATTTATTTATCTCTATATAAATATACATAATTACCTGTCATTTCTTATTTCCTCATTATTTTCCATATTTAAAATTTCTCTTCCTTAACACCCATCTCTTCTAGATCAGAGTTTCCCAAACCGTGCTCTACAGAACTTAACAAATGTTCCTCAAACATGGGGTTTTGTATCACACTCCTGTGATGTGTGGTAGTGTTTGGGAAACACCATTTACTATGGCTAGGGGGAAGGAAGTAATAAATCGTGTTTCTCCAATCTAGAGATCCACATGCACATTAACAAAATAAAGTCTCTAAGCAGTCCTGCAATAAAGTAATCCAAGTTTAGCTTTACTGCTCAAATTCAAATTCATCTGGCCTTTTTTCAAGGAAACATATTGACATTTCAAGAGAACAAGTATTTCATAAAGCACAAGTTGGGAATTTCTACTTTAATTAATCCTAAATACCAAGAGTATGGTGATGATGGTGGTGGCAGATCAAAGAAGGAGAGACAGAGAAAATCCCCCTCACTCTGCCCCATATGTCCTCTAATTCCCAATTTGGACAAGACACATTTTTGTCAGTAAACTTCAGTAAGGTCTATACCCTTCTGGAAAACGCTCAGTAAGTAGACTTCTTCACCAAATATTAATAAAAGCTCTAAACACTTCACCTAAATATATGTATTAAATACTTGCTTGCAGACTAATGCACCTAAATTGCAATGAATTAAAATGTTTGATCCTCATTCCTTTTCCAACTTCCAATATCATTCAGTTTGGCAATAAAAAAGATTCACAGCAGTGATATGCTTTTCTATCAAAGTTACAGTGTATTTCACACACACCCAACCATGAAAATATTGAATCCACAACAGAGTACAGGTAGGATTATAAAAGAATGTTCCTATTTAGAAACAGACATTTTTAGTTAACTGCTAAGGCAGAAAATGTAAATCTAAAAAAGCACAAACATTTTTGGGAGTTATGATAAAGTTGCTAGTTAGTAGCCTCAGTAAAACACATATCTTCAGTGAACGAACTATCTTGGAGTGAGTTAGATTTATTTTTACTTTGGGGCAAATTTAAGCTATTTGAACATGATTTCTAAGACACAACATTAACCTAGCTGAGCCCTGATCAGTCTTTCAACCTTCTCTACTTTCTTTCAACATGTCTGCATGCCCTTTAAAATGTAACAGAATATCAGAAGATATCAAAATCAGGTTTGCTCAAAATGAAAGGACACAGTTTATAATACTAAATTTAAAATCCATATATGAATAATTTATTTAAATAAGTTGTCCTTCCAATCTCCACATTACTTTTATTTTTCTTCCTTGAATAAAGCAAGCAATGTCTGCTTAACAATTCTGTTTAGCAAGTCACAAAGTCAGTGTATTACTTTCTTATTACAATTGTGAAGCATTCATTCACTGAACATCAAGTGATTCATAAAACACTTCTCTTAAAAGAGGTAATCTACATGGTGTACACTAACTAGAGAACGTGAGTGTGTTCATTCTATTTAAATGATGAATGTAAACTCTTTAGATTGGTATAATTTAAGGGAGGACTTTATTCACCAAAAGGGGAAAAATAGAATAAATTCACAAAGCAACTGAAAATTCACTCTAGCGGATACAATGCTACAATAAAGTTGCTGGCTATTCTAAAGGTAGGTACATGTAAAAAAAAAAAAAATCACTTATTATAAGAAAATCAGTAATACATAGTTTTGTACAATAAATTTTTAATGTCCAAGATATTTCACCTCCTTTCCAAAAAATCAAGTTTTATAACAGGAACATCAAGGTAACCTTGACTATTGTTGGCGTAAGCTACAACAAAATTCTTCAACTAAGTATTTGAAATATTTACCTAAATCTTCATACCAAGACTTCAAATTTTTAATGGAAATAAGAGTAGTAAATTGTGCCCCAATCTTTGCACCAAAACAGAACAAAAAATAAAATTCAATGAGTAAATATAGAACACATTGTGTATAGCTATACATTCTTCTTGGGCATACACAACCATATGTAACTTCCAACCACATTTTAATTTCTTAAAATCATTTGTGACTAACTGAATTCATAATAGACTGATTAAATATTACAGAACATGTGTCAGGAATACAACTTTTTTGTCCAATTAACAAATGCCCCTAAAGCCATTTGGATATTTTTTGCACTTTAATTTCTCCAACTACAAAAATGTAGAAAACATTACCTTATCTTTTTATACTGATAGGGATATTCTAGTAATAACCATCTGTGGAAGAAATGGAGATGTACAGGCCAAGAAAGGAACTAAGTGAAAACAAAATATATGGACATGATAGAGGATTAATACCCAATTTTTAAATAGAGTAGTTTTACACATTCCTAGTAGGCACTAACATTTAAAACATTAAATGCTGGTGTTTAAACAAATCATCCATCACATTTTCAATTTTAGACTTTGAGAAATTTTTATATGCAATCTACAACTGAATAAATGTATGTTTGATACAATCAAGCAAACTTTTTGGCAGACCACTAAACTCAAGTCTCTACATTCAATGGCTGTCTATGTTTGTATCAAAACAAACACAGAAATGTTAGAATATATACATGGCCAGCATACTAGTTTGCTCCTCTTTATTTAAATGTCTGTAATATCATAAAATGTATCATATCTTCATCCTGGCCATACTAGGCTAATAGCCATCCAATTAATACTGAAATTACAGAGGAATGTCAGCAAATATTAAACTTATAGAGTAAATGAAAACTGGTATGTGTAATAGCAGTCTTACAATAGGTCAAATGAAAAAGCAGTTATTTTAAAAAATTCTACCTGTGATTTAGAAAACACACTGCATTATCTGCTCATCAGAAACCATGATATTCAATTTGATATATCAAAGAGGAAACTCACAAAGTCACTCGATTACTACTTCTTACTATAAAGACGCAGTCTTATGGTTAAGTAACAGAATTACTGTGAAAGCTTGGCATCCTGTCTGCCAGTTAAGATTTTTCAGAGGAAGGTGTAAAACTCAGCATAATACATGTCCTCTAATTGTGCAATATTTCACCACTATGGGAAAAAAAAAATCTTTCAAGGTAGTACCCAATTTTTGACCAGCATATTTCTCCTGTATTTCTTTACAAGCCATGCAAATCTTCACATGGCTTTATTTTCCAAAACAAATGCTTCAACTTTTTTCCTAGTAGCCTAGCTACAACCCTACAAAAACAAACCTGGAGAGTGACATATGGAGGAAAAACAAGTTTAGCTAAGGACATAGTTCAAAAAGCAGCTTCTAATAGGAGCATAAAGCTCAAATTGACCTGAGAACAATGTAAAGAGTTGCAAACAACCCTGAAGCTATATACTTAAAAATAGTACTTATAAGTACAATCAGTGAATGATATGATCTCAGGATAGAAATTACAAGTGGAAAAACAGTATTTATGTAACTTGCAAAAAAACTGGAATTCTAGACATTCAATTGATTATGCTAAAATCCTGTTTGTATAATAAATATGAGGCATACCTTTAAAATGTGTCTTAAACAGTTTAAAATCCAAATAGTTCACACTGATTACCAGAAAACCAGGACCTATACTAATAGCATTCCTCTCAATGTTATAAATGGAAATGAGCAAATGAATATCATCATAAATATAAAATTCTCTACTTCTCACCACATTACTAAATCAACAGTTTGGGGGGTTAATTTCACTTTGTTTATTGCTTTAGACCTTTATTTAAAAATGTACCCTGACACACATTGCCATCACACACACACCTGAATAAATAACAACTAGCCATATTTAATATTTTCTAGACTTCTGTATAACTCAATAACTACCCACAAAGTTCTGTGAACTCTTCAGCTTCAAGCCTGAAGTCAATCTAAGATAGCCAATAGAAAGTACACCTGGGCAATTATGGCATTTCCTACTTCAGAAAGCTGAACTTAACACAGAATATCTACATTTGGATATTGCATTTGGAGCAATGATAAATGCCAAACTCAAACTATGCAGAAACTACGTTAACTAAAAAAAAAAAAAAGGTAATCCTTTTTTATATCCCTTTAATTATAACATTAATAAAAGCAATAAATATGAAGAGCATTCTTTTAGTTTTAAATAAACCACCACCAACTAAAGACCCTCTATGAGAAATTAAGCATTAAAAATAAAAGACCTCATAATACATTACAATTATCAGAAAAAGAAAAAATAAAGCTTAACCAGAAAATATATTATCTAAACTGCATCACATATCAACTGAATAAGAAATTTACTTTGTCAAATACAGTCAAAAAAGAAGGGAGAAAATGAAAGAAAATCCAAATCATAATATTCCATTTCATAGTATCCTTAATCTTCCTACATATATAATAATCCTTTTGAACGTGTTTAAGTCATTCAAAAATTCCAAAGAACTTATTCAAAAACAATCCTGGTCACCTAAGGCACCAACATATTATGCTGTGTGGAAATATTCTACTGAAAAACCAGTCCGTTACACGGTTCCACACAAGAGGTTTCATTTTTTTTTTTAATCTTAAAGAATTTAAAAAAGGCAAAGGAGTTTCCAAAGCAAAGTAAAAATTTTCCCAAGGGATACAAAGTTTCATTAACTATCTTAACTCTTTTACTAAGCATCACCTCTCTGCCCCTCCGTGGATATCAAGCAATCAATAACAATGTCACAAAAGAATGTTTACCAAGATGGGGGGTGGGGTGTCACCTGTAATGATCCTGTATGAAAAATGTAAACAATCCTAAAATAGGTGAAGAACACTTTCACCTTCCTACAACCTCACTCGATGGATATTTGATGTTTCTCAGACTGAAAAAATGAAGAGAAGTTTTAGAAACTGGTGTGCAAGGTTTGTTTGGGGGTTCTTTTTTTCCCCTAAAAACAAATCTCCCCTTAAGTCCCTCAATTCCAAATACTGTGGAAGAGTCACTACTACTCACCGCAAGTAATACTGTTTTAAAGCAAAGGCAGCGTTAGAACAACTTCTGGGAAAGTTGAACTCTTCAACAATTTCTCCCCACTGATTCTTCTCAGAAACCTGTTAAAAACACAGCCACACTTGTCTGAGAGTGCACCATCCAAGAAAACTCTAACCTAACTATGAAATAAATACCCATTCTACAGAGATCTGTAGATACCTCAGGCATCAGTGGGTGTTTCAGATCGATCCGTAAGAGTAACTAAGCAAGGGCTGCTTGAATCACTGTGTTTTCACCCGAGAGCCCAGTATTTAAGAGCACTTGTTTTGTTTGGGGGGCAGGAGGGGGGGTGGTGGTGGGTTTGTTTTGTTTTTGAAGCCCGGACAATAACCAATCGCAAGTCCCTCTGTCGCCCCCTTTTAAATCTCAACGCGGTCCGTTTACACTAAAAAAAAAAAAAAGTTCAAAAGGATCAATACTGTTCCGGACAGCGACGTCCGCAGGTTCTGGGGGGGCCGGGGCCGGGGCCGATTCCGATCCCTCTCCCAGATCTATCCATCTCCATAGGCCCTTCTTTGAGGCCTACAGCTTCTGCCTAGCCTTGAAGCCTAAGATGGCTATTTGGAGACAGGTCCTGGTTTCTTTTGTTAGCTGTATAAACCGAGGGCGACGGGGCCGAGGCTGTGCCCCCGGCTGCCGGGATCATTTCGCAGCCGATTATCGATGTTAAACCTGCCCGCGCTAATTTTGAGTTGCACGAAAACTGCTCTCAGAGTCTGTGTGTCTCTGTGTCTCCGCCTGTGCTAGAGCGGCAGCGGCGGCAGAGCTGACTCGCGAGCGAGCGAGCGGGCGGGCGGGCGCGGGCGCGGGGCTCGGGCGGGCGCCCCGCACGCCCGCACTCCCCGCCGCGGCGCTCAGACCCCGCCGGGCCGGCCGGGCACCGGGCAGGGCGCGAGCCGGCGCCGGGCCGCCCGCCCGCCCGAGCCCCGCGCCCGCCGCGCGCACGCGAGCCACCAGGCCAAAAACAGCCCCGCCGCCGTCCGCCTCCGTGCCACCGGCTGGGAGCGAAAAGAACGCCTTTTGCCCCCGCGGGCCACCCCCCCGGCCCCGAGCGCCCACTCCGGGGTCAAAGGAGACTTTTTGGAAGAGGCCAGCGAGAGGGAAATACAAATTAAAACTTCCACTCACCTTCGCGAATCCGCCTAAAGTAGTGACTCTGGTGTAGAGACCGTGAAGATCCAGCTCCTTCCCACCCACCGCAGGGATTTTTTTAAAAGGCGACCTGCGGGAGAGAGAAAGCCCCGCACTTGTCAGCCGGGACCCCGCGCCCGGCCCGGGCGGGAGAGCCCCGTTCGCCCCGGCTCGCCCCGGCGCTGCCCCCCCGGTTCTGCTCTCACCCTCTGCTGTGGTGGAACTGCCGCAGCTCGTCCAGGAAAGCGAGTCCCTTTCTCCGCTCGTCCGGAGGCGCCTTCCCCGTCGAGTTTGCCATTATTTTTTCAAAGGAGGTTTTAAAAAAACCCAGATCGGTGTTTTAAAAGCGCCCCCCGCTCCCTGCGCTTCCTACCAGAGCCCGGAGCCCATTCCTCGGCCGGCGGCGGCGGGGCTCAGTCATGGGCCGGCGGTGGCGGCGGCGGCGGCGGCGGCGGCGGCGGCGGCGGCGGCGGCGGCGGCGGCGCAGGGAGGGAGGGAGGGAGGGGGAGGAGGAGGAGGAGGAGGAGGGGAAGGAGGGAGCAGGAGGCCAGGGGGAGAGGAGGGAAGGAGGGAGGGGAATTTCTAAAAAAGTTTAAAGAAATCGGAGCGAAACTAGAGGGGCAGGCGACTGCCGGATCCGCGCGAAGCCGCGGGGCGAGCGCGGCCCCCACCCCTTCCTTCTCTCCCTCCCCGCGGCCCGGCTCTCGCCCGCCTCTCAGCGCCGCCGGCCCAGGCGGCTCGGCCTGGGGACGCGATTCAACATGGTGCTGCTGCCGGGGGCGCGCGAGCGGGCGAGGGGAAAGGCGAGCCGACGGTGAGGGGCCGGGGCGGCCGGAGGCCCGGGAGTTTCGGCGGCCGCGGCGGCGGGGCTGGGGCAGGCGGGGCTGGGGGTGGGGAGGGGGAGGTCTGTGTGGTGGTTTGTGGAAAGAGGGGTGACAGCGTGTATTCCGGCCGCAGCTCCGCGGGGCCCTCGCACACATTCACGCGCGGCCTCGGCCGCGGCGGCTGGGGCGTCCCCGGGCAGAAAGCACCGGCGGCAGCCGAGCCGCTGCGCGCCGCCCGCCCGCTTCCTTCCCTGCCAGCCTCCCTCTCTGCTGCCGCCAGCGCCGCCGCCACGGCCGGGCAGCCAGCGCCGCACAGCGACCCCCGAGGGCCGGCCGCGGCACTGCGCCTGGCTCCACACCGCCCCGGCAGCTCCTCGCGGGGAACAATAGACTCGGCTCGCCGGGCTTAGGGTTCATCTGCAATGTGCCGCACATTTCACACGCACACAAAGCCGGCGGAAAGGGGGGCGGTGCGGGGAAACGGCCACTACCGGTTGTTCCAGGGTTAGGGGTGGAGGCGATGTTCGCGTCCCCGGCCCGGCTGTTGGAAGGGCCGCCTCGGAGTCCCTGCCAGCCCGACAGAACCAGTCTGGCGCTCGGTAGGGAAGGGAAGCTCCGAGGGGCAGCTCCTCACGCTACGCATCATTCACAGATCGGAATAAAGTCAATTTGTTACCTTTTTTTTTTTTTAAGGTCTAAAGGAATCGGCTTTTCTGAGCCTTGTGCTAGTATTTTGGAGCCTGATTAGCACATTTTCCATGAATTATCCACAAACTAACTTTAGCAAACTGTAAATTAAATACAATGTGAACTGTCCTAGTTCTGTGGGAATACAGTAGTAATGCTCTTAATTCGTTTTGCCTTTGGTTGGTTTCACATATCACACTAGATTATTTTATGCTGAGTTATGCAAACTAAATTGGGAACCAATCTTTTGAACTTTGACAATGATTAACGCCTATATTTTTACATTAAGATCTTAAAGATAGACGCGCTTAAATATCGAGTAAGACCTTGTTTTTCCTTGCTTTCAAACGTCTCAAATGCCATCCCCGCTTAAAATAATTTGAAGGTTAATAAAAAAAGGCTGCTTAAACGGAGACTAATCATCTCAACAAATACTCCCACCTAAGTTTGCATTTACAAGGGGCGTTGGAGTCGGCCCTTTGCTACAAATGCTAATTAAGCTTCACAGGGTGTGAGGCGTATCATTAGTCCCATTTTAGTGACGGCCACTATGGGCAAAGTCACCGAGTAACCCAAGGTCACAGGCTTATAAAGGTCTGGATGATTATCATTTCAGGTGGTGGTTCCAATGGGAACATTTATTTGGTGGTGAAAAAAAATTATGTAATATAGCCCAGCATGCTTCCGGTGCTCACTCTAGGAAACGGATTTATTTCCCAAGTAAAGTTTGTCTCTTAAATGGGGTTGGAATAGGCTGTGGCTAGGAAGTTCCTGACACCCAAGGGCCAGTGAGTGTCTCGGAAGCCAGTGAAAGGCGGAGACCCGGCTGGGGGAGTGGAGAAGCTGGGTCGGGGCCGGCGGCAAGGGGGGGCGGGGTAGGAGGGAGACCAGGTCATCCGTCCCTTTCCCCACCGGTCCTCTTAGGGGTGGTGGAGATGTGGGCCGCAGAGCTGCGTGGCCGGGGCTGTGCGGATTCCCTAAACGCCGCACTTGCGCACAGCCCCTTACGTAACTGTCAGCGCCGGGGATTCCCTAGAGGGGGTCATTCTATTCAACCATTACACACACCCCGGGCTGCTGCCGCGGCGCTGCCACCGCCTCACAAAATGGCGGCGCCCATAGAGGAGATAGCGGCCGCCTCCTCGGCCCCATTTTGTGGGAGGCGAGAGATCTGTCAACATGGAATACCTCGGCTGAGGATGCATCCGAGTTTGGAGATTCTGCTTAAGGGATGGAGCCGAGGGGACCTCATTCAACGGAAAATGGCAGCGACTTCTGTTACCTCCACGTTTTTTGTTTGTTTGTTTGTTTTTACTATTTTCATTTTCTCGGAAGAGCCAGAAGCTGCCGGGGTAATTTTAACTAAGCGGAGAAGGGAAAGCTTCGGCTGACTGCTCGGGGGAGTTGCCGCGGCGTCTTGGTAGCTTTGGTTGCCCTTTCTCCTCCCGGCAGCTGACCGCGATCTCGCAGAGAGTCGCCTGAGCAGCCCGGCCCGCTCCGAGGGGACTGGGACAGGGCGACGCGGAACGAAAGCGGCGGCCTCAGCCGCGCCACTTGTGCAGCGAGACTTTTCGATAGTTTTTTTAAATGTCAGAGTCTACAGCACCGTCGCTACCCTCATCAGGGTCGTGGGCTTGGGAATCTCGGGCTCCCAGCTCCGGGAACTCGCGGTCGGCCGGGAGCCGGAGAGCTGGGAAGCCGGGTTGCGGGGAACCGGCGGTACTCGGGGATTCCGGCAGTCCTGGCCCGCCGGGTGGTCGCGATCCGGACCCGGGTCCGGGATGGTGCTGATGGGGCAGGGGTGGCAACGAAGGCACGTACACTGAAATTTAGGTCGTCCGAGTCGGGATTTAGGGTTGTGTGTTGCCAGTGTCTCAGGTCAGACCTTAGAACATCTTTCTTAGTATCCTACTCTGCAGTGGGCAAATCTGTTTGTCTTACTTCATATGGAAGGGCGGAGTGGAGGGAAGACATTTTTTTTTTTTTATTTTTCAGGGGGAGGTTGCCACTTTTAAGCCACTGTTTGCTGTTAATGTGTGTTTGTGTGTATACACACATGCATGTACAGTAGTGTGTTTTGCTTTTAAGTACAAATTTCGAAGGGTAAAGACCTGGAGTGTGATACGTTTTAATGACCTTAAAAAAAAAATTAAGATGTGGTATGTAACTGGAGAGTTGACTCTGAAAAAAAAAAACCGACAAACCCTTTTCTGAAAAGAAGCTGTCATCTTCAAAGTGGAGTCCTAAAGTATATCTGATGAATAGAATTTAAATTCATAACACTTTGCGTATGTTCTAGGCAAAGAAAAAAAACCCATAAAATTTAATGTTTAACAGATTATTACACGGTCCAACTTCTCCAAAACTAGAAAAGTGTAAAGCAAAAGCTTTACAAGGGTATTTGCTATTAAGGGTATTTGCTTTTAAGAGGAATGCATAGATTTAAGAGAAGAGGAGAGGGCGCCTGGGTGGCTCAGTCTTTAAGCGTTTGCCTTCGGCTCAGGTCATGATCCCAGGGTCTTGGGATCGAGTCCCACATCGGGCTCCTTGCCCTGCCGGAGGCCTGCTTCTCCCTCTCCCACTCCCCCTGCCTCTGTTCCCTCTCTCGCTGTGTCTCTCTCTGTCAAATAAGTAAATAAAATCTTAAAAAAAAAAAAAGACTTAAGAGGAGATACATCTGATGAAGCTTAAATATGCATTTTGGGAATAATTTATTTCAAATGTTTTTTTACAGTGGCATCATTTGTATTTCCGTGAGGGTTTTTTTTTTAAGTGTTTTATTTAGGTTGATTTTGACCCTCATATTTCCTCTCTAGTGCAAAACTGCATTTTTCTGCAGGCTACGCCTCAATCACTAAGTTCCATGCCTGGGTCCTCTGCCGCACCCGATTGCTACTCCTGATGTGTGGATTACCAAGATACAGCTTCTGGTACTGTCTGTTCCTACTGATGTTCTGTATATTTAATAAATTTAGTTAGCACTAATCAGTCTGTACCTCTTGCAAGAATACCCTATCTTAGACCCCAAGTACCCAGGGAATATTTTTTTATGGGATTGCACTAATAGTAACCTTCCGTATAGTATTATATTTCTTTGTACCATATTGCATTTCCTATAGTGGGCAGCATAGAGCAGGTGGATCCTGGGAAAAAAATACTAGGGAAGTGCAGCAGTTCTACAATATTCTCTAATTTGATGATATAAATAAAATGTAGTTCATAGTTTTCAAGCATTAATAGAAATTCCTATAAAAATTACCAATGACAATGGAAATTGTTGAAACTAAATTTGTATAGTTTACTGTTCTGATGAGAAATATCCATAAAACCTTTTTGATGTGAAAAATGCAAAAGTGTGGTTTTTAATAGTAACTGCAAACCCAGAACATCATAATTAGAGGTTTCTGTTATTTTATATGCATCTCTGATTCTTATCATCAGTTTTAATATTATTTAATCAAGAAATAGTAATGTTTAAAATGCCCTCATTCAAGTAAACTAAAAAAAAAAAAAAACTAAACCAAATTTCAAATCAAGCATGTCAGGTTATAAAATTACAGCAGCTGAACTAACTTAAATGAGGAATTGGTACATTGATTAATTGGAGAAATTTTTAGATTTTAAGTCATGGTTTAAAAGAATTGGTTGAACAAGGTATTGAACTTACTTTTTTGTTTCTTTAAAGATGATCATAAGAAGAAAGGAATTGTTGGTAAGATAAGAAAATGCTTTCACCACTTGCTGCTCTTTCCTGTGTCTACTGCTGTACTTTTTTATGTGGGCTAACTTATTTGAATCTTTGATTACAGTATCAAATTATAGATAAGGTCTTTCTTCAGATGGTGACTCTTAAGGAGTACTGGTAACCAAGCTTTTAAAAAAGTGAGGAGATAGTTTGTTCTACTGCAGATTTAGATAATTGTAAAGTAGATGTTCTGAATCTACAGTTGACTGAGATTTGAATGATTTGTCCCTAAAGGGTCTGATAAATCTTCGGGGATTTTTTTGTTGTAGTTTCTTTTCAATAGATATTAAATGCTATGCTTTGTACATAAATCTAGTGCAATTTGTTAAAAACAAAAGATAATTTCCAACTATTAAAGACCTTTTAATAAGACTTAATAATTAAAAAATCATATTTTAACCAATTACAGTTTTCTTTCAAGAGCCATCCCTAAGTGTGCTTTTGACAGGGAGTTCTCATTAATTGTTTAGGTCAGTTAACTAATCTTGAATTTTTAAAATTGTTATGGGTTTAATGTGCTACATTTGTGCATTATTATTTGTTTCATCTAATTTGATCACTGAAAAGAACAGTAGGCCCCAAACTGTGCTCTCTATAAAGTATCACAGTTTATAGTAGCTTAACACTTTGTTTATAGTATTTAATAACTTAAAAAAACTAGGAGAGCATAAATACTAAACCAAGGAAATACTTATTTTTATCAATGCAGATTATTAAATCACTGAATAAATATTTATTGAATCCCTACCTTGGGCAAAAGTAGGAGGGCAAGAAAAGTTGACTTGGCTCTCAAGGAAATTATACTCCAGGACTAGATTTTTTCTTAACTGCTAGCTTTAAAAGATTATAATGAACTATTCAGACCATAGGGTTCTTAATTTTTAATACTTAAGGATATTTAGCACAGAGTTAAATTCAAAATTCTACTTAAAATAGAGACTTTTAAATATAATTATGTACAAAATACCATTACATTACTGTTAGGATCAGTGTAAAATTAGTGTTATTCAAAGTGCTATAAAAATATTAATAACAGCATTTAAATCACATCCTTTGAAAACTCAGATCCACAAAAAATATGATTCCAGTAATTAACTTTTTAATTATGGGAAAAGCAAGGGGGTGTAAAAAATATACTACTGAGCAAACGAACAGGAATTGTTTTAATGAAATTTGATTTTCTGTTTCAATTTTTTGGTACATTGACTCTTCTGACATTGCACTTTGCTATTAATTTAAAAAAATTAAACTCCAAAGACACATTAATTCTGTATTTAATGCAGATTTAATTCTTGACTAGCTGTAAAGCTTAAAGAATTGGCAGTCTTGTTGGTGAAACAATAAAATAGGAATTAAGCCAAAATGCAAAACTATGTAATAATTAGGTTTTATAAATATACAGGTTTTCCTTTGTAGCTATATGAATCAGCGTAGTATTGATTTAATAATAATTTAGTTTTTGTTTTATGGTGAAAACATACCACAAACTACATATCAAAATAAAAGTCAACCAGGGCCGGTGTAAATTATTGAGGCTTATTGCTATATGTTAAGGGAAATTCTAACCAACAGCTCAATGGCAACAGTTTTTTAAAGGTGCCACAGTACTTTGATGTAATTCATAGGATATAGAACTCAAAAATATTCTAGAATAATCTTTATGTAATAATGTACATGAGAAATACTTATAATATGTTCTTTGGGGGTATAAAATAACTGATTTATTATTTTATGGGTAGCTACAATGTTTGCAGGTATTTTAAACATAGATGAAAATTTTAGGAGTGTTGTACTATATCTTATAACCAAATTTCCCTCTTATTAATAATACTGATATTGAACAGCCATTAGTCATTATTGATAGCCTAAATAAATGTAAGTGTAGGTCCTGTTCTAATGTCTAGTAATTTTAACTGCACTGAAAGATAGATTGCCTCAAGGTTAATGGAGGGTTAAACAATGGTTCTCTTCTTTGGGAGACTGAAAAGAAGCTTTCCACTCTTTAGGAAATGCTGGAATTTGCTCTCTTCCCACTGAACTAAATCCATCCTTGACATCGCCATTTGCTAACCTCAGTTGTTTTTTCTGCTCCATTAAAGTTGAGGCCACCAAAAATAGTAATGATATCAGACTACACGACCCTGGGTGGGTTTGTGCCCACTGCAGATACTCTCCTTCCTACCTTATCCTTGTTCTCAGTGTCAGTTTCTAAAGAGACTTTTGTAATATTACTCTTAGTATACTACTAAACTGGATAAGAGAAATAACTTGTGGTCTATATATGGTGTTCAAAGAGTCCACTAACCTTGTGAAACAATGTGTTTATTCATTCTTCTAGGGAAAGGGTCTCAGCAGGAATGGGCATCTTAAAGGGCCCTGTGATACCCAAAAAGCTAAAGTTCTGCTTTTTATTTTGTGTGGGAGCCTCAAGGGAGAGGCATTTTGAAACTTTAGTTAAGAAATACCGTTGTAGTTCATCAAATTACAAGAATTGCAGCAAACAAGGGGTACCTGGGTGGCTCAGTCGGTTGAGTGTCTGACTCTTGATCTTGGCTCAGGTCTTGATCTCAGGGTCATGGGTTCAGGCCCCACATTGGGCTCCACGGTGGGCGTGGTGCCTACTTAAAAAAAATAGAATTACAGCAAACAAATATTTCTAAAGAAGAATTATAGATTTTTAAAGAAAGTGTAATTAAATGCATTTAACCATCTTTCAGTTTGTCCTCTACTGAAAATTAAGTGGATAAGAAATTAAATTAATTCAAAATGGGTCCCAGATATAATTCTTCAACTAATTGGGAATGTCTGGGGATATATATGCATTTATTATAATTGCCTACATGGTAGTGTATGCTTTGTGTTCCTGGGTGACACTGATCAGAATGTTTCCAGTGATGTGACCAAGTCACACTGCAGTCTTGTTCTCCTTTGTGCTTGCTTGTTCTGCTCCTCTTTGCTGCAGTTTCTGAGGAATGTGCCTAGGAGTAGGCCCAGACCTTGCTTTTGTAGAGATCTGTCAACAGGGCTAACTTTATCTCATAGCAGGTTCTCGTAGCTTATCTGTGGGCCCAGCATATGATAATTGGAACTTCAAGGATACTAGTCTGACTGCAGTTCATCACAACCTTTTTTTAAAATGCTAAACTGTTTGAGTCCTAAACTGTGCATATTCTAAATTGTTCAGTGGATATTAGAAATACGTTATTTCTGTGCCCTTTTTTGCTATAGATCCTTATATGCATAATTATTGTTATTTAAAATCTATAATTCCATGCATTGTCTGTGAGGGTGAAGGAAGGGTAGCATCCCATCATGTTTTATATATACATTAAGATTTTGGCCCACTCCCTACTGAACCAGTGAAAAAGGGCATGTTTGAGAGAAAATATGTGCTTTACTCAGACTCCAATAATTAGGCTGATGCACTTGATTTATTTTACACATTGAGCTCATTCTTAAAAGGTAAACATTTTACAATATGCCTCCTGGCTCACAAATCAGTGCTTTTTCTACTAAACATTCCTTCTGTCTTGCTAATAAAATCCAGTTTCCAGAATCATAGTTAGTTGCTAAGCAAATATGCATAAAACCATAAATTTATCCAAATCATTTATTATTTAAAGAGTAGTATATAAAAGTTTAAACAGAAGTCATTGATCAGTAAAAATGACAGAAAATAAGCAAAATAAAAATAGAATTATGGTAGAATAAGCTAAAAGACCTTACTTTAGGGAATTATTGGGAAAACTGACCTCAAATATGAGGTCTGGGGCTTCTTAGGCAATACTTTATCTTAAATTAGAATCTGTAGGAATCCCCTTATCACTTATTCTTTCTTTGCCAATATGTACTACTTATGAACCAGGTAAGAACATTTGAAATGAATCTTTAAGGCTACAACTTATATAACATAAATATTACTGCTACATATGGACTAACAGTTTTAGCCTCATTGCAATACCTTGAACGGTTTTTGTAACTGCTAAATGCCCTATAAAAGGCTACCAACCCACGTAAATAGGTCTTAGCTCTTAGTCTGGTACAGCTTGGCAAATTCTTTTTGACATAGCTTGAATTGCTAGGAATGAGGGGCATCCATCATTCCTTGCCAATGCACATACATCCTTTGCTGTTGAAGGTGAAATTTGAGCCAAGTAATTCTGCAGGACCTAGTGCAATGGCCATCCTCTCAGCAGATTCAGAAAAGCAGTCTTGTTGATCTCTTATTTTACTAATTTTTTATCTTTCTGAGATTGTGTATGACCTCACTTGGAATGTTATTTCCCTAAACCATTGTGCTTCACAGATGTAAATATTTCCCATTGGGAAATACTGGAAGATACAAAGTGAGGCCAAATGTATATGACCATGAGTGTGCATGAGCTTGACAAGTGAAATAGTTATCTTTGAAATCATCATACTCTTTTCCTTAAAGTCAATTTAAAGCTGGAGGTTTCAGGGCACCTGGATGGATTAGTTGGTTAAATGTCTGACTTGATTTTGGCTCGGGTCATGATCTCAGGGTCATGGGATCCAGCCCTGACCTATTGACAGGCAAGTTAAGGGCTATCTTCTGGAGATTTTAGTTATTTCATGATGGATTCTCTTGGAACAGGTCTGGAAGGTTTTTCAGACATGTCTGACATATGAGGTTGAATTTTCCTGACCAGAAGACCAGGGATAGGAGGCCCACCAGCTATCTAGATAGACCCAGCACTACCAAGAGTTATCTGTAAGCTGCTATTACTAGTCTGGTGCTTTAAGTGGGAAGTGTTCAAGAGTTCAAGAAACTCTCCTATACGTTGTGTCTGTAA
This sequence comes from Eumetopias jubatus, assembly GCF_037043125.1. Lineage (NCBI taxonomy): Eukaryota > Metazoa > Chordata > Mammalia > Carnivora > Otariidae > Eumetopias > Eumetopias jubatus. The sequence continues at coordinate 75,275,423 of NW_028274814.1, read as the reverse complement.
GAAACTAAAAATAATAGGAAATCTTTTGATGGGTGAGATAATCATTTTAAAACATCCAAGACAGGTGACTTTGAACCTGACAAATAGTCAGGAATATTTCAAAAGGCCCCCTTAGGTGAGGTTCAGGTTACATCTTCCACTAAGGAACTTAGATGGAGATAAGGTGGTAAATACTTGGAAATCTCATAGGCTGTTAATATTTTATGAGTTTAGAAAACATCCAGTCTGGTTGCTGAAGATTTCTTAAAAATGGCCAATATGCTTGGGCACTTTGATTGTTTCTTTAGAATCCCATCTAGATGTTATACTGTCCTTACTGTTTCTAGATGAGGGGACAACAGTTTTGAATAGTCAGTAGGACTTTATAAACTTCTTTATATCTTTATTTATATCTTCTTTAAATCTATCAGAAAAGGTATTTCCTGATTATTACTAGACAAAATGATACTGTGAAGCTTTAGCAATAAAGACTTGCCAACAGTCATGTCACTCTTGCATATATGTATGTTTCTACCTATCCTGCAAAGGTACACATAATCACTGAAACATACTCTTGTAAACAACACATACAATATTAACCTGAATATTTGCAGGGGACTTCTTAGGGGGATGATTTTATTTAGTTAGTGTGCAGCCTCATCTTGAAAAACAGTAACATCTGAATGAGTTAGCAGAGGAAACCAGTTGGTTGATAAAGATAAGAGTAACGATGCCTGTGAACAAGAGGTCACAACAGCCTTAGTTTAGTAATAGCCACAGCTCAAGACCATAAGGACCCCTAGATATTTTAGTTCCTCCAGAAGTAAGGAACCTTTATTGTTATTATAGTTATCTAAAAGAACTACACAAAAGCTTCAGGAGAATCAGTCAGTTGTGATGTTTGAGAAGTAAAAGTATAATCTCGGGTAAGAACACCTTCTGCCAAGTAGGAAGACTATGGAGAAAGGAAAAGTTTTTACTACTTTGTGTTGAAAGCAGACTGCATATGCAGAGACCAATTTATGTTTTTCTCTGAGCCATCAGTTCCCTCTTCTACACTTAAGTGTCTGTTCTGGTCATAGCACCTATTATTTAAACAAGATAAGTTGGTGAAAACTCTTTAAATAAGACACACATAAACGGAGATGTGTGTGTGACCCTATTGGCAAGGGATGTGCCAATAATTTTGTTCTCAAAATAAATTTGCAAAAAAACTTCAGAAATCAATATGTTACTTTTAAGTATTATTAACAAGGCCACAAATTGCTAAGACAAACAGAATTACAATCAGAATTACAGCCTATAAAAGTTATGCTACTTTCACAGGGTATAGCAACACTGAAGTCCCAAGTGTCTAACAGGACTACTTTTTAAAAAAATCGTATTTACAAAGACAGTTTTATCATATAGAATAGAATTTTATCTGCTTTTCTGCAGCTATGGGGAAGAGAGCAGATGATTTCCTCATTTAAGTCTCCTAACTTTTTTTCAAGCCAGCAAATAGAAGTGCCTAAGTACTAAAATTCCATTAGTTATTATCAAGAGAGAAGAGCAGGTACAAACTTAAAATTCAAAAAAGCAGAAAGATAGTGAATGTTAACAAATGGAATACGGAGCATGTAACATCTTGTCTCTACCTGTAATAACGTAAGTAAAGTTTATCGTAGATTAAGGTGTGTTTATTTGAGAGAGTCTAAACAGTGTATTCACATAAGGTAGATTTTAGTAAAAGGCTTATATATTTAAATCACCTGTTATTAAGACTTTATGAATATTTTTAGTCTTTATAAAACAGTTTACAGTTACAGATAGTTTTCCATGGTTTGGGAATGCTATTTGTTATTTTCTTCCTATCCCTTGACCCATCCATCAAATTATTTTTGTAATTACCAAGAATTTGCAAACAGAGGCTCTATTTTTCGTGTATTTTCTGAAAATACGAAAAGTGTTAAAAGTTTGTGTTTTCAGTGCCTTAGGAAATATTTAGGAATACATTTTTTTAAACTCTGTATGCAAGTCAGCATTTTTCAGAGTGTGCCATGATCTGCTTATAGGTTGTTAGAAAAAAAAAAGCAGTTACATAATTTTGGAAAGTACCAAGTTAAGCAAAGTTAAAATTCTTTTTCCATAAGACTTCTCAGGGCCTTTCAGATCCTCCTATTTTGTCCTGTGGGTATTTCCTATTTTCCAAATAAACCTGGCCTTCTGATACAGTTGATAGTCTTATCAAAAATACTGAAAAGTGGTCTAAACTTTGTTAAAAATTTAACACAAATGTCAAAAACAAGAGGTGCTGATTCTGTGTTTGAGTGTGAGCTTATTGAGGGCAAGGATCACTCTTTATTCTTTGTAACCCATATTGCATAAAACCAATATAATATGCTAAGTATATATTATTAAATAAGTTAATACAGATCTAATAACTCTTGAAAGTCCATTTTTAAAGTCTATCCTAATTAAGCTTCTGATTTGCTAAAGTTAATTATATAAAGTAACATATATTTTCTTGTGTGTTATTTTTTTCTTCATACCTGAAAGAGCTAGAATATTTTTAAATGGTCTATTTTATAGTTTTATATTTAGGATGGTGACCAGTTACTTTATCTGTTGAAGAGATGTAGACCTAACCACATAATAGATCTGTTCATAAACCATGAAGCACTTCAAAATTGCTAGGTACAGAAATCAGAAAATTTACTCACCTACATTTCATTTCACCCTAACATTTATTCCTCTGGGAATCTGAAACTTTTCTCATATCCTTCTTTAGTCTTGCTCCTACCTCCCAAGAAAACAATTTGTCTATGTTTCCGTTCCTTTCTTGAGTCCAAATAATTTACCAGAATTCATGGAATCCCCTGCCATTTCCTATTGCCTCATTAAAGATCTCCCAGTGTTTTCCCATTAGATTTACTTCCTCACTTACCAGAGGCTCCTTGGAGGTCTTGAGGATTTTTTGGATGTGCTAAAGAGTACTGAGTACACCTAATCCAAAATGAAGAGACTTCATTGGTATGCTAGTTGTAATAGGTCCTCACTCTAGAGGGAGGACATTTTGGAGCGTCTCAGTTACAAAACATGGTGCATATTTATAGGGAATCTAGTGAACACTGTCACCTTTTTTATTAGAGAAAAGGTAAATTTGAGTGTTTCTTGGAGATTTAGGGGCCTTTAAGGTACTCAAAGAATTTTGTAGATTTCAGCTGGAGATGTAGTTGATATTAAAGACTACAGCCATAATATAGTGTCAGGAGCAAATAGGAAAAAGAAAAATATATGAACAAGTTCTTTGAATTAAAAAAAAAAAATGGAAGGGGCGCCTGGGTGGCTCAGCCGTTAAGCGTCAGCCTTCGGCTCAGGTCATGATCCCAGAGTCCTGGGATCGAGCCCGGCATCGGGCTCCCTGCTCCGCGGGAAACCTGCTTCTCCCTCTCCCACTCCCCCTGCTTGTGTTTCCTCTCTCGCTGTGTCTCTCTCTGTCAAATAAATAAATAAAATCTTAAAAAAAAAATGGGAAAGAATATTACCATCTAGTCATTAAATTAGTTTCAAAATAGACACGTTTGAGTGTCAGGCAAAACATAGGTTTTCTTAATTGGATTATTCTTTTTAGAGGACACTTACTAGGTAGTGTGAAAGTTATATTTTAATGATTTAGGCACCTTTTTTGCAGAATCTTGTAAGAATTTCCTGTGTAAGAAAGAACCTTTTAACAAGGGCTATTTGATAAAAAATGTTTCTAATGAAAATTACAAGATTTCCTACCTTGATTGCCTTTTAAAATAAGAGCTTTTCATGGAGTAGCTTAAATGAATCTGTCTTATCTTGTAAATAACAGGAGAGTTCCCTAATGCCCCTTAGAACCAGATGTTTCATTGCTGTTTTCTTCTATCTCCATTCAAACTACAATTTATGGAAGGCTATCAGCCAGACAACATGCTAAGATGGGAAACTTTAAAGAAGGTGCAGGGCCTGCCTTAAAGTTTTAGAGTTCATGAGTGATAGGAGGAAGGAGTGGACATAGAAATAGACTATAGTAGTTCAAGGAGTACGATGGAGGTGTTGACTTTGCCTGGAGAAATCAGAGAGCTATATAGAATAAGGGGTATTTGAGTATCTTACAAGAGTGTTCATAGTTGGTGGTGGAGAAGGGAAGGCTAGGGTATTGAAAGGCTTAAAGACATGAAAATATATGGCACATTTTGGGAATGGTGACTAGTCCACTGTGGGTGAGCCCATTTCTGGCTTACTTAGGCCAGTCTGGGAGAAGCATCTATGATGTTAGGGAATTTGGGCTTTTTTCCCTCAACACTATCATTCTCAGCCATTTTTCTTTTGCCACATAAATGAAAGATGTACGTATATGCAAAGACATGTGAATTCCTAGGCTCTCGATTTTCCTGCAGTCATTTCCATCCCATTCAAGCATATAAGAATACAAGAAAGGAAATTTTATTATTATAAAGAATTATAGAGATATACAGATTTGACTTTTTAAAATGTGTTTGACTTACAATTATTTGTGCACAACTGGTAAAAATGGTTATCTTGACTTAGGTTTAGAACAGAACAATATAATAGGAGACTGGAAATGAAGCTTGAGGATGGATTTGAGAAATCATGGGGAAGTACAGTTGTGAGGATGAGGGTAATTTCCAGGACTCATCCATACTCTGCATTCGGCATCTTCACAATGTCCCTTGCATCAAAAGAAATACTTCAGAATGTTAGTACTACTTCAGTAACATTATCTTTTCCAAAATGATGAGTACTGATACTTATTTTTCTCTTCCTCATTCAGAGGCCCATTTTTCCTCTAGATTCTCATCTAATATCCCTTTTATGCACTTACTCCAGCTCTCTGTTGTCTTTCAAGAGTACAACACCTGAAATTGCCTGTTGATCCTTTGTGCAGATACACCAGGCTTCAGTACAAAAGTAGAACGAAGCTTTCTAGTTCTTATATTCTTAATGCTAAACAACTTGGCTGGTATTTAGATTTAATTTATCTCATTGCTTTGGTGGTTTCAGACAATGATTTATAATGACTGATAGTTCACAGTTCATCATAAAATATAGAGCTTAGAGATCAGCTAATCATACCTACACATTTTATAAATGAGAAAATGGAGATCAAGAGCACTTAAATATTTACTCCTGATAATACACGAGTTAGGCCTAGAATGTCTCTTGATTCTGTGCCAGTGTCTTATGTTTTCTTCCCTTGTTCTCTAATTTTGAATTGCATAATATAGATATATTTCTCTTGTAAAAAGTTAAAATATTATTGGTAGCGTAAGGCTTTGCCCCCAGAATCATAGCCTTCTCCCTAGCAGTAAGCACTGTGACCACTTTGATGTACGTTCTGTTAGCACTTTTTTTTTTTTGCATTTGCCTATGTTATGTGTGTGTGTGTCTGTGTGTGCATATATGTTACCTAAGTGGTATTTTTTCTATTAGTGAATTTTTCAGTGTACCCAGTCATCATGTAAGCATAGTTGGATTAGTTTTTACAAATGTGTACTTTCCACTGCACACAGGGACACAAATCTGCTGCTTATCTGTCCTTTTCCTTTAGCCTCATTTAATGTTTGTCCATTTATTCATTCAGTTAATATCAAGTGCTCATTACATACTACCTTCCAGGATTTTATATTATACTTATAAAAGTAAAACATGTACAAAGATAACTAATATTAAATAACAAGTTCCCTTAAAGATGTCTAAGAGATCATTCTGTTTTCTATCTCATTACCTGGAAGCTCTGAATAGCATAGGAAAAGAATTTTAAATATATTATAGAAATTCTTTGATGTCATTTGTTAAATTCAGTGTTTGTTTAGCTTAAAAGTATTTTGACAAGACCCCACTTCAACTGACCATAACTAGAGTATTAGAGCATTATAACTGAGACCTCAACTATTTTTGAACTTATGTAAGCCTAAGGCTTAGCTTTAAATTAAAATGTCTGTCTTAACAGCTTTTTTTTTTTTTAACAAACTTCAGAGCCAGGTAGAATTGCAGAAGCTAACTGCAACCGACAGTCATCCACAATAAAAACATTGTCAGTAAAAACGTGTACTTGTTTTAGAATTGGGTCAGGCATGAGCAAGTGAGAAACAAAAACTTCTGGGTGTTGATTGATTTGAAAGTTTGCTCTCACTACCCCCTGATTCAGTTATGGCATCTGGATATCTGAGCAGAGGAAATCCTGGATCTTGTGACTTAAAGAATAGAATCTAAATTCAGATCTAACCATGTACACAGAGCGCCTACTTGTGCCAGGCACATTCACATACGAGGTTTCATTCAGTCACTCCTAGATGATTGAATCAGCTCTAAAAAGTTAAAATGGTTTTACTTGAAATGAGATTAATGTTCCCTGAGACCCAGCACTATAAAATAATTATTTTTCCAGCATGGTCATTTATTACAGCTAAAAGGAAATGTTATAAAACATTTGGATATTCTTCATATGCTCCTTATTTAAACTGAACAAATTTATAACTCTTTCAATATGATCAAACCCTACAGCTTAAATCCTTTCTTTTGTAATTATTATAATTTACAATAATTTTAAGAATAGTAAATATTTAAATATAGAAGAATTGTCCAAAACTAAAGTAGGAATTCTGGATCTTACTAGCTCCAGTACTAGTTTATTTTGAAATATGGAGTGAACAATTTCAGATTTCTAACCTTATTTCTCTTCTAAATAGGGAAAAGACTTTCTACTGAATATGGTAGATTAAATTGCCTAAGAACCCTAGGTACCAGATACTGTGTAAGTTTGAAGTGGTAACTGCTTAAAGTATATCCTGGAGGGAAGTGGTTTAGGTTGAAAGATGTAAAGTGGGCATAAAGACATTCAACCTCATTGGACTTTAAAAAGGTACTCTGTTGCTGGGAGTGATAAGCCTTTAAGAACTGTGTTCTTAAAAACAATATTGCTCTTCATAGTTCTTTTAGAGAAAAAACGTGGGTGTTTGTATGTGATTCCCATGTATTGACTCTACAGTGGCAGACAAATCATTTCTTATCATTTGGATCTGAAGTGTGTCAAGACATCAAATGTTAATTAGGGTCTTTGTGTTTCTGTGTTTAAAAGCTTGGAACATAGGGGTGCCCAGATGGCTCAGTCGATCAAGTGTCCGACTCGATGTCAGCTTAGGTCATGATCTCAGGGTCATGAGCTCGAGCCCTGTGTTGGGCTCCGTACTCAACATGGAGTCTGCTTGAGATTCTCTACCTCTCCCTCCTCCCCTTTCCCTGTTCGTGCACATACACACACTCTCTAAAATAAATAAAATCTTAAAAAAAAAAGCATGGAACATAGCTCAAAAAAATAGTCTGATTCTCAAGGTCTTGCACCAAAGCTAAAAAGAAAGATAAACATTGGTAAACCAATTTGAATATAAAACACGTAAAATTCAGTTATAACACTTTCTTATATATTTTGCTATTCTGTGACCTAAATTTAAAATCTTGTCTGTAACTGTAAAAATGCTAATATGCAGTGTTTAATATTATTTATACTAGGTTAGGAAAAGTACCATGGAAGAAAAAGTCAGAATATTTTCAATGAGATGAAGACTGGTTTGTATACATGGAAAGAGATTATTTTGATTTTTTGAAGGAATGGAGAGGGAAAGACTGAGAAAAAGTAGAGTTTGCCAGTAGACCTGAGAAAGGTAAAGGCAGGAGAGAAAATAGGTGATATTGAAGTTTTTAAGAAGAAAAAATAATTGATATGATACCTAATAGAAAATTGTAGTTAGTAGTTTTTATATGCACAGAGGAGAAAGGAAAGCTGGAAGCCAGTAAGGAAATGGTACCAGTTGATAACAATATAACAGGTATGGGGAATTTAGGTAATAGGACATTGAGAAAGGAATGGATCTTTAAAGTGCTATGGAATTACTGTCAAAAATTACTCCATGGTCCACTGTCTAGTACCAATAACCAAAGAGCCCAGCACTTCAAGATACAGCGACTGTAGTGCTGTCTCATGAATTTTGCCATTTCCTGACTTCTTCCTACGTTTTTTGGATAACTCTATCTAAAATATCTTATCATTTATCTCCTACTCCCATACTGCATTAGAATATAAACTCCATGAGGTTAAGAATTTCTTGGTCTCAGGGCGCCTGGGTGGCTCAGTCGTGAAGCGTCTGCCTTCGGCTCAGGTCATGATCCCAGAGTCCTGGGATCGAGCCCCACATCGGGCTCCCTGCTCGGCGGGAAGCCTGCTTCTCCCCCTCCCACTCCCTCTGCTTGTGTTCCCTCTCTCGCTGTCTCTCTCTCTCTCTCTGTCAAATAAATAAATAAAATCTTTAAAGAATTTCTCTGTCTCTTTACAACTGTATCCTCAGTGCCTAGGATAATATATAAAAAAGTGAATTCCAGATCGAACCATCAGTGTGTTGAAATGTAGCCTCTCATTTCAATATTTAGGATCAGTAAATGAAAATCAAATAACTTAAATTTGGTAGGGACCTCAGAGGTCATACAACCACAGTTTCTTCCACTATCTGTGGGATCTTTTTTTTTTTTCTTTAAAGATTTTACTTATTTGACAGAAACACAGCGAGAGAGGGAACATGAGCAGGGAGAGTGGGAGAGGGAGAAGCAGACTTCCTGCCAAGCAGGGAGCCCGACGTGGGACTGGATCCCAGGACCCCGGGATCATGACCAAACCCAAGGCAGACGCTTAACGACTGAGCCACCCAGGCTCCCCATCTTTGGGGTCTTTGAGGGAGATTTTTACTACTCTGAGTCTTGCCTCAGGTTTGGGAATTGACAGTTGTGATTTAGTGCTTTTCTCCTCTTTTCCTTTCTCCATTTCTCCTTTTTGGGGCTCCAAAGTAGATAACTAGTTTCTCCATGTAACAACACTGATCTGGTTCAGATCCTCCAATTAATGCAGGAATTCCTTATATGGCATATAGTTCCATGGGGCCCTTCTAGGAGTAAAGATTACACCATCAAGGTGTGTGCGTGTGTGTGCGTGCATGTGTACATATGCACGTGTGTTTCATCCAAGAAATATTTATTGAACAGCTTTTATGTGCAAGACTAAGGATATAATGTGATGAAAGATACGTATTATTCCCTACCCCCACAGAGCTTACAGTCTGGTGGAATTTTACAAACAACAAATGAAGTCTCTAAACTCTTTCCCTACCTTGTCTTTATTCTCAAAGTTGTTTAGAAGGAAAAGGCAGATTAATGAGAATAAATCAAGAACCATGGGAGTTAAACTTCCAATGAATGGTATTAAGGGCAAATACCCATTTTTTAGTTTGCAGGGCCTTTAAATTCAATCCAGTTCATATAATAAACACCTGCTGAGCATCTCTAGCCCTTGGCTAGATTCTGAAAAATGAAAGCGAAGTATGATACAGCCCCTACTCACAAGGGAGAAGAAAGGCAAGTGTATACCCCTCAGTGTTTTAAGTGCCACATGTAACTGTCTTTTGAGTGATCCATTCCATTGGACAGTTTTACCTAATACAAAATCATTCAGACTAAATTAAAATCTGCCTCTATTTAATTTATGTTTTCTGGTTCCAGTTTTGTCCTCTGCTCTTCATTCATTTATTCAGCCCATAAACATTTTTTGGGGAACCACCATGTGCCATATGTCAACAGGTTTTCTTCATAAACAAATAGGACAGATCCTTGTTCTCAAAAAGGTTGGGATATAATTTTGTGACTGAGGAAGTTGCTTAAACTATAAGCTCAGTTTCCTCCCCTGGGAATCAAAGATAGTAACGACTCCTTAGGATTGTTGTGAGGATTAAATGAATAATGCATGCAATGCACTTAATACAGAGCCTGGTACACAGCTTTCAGCAAATGTTAGCTATTATTATTGGTGCCTTTAAAGAAGGATCCCAATAAGTAAATTTAGTGGTTGCACAGTTGATAGGAATGCCCTAACAGAAGTAGACCCAAAATGCTACAGGAATATACCAGAGAACACCTAACCTTGCCTGGAGAAGCTGGGGAAACACCCTGCAGGAGGAGACATCTGAACCGAGTATTGCAGGACTAAATAGTGGGGGTAGGAAGGGCACAGAGAAAAGTGAAAGAGAATAGTGCATTCTGGGTACTTCAGTTTAGACGCCACTTTGGGAAAGCTACAATATGAATGGCTTTGGATGCCATGCTAAATAAAAATGTGTCATGAAGATAATGGGGAACAATTGAAAGCATGCTGCACAATTAAACTTTCTAAATTAGGGCAGTGATGTAGGAGAGTAGAAGACTGAAGAGAAAATTAGGACTTGATGACCAACTAAATGCAAATGTAGGAGGAAAGGAAGAGAAGGTGTCAAAGATAATTTCTAAATGCATTGAGTGAGTGAAAGGCAATGACATAGGGAGAATGCGGGGGGGAGAGAGAGAAGTTCAACTGCAGACATGTTGAGTTTGAGGACCACTAGGCACTTGAATATTCAGATCAGGAGTTTAGAACTGGTCTAGAGCTGCAAATTTGGGATTTGTCAACAGGTGTCCGTTGAAGCCAACATGTATATACTAGGTAGAGGAAAGCCAACATTAAGAGGTGATCAAACAACTCAAAAATTGATTAAAAATGTCCAGGCATGTTAGAGGAAAATCAAGAAATAGCACTATTGGCAGAAACTAAGGAGAGAGTTGTAAAGAAGTTAACAGTCACCAGTACTGTAAGGATAAGAAAAAATTGTTCTTTGGATTAAGCAACTAGGAAGTCATTGGGCAAGAGCTATTTCAGTAGTGAAGGGACCAGAATGTAGATTGCCAGAGATTGTGGTGTGGATAGGAAGTGAGTGCAGAAGACATTGCCTGCAGGCTCCCTTTTCAAAAGCTGTGAAGAGCAGAGGAGAGATAATGTAGAAACTAGAGGACAAAGAGCAAGTCTGGTTTATTTAAAGATCATGGAGACTTGACCTCCTTTCTGTGTCCACGGGAAAGAGCCAGGAGAAAGGGAGGGTTGAAGATACAGAATAGAGTGTAAATAAGTAATAAAGAATTCCTAAGAAGGCAGAAGAAGTGACATCCTGTGGACTAATGTGTCTTGAACAAGAGAAAGGATACCTCTTCCACTAACCGGAGCTATGTGAACACAGGTACATCTAAAGCGGGGAGCAGACTTGAATTGTTCTGTGATGTCCTTGAGGTCAGGTCATCTTGTGAGAGTTGATAAGGGGAGTGGGGATGGGACTGAGCTACAAGAACTTGAAAATGTCCCTTGAAAGGAGAAGAAACCTAGAAATAGTGGACAATGGTAGCATTGCCATTGGGGGGCCTCATGCTTTGTCAGTGTCTCCCTTTAGTAACAGAGACACCTGCAGTGAGCTGCACTAGGTGGGATCTGACCAGCACAGTGTAAGGTAAGACTACTATCCCCCTTTAACTGTTGGTTCCCTGGTTTGGAATCTTGTACTTTTACTAATGTAGCCTCTGACTGGATGGGCTGTTTTTTAATAGGTCCTTCAAACTGAAAGGCCAAGAAAACCCATTTCTTCAGAAGCCAGGGTCAGAGAAAATTTTGAGTCAGAATTACTGTTCAAAAGAACGAGCTACTTATAAAAGCCAAGACTTAACTCAAATTTTTGTTCAAATTTAATTAGAAACTCTCCTAAATATATTTTCAACATAGTGATAGACACAAGCAAGAACTAGTTGAAAAGTGAAGGCCTGGTTAATGTTTAAAAATGTCTGCTGAATATTGAATGCAGATGGCATAGGCATCAAATAACTATGCTATCTGGATATGTCATTATTCCCAACTGTCAGTCACTGAGTTGGAAACTAGATTCAACTACAGATTGATTTTGTTTTTCAAAATATTGTTTTAAAATGTTCTATTCACTAACCATTTCCTCTTCTCTACCCGACTACTTGACAGTCTTACGTTCATTCCCTTGCAAACTCCCTTGAGTTTGTTACTCCTGCTCCATTGTGCTCTAAAATCTACCGTTTCCCTAGATAAGCTCAAAGTTAAAACCAGTCATGTTACGTTAACCTCAAATACAGCTGCTTTTCCTGAATTGCTAATTTGTGTGCAATTATTGGCTTGTACTGAGGGATGCAATAATAAAATATCTTCATAAAATGCGTAGTTGTGATACTATAAGTAGTGTACATTTTGATTTTGAGGGGACAGTCTCCGTTTATAACCGCTGTCCCAGCATAATGTCTAATAGTTCCCCTTTCACTGTCAAAAAATGCCACAGTTACATGATCAGGATGTTGTTTTCATTCTACAATGTCCTATTTATGAGGTGCTTTGTGAGAAACTTTTGATCCTGTTCATAGAGATCAGTCATATATCTGTGCTTCTGAACAATTGGGTTGTTTTTATTATATACACATGGTGACTCATAACTACTCAGGTAGCCCTTTTTAAGTTGACCTTAGAAAGCCAGATTTACCAGCTGTCTCATAACAAGCTCAATGGTAGACATTTTTATTTTAATCTTATTTCTCTGTTTTTCCTTCTTGTTTCATTTCTCCTCACCTATTTCTAATTTGTATCTTGAATTTTATGCATTCTTGTCAGCTATCTTAAGTTCTTTCTGAGATAAGGCAGTGAATAAAGCATAAAACAAATAATATTGCTTCTAGAACTTATCTGATATTCTTGAATGACTGAAAACAGCTTTTTTCAACTTGCCTGTTTAATGTTTCCCATTTTTGTCTCTTTCTTTGATCCGTGATAAGTTTTGAAGAGATTGTCAGATTTTGACTAAATTTTTGATACGTTGTTAAGAGATGAAAATTCCTTACTACAGATCTCTGATCAATTTGCATCTTAAAACAAAATACAGCTGGTAACATTTTTCAAATGGTTTTATCTTCTGTGATTGCAGAGCTTGAATAGAGAGGCAGTCCAACTCAGTGGGGGGAAAACACACAAAAGTTTGTTATCAGATAAACCTATCCCTGCCACTTACTGTGTGACTCTGGGAAAGTCTCTAAGTTATCTAAGTCTCTCATCTTTCACCTGTACCTTATACATAATATTACCTAATTCTTAGAGATATAAGACAACATGCATTCAGTACCTGGCAAATAGGTATACAGTAAATTTTACCTACCATTATTGTTGTTATCCTTCCAATTTACAAATCACTGACAGTAAGGGTTTTCCACTTGGTAAGAACTCTGACTTTTTTTTTTTTTAACAAAAAAGGGTTTGAAAATTAAACTGTTTATGACTTATCCACTGACAGCATAGCAATCCAGAATATTTTTGAAAAGGCTCTCCCATAGCTAAACACTTAGGCACTGGATAAAGTACAATAAACAAACATTTTTAATGTATTGTGTAGCTTGCAAGAAGGTAAGGAAAATCCTCAAGATTCCCACCCTTCCCCAACAAAAATAAAGCACCAAGCTGAAATCAGAGGTGATTAAATGAGGAATTGTAGATACTTTGGGATGACATGCCAAGATCGGGAACCTAGCATTTTGTGTATTATAAAGCATTTGGTTTCCAAAAAATTAGGTCCCAACGCCCATACAAATAGAGGGAACTAATTCTGAGACACACCCCAACACTGAATGAAACTGAGACATGTGAAGAGGCTCTCGCCTCAGTGAAAGGATGACCTGAAGAAAATCCCCTGCAGTAACATAGGCAGATAAAAAACCGGTTTATCATTGTCATGACTTCAAGAGGAAAACAATAAAAATAATAGAATGTATAATCTATTATCATATGTGTCTGGGTTGAAATTTACACATTCCCCATGGCCAGAGCCAAGAAATTAAAATGATCCCAGGTTGGTAGCCCCTTTTGGCACCCAGCAAAAATAATCAAATCTTTTCTACAGGAAAGCATTCTTTAATATAAACCCCTCAGAATTTCCTGAGAATAAATTCAGCCAAATATAAGTTCACTGTAAAAAAATTAAACAAATGCACGAGGAATAAAAAACAAACAAGATTTAGACTTATAAGGACTTCAGATATTAGCATTATGAGATGCAGAACAAAAATATAAATGTGAAATGTTTAAGTAAAAGATGGAATTGAAAATATAACAAAAAAGGGACTATCAATATGTGACCAGGCAGATTTTAAACGGAACCACATACAACTTCCAGGAAGAAAAATATAATCATTGCAATTTACAAAGCAATAGATAGATTAAATGGTGGATCAGGCATAGTAGAAGAGAGAATTAATGAATTGAAAGATAAATCTGAAGATATTACCCAGAATGCATCAGAATTTTAACATGGAAAATATGAAAGGGACATGAAGATAGAAGAATAGAGAAAATAGGGAAATCAAAAATATCTTTTTTATTGACATAAAGTTGACATACAATGTTACATTAATTTCAAGTGTACAACAGAGTGATTTCACAACTCAACACATTATGCTATGCACACCGTAAGTGTAGCTACACCTGTCACCGTACAACATAAACAGTACCACTGAGTGTATTCACTAAGCTGTGCCTTTCATCCCTGTGACTTAATTCATTCCATAACTAGAAGCCTATACCTTCCACTCCACTGTACCCATTTCCCTACCTCCCTTCTCTCTGGCAACCATCAGTTCTCTGTATTTATTGGTCTGTTTCTGCTTTGTCCATTTGTTTTTTAGATTCCATATGCAAGTGCAATCATATTAGTCTGACTTAATTCACATAGCATAATATCTTCTAGGTCCATCCATGTTGTTATAAATGACTAAATCTCATCCTTTTCTATGGCTGAGTAATATGGGAGAAGAAACACTAAAATATTATATATATACATATACATATATATGTATATATATATATATATATGTATATATAAATCCAGACTTCAGGAAAACATTGTTTTTCAGGTTCAGGAGGCCCAGTGAATTACAAGCAGGATAAATATTAAAAATTGCATTAAAAAAAAAGAAATTGCTCTTAGACATATTGCAGGGAAATTGAATTTATTACCTCCCAAATAAATAGATGCATTGGTAGAAAGCCAGAGAAAAGATCACCTTCAAGGGAGCAACAAGTAGATTAACAGCCCATTTCTCAACAGCAACAATAGGAATAGGAAGACTGAAAGCATATCTTCAAAGTACCAACAGAAGATGACTTTCAACTTGTAACAATCTACCCAGCAAAATTGTGTCAAAATGAAAGTGGAATAAGTATGGTTTCAGATAAAGAAGAACATTTTAAGACCAAAAAACCCTACTAAAAAAATTTTTAAAGGATGCATTTCAGAAAGAAGGAAATTCTGAGATGCAAGCAGGAAAGATTTCTAGAGAAATTGGTGTGCATGTGCACAAATTTAAACATTGAATGTAAAAATAGCAAAATGAACAAACTAAAAATAAGGGCCACAAATTACTTTGCTGTTTCCTTCTCTACGTTTTCTAATTTTGATGCTATAAAAGTTATATGGATAAACTATACAAAAAAATATAAACAGGTATGCTGCTGCATGTCTCCTGGTGTATATGGTCAAGAAAATTAAAATTTAAAAAATTAAACTGTCCTTTTGAAATAGCTGAGGTTTCAACTTAAGACTCTTTGTTTTAGGAAAGTAATAACTTAGTTGTAACAATACCAGCTAGAAAGTTAGGAACTATTCTAGCTTCTAAAAACCATGGTGAAATGGAAGAGGAAACTTTGTTGTGCAGCATACATGTTCCCTACAATTTTTCTAGCACATACCCCTTTTTTGAGCCTGTGGTGCTCTCTTTTAAATACTTCTGCATGTATATTAGATCAATAAAAATGTAGAATATTAATTTTGTAGAGCACTAAGCAAAATTATAACCCAGTTCCATAAGCAATCAGGAATGATGCACACCACAGTAACTCAGGAAGATTATTTCAAATTTGTCCTAATAGATTTAAAGGATAGTTACAGTCAAGATTTCATTTGAAAAATGTGATAGATATGCCATTTGAGATAAGTAATGATTTTGGTGTTAGCAAAACACTTAGCTACTTATTCATCTTTTCTTAATATATAATTCTTTGTGGTAGCAGAAACTTCCTTATTCAGATGGAACTTAAGTTGGGCACTTGCTAGAATTTTCTAGTGAATGTGATTTCTCTGCGAAATGTGAGGAACAATCCAAAAATGTGCCTTTGGGGCGCCTGGGTGCTCAGTCGGTTAAGCGACTGCCTTCGGCTCAGGTCATGATCCTGGAGTCCCTGGATCGAGTCCCACATCGGGCTCCCTGCTCGGCAGGGAGTCTGCTTCTCCCTCTGACCCTCCCCCCTCTCATGTGCTTTCTCTCTCTCTCAAATAAATAAATAAAATCTTTAAAAAAAAAGTGCCTTTGTTTTTATTATAGAAGTTATGTGTGTATCTCAGTGGGAAGGGGAAAAGACACAAAGATAACTTTGTATCTTTTATATAAAATTACACTTTCATTTGGATGTGATGCCTGGAGATATTTTATGGTGACAATGTGCTTATTACATAGTGCATCTGTTACATGAGGCAAACTTTCTAGCATTATCAATGAAGACTCTTAGGTTAAGCTTTTAATGATCTAGTAGCCAACAGTAAGAGACTCGGGCATTTAACAAGCAGGACGTTGACAATAGAAGAAATAAAAGAAGAATATAGGGAAGCAATGTTCAAAAAATGAAATGGATACTCCTCTAAATTCCAGACCCTGACCCCTGCTTCAGCTATTATTTGAAACCCTAAAGAAGGTGACAGCAAAGTCAACTTCTTTGAGACCTTTGAATTTAAGATCTGTGATACTAAATTGTGAACAGCTTGAGGTGAAAGATGCAGTGGTTTTTAACCATGTTTGTACTCTCAATTTGTATTTAAAATGCTTGCATCCATATTTATAAATTATATTTTTTCTAAAGTATTCTTATCCAAAACAAACACAAATAAAAAAATAAAGTGTCCAGTTTTTCAATAAAACATGTATTAGTCCTATATGTAATTCTTTCTGTATCTTAAGGATGTATCATGATTCATTGTGAGATTTTCTACATTTTGTTGGTAAATTTTGCTAATAAATTTATTTATATAATGGTTCTTGGTCCTTTGAATAAATATGTTATAATTATTTTTCTGGGAGTTGTAATTAAACCTGAAGTTTTAAAATATTTTTACTGCAAATAATATTTATTCCAGTGTTATTTTACTTATTTTCTTTTTTGATCAATCTTTCCAGTGTTTTGTGTTTTTACCTAATCATATAAAAGCTTTAAGATTATGGACACTGTTGATAAACCTCATTCTTAAATCACTGTCGTACTGATTTCTGCTCTTATATTAATTAAATTTCTTTTTCCCTAAAAAAATAAATAAGTTCTGTGATACTATATATTGTTTTTACAATGAACAGTTGGGGGGGTGGATTTGGATGAAATTGGTCAAAAGGTATAAACTTCCAGTTATAAGATAAATAAATTCTGGAGTTATAATCTACAACATGATGACTGTAGTTAACATTTCTGTATGATATATTTGAAATTTGCTAAGGGAGTAGATTCTAAAGGTTCTCATCACAAGGAAAAACATTTTTGAGGGGTAACTATATGAGATGATGAATGTTAACTAGACTCATTGTGGTGATCATTTCGTGCTGCATGTGGGTCACATCATTATGCTGTATACCTGAAATTTGTACAGTGCTGTATGTCAGTTACATCTCTTTAAACCTGGAAAAAATATTCCACTATGGAATATTATTCAGCTTTTTTTAAAAAAAGGAAATCCTGCCACTTGCAACAACATAGATGAACCTGGAGGACCTTATGCTAACTGAAATAAGCCAGACACAGAAATACAAATACTGCATTATCTCACTTATATATGGATTCCAAAATAGTCAAACTCATAGAAGTAGAGAGTAGAATGGTCAATACTTTGGGAATCAGGGAAGGGGCAAATGGGGAGATGGTCAAGGAGTTCAAAATTTTAGTTATGCAAGATAAGTTCTGGAGATAGAATGTACAACAATGTGACCATGTATTGCATACTTGAAATTTACTACATGGGTAGATCTTAAGTGTTCTCACCACAAACATTTTTAAAAAAATTTTTTAAGATTTTATTTATTTGTCAGAGAGAGAACACAAGCAGGGGGAGCTGTAGGCAGAGAGAGAAGCAAGCTCCCTCCTGAGCAAGGAGCCTGATGTGGGACTTGATCCCAGGACCCTGGGATCATGACCTGAGCCAAAGGCAGATGCTTAATGACTGAGCAACCCAGGCATCCCTCCACAAACATTTTTTTAAAAAGAGAAAATGTAGTGACATCACCAAGATGACACCAAGAATGACAACATATTTTTGACTACTCTCCCACACAAGAACAAGTAATAATTATTCAAGAACAAGACAGCACTAGAAGATGGGGGTGAGGCTGAAGCACCACCCTGTACCTGAGAGACCAAGACAGACTACATTACAAGGGTAAGAGTAGCACTACATGTTGACTGCATTGCCCCTCCCCTAGACCAGCCCAGGACCATGCAGAGAAGTCTGTCCTGAACCTCTGATTTCCCCAGTGGGAAAAGAGACCCCAGGGGGACAACTAGCCTCCCCAGCTGGTGGTTCATTTTGTGGGAGCCTCTAATCTGATCTCATACCATAGGGATTGCAGAAGAATGTGCAAGGCTCAGCCACTGGGAATCTGAATGTGACAGGAGAGGAATGGGCTTGCAACAACCAGTACATAGATCTTGGCAGACTGAGTTCATACTGGCAGTGCCCAGGTATTAATCCCAACCAGCAACTTTCTTACCCACAGAACCAAGTCGGGGATGGACTCTCACCCAGGAACTTGGAAGGGTGCAGATGTGCCCGAATTGGATCCTCAAGCAAAGATTTTGCTGGCCCTAGAGCCCAGTTTGTATATGCCTAAGCAAGGTGATGAGTCAGAGCCCTACATGCTGTGGAGAGTGGCTCCATTTGACAAGAGGGCTGGTGACAACTCCTGAAGTTGTGCAGTCCCATGGTGCTCCAGCTGAGAGGCAAGCAGGCAGAGCTGATTGTCCCCAGAGCAAAGCCAGTACAGAGCATGGAGTGTTCCCTTATTGTGCACAGGCAGGGGCAGTAATTCACAGACAATGCTGAGAGTAGCTCCATCCCCTCCCAACCAGAGTGCCTGTTTGGGAAACTGAGGATAACTTAGAGCATCTCCTCTTTCTCCTGCCCAGGCAAAGGGACTGAGTCATAGCCTCACCTGCTGTGGGAAGTGTCTTCTAGCCCCATATGACCATAAGTGCTGGCAAAAACATCTGAAAGTTATGTGGCCCAGCAGTACTCAAGTTGAGAGATGGGCGGACAGAACTGATAGTTTGAAGAGCAAAACCAGTGGCTCTGTTTGGCCAGGGAACTTCACATGTGGGTCAGCTTGAGTTAAGACAACAAAGAGCTTTACCAGCTTTAGAGCAGCCTCTCCCCACTGTGCCCAGGCAAGAAATCTAATTCATAGCCTCATTACTGAATACAGCCTTTAGCCTATCCAACCAGGAACCTTAACCAGAGCACATGAGAAGCTGTGTAGCCCATTCAACTGTCCTCGGCACAATGACTCTTGAACAGAGAGCACAGTCTGTGGTTTCTCCACCTGCAGAGCAAAACAGATGGCCTCACCTGACCAGGGAATTAAGTGCACACTGAAGCCTGATTTGGGCCCCCAAACAATGAGCCATATAGGCCCTGAGCCCTGGCCTGCTGTCTTGCCAGGGTAGGGAAGCTAATTCCCAACCCCATCTATGACTGAATGTAGTAGTACTACAGCCTCACTTGGGTAGGGAACAAGGACAGCAGTCCTACCTAACTGTTCTCTAGTCAGTAACTCACCACCCCCAACCCATCCCCAACCTTAGAGCTCAAACCATTTGCCTTGTCCCAAAGTAGACCGTAATAGTAGACCCCACCTGCTGGAAAACATTACTAACAGACATACCCAGAAACCCAAACTGAACTGACAGGTAAAGAATTGTCTCTGCCAAGTAAATCTGTAAAGTCTGGAAGAGGAGCCTGATTACTCATGCACAGATACCAACATAAGGAATCAAAGATCACAAAAAAATCAGATAAATATGACACCACCCAAAGAAACTAATAAAGCACCAGTAACTGACCCTAAAGAAATGGAGATCTATGAACTGTCAGATAAATAGTCCAGAATAATCCTCTTAAGGAAGTTTAGTGAATTATAAGAAAACGCAGACAACTAAATGAAGTTAGAAAAAAATGCAGGAACAAATGAGAAGTTTGATAAGGAAATAGCAACCATCAAAACAAAACAAAACAAAACCCAGACCTGAAAAATACAATAACTGAACTGAAGAATTCAACAGAGTTTTAAAAGTAGACTCAACCATGCAGAAGAAAGGATCAGCACTCTGGAAGATAGGACATAGGACATTGGAAATTACTTAGAGGAGTAAAATAATAATAATAATGAAGAAAGCCTATAAGATTTATAGGACACAATGAAAAGAAACAATATTCACATTGTGGTAGTTCCAGAAGGAGAAGAGAAAGAGAAAGGGACAGAAGGTACGTTTAAAGCAATAATAGCTGAGAGCTTCCCAAACCTGGAAAGAGAAATGGGTAACCAAATCCTTGAGGCCTAAGCGACCCTAAGTAATTGAGCCTAAATAGGGTAAATAGTATTACACCAATACATAATATAATTAAATTGTCAAAAGTCAAAAGCTAAAGAAAGAATTTTAGGAACAGGAAGAGAAAAGAGAGAAGTTACATACTAGGGAACTCCCATAAAATTAGAAGCAGATTTCTCAATGGAAAATTTTCAGGCCAAGAGAGACAGGAATAACATATTCAAAATATCCAAAGAAAGTAACTATAAACCAAGACTTCTATACCTGGCAAAGCTGTGCTTCAGAAATGAGGGTTGGATAAAGACTTTTCCAAACAAAAGCTAAGGGAGTTCATTACCACCACATCTACCTTACAAGAAATAGTAAAAGGACTTCTTTGAGTGGAAGTAAAAGAATATTAATTAATATCATAAAGACACAAAAAGGTAGTGTAAATCTCAGTGGTAATGGTAAATATACAGTCATAGTGAGATTCTGCAATATGATGCACAATGCAACTCTAGTTTAAAAGTTAAAGAAAAACTAAAGTAGCAAAGGTAACCATAATTCAATAATCAATTACTAGTTACACAATATAAAAACCATGTAAAATGTAACAGCAACAATCTAAAATGTGAGAGGGAAAATAAGTAAAAGTGTAAAGTATGAATTCTATTAAAGTTAAGTTATTATCAGTTTAAAATAGGGTGTTATGAGTTTAGGATATTTTGTGTAAGCCTCATGGTAACCACAAGGGAAAATCTTTAGTAATTACACTAAAAAACACAATAAAGGAATTAAAACATACTGATATCTAAAGATATCAAAACACAAAAAAGAGAGTAGGATAAGAAACAAGGAACACTGGAACTATGAAACAACCAGAAAACAATGAAGAGAATGGCAATAGTAAGTACTTACCCATCAATAATTATTTTATTTAAAGATTTTATTTATTTGAGAGAGAGAGAGAGCACAAAATGGGGGAGGGTCAGAGGGAGAGGCAGACTCCCTCCTGAGCAGCAAACCTGATGTGGGGCTTGATTCCAGGACTCTGGAATCATGACCTGAGCCAAAGGCAGAGCTTAACCAACTGAGCCACCCAGGTGCCCCTCAATGATTATTTTAAAAATAAACAAATTGCATTCTCCAATCAAAAGACATAGAATGGCAGAATGGATAAAAAACAAGACCCAACAACATGCTGCCTACAAGAGATTCACTTTAGCCTTAAAGACACATTTACACTGAGAATAAAGGTAGCAAATGGTAGCAATAACAACAAAAAAACAGGGTTAGCTATATTTATATCAGATAAAATAGACTTTAAACTAGAAATGGTAAAAACTAGACAAAGAAGATCATTATATAATGAGAAAGGGGTCAGTCAAGAAGTGTAACAACTGTAGGGGCTCAGTAGGTCAAGCATCTACCTCTTGGTTTCAGCTCAGGTCACGATCCCAGGGTCATGAGATTATGCCCCAAGTTAGGGTCCATGCCCAGCATGGAGTCTGCTTGAGATTCTTCCCCCCCACTTTCTCTCCCCCTCTGCTCCTCCCCCATCTCTCTCTCTCTCTGTCTCTCTCATAAATAATAAATAAATAAATAAATAAATAAATAAATAAATAAATAAATAAAATCTTAATGTGTAACAACTGTAAGTATTTATGCACCCAACATCAGAGCATCTAAATATATAAAGCAAAAATTAATAGAGCTAAAAGGAGAAATAAACAGTAATACAGTAATAGTTGGGGACTTTAATACCTCACACTCAACAATGGGTAGATCATCCAGGCAGAGAATCAATAAGGAAACAGTGGATTTGAACAACACTATAGACCAAATGGACCTAATAAAATATACAGAACATTCTATCCAACAAGACACACATTTTTCTCAAGCACAGATAAAACATTTTCTAGGATAGAACAACATACATTAGGCCACAAAAAAACTTAGATAATTCAAGAAGATTGAAATCATATCAAGTGTCTTCTCTGACCACAACAGCATGAAACTATACTTTGTGGAACAACCAATGGATCAAAGAAGAAATTAAAGGGAAATAAAGTTTCTTGAGATAAATGAAAATGGAAACACAATATGCCAGAACTTACTGGATGCAGCAAAAGCAGTTTTAAGATGGAAGTTCATAGCAGTAAATGCCTACATTTAGAAGCAAAAAATATCCCAGATAAACAACATAATTTTATGCCTTAGGAACTAGAAAAAGAAGAACAAACTGAGCCCAAAGTTAGCAGCAGAAGAGAAATAACTAAGATTAGAGCAGAAACAAATGAAATAAAGAAATGAAAAACAATAGAAAAGATAAACCAAACTAAGTTTTTTGAAAAGATAACAAAATTGAGAAACCCTTAGCAAGACCAGCCAAGGAAAAAATAAGAAAGGACCCAAATCAACAAAATTATAAATGGAAAAGGAGCACTGGGTGTTATACAAAAACAATGAATCATGGATCACTACATCAAAAACTAATGATGTATTGTATGGTGACTAACATAACATAATAAAATTAAATTAAATTAAAAAAAATAAAAAATAAAATGGAAAAGGAGACATTACAATGGATACCACAGAAATTCAAAGGATCATAAGAGGCTGCTATGAACAACTATATGCCAACAAACTGGACAATCTAGAAGAGATGAAGAAATTCTTAGAAACCTATAACTTACCAAGACTAACTCGGGAAGAAATAGAAAACCTGAACATACCAATTACTAGTAAGAAGATTAAATCAGTAATAAAAAATCTCCCAATGAAATAAAACCCAGGACCAGAAGACTTCATTGGTGAATTTTACTAATTTATTTAAATTTACTTTTAAAGAAGAATTAACACCGATCTTCCTCAAATTCTTCCCAAAAACTGAAGAGGAGTAAACCCTCCCAAACTCCTTTTTTGAAGCCAGCATTGTCCTGATACCAAAACCAAAAGAACACTACTTGAAAAGAAAACTACAGACCACTATCCCTGATGAATATGGTTTCAAGAATTCCCAATAATATACTAGCAAACTGAATTCAGCAGCATATTAAAAGAATCATTCAGCATGATCAAGTAGGATTTATCCCTGGGATACTGGGATATCTCACATTAATAGAATCATATGCTCATCTCAATAGACGCAGAAAAAGCATCTGACAAAATTCTACATCCATTTACAATAAAAACTCTTAACAAATTAGACATAGAAGGAATATATCTCAACATAATAAAGATCAAATATGACAAGCCCATAGCTAACATCATACTCAATGGTGAAAGGATGAAAATTTCTCCTTGAAGATCAAGGATAAGACAAGGGTGCCCTCTCACCATTCCTATTCAACATAGTCCTGAAAGTCCTAGCTAGAGTAATCAGGCAAGAAAAGGAAATAAAAATTATCAGAATTAAAAAGGAAGAAGTAAAATTTTCTTTATTTGCAGACAACATGATTTTATATAGGGAAAATCCTAAAGAATTAAAAAAAACTGTTAGAGCTAATGAATGAATTCAGTAAATTTGCAGGATAAAGAATATACAAAAATCAGTTGTGTTTCTATACACTAGCGATCAAACTTCTGAAAAAGAAATAAATTGTTCCCATTTGCAATAGCATCAAAAATAATAAAATACTTAGAAATAAATTTAACTGCAGAAGCAAAAAAAAAAAAAAATCTCTTCACTGAAAACTCCAAGACGCTGATGAAAAATATTGAAGAAGACACGAATAAATGAAAGGGCATGCTGTGTTCTTGGATTGGAAGAATTAACATTGCTAAAATGTTGATACTACTGAAAGCCATCTACAGATTCAATGAAATCCCTATTAAGATTCCAATGGCAGGGTGCCTGTGTGGCTTTGTCTTCAGCTTCAGTCCTGGGATTGAGCCCACATGGCCGGGGGGGTTCTCTTCTCAGCAGGGAGCCTGCTTTCTCCCTCTCCCTCTGCCTGCTGCTCCCCCTGCCTGTGCTCTCTGTGTCTTGTCAAAAATTAAAGAAAGAAAGAAAAAGAAAGAAAGAAAAAGAAAGAAAGAAAGAAAGAAAGAAAGAAAGAAAGAAAGAAAGAAAGAGAAAGAAAGAAAGAAGGAAAGAAAGGATTCCAATGACATTTTTTATAAAAGGAGAGAAAACACTCCTAAAATTTGTATGGAACCACAAAAGACCCCAAATAGCCAAAAAAAAAAAAAAAAAATCCTGAGAAAGAAGAACAAAGCAGGAGTTATCACATTTCCTGATTTCAAGCTATATAATAAAGCTATAGTCATCAAAACAATATGATAATGGCATAAAAACAGACATAGAGCAATGGAACAGAATTGAGAGCTCAGAAATAAATCAAAGCATAATAGTGACTAATATATGACAAAGGAGCCAAGACTACTCAATGGAGAAAAAGTTTCTTCCATAAATGGGGTAATTGGATATTCACATGTAAAAGAATGAAACTGGAGCCCCATCTTAGACCATTCACAAAAATTAACTTGGAATGGATTACGGATTTATTTTTTTAAGATTTTATTTATTTATTTGACAGAGACACAGTGAGAGAAGGAACACAAGCAGGGGGAGTGGGAGAGGGAGAAGCAGGCTTCCCGCAGAGCAGAGAGCCCGATGCGGGACTGATCCCAGGACCCTGGGAAGGTAGACACCTAACGACGGAACCACCCAGGTGCCCTGGATTAAGGATTTAAATGTAAGACCTGAAACATTGAATTCCTGGAAAAAAAAACATAGGAACAAAGCTCCTTGACATGATCTTGGTAATGATTTTTTGGATATGACACCTGAAGCACAAGGAACAAAAGCAAAAGTAAACAAGTTGGGACTATATCAAACCAAAAAGCTTCTGCACAGCAAATGAAACCATCAACAAAGTGAAAAAACAACCTGTAGAATGGGAAGAAATATTTGTAAACCATATATCTGATACCAAAATGTATAAAGAACACATACAACCTGGGGCGCCTGGGTGGCTCAGTTGGTTAAGAATCTGCCTTCGGCTTGGGTTAGGGTGCTGGCTTGGGTCATGATGTCAGGGTGCTGGGATCCAGCCCCACATTGGGCTCCCTGCTCAGCGGGAGCCTGCTTCTCCCTCTCCTCCCCGCTTGTGATCTCTCCCGCTATCTCTGTCACTATCTCTCTCAAATAAATAAAATAATTAAATAAAGTCTTAAAAAAAAAGAACACATGCAACTCAATTTATCCCAAATAATCCAATTTAAAAATGGGCAAAGGACCTGAATAGACATTTCTCCAAAAAGATATATGAAAGGCTGACAGTTACATTGAAAAGATGCTCAAAATCACTGATTAGGGAAATGCAAATAAAAACCACAGTGAGATATCACCTCATATCTATTGGAATGGCCATAAAAAGACAAGGGATAACAAATGCTGGCATGGATGTGGCAAAAAGGGAAGCCTTATGTACTGTTGGTAGGAATGTAAACTGGTATAGCCATTAAGGAAAACAGTATGGAGGATCCTTAAAAAATTAAAAATAGAACCATATGATCTAGCAATTCTACTTCTGGGAATATACCCAAAGAAAATGAAAACAGTAACTTGAAAAGATATGTGTACCCCCATGTTCATAGCAGCATTATTTACAATATCCAAGACATGGAAACAACCTAAGTGTCCACTAATGGATGAATGGATAAATAAGTTGTATAAGAGAGATATATATAGTGGAATCTCATTCAGCCATAAAAAATGAGGAAATCCTGCCTTTTGTGACAACATGTATGGACCTTGAAGGGATTGCACTAAGTGAAATAAGTCCGACAGAGAAGATAAATACTGTATGCTCTCACTTATATGTGGAATGTAAAAAGAAAAAATTTAAAACCCCAAACTCCTAGAAAAGTAGATTAAACTTATGACTGTGGGAGTGGGAGAAAGAGAATTGGAGGAGGGTTGTCAAAAGGTACAAACATTCAGTTATGAGATAAAGAAGTACTAGGGATGTAATATACAACATAATGAATATAGATTTCACTACTTTGTGATATGTAGGAAAGTTAAGAGACTAAATCTTAGAAGTTCTCATCACAGATAGAAAAAATATTTTCCCTTATTCTTTTTTCTTCTTATTGTATCTGTATTGAGAAAGTGGATGTTAACTCAACCTGTTATAATTATTTCATGATATATGTAAATCAAACCATCATGCTATAAATCTTATTGAGTGATGTATGTCAATTATTTCTCAATAAAACTGGGGGGGAAGAAAAGGGTAACTGTGAAGCTATGCTTGATTAATATGTTAATTAGCTAGATTGTGATTACTTCACAATGTATATCAAAACATCAAGTTGTATATCTTATATATAATTATTTGTCAATTACATCTCAAAGCTGCAAAATTTTTAAAAAAATATTGGCACTCAGTAGAAACTAACATATCACCTCATTTCATAAACATTCTTTTTTTTTTTAAAGCTTTTTATTAATTTATTTGACAGAGAGAGACAGAGTGAGAGAGGGAACACAAGCAGGGGGAGTGGGAGAGGGAGAAGCAGGCTTCCCGCTGAGCAGGGAGCCCGTTGTGGGGCTCGATCCCAGGACCCTGGGATCATGACCTGAGCTGAAGGCAGACGCTTAATGACTGAGCCACCCAGGCGCCCCTCATAAACATATTCTTAATTTGAAACACAGACAGACAGTCTAGTCTTTAAAAGCCTGGCTAACAAAGCGGGAAATATAAGTATAGTAACAAACACAATACTAGGAACAGGGTGCTTGATAAATATTTGCCATTAATTATTACTCTGGACAAGTCATCATTAACTTTTTATGCCTCTGCTTTCCTCTCTAAATCATATAATAACTTCTATAATGTCCTAATTAGCTAAGCCTCAAGAGCTAATGTGTTAGTAGTGTTTGAAAGTGCTCTTGTCCTAGCCTCCACAGAACAGAACTAAATGAAGAATTATGCCTGTTTTTTTTAAGAGAGAAACTAAAAGAGCTGAGAAAAGACATACTTTATCAAATATGTGTTGTACGCTGAACAAAACAGGCTTGCTCTGAAGGATCAACAAAAGAAGTCACAGCATTACAGAAACTTTAGAAGTCACACGCCTTGGAAGTAGTAAAGTCAGTTTGTGATTTGAGGCAGAGGAAGAAAATCTAGTATCTCTGTTGGATGATGTCATCCACTCCCAAATTGCTAGTGTTTTTCCTACTATTTTGAAGCAGGTCCTGCAGGACTTTTTCAGTGACTGCAGTTTCCTTGAGCATGCCACTGAGTGCGACTATTGCCCGGTCTGAGGGCAGCTAGCTCCTGGTTTCCACCTATCACGTGCATACTGCGTGAAAGTCTATTTTAAGAACCCCTTTTGAAAACTTTAAAAGCAGTTGATTTATTTGAAATGGTGAAAACCTTTTTGTCAAGCAAAACTTCAGCTGTGCTTTTAACCTTTTCCATTATGTCTATGGCCCATGCTAAAAGGGTAATTCTTATACGGTAAAATGGAACGAACATGGGGGTTGCTTACAGAAGAGACTGTCCCCATCCATTTGTTCCAAGGATAGAGGAGATCATTGTATTGGAACACCTGTAACCCATTCAGGCACAGAGGCTAGGACGCTCTACTCTAGAATATATGTGGTATTTGGTGAAGAAAGGAGCTCCATGCATCAAATTTTTGTCATCAAAGCCTCAGTCAAGTCCTGGAAGAAGTCTTACCTATTGCTAGGAAAGCCAGGGAGTCCCTTAAAATAATTTTGTCATGAAATGTGAATATATGACATTCTTCTCAACGACACAGAAATTGGCTGACTCTCCCCAAGAACAATCGTGAAGAATGTGATTGAATGTTAAATGTTTTAAAAGCTTTTGTTATTATTTTTGGAAAGAAAACAAAGTCCATTCTAAGAACAGTATGACAGGGAAAAGCCCATTCAAGTCTTCTTTGGTAAATTACTGAGGTGAATTTTTAAATGTTGCTAATGATTATGAGAGAAGAAGTTTAAGAGAAACAGCTATGTAAACTAACCGGTGATCGAGGAAGTGTTTCTGCAAATAAAGTGGGGGCGGGTGGGCAGGGGTAAGCTTTATCAATTTTTCTGAAGGCAGTAATCCACAAAAAACAAGAAACAATGTAAAGCTCTTTTGAAGGTTGCTTCCTCTGATAATCTTTTAAAAATTGTTACAGGGGCGCCTGGGTGGCTCAGTTGGTTAAGCGACTGCCTTAGGCTCAGGTCATGATCCTGGAGTCCTGGGATCGAGTCCCGCATCGGGCTCCCTGCACAGCGAGGAGCCTGCTTCTCCCTTTAACCCTCCCCCACCATGTACTCTCTCTCTCAAATAAATAAATAAATCTTTAAAAAAAATTGTTACAGATGTTACACATGACATGAATGTTGCTATGGGTAAAGACGACCCCTCAGTGTCAACTTTCAACGAAGACAAACAACCTTCTCAATGAAATTTTCTTTTGAGCAGAATTAAAGCTAACTTTGTTTTCTCCAGTTTACTTTTTTTTTCCAGAATAAAGCTGTTATTCTTTGTGTGAAAAAACAAGAAGGACATAAATCTTAGTAAAGATTTTTTATGTTTGTTATACAAGGAAAATCAATATTCAATGTAATAAAAATAATTGTATGTGAATATTTTGGTGCATGTTTTATGATCCTTTTCTCCAGAGAGACTATCTATAGTTTTCATTTGATTCACATGAGGGTCTGGCTCCACTTCTTATACCTCAAAGTTTATGAATTACTAACATAGAGTATCAGAGTACTCTTCAGATCAACAACCTTTCCTTTGAACTCCCAATAACCTAATTGTAATCAACACTCCTTTGGTGTCTTTAATATCACTTTTAGTATTGAATATATTTTTTAGGTTTATCTCATCTTTATAACATACATCCTAAGGGTAGAGGGATGCCTTTTCTCCCAGTTTAACTGGCTGTCCATGGCAAATTTTTACTTGTTTGCTAGCTAATTTTTTTAAATTCTATTTTAGGACCAAATAATGTGGTGATACATTAATGGACTGATGCATGTATTGTACTGATAAGAAAAGTGTGCTAATTTTGCGCTTTTGAGAATTTGAATTACATTGGCCACAGATTGGATCCTAAGCACCTACTTCAATTGTGTATATCTAATGTAAGTTCTAAGTATTTTAACTTTATAGTATACCTTCCTATTCCAGTAAGGGCAAATGCCCCCTGATTTTTGCCCAGATTTTCCTCAGCACCTAGAATTTTGCTTTGCACATAGTAAGTTCTCAACAAGTATTTATTAAATGGGGCAATTGTAACAGTTCAATGACAGATTCAATGACAGGTGGGTTGCCCAAAAAATGTAGCCTTTAATAATATAGGTGCAAGGACAGGATGAAGAATGCATGGTACTGATTTTACTACTAACTTAGCTTTGCCTTACTTTTTCTCTCTTCCTGTTCAAGTTTTTGGTTGAAGGGATAAGCAGGACATAAAACAATAAAGGTTAAGGGGCACCTGGGTGGTGCAGGTGGTTGAGTGTCCGACTCTTGCTTTCTCTCAGGTCCCGATCTCAGGGTCATGAGATCGAGCCCTGAGTTGGGCTTTGCATTCAGTGTGCAGACTGCTTGGAACTCTCTCTCCCTCTTTCTGCCCCTCCCCGCACCACTCGCTTTCTTGCTCTCTCTCAAAATAAATAAATAAATATTTTTAAAATAATATAGATTGAAAACTGTGGCTAAAAGCTCTGTCACCATTGACGCTGGTAAGGATATTGGTATTTCTATACCAAACTGTATTTATACATCAAAGAGACGTTTTTACTTCTCCATCAAATCTGGTCATATGTACAACAAATACAGTAAACAAAACTAATTTTTTTAAAGATTTTATTAATTTATTTGACAGAGAGAGACACAGCGAGAGAGGGAACACGAGCAGGGGGAGCGGGAGAGGGACAAGCTGACTCCCCACTGAGCAGGGAGCCCGATGTGGGGCTTGATTGCGGGACCCTGGGATCATGACCTGAGCCGAAGGCAGACGCTTAATGACTGAGCCACCCAGGCGCCCCAAGAAGCCCATTTTTAATGTCTCTATTCTATTTAATTACATCAGAAATGGAGCTCTGTGAACATAACAGAGACCCTGAAGTCACACAGCCCCAGGTATGAATTCTGGCTCTGTGTGAGCCTGTGCGAATGATTAGCTACCCTCAGTCTCCATTTCCTCATCTATAAAATTGGGCAGCATGACAGTGCCACCTCCAGGGGGGTGGGGGCGGCCGTGCGGGAAGGCCAGTGAGACAATCTCCCAAGAGGTGGCACTCATTATGTGGATACATTTATTGTAGACAGGGCCCCGCTCTCAGCCTGACGATATAAAAAACTCCGTTTCATCAGCACACGAAGAAGCCATTTCCAGACAGAGGCCCACATGAACCAACTTAGAAAGGCAGATAGATAAACCAGAATGCCAACTTATCAATTTACCATAAGAAATTATTTGGAGTAGGGGCGCCTGGGTGGCTCAGTTGGTTGAGTGTCTGATTTCAGTTCAGGTCATGATCCCAGGGTCTTGGGATCAAGCCCCATGTCGGGCTCCCTGCTCAGTGGAGAATCTGCTTGTCTCTCTGCTCCTCTCCTGCTTGTGTTCTCTCTCTCTCTCTGTCTCTCAAATAAAGAAATGAAATCTTTTTAAAAAGTATTTGGAGTAACTATTCAAATAACTAGCACATTTCTCCCTGTGTGCGGCTATATTTGGGAAGTAAAATCATAACTAGAGGATTGCTTGAGGTCATGCAAGAGGACTGGGGCTTCCTCTTGCCGGTTGCGATGGCCTGGCCGCTGGGAAACCCTTCAAAGACAGGGCCTTGGATGGCCACTGACAAGGCTTATTTCTGCCTCCTGGGATGAGTCTGTACATCTTCACTTTGTTCCACTGCATACTGATGTCTCTGAGGGCATCCTATTTTCCTCATTTGCAATGTCTTGGGGAAAGACTGAGCTCAGCCCCTGAAATATTAACAACAAAGAGAATAACCCCTCCCTCATCAGCGCAGCCTGCTGGGCAGCTGCGAGGGTCTCTCTGGCCCTCAAGATCTGGGTCAACGGCTTAACTCCCCCGAGTTCATAGGCTGTGAAAGTCTAAGCCCGTCGCAGATTCCAGCAAATCCCCGAGCGGTTTGTGTCCTTGGGGTACCCTCCTCCTGTTTACTCACGACTACTGCTCAGCATTGTTTCAACCCAGACGGGAACCACAGCTTCTTTACCGATTTCCCCGGAAAAATTGCATTCACACAAAACATTCTTTCCCTCCCCTCCTCCATACTCCCGCTTCTCTCCCGCCCCTCCCTCTCCAGAGCGTCAGACAAGTTCCTCTCCTTGACTCACCCCCTGGAGCTTCCACTCCCTCTCTGGAGCCTCCTCCGCAGCTGAAGCCCAGGCCTAGGGAGGGATTTCACCTTTTAACTTCTAACGACTGAGCCACCCAGGCGCACCGCCAAAGCTTATTTTTTATTGCATACTTATTATGTGCCAGGAACAATGTTAAAAACTTTAATCGGGGGTGCCTGGGTGGCTCAGTCTGTTAAGCATCTGCCTTCCGCTCAGGTCATGATCCCAGGATCCTGGGATCGAGCCCCGCATGGGGCTCCCTGCTCCGCGGGAAGCCTGCTTCTCCCTCTCCCACTTCCCCTGCTTGTGTTCCCTCTCTCGCTGTGTCTCTCTCTGTCAAATAAATAAAGAAAACCTTTAAAAAAAAATAAATACTTTAATCGTCTCATTTAATACTTAAAACAATCATGTGAAGTAGATACTCTGATTATCCTCATTCTATAGATGAAGAAATAGGACTTAGAGATGGCTAAGTATTCCACCTATTATCACTCCCATAAGGTGAAACTGGGATTTGCATCCTGGCACATCTGGATCCAGACCCAACGCTATTGACTACTGCAGGTCTTTTCCTTTTAAGTTGAGGCATGGCAATGGCAAGAAGCTGTCTCTGTTTCTGTGTTAACAAAGTCAATGTCATACTTTTCATTGGCTAGTGAGAACTTTGAGGGACAAGAAACTTTTCTTTCCTAAAGCCTTGTGTGTGTGTGTGTGTGTGTGTGTGTGTGTGTGTGTGTTAATGTGGAAGATTAATTCCTTAGTACTGCCTCATATTTTAGTGTGTGTAGCTGTTAATAAAATGTGGAGCAGTATTTGAAATTGAAGTGTACAATGTCATTTTTATCCTTATTTTTTCATTTTAATAGATAAATTTCAGATGTATTTCAGGATTACCATAAATGTCCTTCTTCATGACTCTAAAGGGTCAATGCCAAGTACAGTTTTTTCAAGATTAGGATTTTCAGCATATCAATTTCCTATTATTCCATTTGAGAATAATAAATTGAGAACCTCACAATAGTATACTTTGATTTCTCCCCTCCAGTCATTTACACATTGTTGAGTATGTTTTTCTTGCATACATATTAAACTTATACATGTACTATTTAGGTCTACATATATTATAAACCCCCACTACAGTGTTATTGTTTTAGTTTAAATGGAATATTTTTTTAAAGATTTTATTCATTTATTTGACAGAGAGAGAGAGAGAGAGAGACGGTGAGAAAGGGAACATAAGCAGGAAGAGGGGCAGAGGGAGAAGCAGGGAGCCCGACACAGGGCTCGATCCCAGGACCCTAGGACTATGACGTGAGCTGAAGACAGACGCCCAACGACTGAGCCACCCAGGCACCCCATAGTTTAAATGGAATTTTAATGCACAGAGATTTACATAGGAGGCTAAGTACTCAATAAATCTTAATATTCTTTTTAGAGTGTGTATTATCTGTTTTGCCTCCCTGAATAGTTTAAAAGTAGCATTTTGCATAAAACACAACCAAATAAACCCCTCAAAAAATACTCAAAAACAGTTGAGATCTGATACACACTATTTTAATAAAAATTAACTAAACATGTATTAAAGAAGGTTTAAAAATATTAAGTTTCGGGGGGTGCCTAGGTGACTCAGTCAGTTAAGTGTCCGACTCTTGATTTCAGCTCAGGTCATGATCTTAGGGTTTTAAGATGGAACCCTGAATCAGGCTCCACGCTCAGCAGGGAGTCTGCTTAGGATTCTCTCTCTCCCTCTCCTTCTGTCCCTCCCCCCATTCTCTCTTCCTCAAATAAATAAAATATTTTAAAAAATATTAAATTTTGGCACACACACACACAAACCTGGAATGTACTATAAGAAACTCTGAATTTTTATTATGATTTTTAAATTACATCTCTGTTCTTTCTTTACCATTGATTTGGCATTTGAAGTATTCCTTCAAAGTAGCTGTGACTTAATATTTTAAAGGAAAACCGTATCCCCAAACATACTACAATGGAGGAAATTCCCTCCTTTCTCCTTAGACTCAGGAAAAGTCGGGGGGAAATTCACTGAAAGAGGCCACTTAGTGGCCCAAAATCACACTAATAACACAAATAACTAAATCTACTCCTTCTCACCATCTTCCTGATGCTGTCAAGTATGAAACAGGTCATCATATTGGATCTATGAGATCTGAAAAAGAATTGCACAATGACACACCGAAGGTATCTGATGAAAATACAATTCCTTTTCTTAATCTCTGGAGACCTAAAAATACACACAAATACCATATTTGGTTTGGTTTGTACATTGTATAGGCATGTGAAGACTGTCTACTAGTAATTGATTTCAAGGTAAGAATTCGGCCTGCTAATCTGGCTTGCATAATTTCTGAGAAAGAGGTCTACAATGATATTATTCTTGACAAAAATAGCACGAATTCTAAGTAATTTAAAGACAGGAAACATATGGTATTATTCTTTATATTC
This sequence comes from Eumetopias jubatus, assembly GCF_037043125.1. Lineage (NCBI taxonomy): Eukaryota > Metazoa > Chordata > Mammalia > Carnivora > Otariidae > Eumetopias > Eumetopias jubatus. Next base: position 75,241,085 of record NW_028274814.1, on the reverse strand, counting down.
TCCACAGCACCTCGGCACGATGCTCCACGTGGAATAGGTTCTTAGTATTTGTTAAATACACACATCAGCAGATCTCTTGTACATGCTACTGCTATCTGGTCTGTTTCTTTTTATTTGCTTATTGATTGAATTTATTAGCTATATTTGGAAAAATTCTTTCAAAACATTAAACTTAAAACATTAAAGTCCTCTTTATGATTCTGTAAGACATATGGATCTTAGATATTTCTGTATTTTGTACGGGGGCATATATAGGGCAGGCCATTGTGAAGACCCAGCACTTACTTTCATCCTGATGCGCCAAAACAGTTTTAGGCAAAGGTAAGATTTTGATAGGATTTAACCATTTAAGTGTTTTTGGTTTATTTTGACCTAATTCCACAGGTGAACTCAAGAATTTGAGCATGCTAAATATTCAAATTAGAGTCAGGTGCATAGTTATAAACAGATGCTCAATAAATATTGCACTTGATAACAATGCTAAAAAAACGGGTGGTATAAGATTTACTCTGTTGAAGGTGACTACCAACCATACAATTTTCGTCCTAGTTTTCCAGTGGATTCTTTTTCCTTAGTTGTTATAATTCCTTACTCTTGTAAAGCCCTTTTAATATAAAACAGCGATTTCCAATTTGCATTTATCATATTCATGACTAAGGATTGACATTCCCCCCCAATGAATAATCCAATTGAAAAATGGACAGGAGATGTGAATAGACATTTTTCCAAAGAAGACATACAGATGCCCAGCAGACACTTGAAAAGATCACTCAACATCACTCGGCATCAGGGAAATACAAATCAAAACCACAGTGAGAGACCACCTCACACCAGTCAGAATGGCTAAAGTCAACAACACAAGAAACAACAGGTGTTGGCAAGGATGTGGAGAAAGGGGAACCCTCTTACACTGTTAGTGAGAATGCAAACTGGTGCAGCCACTCTGGAAAACAGTATGGAGGGTCCTCAAAAAGTTAAAATAGAACTATCCTATGATCCAACAATTGCACTACTAGCTATCTACCCAAAGAATACAAAAATACTAATTCAAAGGGATACATGCACCCTGATGTTTATAGCAGCATTAAGTACAACAGCCAAATTATGGAAACAGCCCAAATGACCATTGACTGATGAATGGATGAAGATGTGGTGTGTGTATATATATACACACATATATATATATACACACACACTATATATATAGTGTGTATACACACACACACACACACACACACACAATAGAATATTACTCAGCCACAAAAAAGAATGAAATCTTGCCATTTGCAAGATTTCACTTATGCTAAGTGAAATAAGTCAGGCAAAGATAAATACCATATGATTTCACTTATTGTGAATTTAAGAAACAAAACAAACGAGCATGGGGGGAAAAAGAGAGAGAGAGAGAAACCAAGAAATAGACTCTTAACTATAGAGAACAAATTGCTGATTACCAAGCAGGGAGGTAGGTGGGAGGAGGGGTTAAATAGGGGGTGGGGATTAAGGAGTGCACTTACAATGAGCACCAGGTATTGGATGTAAGTGTTGAATCACTAAATTGTACACCTGAAACTAATGTTACACTGTATGTTAACTGGAATTTAGATAAAAAGTTAACAAAAAAAAAAAAAAAGAAAGACATGTTTCCATCTTCTTTCTTATTCTGGTTGCTGTAGAAATGAAGATGTTAATATATCTACAGAGCTGCCATGGATGGTTCCACAGGTTGAGCTCTGTACAACTCCAGGGGGTGTTACTCATATAGACTACAAGAATGAAGCCCTCCTCCCTTCCCCGTCATAATTTGGGTTCCCACAGAAACAGACCCCAAGACAAGGATTTGGGAGTGAGAATTTATTTGGAGAATAGGGAAAACAATAGGGCAGGAAAGTGGGGAAGTGTTGCCAGGAAAGGAAAGTAGCTAATAAAGAGTGCATTATAAAGTCAGCTAGTGACTGGCTGTAGCTTAATTCTACAGGGAAACTCCGGGAAATAGTTAAAAATACGTGCCTCAGAATGACCCCAACTGAGAGATGAGGAAGCTGCAGTATTTATAACACTCCTGAGACACTGGATGAGAACTTTTAGGGTGGGTGTGGGAGTATTGACTCCTTGGTACCTTGGCCTGCTGGATGCAAGGGCCGGGGCTTTCTATCTTCTGGAATGGTGGCAGGAGTGGAGCGAAGGAGACTTCAGGGGCAAAGACTCAGACTGGGAGTAGTCAGAGCACAACCAAAGGCCAGGGCGCTGCGAAGTGGGCTACTATCCCCTAGAGTTGGATAAATACAGCCCTTACAATAGCAGGTTGTGCCTTGTATATATCATTATTTAATCTGATATTTTAATTCCATGTCATTAATCCAATTTTTCCTTTTTATTCTTTTGTGTCTTCTAGGCAAGTTATTAAATATTGTATTTATTGTGTATGGTTGCCAGGCACTGTTCAGTGTCCAATTATTGTTTGACAAATGTTGCATTACGCAATACTATCTGCTTGGAATAAATGTATTAAGAGCTGTCATCCTGAGTTGTGACATATATGGCCTACATTTTAAAAGTTTCTCTTGATTACTTTTTTTCCCTCTGTAGAAATCTTAAATATGTCTTTTGAATTCAGCCCTACTTAATTCTCTAGGGTATAACCATGGTTTCATTACCTTACATTTCTTCAGCATTTCTTCTCGCATCCTCAAAGACTTAGTAAAAAATGTTATATATATGCTCATAATAAAGAAATAAAATCGAATCAGAGTGTAACCATTAGCCTCACTCCAATTCCCCATTACCATCACCCCTCAGAGGTAGATCTGCTTAATGCTCTGGCTCCAAAATTTTATATTTGTGTGACTCCGGACAAGCTATGTTACCTGTCTGTGCCTCAGTTTCCTCAGCTGTAAAACAGGGATAATGAAGTTTCACTCCTCATAGGCATGAATTTATGGAGAGAATTTATGGAGATAATTCAGGTGTAACTCTTAGGACAGAGGTTAGCACGTAATGTGTGTTTTATACATGTTAGCTACTATTATATCTCTTTCCCACATATGTAAATGCATGTCAGGTTTTTTTTTTCCCACACAAATGGGGCTATACAATACAAGCAGTTTTGACATTAGCTTATCTATACATCTACCTTGTTCTTTTTAATAATTTCATAGTATTCCAGGCCTGTATTAGTGGACCATTTTGTAGTTTTATAATGTTTGTCACTATATGCAAGGTAATTACCTACATAAATTGAAAAATAGGATTTTTATACTGCTTTTATCTCCTGATACTCAGAATTTAGCATACATTGGAGTTTTCTCACTTTGTTATAATTGTCTGCCTCTGGACTCTGATGGTTATTGCTTATGAATATTTGGACTGCAAGATGATAGATAGATAGATAGATAGATAGATAGATAGATAGATGATAGAATCTATTGCATCAATTAGAATTACGTTTGTTTGCAAATAACAGAAATCCAAAAGAGCAGTGGTCGAACAAGACAGAATATTTCTCTTTTAGGTATAAGTCTAGATATTCTGTGTGAATGCTACCTTCAAAGTTGCACAAAGCCCAACTTATGAGCTCCAAGAAGACTGTTCGGGCTCCAGCCATCACATCTGCATTTCAGTCAGCAAGAAAGAAGAATGAACAAAGAAGAGGGGGCAAAAGGCACACCAGCTACTTTTATTTAAATGTGTATGATAAAATACACACACATAAAATCGACCATTTAAGCCATTTTTAAATGTATGGTTAGGTTAGTGGCATTAAAAGGTATTCATATTTTTGTGCAATCATCACTAACATCCATCTCCAGAATTACTTTTCCATCTTCCCAAACAGAAACTCTGTCCCCATTAGACAATAACTCCCCATTCTCTCCTCTCCTCAGCCCCTGGCAACCACCATTCTACTTTCTGTCTCTATAATTTGGCTACTCGAGGTATCTCATATGAGTAGAATTAGACGGTATTTGTCTTCTCATGACTGTCTTATTTCACTTAGCATCATGTTTTCGAGGGTCATCCATGTTGCAGAGCATGTCAGAACTTCCTTCCTTTTTTGGGCACCTGCCCAAAAAAGCGTCTGCCTTCAGCTCAGGTCCTGATCCCAGGGTCCTGGGATTGAGTCCCCCATCGGGCTCCCTGCTCAGCAGGAAGCCTGCTTCTCCTTCTCCCACTCCCCCTGCTTGTGTTCTCTCGCTGTGTCTCTCTGTCAAATAAGTGAAATCATAAAAAAAAAAAAAGAATTTCCTTCCTTTTTAAAAAAGATTTATTTATTTATTTGAGAGACAGAGACAGAGAGCAGGGGGGAGAGGCAAAGGGAGAGAGAGAGAATCTCCAGCAGACTCCCCACTGAGCATGGACCCCAATGCAGGGCTCTGTCTCACGACCCTGAGATCATGACTTGAGCCAAAATCAAGAAATCAAGAGTCGGACTCTTACCCGACTGAGACACCCAGGCACCTCTCCTTCCTTTCTAAGGCTGTTACATTTTGTTTATCTGTGTGCCCATCAACGGACAAGTGGGTTGCTTCTACCTTTTGGCTATTGTCAATAAGGCTGCTGTGAAACATGGGTGTCCAAATGTCTGTTTGGGTCCTTGCTTTCAATTCTTTTGGATATTAACCCACAAGTGGAAATGATAAATCATATGGTAGTTCTATTTTTAGCTTTTTGAGGAATAGCCATCTGTTTTCCATAGTGGCTGTACCATTTTACATTCCCACCAGCAATGCACAAGGGTTACAATTTCTCCATATCCTCACCAAAATTTGTTATTTTCCGATTTTTTGATAATAGCCATCCTAATGCACATGAGGTGGTATCTCATTATGGTTTTGATTTGCATTTCCCTAATGATTAGTGATATTGAATATCTTTGCAGGCACTTACTGGCCATTTGTTTATCTTCTTTGGAAAAATGTCTATTTAACTCCTTTATCTATTTTTTAATTGGATTTTTTGTTGTTATTGAATTCTAAGAGTTCTTTATATATTCTGGGTTAGTGGCATTAAAAGGCATTCATAATTAATTCATTATCAGATATATGATTTGCATGGGCTGCATTTTCACTCTGTTGATCGTGTCCTTTGATGCATGAAAGGTTTTAATTTTGATGTAATCCAATTTATCTATTTTTTCTTTTGTTGCTCGTGCTTTTGTTGTCATATTCCAGAAATCACTGCCAAATCCCATGTCATGAAGCTTTTTCCCTATATTATCTTCTAAGAGTTTTATAGTTTTAGCTCTTATGTTTAGGTCTTTGATACATATTGGATTAATGTTCATACATGATGTTAGGTAGGGTCCAATTTCACTCTTTTGCACATGGATATCTAGTTTTCCCAGCAATATTTGTTTGAGAGACACCAACTACCTTTTATTAAAAGGGTTCTGTAAACTGTCACATAATACTTTTAATTACATCCCATTGGCCAGAACTTAGTCACAGGGTTTCACTTAGCTGCAAAGAAGGTTGGCAATTAAAGTAGAAAAAGCTATTTTAACTAAAAATAAAATTAAAAACTTTGATATTTTCCTTTTCTTCTTTGATTATCTCAAAGATGCTACAAAATAGTGTTGTACAATGATGTACAAGGTGTCTGCATTAATTCTGAGAGCAGGATAGTAGCATTTTTTTAAAAAATACTTTTATTTATTTATTTGAAAGAGAGAGACACAGCAAGAGAGGGAATACAAGCAGGGGGAGTGGGAGAGGGAGAAGCAGGCCTCCCGTTGAGCAGGGAGCCCTAAGTGGGGCTGGATCCCAGGACCCTAGGATCATGACCTGAGCGGAAGGCAGACACTTAACCAACTGAGCCACCCAGGCGCCCCAGGACAGTTGCATTTTATACACGTGATATATTCTTAAATGTCAGTATAATATCCCAATAGGAATTAATGTAAAATAAATGGTGGTGGGGGAGCTGGTAGGGCTGGAATGCTTTAACAGAGCCTATAAATCTATTACAGTGATACTGATCTTGCTGCTGAGGCACCAGTATTATTATTTCCATTATTTCCATTATTCTTGCCCAGATACTCGAGGATTTTTAAAGGTTAAAGATGTATCTGCTACATTTAAGTGTCTCGGCATCATTTCTAATATTTTACAGTGTACTCTATTCTCAACAAACAATATTGGCTGTTGTAGAGTTTGGCCTTCTTCAGAGCAATTTGTCACATTTAACTTTTCCTACAAAGTTATTGATATGGGAGCGTTTTCAAGCACCAACATCAGCACTTGATGGCACTTTTTTGGCTATTAAAAACAGTTTCACATTAAAATAATGGTGCATGTTAAGCAGCAACATGGTCACCGAAATTATTCCATTCCAAACCATATAACTGGGGTGTTCCTAGTGCATGAGGGATAGACAGCTAGACATTTCTGTTGAGTAGTCATAGTGACAAAAGAACGAAAAATATTTACTTGCCTACTAGCTCTGGAGTCATGCAATTTTTAATAGTTACACAGTTCTTGATAATTTTTAAAGCGATTTTAACTTAGCATCTAAAATGAGACTTTATTAATGTTTCTGATGTGCTATTTCAACTTTGCATAAAGTGGTGCTATACTGTGTCTTGGTGTATCTTGCGTTTTGGTCATGTGATTGATGAAAGAGAAATAGATACATGAAGTATGTAAGTTTAAAAAGCCCTATTTTTAAAGGAACCCAATTTGCTTTAAAATATGGGGGCTGGAGCTGGGGGGGTGAGGGGGGATATAGATGAAACAAAATTGGCCATAGATTGTAATTATTGAAGTGATGAACACATGGGAGTTTATTATATTTTTCTCTTCATTTTGTGTATGTTTGAAAATTTCCATGATAAAAAGTTAAAAATAAAGAAGGCTTGTTCTGTTAACATGAAGTTATACTTAATTGGATTGGTCTCCTCCATCTTCATTTTTCTATCAGAAAAATAGAAAAAGGTGGGGAGGGCAGGGTAGCATACATACATTTGTCAGAGAGCTCTTTTGAAAGGGATGGGCATTGTTTGTGAAACTGACCACCTGAGGGCAATGAAATTTTTACTCTAAATCTAAACTTGAATACTCTAAGACCCTATAGAGGTTTCCTGTGGAAGGAGGTAAACCCCATTGACAGTGTGTGGCATCCTGATATTAGATGAAGAACTTAGCTCAGGTGTCACAGCATCAGGTGGAGGCCTGTGAGTATTCCTGATAGACAGAAACCAGGGAAAGAAACTATATTTAATTCCTGGGATTCACCCTCACAGCTTTCCCTCTAGACTCAGAGAATTGTTTCTTCTCCTGTTCAAAGTTAACTCCCACACCTAAACTGTTGATCACATTCATTCCATCTCCTGTGGGATTTTACTACACCAATTGTTCTCATTCCCTCTCTCGTATCTTCGGCTTTTCTATCGACTGGCCTCTTCCCCACAGCAGGAAAGTGTGTTCAGATCTCCTGTAACTTCCTGTCCTCATGTAGCCAAGACTGCCCGAAGGGGGCACCTGGCTGGCTCAGTGGGTAGCATGGGACTCTTGATCTCAGGGTCACTGAGTTCAAGCCCCACGTTGGCCATAGCGTTTACAAAAAAAAAAAAAAAAAAAGACCCCAGCCCCCTTTCCCCTTCCATTCCTAAATAATTCCTCAAAATAATTGTATGTACATCTTTCCTTCTAGGTCTTAAACTTTATTTTACCGTAATTAGACCCCAACCACCACATTCCTAAAACTGCAATGGTTAAGACCACTAACTACCTAATAAAGAAATCCAATGACCAGTTTTAATTCCTTGCCTTCTTTAATCTCTCTAATTGCTTTAAAAAAAAACTATAAGCCAGACACACCTTTATGTGCTTTATAAAGTTTAGCTCATTTAATCCTATAACAACCCTATGAGGTAGTTACCACTATTATCTCCATTCTGTAGATATACAGAAAGATTGAGTAATTTGTCCAGGATCACCACCATCTACTCATTTATTCTTTTAATGTTTTTGTTTGGTTGATTGGTTTCTGAGATGACAGCTGGGGTAGTCATAATAGGGCACCCCCCCAGCCCCCTATGACTTAATCCCTGGAACCTGTGAATATGTTAGGTTACATGGCAAAGGGGAATTAAGTTTTCAAATAGATTAAAATGACTAATCAGCTGATAGGGAGAAGAACCTGAATTATCCAGGTGAACCCAATATAATTACAAGGGCACTTAAAAGTGGAAGAGGTAGGGGGTAGGGGGGCAGGGGGCAGGGGGGCAGGGGGGCAGGGGGGCAGGGGGGCAGGGGGGTAAAATGTAAAAGGAGAGCCTGGAAGAAGGTGGTATGATGGCAGAAGCAAGAGTGATGTGGCACGATATGACGAGGACTGGACTTGGCTGTTGCTGGTTTTGAAGACTGGAAAAAGCCAAGGAATGCCAATGACCTCCAGGAGCCAGAAGAGGCAAGGAAATGGATTCCCCTCTAGAGTCTCTAGAATGGAATGCTCCTCTGCTGACACCCTGGGTTTAGACCAGCAAGACAGAGGTTGGACTTCTAAAGCTACAGAACTGTGAGGTAAGTTTGTGTTATTATAAGCTCCTACAGTTGTGGCGATTTGTTACAGCATCAATAGGAAGCTCATACAATAGCCTATCTTGGCTGTCCTACTTTGTCCATTTCTTCCCAGGGTCCTTTCCTGGTTCGTCTTACTCTGATACTCTAATGGTTGTCCCTCAGAGTTCTGTCTTTAGCACCTGTTCTTATCACATACATTTCCTCTGGGTAATATTACCCATCCTCATGGTCTGGACCACCATTTATACTCTGATTTTCAAATCTCTAATTCTAACTGCCCAAAAATCCTGAACTTGAGACCTTTATATAGGTCTGACAGATTCTAAGATTTTCTACCTCAAAATCTAACAGGCCACTCAAACTTATTTTATAGCCTCCTTTTAAGAAGCATCAGTTCCTCCTATATTTTCTGTTTAGGATATATACTTCGATCTATAGATAGATAGATTGATATTAACCCAGAAACGCAGAAGTCATTGTTATCTTTCTTCTTTCTCTTCCTTTAAAACCCACCAGTAGATAAGTCCTGTTAATTGCACCTGTTTGATATACGTGCAACCGATTTCCTTCTTTCCATCCTACACCACCCTCCTCCATCATTACTTGCCTGGTTCTTATTACTTTCCTGGACTATAACTGCTGCCTTCTGACTTTCTGCCTAGCCTGTGCCCTGTTGCTCACCCCTCCCTAACTTTTTTCCACATAGCCACCACAGGTACTTTTCAAAACACAAATCTAACCATGTTACTTCATTGCTTAAGATTCTTTAGTGTTTACTCACTCCCTCAAATGCAAAACAAGGCAAAATAAGATCCGGCCCCAGCCCAGCTCTCCAGTCTCATGTGCTCTGGTCATACTGAAGTACCTAATGGTTTCCTGTTGAGCTGTGCTCTTTACTGCTTGGTGCTTTTGCAATACTATTCTTGCTGCTTGGAACACTGTCCTTGTCTTTTCACCTACTGTTGGCTCAAGCATTACCTCATGTGTGAAGCCTTTCTTGTTCTTCTCAGGTAGAATTAAACACACCCTTGTTCTTCTGTACTTTTCTCTTAGAGTAACTTTTAGTCACTATTGTATTTCTTCTCCTGTCTACCTTCCCCATGAAACCTTGGAGCTCTTGGAGAGTTAAGGAGGCTTTATTCACCTTTCCATTCCTGCCATCTAGCATAACGTCTAGTGTATGTATAAGACATGTATTCATTATTGAACACATGAAAGACTTCTTGAGACTAGACTCAGAGGGAGGCAGAGAGGTGAGGGGCTCTTAGAAAACCTGCCAGAGGACATAAAATACTGCTGATGCAGAGAATGTTGTGAACTTGAGTTTAATAAACCTTTGTGGTCCAGTCACTAATTTGGAAAACTAGTCCATACTCCCTATGCCTAGGTCAATATCTGGCAGATAGTACAGACAATACATAATTAAGAAATATGTACTCAATGGATTTGTAAAGTCCATTTAGTACATTGGATATGTAAAGTGGGTATACAGGCACTGAAGGATGTGCGGTGAAGACAGGGAGATGTGTGAGCGAAGGAGAAAAACCTGGCAGACAAGGAGACCCAGTGAAATGTCTCAGTGGTCCAAGTGTGAGATATTGAGGGCCCAGACCAGGAGGTGGTATGGGATTAGAATGGAAAAGAGCTGTGTGAAATGAAGGAAGGCTCATCAGGAGAACTTAATGAGTGAGTCCATACAGAAAAGAAAGAAAGAATGAAGAATGATTCCAAGATTTTGAATGTCAGGGACATGACTAAATGAAGCAAGCCAAGGAAAGGGAGCTGGCTTTGCAATAAAGTGGAAGGCTAGCTTTCCCAAAGTTTTAGAAGATTGTGATAGAAATAGGAGGCCTCATGGCCCTTTTAAAAACTTGATTAAGATAAACAGATTTTTCCATAAACTCTAATAGTTCTCTTGTGTAATCTATAAATTAAGCATTACCATAGTTTTCTTTACTCTTTTCTCAAATTACAAAATAAATACATGACTAATAGAACTTGGAAAACACAAAAAGAAAAAAATTATCCATAATTCTGTCAAACAACTCTAACAATCAAAGTCAAAATTTGGGGATACATCATTTGAATAATTTTCTGATGGATTAATGCCTCTTACACACTGTTTTTCCCTCAGAAATACCATTATTTCTTCAACATTCATATTCTTTGAATTATTTTTTAAAATTTTGTATATATTTCCCTGTTCTAAAAATACTGATAGTTCTGAATTACCCTTTACACAGGATTATATTTTCATAAGATCTCTCCATTCTAATCCCCCTTCAACTCTACCAATCCCACTCTTCTAAAAGGAACCAGTTAACAGTTTGTGCACCAAAATAATTCTGAAATACAATCACATTAACACATACTTTGTATGTACAAACATATTATCTATACAGATGTATAGATATAGATCTCTATGTGTATATATGAGTCTCATTCATATACATGTATACGTTATAATGGCTGCATAGTGTTCTATATTAGGAGTGTATCATAAATTACTCAATTGCTGAACATTTAGATTTTCATTTCTGTGCTTTAAAAAATGATGCACTAAAGAGTATAGTTGTCTCAATTCTGACTTTATTGGAAATTCTTCTAGTGTTTCACTGTTAAATATGATATTAGTTTAGAAAAACTTTGTCATGGTAAAGTAGGCCTCCTTTATCCCAGTTTACTGAGATACTTTTTCTTTAATTATGAAAAGCTTCCACATTCTAGAATATACCTCTTTTGGATTCTACTGAAATATAATTACTCCTTTGACTTATTAATGTGATGAATCATTAATACAGATGATCCCAGACTTAACGATGATTTGACCTAAGATTTTTTGACTTTCCAGTGGTACAAAAGCAATACACATTGAGTAGAAGCTGTGTTTTGAATTTTGAGCTTTTCCCAGTCCAGCAACATGCAGTGTAATATACCCTCGTGATGCTGGGCAGCAGCAGCAGTGAGCCACTGCTCCCAGTCAGCTATGTGAACATGAGGGTAACCTGAAACTATTCCGGTTTTCACTTTCAGTACAGTATTCAATAAATTACATGAGCTCTTCAATACTTTATTATGAAACAGGCTTTGCATAAATGATTTTGCCCAACTATAGGCAAATGTAAGTGTTCTGAGTCTGTTTCAGATAGGCTAGGCTAAGCTATGACGTCAGTAGGTTAGGTATATTAAAGACATTTTCAACTTACAATATTTTCAACTTTATGATGGGTTTATTGGGACATAAGCCTATTGTGAGTCAGGGAAGCTCTGTACATCAATAATCCTTCCTTATTACTGGATTAACCCTTCCTGGTAAATGTTATTATTCTTTTAATGATAAACTGTTGAATTTCCTTTGCTAATATTGTATTTAGGATTTTGAATCTATATTCATTTTATTCATTTACTGATATTTTTAACTTGACCAGAAACTGGCTTCTAGACATTTAAAGGATGTGTCATTGCAAATATTAGAGGCTTGAAAATAGACACACATCCAGTGGCCTAGGAATCTGGGATGTCTTTCACATAGCTCTTATAATAAGCAACTGCTTTAGTCTCTATTAATAGGGGAGAGAACTTCCAGCTCCTCCTGTCCCAAGTGATTCTACCTCCTCCCCAGACCTCTACTTCAGAGGCCTGAGCCACAGAGACAGTCTGATCAATGTGCTCGTGCCCCGCCCCCCACTCAAATCCATATAGCTTGGAATCTTTCAGAGGTAATGCTTGCTCTGTTGTCCTTAAAGTTGGCCAACTGGGAGCCAATCACATCAACTTTTTGATAAGAAACATGATCTAAACAAATTTAAAACTAAATTAAAACAGCAATTCATTTGGATATCTTGAATCCTTATAGCTTTTAATATAAAAAACTGAAGACGATTCTTAGTTTTTAAAACTGAATTAATATAGAGATATAGTCATTTTTATAAATTATAATGAAAAAAATAACAATTTAAAAATTTCACTTATTTTAGAATAATTCTTCTTCCCCATCCCCAGGACTGGCAGACCTAGAGGGGAGTTATTTCTAGCTGTTTGCCATCAGCTAGAAAAGGCCCACTTTGTGGATAAGATAAAAGATTCTTAAGAAGGATGTGGTTGTGATACAGTCAGGTTATGAGACTAGGTTTGAAGAATTCTAACACTCTCTCTGCTGCAATATGGGAGCATGGCCTTCTTTACTCCTTCCACCCTTACGTGTAACCATGGCACTCCTTGTTCCTAACATCTCTGTCAATTGCAGCTTGTTGAGAAGATGAAATGAATTAATATAGGTAAAATATTTGGATTGTTACCTGGCACATAGGAAGCCCTCAATAAACATTAGCCACTGTTAATTATTATGGGGGTAAGCAGCTCTGACATGATTCCCACTGATTCTCACCTCCTGGTATTCATGCTCTTGTGTAATCTCCTCATCTTGAGTATGACTAGACTTAGTGACTTGCTCCTAAGGAGTACAATATGGCAACAGTGACAAGCCATCTCTTCTGTGATTATATCACAATAGATTGTGACTTCCATCTTGCTGGACTCTATTGTCTTCTCAGTTTGTACACTTTGCAAACTGCCATACTGGCACAGAATTAGTGTAGTTTCTGTCCCACTGCCTGCAAGAATCTGAATCTTATCAGTAACTATATGAGTGCGCTTAGAAGTGGAATCTTCCCCAGTCGAGTCTTGAAATGATTACAGCTCCAGAGGACACCTTGATTGCATCTTGTGAAACACCCTGAAACAGAGGCTCCAGCTCCATGGTCTTCAGATTCCTAACCCAGAGACACTGTTGCTATTTTAAGCCCCTAAATTTTGGAGTGATTTGATACATAACAATGGATAATAATACAATTTCTATTAATATTGTGATTATTAGCAGTATAGCAAATTTAACACCATCGACTCTGGAGCCTGATTCTGAGGTTTGAATCCCAGTTCTGTCACTTATTAGCTGTTTGACCTCGTATAAACTACTTAATCTCTCTGCACCTCAGTTTCCTTATTTGTAAGATGAAGATAACTAATAGTTGTGAAGAATAAATGAGAATACAACTAAAGACTCTGGCACATAGTAAGCGCTATGTATGTTGGATGTTATCATTTATATGAAGAAGAAACTAGTGCATAGACTTTCACTGCTCACATTAGCCATCAACTCTGGTTTTCTACTAAGGTCTTTTGCAAACAAGAGTGCCTTCTTGTTTTAGTTTGTAAGTACATTCTGCCAAGTGCTGAAGTGAGAGTGAAACAGAAGGAATAATGTTTTCTACATTACTTCCTGAGGAGAAATTGGATTTCCTTTCAAGTACATCTTCTTAAAGATAAGAAATTGGTTTATTTCTCTGAAAAAGTGTAATTCCATGCCACCTTGTCTTCTACCCTCAAATACAGAATATTACTGGATGGGTTACAGTGGGTAGGGGAGTGTGCTCTTAGTCTACCCTCACAGTTCTTATGTGGCAGGTTCAGCATAGGCATATAATTAAATTGAGTCAAATGGAAGCCAGAGAAATAATGAAGTTCTAACAGTCCAAGAAAGAGCTGGGCAGAGGCAAGGTCTAAAGCAATAACTTCAATAGGTAAGAAATTCAATCTTGAACCGATGTAAGATCAGACAGAAACAAGCTTGAGAGAGGTCACTTCTTGAGTCAGGGATTAGGTGCCACAGACCTCTCGAGAGCAAAAACTATACATTTGTACAGCACTGGCAAGTTTACAGAATCTTTTCACACACTGTATTTCATAATATTATGTTTGAATCTACACGAACATGTTATCCTCACTTTGTGATGAGGCAATGGAAGCTCAGAGGGGTTGCGTTTCTTATTTGAGTTCCCACAGCCACCAAGTGGGCTGAGATTCAAAGCTGCATTCTGATCTGTGTAATAGGACATTTGCTCTGTCATAGCTGTTGGGTTATTTTTATCCATTTCTGTGTCATTCAGGATAGAATTATTTAGGACTTAACATTCCTGACTAGGAATGTGCCCTACATGAGCTGCGCATGGCAGACACCCCGTATGTGAACTGGGATTTGGAATTCTAAGTTTCAAGTAGGTTTATTTTATTCTAGTTAACAAACACTGCTTTTCTCCATACTATTCCTGCTCAGCAGCTATTCTGTGACACCTACCCCAAAGATTTCTCCTGAAATCTCTTGATGAATGGAAAATGTTATATGGGCATCCAAAAATGATGATTCTCCATTTTTAAAACTGCCCTGTACCACCTACCTGTGTCATTTTCACAATATTCTATGGTATGAAATTAGAGGTGATTGCAGTACAGAAGCACCATTTGGCATAGTGAGAATGGCCCTGGATTATGTTTTTAAAAACTGTACCCATGGTATAGTATTGTAATATGAGGGTTTTTATCTAACTTTATGTTCAAAGCAAACAGTGCATTAGCTTTATCTTTGTCAGATACTATGCATCAGTAATCTTTATGAATGATCCATTATTAAATATGAACAATGTACCTGGGACCCAGGGTCTTCCCTAGTAATGATGTAAAAAAGATGTAAAGTTGTCAGGTCCATGTTGAGAAGGTTTGCTCTCCTAACAATCAGTGCCCTCATGGTATAACTGGCTGGGTTGTTTCTCACTGGTACATTCTATTCAGATGTGCCATTCTCTGGAACAGTCTCAGGATTCCAGATCTTTCTGCCTCTCACCTGATCCACTGAGTGCCGGATGCTCTGTTAGGTTCTCTGGGGGAATATGGTAAGACTATGCAGACACCTTTATTCATTAAACAACTGTTTACTGCCCTCATAGAGTTTACATTCTGATGAGGGAGACATCCAATGAACACGATAACAAGATAATGAAGTAAAATGTATGGTATAGAGTGAGAAGTGCTAAGGATTTAAAACAGAAAAGGTGTTTTGAAATTTTAGATAGGTGGGCTGAAAAGGTCTCACTGAGAAGGTGAATTCTGAGTAAAGGATAAGGAGAAAAGGCATAGCAATAGGATAAAAGCCGTGCTACAGTGGAAGTCTGTAGAAGGAATTTCAGAAACACAGGAGGACGGTGATGCAGCTGATGTAGCCAGCACTCCCATAATACATGTCCTATTTCAGGCAGGGTTGGGAACCCTTTAAATAGATTAATTCATTTAATCTTCACGACAACCCCATTCTAAGAGAGCCATCACCTGTGAGAAAGCAACTGCTGGGAGGTGAGAATGGAAAGGAGATCAGGGAAGGCTGCCCAGATGTGATGACATTCCCACCAGCCCCAAATGATGACTGTAGTGGGAAGGGGGAGCTCCTGGATGCAGGAACGGGAGAAGACTGTAGTGGGAAGGGGGAGCTCCTGGATGCAGGAACGGGAGAAGACTGTAGTGGGAAGGGGGAGCTCCTGGATGCAGGAACGGGAGAAGAGAAACAGATGAAGGGAGACATACATGCAAAGTGCAGAGACAGAAATATGTTTGGTATGACCAAGGAATGTGTCTGGGAGTCAAAGTCATTTTTAAAAATAACTAGGTCTTGATATTTTTCTAAGAGGAGAAAAAATCTGTTTTATTGAAGATAATAGCATTAAGGGGTAGAGGAGGAAGACTTTATATTTATGAGGCACAAAGGATCTTTTTATGGTCTAGGACTTTATCAGAGTGGGGTTGAGAAAGACTTTCATCTCCCGCTGCTGACTTCTCTCAGGGAAGGCCAGGATTCAAGAAATGAAACAGTAGAAAAACCCTGTCTCATTCCCATCATCCCTTTTTCTAATCAGGCAGATATTATTTTAGTATATGTGCTACAGAAGCGAGCACTTATCAGGCAGATATAAATGACTCTCAAATCATTTAAGTAGCTACCACTTTGCCTAAATACTGGGCGCCTTTGGAGGTGCCACATGGTATACACAAAATAGCTCTCTGCCTTCCGATTTGTGTACACGTCCTATTGATTTTCTTTCTTTTTTTTTTTAAGATTTTATTTATTTGACACAGATAGAGACAACGAGAGAGGGAACACAAACAGGGGGAGTGGGAGAGGGAGAAATGGGCTTCCTGCTGAGCAGGGAGCCTGACGTGGGGCACGATCCCAGGACTCCAGGATCATGACCTGAGCCAAAGGCAGACAAAGACTGAGCCACCCAGGCACCCCTGTCCTGTTGATTTTCAATGTCCAAGAGAATCTTTATTTTTTTAAAGACTTATTTATTTGAGAGGGAGAGAGCACATGGTAGGGGGGTGGTGGTGAGCAGAGGTAGAGGGGAGAGAGTCTTAAGCAGACTCTGTGCTGAGCATGGAGCCCAGTGAGGGATTCAGTCTCACAACTCTGAGATCATGACCTGAGCTGAAACTAAGGGTGGGAAGCTTAACCAATTGTGCCATCCAGGTGCCCCTCTAAGAGAATTTTTAAGTGCCTCGTGGATTTTCTTACATAATTTTTCTCCAAACTAACATCAAGGTATTTTGTGTCTCTTGCTAAAGAAATTCAATCTCCATGCTTCTTTAAAAACTCCTAGTACAAAAGATAATGGTAATTTGAATATTTTAATGCCATTTCATTAGTTAGGAAATTACTTCATGACACTGCCACAATTTTTATTACAAATATAAACGAATGGAAGGAAGTTTTCCCTCATGAGATTACGAGGCTGTTAAAGGACAACAGATTTTTCTCCTGAAGTTGTCTACAGAACTGCCCAAACCCTTGCAGTATTTTAGCAAGTACCTTTAACTATTTAAACAAATCTTTCTTCTGGATGTTCTTATTTTTTGAAGCATAAATGCCCTGTAAATTAATTCAAATCACATGGGCATTAATCTATTGGCTGTACAACAAAAACCATCATCAATGACATAAGTAGGTGACTCTTTGGAATGAAAATAGGGAGTTTGACCTTATGTCTCAGTTTATGAATAACTATTAACTTGCTCTGTTTTGTGGATTTTTGTTCTAGCAGCTCTTTAAGAACTTTGAAATGGCAACTTGCCAGGTGACTTTCTCTCTCTCTCTCTCTCTCTCTCTCTCTCTCTCTCAAGCAGGGCACAGTTGTGATAAAATTTGAGTAATAAAAACAATAGTGGGCAAGAGGAAGAAGAGGCAAGAAGGAAATCATTCAAGGTTCGTCTGTGTCAACCTATTTTAATTAAACGAAACTTACAAAATGATCATGATTTGTGCAGTATGTTAGTTACATGAACAAATAATTAAAACATATAAAAGGATTAAAGTATTAGCCCTGAGTTATTGTAAATGACAGTGTCAACACTGCATATAAGTTGCTAAAATTAAGGAATTCTCTAATTAGAGTGAAGAACTAAGTTATTAAAATTAAATCAGTAGAAGAAATCTACACCAAATAAGCCATAATTTGATACTGAAATGAACCCCCACAAGGGTCCACACTCGGTCCCTTTCTCTTCTCCCTTCTCTGTTCCCCCGGGCAATTCTCTACCCATATGTGTAACTATCATCCGTGAACTGATCATTGACAAATCTCATCCTCACCTCTGACTACTGCCATGAGTTACAGACTTCTCTTTTTAATTACTATATCATTCCAGGTTGGGGAACCTAAAAGGCAGCATATCCCCAAATATTCTCCTCTTCTTTCCCCTCCCAATTTTTGTCACTGTGGTTCACCCCAGTGCTCAAGTCAGAAACCTGTGAGTCATCCAGGGGATTCCCTCTCCATTCATCTCTACATCCCCTTGGTAACTCCCTCCTTGTGGCTATTCTATCTTTTTAATATCTCCATTATTTACTCCTTCTCTTTCCCCTGCCACTTCCACATTCACGTCCTTATCACTTCTCACACGAATTCTAACCGGTGTCTACTCCTTGCCCTTCCAAATTATTAGCTATACTTTGGCTGGACTGATCTCTCTAAAATGCAGATCTGATCATGTTCTTCTCAGCCCTGTCATCCCAAGTCTTGTCGTCACTTACAAGACAAAGCTAAAATGTTTGAGTGCAGCCTGTCCTTTGTCCTCGTTCCAGGCTCATCTGTTGCTACGCTGTTGCACCTTGTGTTTGCAGCCATGTTGAATGACTCATGATCCCTCAGATGATCCTTTCTTTATCTTTACAGATCATCTTCTGGATTGCTTTTCCTCTGTTCTTTATTCGGGAAATTTTTTGGCATACTTTAAGACCCCGCTCAAGTACAGCTTCCTTCAGGGGTCTACTTTGTACTACGTGAGGAGTTAAGCACGTTCTCCTCCATCCTATTCACAGAGCTCGGTTTGTATTTCTAACGTGGTATATCTCACCTTGCTGTCATTATTAATTTATATATTTCTTTCCCTAAAATTGGACTTCTGAAAAGATGGAACAGTGGTCTACGCATTGTTTCATCTCCAGTGCCTAGGATATAGCCAACGAATTTCTAGAACCACACTATATACCAAGCGCTATAGGAAGTGCTGGGCTCCAAAGGTAAATAATACAGATAGCACAGGGCTTGGTATATTCATATATCTACCCATGTATCTACACACTGATCCTCCCATCCGTCCTCCCATCCATCCATCCAATAAATGTTGAGCGCCTACTAAGTACCGATACTGAATTCTCTAACAATAAACAAAGGAATGTGATTTCTCTTCTTGTGGAGTGTATAATCTAAGAGAAATAGACATTAAGAGAAGAAATACACTATCCCAAATTATGAAAAGTCTATGAAGGGCAAGAACAGAATATTATAAGAGAAAGTGATATAGGGAATCTGCTTTAGATTGGGTCATGAGGGAAGGTTGCTCTGAAGAGTGGCAAGTCACTAGACGGTAGGCTATATGTGTTTGGTAAATAAATGAGTGACCTAAAACAAAGTTGTAAATGGTTGTTCAGGAGGAAGCCTATTCTTTTGCTATGGCATGTAAGAGGCCAGTAGTTTCCAGGGGCCAAATGGTCACAGGTACTGAAGCTTCTGAAAGGTGGAGACTGTTTTCTGTCAGGGCCACGGCCCTCGTCCATGGAGTTGGTACACATACAGCTGTGGGTAAAAGAAGAGGAGGGTGGCTCCTTTCCCTAAGGTTTGAGTCCGTGAAGAGCACAATAGAACTGGAGAGGATCTCCCCACGAAGCCTTCTTCAACCAGACCACCTGACCAAGGACCGAGACCACGTGCTGGTTTAGAGCTGGATTTCTTTACTATGTGACTCTCTCCTTTCTCTTTTCTTCAGTTGTCTTCGTATTCTCACTAGCCCAGTATCTTGACTCTGTATAACAATTTCTTGCTGCTACAATACCTGCTCTTTCACTTTTTGTCTATTTCTTCTTCAGTTACCTTCTATCTATTTACTCTTTTGTCTCTTTGTTTTCTCCTTGCCTCACTTCACCATAGGTCCTCATTTCCAGAGTTTAGGGATTTTTTAATTCTATTTTATATTATGATGTTTTATTTTCTGATTTTTACTTGCACCTTTTTTGCTTTTTATCACTTACTTTAATGTTTTAACTTTTAAACTATGGTCCAATGCCAAAATAAAACCCATTTATTTTTAACCGGAGGAGTATATTATATGCACATATATGCAAATATATGCCTTTATGCATGTGTATTAAACATAAGATTAGTGATACATGGACTTTTATATTTAATTTTTATTTAAATTTATATTTAGGGCATGTTACTACATTATTATTCTTTAAACATTTCCTGGTGGATTCCAATATGAGCTCTTGGGCAAGGAGAGCATTTTTGAACATTCTGAACTGGTCTGGACACTATATTTCCCATTCCTTGAAAAGGATTTGACTTGCTCAGAAACCTTCTGAAGAAGATACGAATCATCCTAGTGGGCTGGTTACTGAGGACTGGAGCTTACCAGGTCCCCATATCAGAAATAATCCCAGTTCTCATCTCTTTCCTAGATGTCTTAGAGCAGATGTTATAAGAACACATGGGGAAATGTGAATCCATCTGGTTTTTTGTAGCTTCTGTTCCCGCATGCGGGTTTGTTGAGCAAACAGTTGATGAACTCCAGTTTTGACACAGTCTGGGAGTCTGTGCACTGCTTATGCTTATGATACTTGTTCCTATCTTGAAGTCCAAGCCACTGTTTGGTAAACATCTTTAGTTTCCATTCTGGGAAACTTATGTCTGATCCCAATTCTTAAGTGTTCCCAGTATTATTATGATAGGATGCAACAAGGAGCCTCTACAAACCACATTCATTGTCTCGGCCTAGGTGGGGTTTGGGCTCAGGTGTAACACCTCCCCTGGCCTCAATGCAAAGCTGCCTTGGTCAGCTAAAGGTGAGTTGATTTCCACAAAGCTTTCTGGGCAGAGGATATCATGGAGCAATCTAGGACCACCTGGAAGTTTTAGATGCCTGGTATGATGGTAATCTTAGATGATGGTAATTTTGACATGTTCCCAGAGAGGATATCAGCTGAGATATCATGAGAAATAGGTGCAGTCGCAGAAGTTTCTAGGACTGAGTCGTCCTGGGTGGCACTGAGCGGCAGGTATCTGTTTTGACTGTGTAGGACAAGTCTTTTTGGGACAAGACAAGATAAGGATAAAGGTAAATAAGGTTTTTAGTTTTTTTAGTCCTTAGTTTCTCATGGCTGTTAAAACAAATCACCATAAACTTAGTGACTTAAAACAACACGAATTTATTCTTTTATAGTTCCAGAAGCCAGAAGTACAAACTCAGCCTCATCGGGCTAAAGTCAAGGTGTCAACCTTCTGGAGGCTCTAGGAGAGAACCCATTTCTTGCCTCTTGCATGTCTAGAGCCTGCTGGCATTCCTTGTGGTAGCATCATTTTAATCTCTCTGCTTCACTTGTCACGTTCCTATCTTATCTCCTGCCTCCCTCTTATAAGGAACCCTATGATATGTTAGGCCCACCTAGATAATCCAGGATAATTTTCCCAACTCAAAATCCTTAATTATATCTGCAAAGTCCCTTTTGCCATATAAGGTGACATTGTCAGGTTCTGGGGATTAGGATGTGGACATCATTGGGGGTCAATATTCATCCTATCAAAGCTTCTAAAATGTGACAACTTCTGAAAAATCATAGAGGCAGTCTATGTCTCTATGATTTTATTTGGGGCAGTCAAAATAAAAATAGGAAAAAATAGTATGCAAATTGTGGGTCAAATTCCAGGAAATGAGAATCTTTGATTTTCTGGAGAGTAGGTAAAGAAACAATTTGTATTCCAAAATTCTTGATAATTTGTTTGTATCATGTAGGGCCTCTAAATAGATAGGATAAAGCAGATAAATTCAAATAGGAGTCTCAAATACAGAAGTTCATAAGATGTTACGTCTAGATATTAAGAACCTAAGAAGTCACCTGGAAGGTAATGTGGCCGTTTCATAGACCAAGCACCATTACGGTATACTCACATGGATTACGCATGTTCTGAAGGCCATCTTCCATTCATCACTTTCCTGGTTCAGAAAAGTTATAGGGCCTCTGGGGTATAGTTTGTTAAAGCTGGTGTCCCATCAAATTGAGACAGGAGGCTAAAGAGTAGGTAGTGTGGATAATGGTTACAGATTGTGACTGTTTAATGCTGTGGTGGTCCCTGTGTAGAGCTCCCCATTCTTCTTCCTTATGAAGAACATGGGGAGTCCTACAGGGACAGTTAGAAGAACCCCTGCTTCAAGCTGGTGTCCATTATATTCCTGTGAAGTACCTTAGCTCAGAGAAAGGAAAATGAGTTCTTGGGACCTAGGCTTAACATCAGCTGCAAGGTTGTCCCTCGCTCAGAGTTGGGGTGACAAACAATCGTTTCCTTTTAAATTTTTTTTTAATTTTAATTTTTTAAAGATTTTATTTATTTGACAGAGAGCGAGAGAGCACAAGCAGGGGAAGTGGCAGGCAGAGGGAGAGGCAGGCTCCCTGATGTGGGACTCGATCTCAGGACCCTGGGATCATGACCTGAGCTGAAGGCAGACGCTTAACCGACTGAGCCACCCAGGTGCCCCACAACCAATTGTTTCTTATGTCTGTGAAAACAACCAACCCCGGCAGAAACTTGGAACCATCTTTGACTTGTCTCTTTCCTGCTACTAAATCAAGTCCTATCAATTCTAATCTCAGTACACCATTTTAACCATCCACTTCTCTTTACTTCCACCATCTTTGTCCTGGCCTTGATAAGATTCACCTGGATTTCCGAAACAGCCTCCTAATTTCTCCTCTGAACCCTTACTCTACTCTCTATAGTAAAATGAGACTTCATGTCACTCTCTGGGTCAGTTCAAGTCCCCTGGGAAGCCAATGCCAAGACAGGCCTAGAAGTGCAAGAGATTGATTTGGTGGGTGGTGGGTGGTGGTGTGGATACCGTGAAAGATAAAGAAAAGAGGGAGGAGTCTGAAGAGAAGCCTGAGAGTACAGATCTCCCGTGAGATGAGTCCCATGGCATGGCTCTAATACCTCCACTAAATGGTGCTTATTCATGGTTTGGAAGCAGCCCCAGGGAAGTGTGACCGACCTCGGGGTGAAGACTGGTGGATGCAGTGTGGCAGCCAGAAGCTATCATTTAACCACGTTCCTTGCAGCTGATTCTCTCCAAGATTTGAGTGGCAGATTCTTATGACTATCATGTTCTCCTTTGTAGAATACTTTCTTAGCTTCTCCATGGCTCACAAGCCCTGGCTCTTGTCCGTCTCTCCAAACGCATTTCAGTTTTCCCTTTCTACATTTCTCAGCCAATGAACTGCTTCTGTGCTGGGCCCTCTTTCCTCTTTCTTCTTATTTGAATAACTCTTACTCTTTCCCCAGGTTTCTGCTTAAATATCCTTTCTTCCCAAAAGTCATGCACCCTTCTATTTACATCCATTCATTTAGCTGTCCATCCATCCATTGACCGAATTCTGATTTTAAAGTAATACATGTACGTGATGAAAACAAAAAACAGCAACAAAAACACTCTTCAAATGTAGCTCCTTCTAGCTATTTCTGATTTTAGTCTAGTTATCATCATAAACTCTAATTATACATCTGCTTCTTGGTTTATAAAATTTGAGCAGTACTGATTGACTTTATGCTATGAGAGGTGAAGAATTTAGAGCACTTATATTCATCATCCCTCTTTCCTTTTCTACCTCCGAGTTCAGGTTAGGTATACTTTTACCTATGTAAGTGTTTACCTTTGTAAGTTTGGATATTTTATATTTGTATTTAATAATTCTTTGCTCTAAAAAGAAAATAACTCTTTGTTCTATAAGACGAGGAAATAAGCTCAGCTCTCTACTTCCCTTGCATATACCTCTCCTGTCCCTTTTTTTAATCTTATTCAATTTCTTGTATGTTAACAAGGCTTCTATTTTCTTTCTATTCTATAGAAAATACACTTGTTTTCCATGCTTCTCCTATAATTCTAAAAATGGAAAACCAGTAAGGTGTGTTTACAGTATCAAGTATGTAAATATCATACATTGGAGAAGGAACTTGTGTGATTGGACTCACATCGACAGAAATGTTTGTGTGACCAATTCTGTCCCTTCAGAATGAGACTGTTCCAAGCATTCTTTTTTTTCGTTCCAAAATATGGCTCAAAATTGAGTTTCCAATTGCCTTTCTTTTTTCTTGTTGACAGGAAAAATACCTGCCATCATTTTACTATTAAGGGCTTCTGTGTTTTAATCATACAATTTGTACAATAGAATCTCCTTTCTGACTTTCTATTTTGATTTCCTTGGCATCCTGCAGAGCTGCCATCCTGAAACCTCTTGATTCCCAGGTCATTGCCATTGTCTCCTGAATTTCTTTTTCATCGTACTGAAGTATATCCTCAAGTAATTTTTTTTTTTTTCGAGAAGGCTATGTGGGACATGAATTTTCTGAGTGCCTGAACAGCGGAGTGACACTATCGTGTCATAAGTAAGAGTGTGTACTCTGCAGCCAAAATCCATGGGTCCAAAGCCCAGCTCTGCCTCCTATGAGCAGCATAATCTTGGGCAATTTTCTCACCCTATCTATGCCTCTCTTTTCTCATTTGTGAAACCAGGGATAATAATAGTATCAAATTAATTCGATTGTTCTGAGGATTAAGTAAGTTAATAAAACTCAAAGTACCTGGTTCATAGTAAGTAAAATAAATATTAGCCATTACGATAGGCCTGGACATGTCATTATTTTTCCTTATCCTTGATGAATAGTTAAATTAATCTGAGTACAGAATTCTAGATTCAAAGTCCTTTTAAGTTTCTACAGAAACTTAAGTGTTGCTAACTAGATGTTTAATTTTACTTCCTTTGTAGATGGCCTGTTTTGTTTTGTTTTGTTTTTATCTTTTAACCAGTCTGGGGTATTTCCACCTTTTCTGTTTATACTTGAAATTCTAAAATTTTGTGAGGATATATCTAGGTATGGTTTTTCTTTCATACTCATTACTGCTTGAACTCCTTCATTCTTAGAATTCTAGTTTTTCTCCCAATGACCTTCTGTTCTATTAATATTCTTTCTTTTTCTTCCTTGCATTATCTTTCTTTAGTTATATTGACCATTTCTGCAACTTTATTTTCAAGTCCATTAATTTAGTCTTTAAACTTGTTCATTCTGTTAATTCTATTACTTAGCTTTTCTATTTTTTTCTTTTAACGGTCATATTTTAAGGTCTCTTTTCTCATTGACCTTTTTAAAATTAAAAACTTTTAAAAGATTATCTATTTTCTAGAGAGCTTGCATGTGTGAATGCAGGGAGGGGTAGAGGGAGAGAATCTTCAAGCAGACAAGCAGACCCCCACTGAGCTCAGAGCCCTACTGGGGCTCCATCCCGTGACCCACGAGATCATGACCTGAGCCGAAACCAAGAGTCATATACTCAACTGACTGAGTCATCCAGGCACCCCTTGTTGATCTTTTTTTATAGAAGCCTATTTTCTATTCTTCAATATCCTCTTAAATCTCTTTTGGAATACTATTTTTAATGTATGAAAGTTCTTTTCTAGTTCCTTGCATCTTCTCTTTCTTCTTGATCAAATATTTGTTGCTCATTGATCTTTCCTTCCATGCTTTAACTTTTTCTCAGATATTTGGCTGTCTGTTTATATTTAAGGATAAAGGACCATGTTGGTTAGTATAGGTAGGCAGCCTGGGCTTTTACACATCTGAGATCAGTTGTATAGGTCTGATTACCCAAAAGCCCTCTCCCTTAATGGAGGTCTGACTTTGGGTAAGGGCTGGTTCCTGTGGATTGGGCATTCTTTACATTCATGGGCAAGGGATGGGCAGGCAATAAGTAAAGTAAGGAGGCCTTCACTCTTGGGGCGGAGCTGGCTCTGAGCTCAGCCAATCAGTGTTCTAGGAGCCTCCAGACACCCCCCCCCCCCACACACACACATTCTTGTATGTTTTCCTCTCTATTTTTATTTTTGGGAGCCAGAGTTACTTTTGGCTCTTTTCTGCCTTTTCCCTCCTATCCCAACAGCCATATTCAAGTGGACATGAAATGCCGTGATCAGCTGCCCTCTATTCATATGAGAAGGGGATAGGGAACTTAGCTGCTTCTCAGAATTTCTGCCCTTTCATCCAAATGACTTGATCTTTGTACCTGCAGAATACTATAGACTGGGTGACTTATTAACAACAGAAATTTATTTCTCACAATTCTAGAGACTAGAAAGTGCAAGGCACTGGTAGATTTGATGTCCGGTGAGGTCCAGCTTCTTGGTTCATAGATGGTGGTCTTGTTGCTGTGACCTCGCATGATGGAAGTGGCAAGGGAGCTCTCTGGGGTCTCTTTCATAGGGGCACTAATCTCCCAGAGATCCCACCTCCTAATACCATCACATTAGGGGGTAGGATTTCAACCTATAAATGTGTGTGTGTGGGGGGGGAACACAAATATTCAGTCTATTAGAACTTTCCCACTAATTTTTAAGAATGAAATTTAAAGCTTCTTTCATCTTTTGAAAGGTACTATATTCTCATCATTTGAAATCACAAGACATAAAGAGTACTACCATACTTTTAGTAAAACCTCTCTGGCTTAACTATGAGGCAGTTCCTTGAATTAAAAATGACAAATTTATTTACCTATGAACAACAGAAAAAGGTCTTGATTTTCACAAAGGTTAGTTGTGAATCTGAACTTTCAATTATTTATTTATTAATTTTTGGATGGGGTCAGTTGTAATTAGGAAAATTCCTAAGCAGGATTAAGAGTGTTTCTTTTACCTTTGCCTCATCTGCCCAATATCTCTCTATTCCTCCAAAAGTTTACTATTATGAGGAGTGTAAATACAGTTGACTCTTAAACAATGAGAGTTTAAGAATGCCATCCCCCACTCACCTGCACAGTCAAAAAATCTGTGTATAACTTTTGAGGAGCACTGGGGTAGCTCAGTTGTTTAAGTGTCTGACTCTTGATCTCAGCTCAGGTCTTGATCTCAGGGTCAGGGGTTGAGGCTCTGTGTTGGACTCCATGCTGGGCATGGAGCCTACTTTAAAAAAAAAAAAAATCTGTTTATAACTTTTGACTCCTCCCAAACTTAACTACTAATAGCCCACTGTTGACCGGACACCTTACTGATAAGATAAACAGTTGGTTAACACATATTTTGTTTGTTATATGTATTATATGCTGTATTTTTACTATATTTTGAACTAGAGAAAAGAAAATGTTATTAAGAAAATCATATGGAAGAGAGAATACATTTACAGTACTGTACTGCGTTTACAAAAAAAATCCACATATAAGTGGACCAGTTCAGTTCTAACTCCTGTTGTTCATGTCAACTGTGTGTGTATATATACATATATGTATCTTTATTTAACCCCAATAGAAAATATTCTACACACTGTTCTATATTTGCCTTTTCTTTTAATAATGTATCTTATAGATATTTTATTTTCTTTTTTGAAGTTTATTTTGTTTAAATTCAATTAACACACAGTGTATCATTAGTTTCAGAGGTAGAGTTCAGTTATTCATCAGTTGCATATAACACCCAGTGCTTAACACATCATTTGCCCTCCTTAATGCCCATCACCCAGTTACCCCATCCCCCCCCACCTCCCCTCCAGCAATGCTCAGTTTGTTTCCTATAGCTAAGAGTCTCTTATGGTTTGTCTTCCTCTCTGATTTTGTCTTATTTTTCCTTCCCTTCCCTTATGATCTTCTGGTTTCTTAAATTACACATATAAGTGGAATCATATGATAATTATCTTTCTCTGATTGACTTACTTTGCTTAGCATAATATCCTCTAGTTCCATCCACTTGTTGCAAATGGTAAGATATCATTTTTTTGATGGCTGAGTAATATTCCATTGTATATATATACATATATGTATATTTTAAAATAGCTTCCTCATTTTTTATAGCCATATAGGATTTAATTTTAGGAATATACTATAATTTAATCAGATGCTTACAACAATGCTTCAGTGAATAACACTGTACATGTGGTATTTTCCATGTGTGCAAGTATACTGTAGGATAAACTTAAAGAGGCACAACTTTTGGGGCAATGGATACATGAATTATATATATATATGTATATGTATGTGTATATATGTATATATGTATTTTTTTAACCTTTTTTTTTAAAAAAGATTTTATTTGTCAGAGAGAGACTGAGAAAGAGCACACAAGGAGGGGAGAGCAGCAGACAGAGGGAGAAGCAGGCTCCCTGCTGAGCAAGGAACCCAATGTAGACTTGATCCCAGGACCCTGGGATCATGACCTGAGCCAAAAGCAGACGCTTAACCAAATAAGCCAGCCAGGAGTCCCCCTTATTACCTTTCTTCTAATCTTCTTTTCAGAGGAAAGCACTTAACAGTTTGATGTATATTCTTTTAAACTTCTTCCTTAATGTTTATTCAAACTATATATAGTTTTATTTTTTATTTTATTTTTAAAAATATTTTATTTATTTATTTGACAGAGAGAGACACGGCGAGAGAGGAAACACAAGCAGGGGGAGTGGGAGAGGGAGAAGCAGGCTTCCCGCCGAGCAGGGAGCCCGATGTGGGGCTCGATCCCAGGACTCTGGGATCATGACCTGAGCCCAAGGCAGATGCTTAACGACTGAGCCCCATCAAACTATATATAGAGTTTTAAAATGGGATCTTATAAAACACCAACAACATTTTTCACAGAACTAGAATAAATAATCCTAAAGTTTGTATGAAACCACAAAAGACCCCAAATAGCCAAAGCAATCTTGAAAATGAAAAACAAAGCTGAGGAGATCACAATTTCAGACTTCAAGTTATACTACAAAGCTGTAGTAAACAAAACAGTATGGTACTGTAACAGAATTGCTTTTCCTTTAGTGCCCGCTGTTCTTGGTCACGCCATGTTGAAGAATGAAGAGGTAGACCAGGCAAAGAGTGGTGGGCAGCAAAGCAAAGTTTATTAAGCTATAGTAAAGTTTATAGAGTACAAAGTTTATTGAGTACAAAGCTCCCAAAGAGGGAGGGGACCTGAGAGGGCTGCCTGTGAATTTTATATTTTGCTAGCTATTGCAAATGGACTTCTATAGGTGTTGCACCAATTAACACTCCCATTAGCAAGGTTTCAGAATTTTTTTTCTCCCCAACCCCCCCCCCAATACACAATACAGTGTATTATCAAACTTGGAGATACTTTTACTGTGATGTGAAAAATAGTATCAATATAGTTTTCATTTGTATTTTTATTGTTATGAGTGAGGTTAAACATATCTTCAAGTAGTTAAGAGCCATTTTATTTCCTTTTTTGTAAATTGTCTTCACAAATCTTTTGCCATTTTTCTAATTGGTTTTAAAATTATTTTGTTAATTTTAGAAGCTTCTTATACGTTGTCTGTGAGAGGAGTTGCCAATTTTGGGGGCTTTGTTTTTATATGTTGCTTATGGTATTGCTGTGGTCTGAGTGTTTGTGTTCCCCCAAAGTTCATATGTTGGAACCTAACCCCCATGGTGATGGCATTAGGAAGGGAGTCTTGGGGAGGTGGTTAGGTCATGAGTGTGGAGCCCTCATGCATGGGATCATAACAGAGGCCTGAAAGAGTTCTCCTCTACTTTGTGAAGTTGCAGTGAAGAAACAACTGTCTATGAGCTGGGAAGTTTGCCCTCATCAGACACTGAGTCTGCAGGTGCCTTGGTCTTGGACTTCTCTGCTTCCAGAACTGTGAAAACTAAATTTCTGTTGTTTATAAGCTACCTAGTGTATGGCATTTGTCATAGTAGTCTAAGAGGACTAAGACAGATCTGTTTTGCCATGCAGTTTTTTTTTTTTTTTAATATGCTTAAATTCACTTTTTTTTAATGGCTTCTGAGTTCTGTGTCATAGTTAAAGACAATCCCTACATGAAGTTATAAAAAATTTGTTTTTGTTCTAGTCCTTTCAGTTTTTCCTTTTTACATTTAAATGTTAAGCCATTGGGTTTGGCTTCACGTTAAGTGTGAGGTTTTAATCCAGCTTCATTTTTTTTTTCAGATGGCCACCCATTTGTCCCAACCACGTATGCACTCACTTGTAAATGTGACATCAGGGTCCTTTCCCTCAACGACAGTCAGTCTTTTAACATTCCAGGTATAATCTGAGCAAAATGGTATAACTTCTTTTGATTAGAATGGCTTGGGAGCCCCGAGCAAGGCCAGCAGAGGAAGACAGCCATTAGACTTTGAGCCAGTGAATCCCAGCTCCGGGAGCCCCGAGTATCAGTTCACTGACTGTGTCCTTTTAGACCCAGTAAACTCCCTTCACATGACTTAACAGTAGAGTGAGTGCCTTCACAGTAGACTTTCCTAGAACATAGCTAGTTGCCCTTCTAAAGGTAAAGTTCCTTATCCATTGGGTTTTCTGTTGGTTTTTAATATCATATGCCCAAAATAGACCTGGGTTTCAGAATATTCACCTTCCCATATTCTCACGTATCTTGAACTTTTATCTCTAGCTATCAGACAAAAACCTTTGGTCAAGGGTAACAGTTAACCTCAGGGGGGCATGGACAAGTTCCCTGACTTATATGTCAGGAAGTTTTCTTTGATTCTGATTATTTTCTTGGCAAGGTGACTGTGATTTGCCTTCATACTTACATAGTTCCTGTCAAGGGACACGTTGTCTAATTTGATATGTGGCACATATTTATGTTCTTTCAACTTTTACTTATTCTACATACTCTGTAAATGGTTAAGTTGCTTCTGGGGACCGCGGTGCTAGGACTAGAGGTATGTTCAGCGGAACCTTACTAATGTGGCATTGTTGGGGTATGAGAGGGCTCTTCCTGAAAGTATTTTAAAAAATACAGATACATTTTCTACCCCAAATTTTTCTCCTCATATTTAGTAACCTAATCTGTTGGAGTTAAAAGGAAGAACGTGGGGTCAACCTGGGGGAATTTATCCATAATGTTTTTTTAGACACTAGTATCCTAGATTAGGGCGGTTGTTGTTCCTATATTCTAACTACCATGACTATTTTAGATTTCATGAAAAGTGATGATTTCCACCCCATTATTTTCAACTCTGAGTCTGTCTGTATTTGTGACTAGACCAGGGGACATTAGAAGATAAAGAGTAGCATGAAATGAAGGGGCTGCAAATGGTGCAAATTACTTTCTGAAAACTTTTAAAACTTTAAAATATCACTCTCAAGGGCTTTGAGGGCGAGGTTTCTTATGCCATGTTCTATTATCAGGTGACTAATGATTTAAAACTGATTTAAACTGCACTATGGTCTAGCAAATTCTTCCTGCTACTGCCTGGTTTGCCAGAATGCTTAGCCTGCAGACAACTCCAGAGTAAGGTAGCGTATAAAAAAACGTAGTGGGGCAACATATGAAAGGGAAATGAGAAGAGGTCACCCAGGGTTTTATGAAATTTAAATCAATTATAAATTTTTTATTATCTGAAAAAAAAATGTTCTCAGGTATCATAAATACGAAAGACCTAAATTTGACTTAACTGTCCAGTGGTTATGGCAGATTCAGGGGCAAAGCCATATGAGGTATGAATTTGATAAGTAAAGTCACAAAAGTATAGATTTCATTCATTTTCCGAGTGCCTCACTTTTCTAAGTTTATAAACCAAGGTTTAGTTCCCTAAACTTTGTAGACTCCACACCAAGTTTCAGCTGGAGTGTTAATAATACACATCTAGATACTATAATCGTTTAAAGAAAAATACCTGAAGATTTCCTACTTTCACCATGATTGATAAACAACTCTCAATGTAATGAAGCGTTTTGAGCCTTTACTATTTGTTTGCTTTTATTAAGGTTATGAATATGCTTTTCTTAGTTGAGTTTAGACTATGACTTTTCTGCTTTTGGGAGAGATAGAACTTCTTTGCCCCCCCCTAAAATATTGACCTATGGGCTTCTAGATATTCCATTCAAAAGTCCATACTAACTTCCTTGTTAAATTCTAAGTCTGGGCCTCATAGACCAAAATTGTACTTGAAGTTCAGGTTGGCTTTAGGCTTTACCATCTCACTATAGATTCTTTTACATTTTATGAGAAGAAAATGTTAGGATTACCTGTGATTATTTATGACGTATGACCTTTTATTTACATTCCACTGCACTGGTGTGAATAAGCTATGTGCTAAGATACGTTATTAAGCTAGGAGCTTAATAAAGACTCCAGTGTGTTTATGCTTACGCACAACATGCAAATTTGCCAAACTCTGGGGCCAAATTTATATGGAACCTCGGAAAGGGTATAGAACTTAATGTCATACATTTTGTGTCCTAATCTCCCTGAGGGTTTCATCTTGTTTTTATGACACTTTCTTTCCTTCCCCTTTTCTTTACCTAATTATCTTCCTGTTGTATTTAAATCCCCATCTTCAATAAGTTTGCAAAGAGGTGATGTGTAAATATTATAGTATTCTTCCAAAATAGGTCAGTTTTTGTTTGGGAATGGTTCTGAGAGGGTTAACATTTGATGTTAATAGATACCTTACTCTGATTCTATAATACTACCCTATGGAATTATAGTGGTGCCGTGCTCTGTACAAAACACAGTTCTTTGTGGCTGACTCTTATAAAATGGTGTGATCGGCATTTTTGTAGTCCATAAGCTGCAAGTAACACAAGCTTGAAAATCAGTTGTGTACAATTTTCTGTAAGACTGATTTTATCTAGAAGACTTGTATTCCTTTTTTAGGTATTTGATATATAATTTCTTACTTAGGGGAGTTTATAGAATAGGAGTTAGAAATAGAGCTGATCTTATTTTTAGGTTGGTATCCTGTTAAGACACATCTAAAGAACAATAATTCTCCTTTCACTAAAGTTGGCATACATTATAAAAAGAATTGTGGCACTTCTTCTTAATCCAGTTTTAGTACTCATATAATTATACTGCCAACATGTTTTTTTTTTAAATTCCAATTCTTTTTGGGGGATGAGAGTACATGGTAAACTTATTTATTTACCTATTTATTGAATAATTACTTACAGATGGTCTATTATGCCATTCCATGCTAAGTTCTAGTAATTCAGTGATGAATTAAGGTAAATTTCTTGGTCTGGAGGAATTTACCAGCTATAGTAAAATATTCAGATAACTAATTACAGTGTAATTTTATAATTTCTATATGGATATACAGATAATCTTTAATGGGAGCATAAAAAGAACACTTCAGCCTGTCTGGAGGTAGCATTTTAGCTGAGCCTTGAAAAATGAGAAAAGTTTTCCAAATCCAAAAGCAGCAGAAGGAATATCATGTGCAAAGAAAGGAAGTGTGAACGCTTGGTGTATTCTGGGGGAACAAAAGGAAAGTAGCTTTATTATAGATAAACCTGGATTAGATGATGAAGCTTAGATGAACAGTCATACTAGGCTTCTTAATACTTCCTTCTGAATTACATTCATGTCCTAACCTGCAACACCCCTTCCTCAAAGGGACAGAGCCTGTCCCTAAAAAATTACCTTATAGATGAGCAGCAAATGGGTATGTCTGCAGATTGGCTGAGTCTGGAAGGTTAAGCCAGTATATTCCCTGAAAGTGACCAAAAAGATTACTCAGGCTTCATGAGAAGATGTGAGTTGGGGGTGACAGGCAATTTAAAAGGGAACATGTGTTACTGCGGCAGAAGTCTCCTAAGCATGAGACCAAGGGAAAAAATGGAGATGATATGCATTGAAATGTTTTGAACTAGGGTGTGTAGTTTCCATTTTCATTATAATGAGAGTATTGTATGAAGTATGAAGGAGTCAAAGAAGGCAAGACTGGAGGCAAAAATTTCTTAGGAGGCTATGGTAGCACTCTGGAGAGAGATGATCTGGGCTGGAACAAGTGTGGTAGAGGTGGTTAAGAGTTAAAATTAGTGAGAACTGGAGTTTGATTGCCTCAGAAAGGCAAGAAAAAAAAATCTAGAATGACTCTCAGATTTATGGCTAAGGAAGTTGATTGTAATTCATTAATCTTGGTAATGTAAAGTGAAAGCAAAGGGGCAAATTCAGTTTGGGGCATATTGAATTGAATATGGTTGGAGGAAATCAGAGTATAGGTATTAGAAATTGGATAGGTGGATCTGGAGGTAAGGAAAGGGATGTGAATTAGGGATAGAGATTTGGGGTGATTAACAATTTGGTTATAGTTAAAACCAAAGGCATGATTAAATGAGTTGGGGAGCGTTTGTAGAACAGGACAAGAAGGTGGTCCTACCTCTTCACTCTATGGGCCCGAATTAGTTGGGATGGATATGGGGTACTTACAGAGTCTACCTATCCTTTCCATCCTACAGAGCACCATGTTCTCTCTCTCTCTTAGAATATAGTTGTATAATTTAAACTTGAACTCAATCTCAGGTTAACTAAGACTCTCCTCTTGTTTCATACAAGTCAATGTATTATCAGAGTGTAAATTAGAAGCACAGTTTGAATTGTAGGCGTTAAGACACAACTAATTCTGACAAAATTTTTAGCTGTAATAAACTCAATTGATTAAGGCCCAAAATAAGTATTTAGAGATTGAGTAGGATGTATAGATAACACTTATCAAGTTATTGTTCTAAGCTTAGCGTGTGATCTAAGAGCATAATCCTAAAGCATGCATTCTCAATGAAGGCAATAGGTGTCCCCTCCTGGGGAAGGGGCAAAAATTGGTTCTTCTGGGGCAAAGAACTTAGCTATAAGCATGGTGGTCCTCCATAGCTCAACCCTACCTGACAAAAATCTTACTACTTAATACTTAATTTTTCTGGTTATGGAGAATTTAAATTAAATTTTTTCTCCTTAGAGGCTAATAATGAAAAAAGAAAAAGACTAGGAAACACTATTCTCAAGACATTAAGAAAATAATTTGTAGAAGAAATTAATTTTAGGTATCTTCCCTGTGGTGTCTGAGAAGGACTGGCTTGTCTTTTTATTTTTTTCTAGAATTCATTCAGTGAAGAGGATGGAACACAATCACTTGACCTAATTGTAAAGTTTTTGCCACTATTTAGTATAGAGCTTCCAGGAGTTATGGGCATCTAACTATATAGCTATATATGTAACTATAACTATATGTTTTTTTTGGTCCATCTGACCCTAAAAATACCTGATTGTTTTGGGTTTTAGCCGACGTACTAAATAAATATGTATAAGCCTATCACTGGCAATTTGAATATTAAATCTAGACCAACTCTTTGGGCTCAGGGATTGAATCTCTTATGTGATGGTGTGCGTATTGATCAGGACTTTTAAATTGTGAAAATAGAAATGTCCTCTGCATAGAAGCGCAAAAAGAATCCAGGGGAAGGGTGGGGAGCCAGCCTTGAGCAGGTTCCAAGCAAGATGAGGCACAGCCGAGATCCTGCCACAGGCTGCCTCTGTTTAGGAGACTGCCATGGGCACAGTTGCCACTGGATGCTGCCACGGCTGCTAGAGGCCTGCCCGGCATGTGTGCCATCAAAAGACTCTGAGCCAAGACTCTGCAGCTGCCACAATGCCTCTCTGACCCTGTGCCTTGGGTTGTCATGGTCCAGACAGGCGCCTCTGCTCCACTGGCCAGGAGTCAGGGCATATTTACCCTTACTCTCGGTGTGAGGGGAGGTGCGGGCCCTGCTCCCATCTTGACACAAGGCCAAGCATTCCTTACAATATCAATAACTAAGATTTGAATAATGCTTTGTAGTTTGGAGAGTGCCTTGGAATGTTTTCCATTTGATTCTTAGTACAACCCAGAGTATTTTCAGTTTTTGAGATGAGAAAGCCAAAGTTCAAAGAGGTTAATTGACTAATCAAAAGTTGCAATGCCAAGGAAGAAATGAAAATTTTTGAGTGGCTGTCATATACTAAATGTAGTCCTCGATGCTTTCACACACAGTATCTTTTTAAAAATATGCATCCTTTAGGGGCACCTGGGTAGCTCAACCAGTTAAATGTCTGCCTTCAGCTCAGGTCATGATCTCAGGGTCCTGGGATCGAGGCCCGTGTCCGGCTCCTTGCTCAGTGGGGAGTTTGCTTCTCCCTCTCCTTGTGTTCTCTCTCTCTCCGTCAAATAAATAAATAAATATTAATAATATGTATACTTTAAATATTTTATTTAACCTTATATGTTTAAATATTAGCTTTTAAACGTGTAATCAGTATTAAATTGTCAATGA
Source organism: Eumetopias jubatus (assembly GCF_037043125.1). Classification (NCBI taxonomy): domain Eukaryota; kingdom Metazoa; phylum Chordata; class Mammalia; order Carnivora; family Otariidae; genus Eumetopias; species Eumetopias jubatus. Next base: position 75,205,103 of record NW_028274814.1, on the reverse strand, counting down.
GATAGTTTACTCTTTTTCTCCTACTAATCTTGAAAAATCCAGTATATGTTTTCTACTTACAGCACCTCTCAATTAAGACACTAAACTTTTGTTGGATATACTTGCTCTGTATTTATATTTCATAAAATGTACGGTTGAAAACAAAGATTTGTATATCCAAGTTCAAAATTAATTGTTTGTATTGGCCCTATATTATATATATAAACTGCATATATATATAGCTTGATGAGTTTGTAGATAAGTATACATTTGTTAAAAAAAAAATTACCACCATCTATGCCATCAACCTATCACCTCCAACGATTTCTCCCTGCCTCTTATTTTATAATTGTTATTATTTTATTTTTGTGAGAAGAATACTTAAAATCTACCCTCTTAGCATATTTTAAAGTATACAATACTGTTAACTATAGGCTCTATGCCGTACAGTAGATCTCTAGGGCTTATTCATAATTGAGTAACTGAAACTTGATACCCTTTGACTACTACCTCTCTGTTTCCGTATCGTCCCAGTCTCTGGCAATCATCATGCCATTCTGTGCTTCTGAGTTTGACTATTTTAGATTCATCATATGAGTGGTATTGTGTAAGTACTTGTTCTTCTGTATCTGGCTTATTTCACTTACCATAATATTTTCCAGTTTTATTCATGTTGCAAATGGCAGGATTTTTTTTAAAGCCTGAATAATATTCCATTGTATATATATACCACATTTTCTTTAACCATTCATCCACTGATGGACACTTAGGTTGTTTCCATGTCTTGACTGTTGTGAATAATGCTGCAAGGGACATGGGAATGCAGATACCTCTTTAAGATCCTGATTTCAGTTCCACTGGATATGTACCCCAAATAGGATTGCCAGATCATATGACAATTATGTTTTTAGTTTTTTGAGGAACTTTTTTCTATAGAAGTCTCACCAATTTACATTTCCACCAACCATGTGCAAAGGTTCCCTTTTCTCCACATCCTCACTGATATTTGTTACTATTATTTTTGGATAATAGGTGATATCTCATTGTGGTTTTTGATTTGCATTCCCCTGGTGATTAGTGATTTTGAGCATTTTTTCATAAGCCTATTGGCTATTTATATGTCATCTTGGGAAAAATGTCTATTCAGTTCCCTTGCCCATTTTTAAATTTGAATTTCTTATACATTTCAATATTAATCCTTTATCAGAAAATGGTTAGCAAATATTTTCTCCCATTCTGTAAGTTGCCTTTTCATTTTGTTGATCATTTCCTTTGCTGTGTAGAGCCTTTTTAGTTTGATGTAGTCCCACTTGTCTATTTTTTCTTTGGTTGCCTGTGCTTCTTATGTCTTATCCAATAAATCACTGCCAAGGCCAATGTCAAGAAACTTTTGCCCTATGTTTCCTTCTAGGAATTTTATGGCCTAAGGGTTTAATCCATTTTGAGTTAATCTTTGTGTATGGTGTAAGATAAGGGTCCAATTTCATTCTTTTGCATGAGGATATCCAGTTTTCCCAACACTATTTATTAAAAAGAATATACTTTCCCATTATGTATTCTTGGCACCCTTGTCAAAATTAGTTGACCATATATGTGTGGCTTCATTTCTGGGTTCTCTTTTGTTCCACTGGTTTATTATGTATTTCTGTTTATGCTAGTACCTTGCAGTTTTGATTACTGTAGCTTTGTAATATATTTTGAAATCAGAAAGTGTGATGATTCTATCATTGTTCTTTCTCAAGATGTCTTTGGCTCTTTGGGTTATTTTGTGGTTCCATACAAATATTAGGATTGTTTGTTCTATTTCTGTGAAAAAATGCCACTGGGATTTTGATAGGAATTGTGTTGAATCTATAGCTCACTTTGAGTAGTATGGACATTTTAACAATTTTAATTCTTCCAATCCATGAATATGGGATATCTTTTCATTTATTTGTGTCTGCTTTAATTTCTTTCACTAGCATTTTACATTTTTTTGTGTATAAATTTTTTCCTTCCTTTAAGTTTATTCCTAAATATTTTAATATTTTTGATGGTTTTGTAAATGGGATTGTCAATTTCCTTTTTGGATAATTTGCTGTTAGTATATAGAAGTGCAGCTGGTTTGTGTTCATTTTTTGAATCAATTTTTGCAGTCTTTAGGGTTTGCTAGCTATAAGATCATGTCAACTGCAAGCAGAGATCATTTTGCTTTTTCCTATTCTATTTAAATGCCTTTTATTTCTTTTTCTTGCCTAACTCCTTTGGCTAGGACTTCCAGTACTATGTTGAATAGAAGTGGAAAGGGTGAGTATCCTTGCCTTGCTCCAGATCTTAGTGTAAAGGCTTTGTTTTTCACCATTGAGTGTAATGCTAGCTGTGGGCTTTTCTTACCTGGCCTTTATTGTGTTGAGGTTAAGTTCCTTCTATACCTAATTTGTTAAGAGTTTTTATTATGAAAGACTATTGAATTTTGTCACATGCTTTTTCTTCATCTATTAAGACATGTGATTTTTACCCTTTATTCTGTTAATGTGGTGTATCACATCATATTGAACCATCGTTGCATCCCAAATCACATTTGGTCGTGCTATATGATCCTTTTAATGTGCTGTTAAATTTGGTTTGCTAATACTTTTTTCTCACATTTTTTTATTATGTTATATTAATCATCATATATTATGTCATTAGTTTTGGATGTAGTGTTCCATGATTCATTGTTTGCATATAACACGCAGTGCTCCATGCAGAACGTGCTCTCTTTAATACCCATCACCAGGCTAACCCATCCCCCCACCCTCCTCCCCTCTAGAACCCTCAGTTTGTTTTTCAGAGTCCATCATCTCTCATGGTTTGTCTCCCCTTCCGATTTCCCCCCTTCATTCTTCCCTCCTGCTATCTTCTTCTTCTTCTTCTTTTTTTAACATATAATGTATTATTTGTTTCAGAGGTACAGATCTGTGATTCTACAGTCTTGCACAATTCACAGCGCTCACCATAGCACATACCCTCCCCAGTGTCTATCACCCAGCCACCTCATCCCTCCCACCCCCCACCACTCCAGCAACCTGTTTGTTTCCTGAGATTAAGAATTCCTCATATCAGTGAGGTCATATGATACATGTCTTTGCTAATATTTTGTTGAGGGTTTTTGCATCGGTGTTCATCAGGTATGATGATGATGATCTATAGTTTTCTTATGGTGACTTTGGCTTTGATATTAGGGTAATTTTGGTTCTGTAAAAGGAGTTTGAAAGTGTTCTTTTCTATTTTTTTGAAAAAGCCTGAGGAGGATAGGTATTAATTCTTTAAATGTTTGGTAGAATTTGCCTGTGAAGTCATCTGATCCTGAGCTTTTCTTTGTTGAGAGATTATTTAATTAGTGATCTAATATCCTTATTTGTTATTGGTCATTTCAGGCTTTCTATTTTTTCTTGATTCAGGCTTAGTGGATTGTATATTTCTAGAAATTTATCCATTTCTTCTAGGTTGTCCAACTTGGCGTAAAATTGTTCACAATAATTTTTTATAATTTTTTTCCTGTGGCATTGGTTGTCTCCTCTTCCATTTTTCATTTTATTTGATTCTTCTTAGTCTGTTTGTTGATATTGTGTATCTCTTTAAAGAATCAACTATTAGTTTTATTAATTTATTCTACTTTTTTATTCTTTATTTCATTTATTTCTGCTCTAACCTTTATTATTTTCTTCCTTCTGCTAACTTTGGGCTTAGTTTGTTCTTTTCCTAGTTTTGTAAGGTGTAACATAGGGTTGTTTATAGAAGGTCTTTCTTCTTTTTTTTTAAGATTTTATTTATTTATTTGGCAGAGAGAGAGAGACTACAAGCAGGGGGAGCAGAGAGGGAGAAGCAGGCTCTCTGATGATCAGGGAGCCTGATGCAGAGCTGGATCCCAGGACTCTTGGATCATGACCTGAGCTGAAGTCAGATGCCTAACTGACTGAGTCACCCAGGTGCCCCCCTCTTTTTAAAGATTTATTTATTTATTTATTTGAGAGAGAGAGAGAGAGAGAGAGAGAGAGAAAGAGAACAGGAGTGGGGAGGGGCAGAGGGAGAGGGAAAGGGAGAGAGAAAGAAGCAGACTTCCCGCTGGGCACGGAGCCCATCACAGGCTCGATCTCATGACCCTGAGATCGTGACCCGAGACAAAATCAAGAGTCAGATATTTAACCATCTGAACCACCCAAGCACCCCTTTCTTCTTTTTTAATGTAGGCATTTATCAATGAAATTTCCCTCAATACTATTTTTGATGCATCCCATAAATTTTGATATGTTGTGGTTTTGTTTGCATTTGTCTTGTGATATTTTATAATTTCCCTTTTTGATTTCTTCTTTAACCTAATGACTGTTTAAAAGCGTTTAATTTCCATGTATTTGTGATTTTTTTTTCATTTTCTAATGTTATTGAGTTCTAGTTTCATTCAATTGTGGTTAGAAAAGTTCCTTGAAATGATTTTGATCTTAAATTTGTTGTTGTTTTATGACTTCGCATGTGATCTATCTTGGAGAATGTTCTGTGAGCAGTTGAGGAATGTATGTTCTCAACTGGGTGGAATTACTATGTATGTCTTTTAGATCCACTCGGTATATAATGTAGTTAAGTCTGCTCTTTCTTTATCGGTTTTCTGTCTGGATAATCTGTTTTATTATTTTAAGCAGAGTACTGAAGTCTCCTATTATTTTATTGCTATCTATTTCTCCTATTTCAGGTCTGTCAATGTTTGCAAAGTCTATTTTGTCTGACATGAGTATAGCCACTCCTGCTCTCTTTTGGTTATCATTTGCATGGAATATCATTGTTCATTCTTCTTTTAGCCTACATGTGTCCTTCAATATGAAGTGGGTCTCATGTAAATAGGACATAGTTAGATCTTATTTTTTTTTTTCCATTCTACCACTCCATCTCTTTTGGTGAGTTTAATCCATTTATATTTGAAGTATTGTTGATAGGTAAGGAATTACTATTGTCATTTTGTTGATTAACTGTCTGCGTTGTATTTTTTTGTTCTCTTCCTTTCTGATTTGGTGATTTTTTTTTTTAAAGAGTGGTACACTTTGATTTTTTTCTCTTCATCTTTTTTGGTATCTGTGGTATGCTTTTTCTTGGTGGCTATCATGAGTCTTGCATAAAACTTATTGTTGCAAAGATCTTTTTAAAACTGATAACAGCTGAACTTCATTTGCATAAAAAATTTGACACCTTTCTTCCTCTCCATACACACTGTTATTGATGTCAGAATTTGCCTTTTTTATATTCTATATCCATTAACCAACATTTTGTGGTTATAGTTCTTAATACTTTTGTCTTTTAACTTTTATAGTATGGTTAAAAGTGATTACTGCACATTCATTCAGTATTATATTATTCTATATTTGTCTATATATTTGATTTTACCTGTAAAATTTGTATTTTCATGTACTTTAATGTTGCTGTTTAGCATCCTTTTTGTTTCAACTTGAACTCACTTTAGCAGACCTTGTAGGTCAGGTTTAGCAGTGGCAAACTCCCTCAGCTTTTCTTTGTTTCAGAAAGTCATTATTTTTCCTTAAATTTTCAAGAACAGTTTGGCCAGGTGTACTATTATTGATTGGCAATTTTGTTTTTCTTTCAGCTCTTTGAATATATCATCTCACTTTGTCCTAGCTTGTAAGTTTTCTGCTAAGAAATCTGCTTATGCTATAAAGGGATTATAGGGACTCAACTTGTATATGATGAGTCACTTTTCTTCTGCTTTCAAAATTCCCTTTGTTTTTGACTTTTGACAATTCATTTATAGTAAGTCTCAGTGTAGATCTCTTTATAGGTTCACTATATTTGGGATCTTTTGGGCTTCATGAATTTGGATGTCCATTTCCCTGCCCTGATTTGGGTAGTTTTCTGCCATTATTTCTTTAAACAAGATTTCTGCCCTTTCTCTTTCTCTTCTTCTTCTGGGACTTCCAAATGCATATATTGGTCTGCTTGATGATGTCCCATAAGTCCTGTAGGCTTTCTTCCACTACCTTTTTTTCTTTTTGTTCTGACTGGGTAATTTTAAATGATTTGTCTGAAAGTTTGTTTATTCTTTCTTCCACCGTTGAAGCTCTCTATTGAGTTTTTCAGGTTAGTCATTGATTCTTCAGCTTCAGAATTTGTTTGGTTCTTTTTTTGATTTTTATTTCCTTGTTGAACTTCCATTTTATTCATCTATTGTTTACCTGATTTCATTTAGTTGTCTGCGTTCCCTTGTAGCTCACTGGGCTTTTTAAAGATGATAGCCTTGAATTAATTGTCAGGCAGTTCTTAGATCTCTATTTCCTTAAGGCTAATTACTGGTGTTTTATTTTGTTCCTTTGGTGGTATCATGTTTCCCTGATTCTTTGTGGTCCTTGTAGCCTCATTGTGTTGGTGTCTGCATATTTGAAGAAGTCATCACCTTTTTCCATTCTTTAAGGATTAGCTTCTTCAGGGAAAAACCCCTCACCATTCAGCCTGGCCAGAGATTTTGGATAGATCAGTTGGTAGGATCTGCAGGTATGGTGTGCCTGGTGCCTGAGTCAGTATGCAGGTGGATGTGGTGCCTAAGCTCATAAGGACCAGTTGGGGACCACTGGAGTGGGTCTGAAGTAGAGGTCTATGGGGAGCAGACCTGGAGCCTGGTACACAGTGACAAGCCTGCAACTGGGGCCCACTGGGATGGGCCTGGAGCCTAGGTCTACAGGGGCTGCCCTGCTGCTGGGTTTCACTAGAGTGGACCTGGTGCCAGGTTCCATGGCAAAATCAAAGTGGAATTTTTGTGAGGACATGAGGGCTGGAAACGTCTATTCTGCCATCTTGCTGATGTCAGTCCTACACACAGTATCTTATTTGATTCTCACAAAATTTTATGTTGTAGTATAGTTATCCTATTTTCCCCCAGATGGTACTAGCAAGTGCCAGAACTGGGATTTGTTCCCAAATCTTTTGACTCCAAATCCTATTCTCATTCCATGGCCCAATAAGGTTGTCTTATTGAATTCTTTCCCTCCCTCTTCTTATATCTTCCATGTCGTTTTAGTACCAGCTAATATCATACCACTCTTGTATCTCAGAAATTTTTATTGAATAAATTCATCTGTAAAACTTTTCCCAAAGCATGGTCATGGAGGAATATTCTGTAGTTATTTTTGGACAGTTTTTCTCTAGAACGTTGGTCAATATAAAAATACAAAATGGAAATAGATTTGTGTCGAGGGAATATTTCTGTACGCTGGAGATCTTTCGATATCAAATTTGTCACAAAAAATGTAAACATTACCAAATGCCAAAAATGTTAAAAAGTGAAGTTTATTTCTGTGTTATACATTATATGTAATCTGTTACTCACCATAATAGCTTCTACTATCCCTTCTCCACCCATGACCCCCAGAAGCCCTATTATGTCACTTAAATTCCTTATGTTTTGAGGACGTCTGGCAATTCCAGCACTGCAATAGGATAATGGCTAACTGGCAGTCACCTCCTAGTCTCTTTCTACTATGATAAACACCTGAGGGTCCAAGGATGCCAAATTCCAGCAGAGTCAACCTCATGCTTTGGCATAGAATTTAGCTTTATTTCCTGTTGTTATTCTTGCTGACTCTCTGCATTTCCAGATTTTAGTGTAGAGTTAAGAGGACTTGATGGCTTACCTGTGCTTCCATGCCTTAGTTTATTTTTCCAGATTCAGTCCTTGACCCCCTACATCTCTAGGACTGCTCAGAATTCTTTGGCCATATTTCCTCACCTACATTGTCATTTTGATCTTCTTTTATAAGTACTCAATTATTTCCAGGATTTTGAATTAAAAGAGTCTGATCAATTGGATATCTACTCGAAACTGTGGAAAAGATTTGCTTGGGCAGGCCTGTTTGGCTACTTTTCCTTCTATTTCTCCAGCACTTGGGTTTTAACTTTATTTGGTATACCTAACCCCATTGTTCCTTCTTCAAGCCATTCAGATAAAGAACAGTTGAAGATATCCCAGAAAGTTTGTTAACCTCTAGATTATAAGTAGGTAACTTGAAGAAAAGCCATTTGACCTGACCAGGGAAAAGGAGTATAAGGTTAGCTTAATGGATAAGTGTAAAGATATTGTAAAGGCATTTGATGCCACTACTCTTTAAAAGTTTCCACTTTATTTTGTTTTTCTGATAGAACAGAAACACTAACTGGCTTTAGATCCGTGGTTACATTGGTTTCCTGAGAGCAGATCCTGGGATTCAGAGAGGCTTCTACCCACTGCTATCCTTTTCATTGCTTAGTCCAGTGGATTCTATGCCTCTGGGATAAAGAAGCAGCTCACAGGGGAAGTAAGAACCTAAGCCCTATAGAACTGAGTTTTGTTATAAACACAACTAGAGGCACAAAAGATGAAGGCTGTCTAAGTGCTGGTGGTTAAATTACAGCCCTAAAGAAAGATGGGAAGTGTTGTTTTAATCATTCATTTATTTGTTAAACATTTATTGATTTATTGATGTGTCAGACTTAAGATAAATAAGATGAAGGACCTCTTCCTACAGTCTTGTTGACATAGATTCTCCAAACTGGTAAGTCACGATGTAATATGGCAAGAAGTATAACAGGATATGTTAACTAATAGGGAGATGACATTTGAGAATATCTTAAAAATATCAGACTTCACTTAGGTCTCTGTGATCAAGTTTTCCTTCAGAATTTTTCAGGCAGTTAGGCTGAGATAACACAGTGGAATTTCAACCATTGTTGACACAATCAAAGCTTGGGGTATGAGTGTGGGTGGGAAGCTGGAGCTTGGAGAAGAGTCTAGGAGGAAGTCTGGATTAGAGTGGTGTCTTGATCTCAAGGTCATGAGATGGAGCCCCATGTGGGGCTCTGTGCTCATCACATCTGCTTGAGATTCTCTCTCTCTTCCTCTGTCCCTACCCCACTTGCACACATACTCTCTGTAAAATAAAAAAAAATAAAATCTTTAAAAATAAAGTGATGTCTTAATGGAAGAATGTGTATTTTTATATATAAGAAAATCTTGTAAATAGTTTTATTTTCTAAACATCAATATAAGGATTTAGAATTTGAAAATATAGGGCAATTATATATATACATACACATTCACACCACAAATATAAATATATATATATAACTTTTTTCACAGAATTACTATTTCAACCCTGAAACTTCCTTTTCACATTACTAAATATGCAAATACTAATTGGCTTAGATTATTATAAGTAAGTGTGCTAATAAAAAAACAGTCTATATTTGAATCTTGATTTGTACATATTAAGAAAGGTTATAATTTAAAGGATTGTGGAGTTTTGTCCCATGAATTAGAACATAACCCAAAATGAAGTATGACTAATTTAAGACGTCTCCTGAAAAACAATTTTCATATATTCCAGAAATATTTTTTTTACAACTCAAAAAGAATATAAGATATCTACCATACACTTGTCACTATAAATTTGTCATTTTAATTGTTGGGAAATATCTCTAGTTATATAAGTGCTGGAAAAATGTCTTAACTAGAATTCAGAATCAGAAATACATGGATACTTTAAAAATATACTTTCCTTGGTCCTTCCCAGACCCATCGAATCAGATCACCAGGAGCAGGTATGAGTATGTGCATGTAGATTTTTCAGACAGACATCCCTGTGTAAAGTACCATTGCTGATAGATGTTAGATGTTATTGATTTTAAACTCCATGAGGACGGGAGCTCGGTCTTATTTATTTTGTCCCTAACAACTGACATATAATAGGTACTCAATTTGCAGAGTGGATGGATGGGTGGATGGATAAATAAATTGACTTGCTCTGTTTCAGATTCATTTAATGTTTTTTTTCCTATTAAATTCAGACCCAGTACTGACAACAAATTCTTGTTCTGGCACTAGGAAAAGAGTGTTTGATCTAAGTCCTTTGAGCGCATCTAGTCTCTGCTGAAGGATCTCATTCTGTGGGGGCTTTAGACCTTGGCCTTTGTCCCTGTGAGGCTCTTATTGTAATAGACTAATGAGCTGCAGCTGCTCCTGCATTTCCTCCTTTTCTGCGCTTCTCCCTTGAGCTGTCTGTGCTCTTCTATCCCCTGTGCCATGACCAAGGATGTTTTCTAGCTGGGGCTGCAGGAACTTACATGTCTCAACTCTTATCTCCTCAGACTCCTCCCCACAGCTACACAAAGCACTTTCTTCCTCTTCCTATGTGACAGGAAGCTACCCTTTTGTCACATCCTGCATCTACCTACTCTGTGGCTTATGAGAAGACCTCTGTTCTAGTCCTCCAGACTTGGTCCACAGAGAGTTAAAAGATCCGCTTTGGGAGATTTCCTAAAACAAACAAACGAACCAAATGGCACCTATCCTCCCTCAAGTGCCTTGCTCTTAAAATTTAAAACCAGAATTTTCATGATTATTTCTTCAACTTTGAATTCTTTTAAGATTTATTTTGAAAACCAAAACTAGAAAATGATTTCTTTGTCTTAGATTATTGCTACTCAAAGCGTGATCCACTTTGAGCAGTTAGCATCTCAGCCTACCCCAGAGTTTGTGAAAATTGGCATCTCAGCCCCCATCCTACCTGCAGAATCAGAATCTGCAGATTCAGCCTCCCCTGGTAATTTGTATGTACATTAACATTTGAAAGGCAACGATTCTTAGTGATTTCTGCTCTGTTTCTGAAGGATCATCTCAGCTACAATAAGGAGCTCTAGTGACAGCTTTACTAGGAATTAAAAATGCACCAGAAAATTATGTGTGTCGCTTTCCCAAAGCCAGAACCATACTTAATGAGAAAACACCTGCCAAAGTCAGGGATAAGACAAGAATGACCAATATCATTGTTACTATTTAAAACCATTTTGAAATTGTCATCTAGTGCCAATAGAGAGAGCCACATGAATTAGAAAGAGGTAAAATCATCTCTATTTACAGATTATATATCTGGAAAATTGAAAAATCACTGAAAAAAACCTAGCAAAACACTTAAGAGAATTTAGTAAAGTAGCAGGTTATAAAATCAATATGTAGAACTCAACAGCTTTCATATATAAAAATAACTGGTTGGAAGTTAAAGACCCCTTTTATAATTGCAACAAAAATAACAAAAGTACCTGGTATCCCTCTAATAAGGGATGACTAAAACATATATGAAGAGTTTTTAAAATATACCAGACTGACACGAAAGTAGCCATAAAAAAATAGTAAGCCGTACCATGAATTTGGATAGGAAGACTCAATATTATAAAATCTTTTTGGATAATACACATTTTTTTCCCTGAAGCTAAAGAACAAATTGATTTTTATATTTCATTTGTAAAAGCAATTAAACGTAGACTGGAGAACCTTAAAAAAAACAATGAAGGGGGCTATATCTTAAACCAGATGTTAAAACATATTACAAAGTCTCTATCATTAGAAGAAAATTATATTGGCAAGTGAATAAACAGACAAGCTAATGCAACCAAATAGAAAATCCAGAAATAAACTTAATTACACATGGAAATTTAGACCATGATAAAGGCAGCATCTGAAATCAGTGGAGAAAGACTTCAAAAAGCGATGTTGGGACAACTGGATAACTGTATGAAAAAGATAAAAATTGATTTGCCTGCATATTGTTTACTGGTGTAAATTCTAAATAGGTAAGAGATCTGAATGTAAAAGATGAAACTGTACAAATGCTAGAAGAAAACATGGGTGAATCCTTCATAACATATGAGTGAGTGAAAATTTCCCAAATTAAGGGAAAAGTTTCATAGCTATATTTTTAAAAATCCTGCATGTCAAAAAGCCATTCGAAGTAAAGTAAAAATACAAGTGGCATAGGGGGAAAATTTACAGTTTCTCTCACAGAAAGAGTTAATATCTCTAACATTTAAAGATCTTTTACAAATTGAGAAGAAAACAAACAACCTCATAAAAATGGTCAAGAAATACATATGCAAATTCACAGGAAAAGAAATGAAAACAGCACTTAAAGATACAAAAAGATGCTCAAACTTGCATATAATAAAAGAGTTGAAAGTTAAAACTACATTAAAATACCATCTCTTGGGGCACCTGGGTAGCTCAGTCAGGTAAGTATCTGCCTTTGGCTCAGGTCATGATCTCAGGGTCCTGGGATCCAGCCCTGCATCGGGACTCCCTGCTCAGCGGGGAACCTGCTTCTCCTTCTCCCTCTGCCTCTCCCCCTGCTTGTGTTCTCACTCTCTCTGTAAAATAAATTTAAAAAATCTTTAAAAATAAAATACCATCTCTCATCTGTGAGATTGGCAAAAATTAAAGACTCTTTTTTTAAAAGATTTTATTTATTTATTTGAGAGAGAGAGAGAGAGAGAGAGCACAAGAAGGGGGAGGGTCGGAGGGAGAAGCAGACTCCCTGCTAAGCAGGGAGCCAGATGTGGGACTAGATCCTGGGACTCCAGGATCATGACCTGAGCCGAAGGCAGTTGCATAACCAACTGAGCCACCCAGGTGCCCAAAATTAAAGACTCTTAACAGTTGCATTCTGTTGGCAAGAGTGTAGAGAAATAGGTACTCTTCCTGAACTTTGCTGATGGGCGTACAGCCCTGGTGGAGGGAACTTGTCCATATCTAGCAATATTGCACAAGCATTTATGCTTGACTCAGCAATCCCACTTCAAGGAATCTTTCCTAAAAATTAACTGGGAAAAGTATGGAATGACATGTACAAGGCAAGTCATAGTAGTACTAATTTGTAATAGCACAACAGTAAGAAATTCAAATGTACAACAATGAAGCTAGTTGAAATAAACTATGGTACATTCACAGAATGGAGGACCAGGAAATAGTTTAAAGAAATGAAAATTATATCCTTCTATGGATATTTTTAGGTGACAAAAATAAATGGCAGAACAGTGTCTGCAATACGCTACCTCTTACCCAAGGGGGTAATATAAATATATATTCGTATTTGCATATATTAAGAAAACATTGGAAGGATAAACTACTAAAAATGGTTGTCTGATGACGGAGGTAACAGGATGATGGGGATTAAAGTGGATGCTAGACTTCTTTAAATATAGTTTGATAATTTGACCTTGGAACCATGAAAATGTTTTTACCTTGCCTTAAAACAAAATTGATAAAAATGAAAACAACAAAGAACACAGATTCATAAAATTGAAAAAAAATGAAGCAAAATAAAACAAATGTATTTAGAATTTGTGGATTTGTGTCTTAGTAACATAGAGGATTATTTCATGTTTAGAACACGTGTAATTTAAAAATACATTAGTGAAATATATCCTAAGGACAAAAAGAACTGCAAAGAAATCTTAAATTGTACTTAGTAATTACATTGTTAGTATTAACATTGTTTTGAAAACATGTATTTTATAGGATAAATAATGTTGTGTCATTAGGAACCAAGATTTTCAGGATAAAAGAGATACATATATAAAATTACAGAAGTTAAATTAAAAACCTGTATTTTGGAAAGATGATATGTACTCATGATATATTTTTCTCTTAAAAACAAAAAAACCAAAAACAATAAAACTGGTTTCCTAGCTCTGTACTTCAAAAGGCCTAGAAACGGTCTCAGAAGCAACTAGTATCCCTGCCTCTCAGATTGTGGTCTCTAAATACTGTTTCCTGAGGCTCCTGGGAGAAGTTGCAGGTTCCAAGTCTGATGTAGGAACTATACAAGATGAGCCTGGAACATTGTGTGGTGCCAGAAAGCAAGGAAACTAATATAGACTACCATGCTTTTAAAAAGACTCGGGAGCTAACTTGAAGGGATGCCTACTGGCCACAGATGGAACCATTTGAACATTAAAAAGAATACTGAATACAAGTTGAAAAAAATCAAACATATTAACAACCCATGTTTTTGTTTATTTTTTTAAAGATTTTTTATTTTTTATTTGACAGAGAGTACAAGCAGGGGCAGGCAGAGGCAGAGGGAGAGGGCGAAGCAGGCTCCCTGCTGAGCAGGGAGCCCGATGTGGGGCTCAATCCCAGGACCCCGGGATCATGACCTGAGCCGAAGGCAGACAGTTAATGGTCTGAGCCACCCGGGTGCCCCAACAACCCATGTTTAAAACAAAACAAAATAATTGGTAATCCTTCAAAGTTGCTAGGCACTAACATATTATTCTAATAACAAGGAAAGAATCAAGCATTTTTCCTGACTTAGAGTTACAAATACTTTTGATGAAAAAGTTGTCTCTATAGCAGAATACAAACTAGTGAGTTCTGAGAGAATGATAGAATTAGAAAATCACCATTTTGCATCCCATAATGAAATAATGGCTATAGGTCATCAATGATCATCAGTGGCTACTAGAATTATTGGGTGAAATGTTGATGGAGAATCTTACAATGGTTGGATCAGGCTGACAACATGTGAACGCACTCAATCTTAACATCAGAAAGAGAATGGCAATCATACATCAGTTACTTCCTGATGTGATCCAATAAGAAGCACACAACGTTACCTAGAAAATATCATTGCCAAAAAATTGAACCTGAATCTAATCAAACCCTTACATCTAGCTACTAGACTACAGGAGATAGAAGAACTTGTTAAATGACACCATAAGAATGCAATCAGCCAATCCAGAATACAAACCAAACAACTTGGTCTCTTCAACAATAAAAGGTAAAAAAGGCAGTAGGGGAGAGGGAATTGTTTTTCGTTAATAGAGACTTTCAAGAGCAGTCAATCAAGTGCAATATGTGGACTACATATTGTACTTAGCATAATGTCTTCAAGGTTTATCCATTTGTAGCATGTGTCAGAACTTCTTTCCCTTGTAAGGTTGAATAAACTATATTTTATTTATCCATTTATCCATCTATGGATACTTTTATTGTTTCCACGCTTCCAGCATTGTTTCCATGCTGCTATGAAAATGAGTGTACAAATAATTGAGTTTCTGCTTTCAATTCTTTTGGGTATATACCCACAATTGAAATAACTCAATCATATGGTAATTCTATTTTTAATTTTGGGAGGAATCACTATATTGTTTTCAGCAATGGCTGTACCATTTTACCTTCTCACCAGCAATGCACAAGGGTTCCAACTTCTCCACATCCTCACCAACACTTCTTATTTCTGAGTTTTTGATAATGGCCATCCTAGTATCTCCTATGGTTTTGGTTTGCATTTCCCAGGGATTAGTGATGGTGGGCATCTTTGTGCTTATTGGTTATTTGTGTATCTTCTTTGGAAAAATTTCTTTTTTAACTCCTTTGTCCATTTTTTAATTGGATTGTTTTTGCTGTTGAGTTAAAGAAGTTCTTGATATATTCTGGATATTAGCTCCTTATCAGATATATGATTTGCAAATGTTTTCTCCCATTTCTGTGGTGCCGTTTCACTCTTTTCACACTGTCTTTTGATATACAAAAGTTTTCAATTTTGATAACGTCCAATTGGTTTATTTTTCTTTTGTTGTCATATCCAAGAAATCATTGCCAAATTCAATGTCAGAAAGCCTTTCCTTTATATTTTCTTCTAAGACTTTTATAGTTTTAGCTCTTAAGTTCAGGTCTTTGATCTATTTTGAGTTAATTTTTGTGTATGGTATTAAGTCAGGTTCCAAACTCATTCTTTTGCATGTGGATACCTAACTTGCTAAAAAGACTATCCTTTCCCCATTGGATGGTCTTAGTATCCCTACTGAAAATCATTTGACCAATATGCAAGAGTTTATTTCTGGGCTCTCTATTCTGTTCCAGCAATTGGGAAAATTTGAATAATGACTGGATAGTTGATGCTATGAAGAAATTAATAGTAATTTTATTAGGTTTGAAAATGGTTTTATGGATATGTTATAAAAGAAATGTTCATCTATTAGGTATATACCAAAGCATTTACATAAAATATAGATAAAATGCTATAATGTCTGGAAATTACTCTGAAATACACCAACTGGGTGGAGTGAGGTGGTAGGTGGGGCAACTGTGTGTTGGGGAGAGAGATGAAACACAGTCTGCCAAATATTGATAGTTGTTGAAGCTGGATGGTGGTTATATAGGAATCTACTATATTATTCTCTATTCTTTGGCATATATTTGTAATTTTTCAAAATAAAAAGTTAGAAATTATACAAGAAAGCATCCTTAAAATATCATCTTACCAGAGATGCTTAATAGGCATCTCAAACTTTATATGTCCCTGCCCTTGTCCTCCAAACCTACTCTTCGTCAATAGACCTTCATCATCTTAGTCAATAGACTTTCATCATATGGTTTTTCAGGCCAAAACCATGGAGGAATCTGTGATTTCCTTCATACTTCACAATAAATCCATTTATCAAATTCATCTTGGCTCTACATCCAAAGCACTTAACATTTTTGCTGGTGCCTCCCTGGTCCAAACCACCATCATCTCTCACTTGGACAACTTCAGTAGTTCTTGCATTTCTCTTTTCTTCCATCTTCCCATACCCCAGGCCCTACAAGTCATTCTCCACATCACTGCTAGAGTAATCTTTTAAGAAATTAAATTGAATCAGATAAGTCAAATGCTTAAAACTTTTTAATGGATTTCCTTCACATAAATAAAATCCAGACTTCCACAAGGCTCTCTGTGAGCTGGGCCCTGCTTACTCCTCTCTCGCTTTGTAGTTCTTCCTGACATATTTAGCTCTGAGACGCAAGTCAGGTCTCAGCCAAGGGTAGTTTCTTCAGAGAAGTCTGTCTTCACTACTCTCTGGGAAGTCATCAGTTCTACTCCCAATGCATTATTCCCCAAATTTATTGTTTTTTCATAGCACTTCTTATTATCACTTGTTGTCTCTTGCCACTAGAATGTCAGCTCTAGGAGAGTAGGAACATTGTCTTCATTACTTCTGGTTCACATTGACCTAGAATAGTGCCTGCTGCTTGGGCAGGTGCTCAATCAATTTGCATTGAATGAATGTGCTTCCAGGAGTTTCTGGCATTGTGTGAAATGCATTTTGCTTGTCTCTGGAGAGGGCAACTAACCAGAAATTGGAAGACTATTACAGGAGTCTAGGTAGAAGTTTAGTAGTCTAGGTAGGACGGTAGGATGAAAAGGTTCCAAATGGAGAGAAGATGGAAATACACAAAGGAAAATCAACAGAGCTGAGTAACTGTATGAAGGGGGAAAGAGATAAAGAGGGGAAAAGAAATGTTGATCCAAAATGACATGGTTGGGGAATGATAGTAGTATCTTTAATAGGAATGGAAACAGGAGGATGAGGGGAATTAAGGATTCTGGTTTTTTATATATTAGGATGGGATGCTACGTTAGCAGGGAATTCGATATGAGGAATGTGACCCAGGAGAGAGGTTACCTCTAGAGATACCACTTTGGGAATCATCTACTTGAAAGTGGTAATTAAACCCATGGGGCTGATTGGAAGCTGCCACAGAAGAGAGCCCAGAGAGAGAGAAAAGGGTGAGACAGACCCCAAGCTGCCAGAGGAGCAGCTCAGGGAGGAGGGATGGTCCAGTGTCAAATGTTGCAAGGCTGTTGAGGATGAAGGATAGAGGGCCAGTGAATGTTGGTTTTGGGTCGTATCATTCTCTGCTTTGTAAACCTCATTCTTTTCTACTATAAAATTTGTTTTCTTTCTAGTCTATCAGCCTACAGAAACTTTCCCAAAAACCCAATACAACAAAAATTCAGATTTTCTCTATCTTTACAGTCCATGTCACATTCTAACCATTGCCTCTCATTGGGTTTTCCCCTTTTCTCAGATTGAATATTACATTGCCTCATTCTCTGTTTGTCACGGATCTGTCCGTAAGCAACATGACAGTAATAAAATAAGCATATGCCATCCTTATGGGAAAGCCCATATTTTCTTTCTTTTGTTTATTTTTAATTATACAGTGATAAATTCATCTTAGTAAAAATTTAAACATTCAGAATCATAAATAGTAAAAAATTATATTGTCCTCAAAATCAACCAGCTTCCCTCTCCAAAGTTTACTATTGTTTATCATTTGGTGTGTATGCTTCTAGATGTGTGTGTATGCATATATTTTAGAGAAAGAGGAAAAATTATAAATTTCAGGACACAGACTCAAATGTGTGGGAAATAAGTTAACTTTTCTATAACTGAATTTCATTTGTATTTTAAGTCCCTTTATGCTAGGTGGTGGGGAAAGAAATCTCAAGCGAATTCAGAGTTGTCCTAGTCACACATATGCCCTTCCCCTACTGTCCTATCTTCACCCAGGATTGTATCTAAATTCTAGGAGCTTTGGTGTGTCAAGGTTTTGGGGGTGAGGGGAAAGGCCTTAGGTGATCATGGGTCATCCCTTATCCACCCAGCTGGTCCTTGACTATCCATTTAGGTCGATAAGGCATCCCTCCCCATCTAGTCCATACAGTTGTGTCTTATGTTCAATTTCAAGACTTCTTGGATCTGATTCTTCAAGCTCCTCTTGGCCATGCAGAAAACATATAACATTCCTCCTGTGTCATGCAGAAAGCGGCCAACTGTTTCAGGTGGTCTCATGTTCTTTTAGCCTAGACTTACCACAAACCTGTTTCTATTACTGTTCTGCCCCATATTGCCTTGCATTACCAAGGCATTTTGTATCACTTCTTTAGGTTTTATCTCACAGTGAAAGCATACATCCCCTTTGCTTTTGGATTTCCCAAATCTGTTTTAGGTTTCCATTATTCTTCCTTTGCAGAGACTAGTCCTCCAAGACCCACATCAGCATCAAATTCTTTTGCTTCTCTTCTAATTCTTCCCCTATTCCAAGTCTGTGAACCATTTATGTAATCTGAGAGTAGGGTGACCAACTGTAATGATTTTCCTGAAATGAAGAGGGCTCCAAAGGTGTGGGATTTTCATTGCTAAAACTGGAAAAGTTTGGGGCAAACAGGCACCTTATCTGGGAGTGGGAGTGGGGATGAGGTGGTGAAGGAAAAAACAGGCTTTGATTGATCAAGAATTCTTCAAAATCTTTTCTTTCTGGCATCAACTTTACACTCTAAATCTTTCAGGAATTAGGTATTTTTTGAGATGCACAGCAAAAAATAAACTATTTTCATAGTTTGTTTCTTTATCTCCTTCTGGATTTTTCCATGCTTGCCCTTGCTCCTTTGGACTGGCAGTTTCTTTAGACACATTGTCCTATTTTGTGTTTTAATTTCCTTCTTGGATAGTGCCCTTTGTGTCACTTTCCTGGACCCTTTCCTCTGTAATTCGTGGACAAATCCCTCCCTCCTTGGAGCCCAGAAGAGACTTCCCAGGACTCACACTGCAGCCTGAGCTGGGGACCGTCAGTCTCTGCTTCTCTAAAAGAGGTGCCATAGTGGCACACAAGATCATCAGGGTGGGCAGGGGGAATGAGCATACTGGAAGAATGTATTTGAACTTGTGTTAATATTTACATTTTATTCTAATGAAAACAATTTGTTATTAATATCATTTTATGAACTGATACCAACACTCACACTCAGTGTGATATCAGATGGTCACAGAACATATATAATATGTGATATATCCTGAGGGAAGAGTGACAGCTCCACAATGTGGAGGGGAATGACAGTGGCACCTTCCTTTTTTGTTTATTTTCAGCTTATTGCAAAGTACTGCAACTTATGTATGCCTGGGTAAGTGGATTATGTTGATCATATTTCTACATTCATTTAAAGCAAACATTATAAAATATTCAAATGACTTGAAATATCAAAGGTTATACCAGGAATGTAAGCACAAGAGTAATAGGACCCACCACCCACCCCCACTCACTCTTCAACAGCCACACTTGGTCTTGCTTTTCTTCAAACAGTCTGGCCACATCCCATCTCAGGGCCTTTGTCCTGGTTGGTCCTTTTGCCTGACATGCTCTTTCTTCAGTTATTGGCAGGACTCACTCCCCTACTTTCATCAAGTCTTTGTTCACATGTCACCTGACTATAATTTGCAATTGCAATCCCTACCCTTGCAATTCTCATTCCCTTCATCTGCATTATTATTTCCTTATGCTAGCACTTCTCATCTTCTAACATGTCTTATAATTTACTTTTTTATGTTATCTATTATCTGCTCCAATATAAGCCTCATGAGGACAGGAATATTGCCAGTGCTTAGAATAGTGCCTACCACATGGCAGACCATACAGATATGTTGAATCAAGGTAAGAAAATTGCAGAACCAACACCTTTTCTACTCTTAGTACAAGTTCTTCAGTAGCCATTGTATCTGAAAACGTGCAAAAATGCACCTCCATTTATTTCTAGAAGTTTCCAACATGATACCTCACAAGTGCTCACACCACACAGTCTATTTTGCCAGCTGTGCTCATACTTAGCTTCTGGCCCTAGTACTCACTCATGTGAAGTCACTTGGAGAAGCCTCACAGCTAACGTGGCCCTTGGAGAAGTGTGATGTTCTGTCTATGCCAAGTACTTCCCAGGTTGTTTTCTTCCCCAGACTTTCTTTATAGGGGGAGCTTCATGGCAGCAGTCTGAGTGGAAGAGGGAGCTAGGAGAGTCTTGAGCTACATCTGCATAGCAAACATCCCACTTTTTACTGAGATGCTCTGTTCATTTGGAGTGGTTGGAAGCCTTGGGAGCTTTTGGGCACCAGTTGGTACTGAGGTCTTAATAGTGGGGGGCAGGGGGAAGAATGGCTATAGCTTTCTGCCATGCTTTGTTGCCTGCATCTATGGGCCATCTTTGTGTCCAGAATCTCACAGGTCACTCTTGAAGAGATCTGTCAGATTGTCTTTACCTCCCTCTCTCTATGGAGGGCACAAAATTTGTTTTAAAAGGATTAGATTTTTACATGCTTTTTTCTTCTCCATTTTTTGTTCTTTCCTCACCAAACACTGCCTTTCTTCTTTCAAATGTAAAACATATCTTCCATGCTTATGAATATGTGTGAATGTCCATTTGTATGTGTCTGTATTGGTGGAGGGGGAGGCAGTGGTAACAGAGAAGAGAAGTTATATTAGTAACAACCAGCAAAAGATGACTCAGTATATTAATATTGTTCATTTCTGAGTGAAATATGATCTTAAGCCCTGTAGATGTTACACCCCAAATGTATCACCACTTCCTGAACTTGTGTGTTCTGCCCTTCTCCACAAGATATACTCCTATATCCTATCTTTCTCATGATCCAGCTCAAATATCGTCTCCTCTATGAAGCCTTTCCAGCTCTCCCAGGAAGGGAAAACTTAATTATTGACTTGAACGAGTAAAGTTGACTAAGTGAAAGCTTAATGGAGAAATCACCTTATTATGCTGGTTTCTCAACATGTGTATGAGTAATGCACAGAAATAAAGTGCTGTAAGAGGATCAAGTAGCTTTGAAACCACCAGAGAAACAACTACTAATTGCAGAGGGCTAGTTTAAATCCACTGGAAAGGATGCACCATTGATGAAAGTAGGGAATAGTTTACTTTCCTATTACAATAATGATGAATGATTTTACTCCTCTGTCCAGGAGAGGTGGCATGTTGTAGCTGTGGGAAGAACCTCCAAACTCTTGGTCGACTAGCCTCTACATCTCTGCTGGGACAAGCGACCGCTTTTTACTTCTGGGAGGGTTTTTTTTTCTTTATCTTTAGTTTATTTTTTAATGTTATGGCCACTTGTAGTATCTACTGTGAATCAAGAGAAAGTCCTCTAAAACATATTTTGTTCATGACTTTTTTTCTGAGACTTGAACTTATTCAATCACTGGCCTGTCTAAAAAAAAGTTTTGATAATAATGGTGTGTGGTATTTATTGAGTGCCTGTTATGTATTTAGGGGTGTTCTAAGTGATCGACATATATTAAATCATTTAATACTAGAGCAACTCCATGAGGTGAGTATTATTGTTGTTGTTGTTATTATTTACAGATAAGGGACCTGAGATACAGAGAGGTTAATTAACTTGCTCAAGGCCACTCAGCTATGATATATGAGCCCAGGTGGTTTGTTTGCTCTTCACCAGCATGGCAATCTACTGCCTCCCTTTAAGAAATGAACCCTTAACACGGCTATCCAAGTTTGCATTTTACAGGATAAATACAGAAAAATGTATTTACTATGAAAACTATAAAAAATGAATCTATCACACACACAATATTTGTACAGTTTATGATGATTAGGCTGGTTTTAGAGGGCAAGCTAGCAGCAGGAAACACAAACCCTTCCTCTTCTTATTGTGGCTAATGGTTCCATACCTCCCCAAGCCTCTTAAACATGACATTATTTTGTTTTTACGTCACATTTATTGGTTGCCTTCATCCTCTTGTAATGTAAGTCTCATGAGGTCTGGGGTCCCATTTGTTTACTTCTGTCTCCGTGAAGGCTACAACATAGCCTGGAATATAGTGGGTGCCACATAAAGCAGATTCAGCCTTTCTTTATTATTTATTACATATTCATTATATTGTTACATATATTACACATTATATATTTATCTTTATGAGCTATTATAAAGATAGAAATTATATATTAAATATATGTTAAATAAATGCTTATATATTTAAGTATTATCAATATATTACATGTAGATAAAAATATAAAATTATCATAAACAAACAAATTAATAAAAATCCTGACAGCCCACCAATATTTGTTGAATTGAATGCTTATTTTTTGGAATTGTTCTTCACTGCTTTTTGTCGGTGAACAATGTTACGGTTCTTATTTTGTGTGTAGCATTGCATTATTGGAGTTCTTTAGAAAAGAAGACATAGTCAACAACTTAAGTAACATTTGGTAGACGATGATAATTGTGTCTTTATAAATACATCCAATGCGGCATTAATAAACACCCATCTTCACCTTGTGTTCCAGCCTCAGCAAGCACCAGCGGTCCCAGACCATCCCTGGTCACACATCCCTTTTATCTTGTACTTGTTGAATTTTTGCTTTGTTTTCAGGACTTTGCTTGAATGTTAGTCCCCACAAAGGCTCCCCCCCCCCCCCCCGCCACCCCGTTCCCCCCCACACACTTCTCTATAAGAATACTTTGTTTTTCCCCCCTGGGATCTCAGAGCACTCTGTAATTACTTACTTGTTTACATGTCTGCCTCTCTGACTACTTTTTGCTCCTAGGGGGAAGGATTATGCCCTATGCATTTTTGTATGCATTTTGTATCCGTGGTACTTGGCTCATAGTAGCTACTCAGTAAATGCTGCATGAATGAGTCAACTTAATAAAATCAGACGGGAAGTCAGACAGACTACCTAAACAGTAAGTAGGATAATGAAGATAACGTTTTTTATTTTGCTAGCCTCTATTTGAAATACTGTGCATAGCATTACATTGTAAGTGGTAGGAGGCTGGACTCAAACCATCCTTAAAATATTTTAAAAAGTTTGCAATCAGATGAGTTAGCCATTATTTGCAAGGATCTCACATTAAAGTTCTGAAGTTCAGTTGAAGTTCAATTGAAGCAAAAAAATGAAAATGTTGTATGTGTTGGGCCAGGAGAAGCCCTTCTCAGCGTTGACAGCACACGAATGAATTTATTCTGGGCAATTAGTAGGACACATCAGCAATGAATTATAAATTTTCCCTTGCAAAAGCAGCTCTTTCTCACTAATTTATATACAGGCAAAAGCCACATCCAGCACAGAAAACAAGATAAAAATAACTGCATGTATTTATAAGCAACTACAGTTACAAATCAGTACATTCCCCTTTTAAGAAAATAGTGTAAAATTCAAGCGTGGGTGGTAGTTTGATTATGGAGATCTGTCATCTGCTTTCAGATACATTTCAAGAAAAGCACTGGCTAATTAAATTTATTACTCATCTTCTTCCTTTGAAGTAAAGCCTATGCAAATTATCTGGGGCAGATCAGATTCCTAAGGAAAAAACACCATCCTCTGAGGTGGCCCCAACTCACAGCTCTTTCTAGTAATAAGAGGTACAGGTGAACTGGGGAGGAAAGTGTTTTGGTAGAATTTTCCATGGAAAGAAGACGTATTCTTCAGTCTTCCTTCCCTTAGCAGAATTAGGAATCTTCAATGCTTTCAAATGGAATAAAAGCCACAGCTTTTTAGCTGCAAAAAGAAACCCCAGTCTTCATCTCTGTAACACTGACTACTAACGAGAAAGTCACCAGCTCTTTTTCTGTGTATTTTCTTGGAGTTAAACAGTCATGCACATCTGGGTTGGAAATTGAGAATTCTTCCTGTCCTAGGTTAACGGCAAGAGTGAAATAAGAAAGGTAAATCAGCCATCTGCTGAAGAGCTCACTAACCAGGCTACAGGGGGTGGGCAACATTTACCACTCAAGGAATCTGGATTTCAAATTATTCACAGTAACCTGTTTGTCTTCCTGATGCCACCGCATCCTCTAGAGCCTGGCTAATGATCTACTAAACATATGGCTCGGTCTGCTCTCCTTTCCCATTTTCATTACGATTTAAACTTCTGGAGGGCAGGGCTATGCACCCTGTGTATATGTGTGTGTGTGTGTGTGTGTGTGTGTGTGTGTGTGTGTTGTTTTTGTGGCTACAGAACACCTGGAATACTTTTATGCTCAATTATGGGCGATATTTCAGATGATAGCTCCAGATTGGTCTTGAACAATTTCACTGAACAATGCAAATTCCCTCCTGCACCAAAATTATTGTTTGATTGTGTCTTTTAAGAAGTGCTACTGATAACACAAGCAATGGCTTTTTAAGGTTTACAAGAGATTTAGTAGAAAAAACCTCTCGGGTGGTTTCCTAAGTTTTACGCATCAGGAAAAAACAAGCCCATCATCGGTTACTAGGGAAGATACATGCATTTTGATAATAAAATATTTACAGAATTTCTTGGTATTCTGGAAGCATGTAATTAAAATCCTAAAACCTTGACTACTTTCAATACTAATCACAGAAGTATGGGCCTAACCTGCACATATTTGATCACTTAAAATGACCAGGGAAAAGATAAAATTGCCCAGGTGTACCTTATGTTACTGTTTTTCACCTTGTATTTACTAGTTGCAATTGAGATTTGAGTTTTGCTAAATAAATCTCATATATTTGTAAGTATAATGGTCAATGCTATTGCTACTAAGAACTATAATTTTTGCATTTGCCATTCGGAAGAAGTTTATTAAGGGACCTGTCTCCCCAAAAGAGAGCCTGGCCCAGCAGAAAGGCATTGAGTTATGGTTATGTTCCTTTCTAATTCCAGCTCCATGACCTTCTTTTGTCTGAGCTGAGACTTACTTAACCCTTCCAAACTATAGTTTCCTTATCTATAAAATACAGTTAATAATTCCCACTTAGGGGGTAATTGTGAGGGTTAGACCAGAAAATTTATGCAGAGTAACTGGCACTGAGTAAACACAACAAATGGTAACTATCAATGAAAAAAAATAATAGAGGCATTGAAGATCTTTTTAGAGGAAAGCAACAATCAAGGTTTACAGTGTACATTTTGAGAACGGTAAGTATTATTTTTTAATTTTTTTATTATGTTATATTAATCACCATACATTACATCATTAGTTTTTGATGTAGTGTTCCATGATTCATTGTTTGCATATAACACCCAGTGCTCTCGTAGAGCGTGCCCTCTTTAATACCCATCACTGGGCTGACCCATCCCCCACCCCCCTCCGCTCTAGAACCTTCAGTTTGTTTCTCAGAGTCCATAGTCTCTCATGGTTCGTCTCCCCCTCCAATGAAAAAGATAAGTTTTAAATCAGTGGGCAACATTCCTCAATTTTGCCTTTATTCAATTTTCCATTCTGAGAAATTCTCCATATATTCTTGAAGACAGCTTATATTAATTAACTCTCCCTAGTCCTAAAAATATCTTTAATTGTAACTCTGGTTTTCACTGTAACTTGCTCCACATCATCCATTTGTTTCTTCCTTTCATCCATTCTTCTCATCCAGGAACCCAAAAATCCAATTTTGAGCTTATTCTTTGCACTGGGCACATTGAAAAGTAAACGCTCCCCACAGGAGAAGGCAAGTCAGAGCCAGGTGTGGCTCAGAGATGATCAAACCTGGGAGTGAGTGTTATCTTCTGAACTTGCCATCTTTGAGGCTCATGACACAGCCTTAAACTTTGTCTCATCAGGTTCTTCATCCATCAGATGAAAATACCTTCCCTCCATCTAACAGGATTGTTAGGATGTCCAAGGGAGATAATGTGTGTAAAATCATTTTATAAATAATAAATCATGATCAAATACTCAGTATTGTTAATAATATCAGTTGGTTTTAGGTCTCAGGATTATTTTGAGAACTTCTTTCCTGAGAGTCCAGCATTTCTGCATTTGCTGTTTATAAATTTAATCAATAATTGTGGGTCTCTTCCATCCAGTTGGCCTTTCTCCTTTCAGCTACATTGGCAAGTGTCTTTGCCTTGCGCTTACAAGAGCATACAGATGAGGCTGTGATTCTGATTAAGCCCATGTGGAGTTTAGAATTAATGCTCATATTCATTCTTGATACCGCCTGAAATCACATTTTTGGTTAGGTGGCGAAGTTGTGGCAGGCATGTATGGAGTGGTGGAGAAGCTCTATAGTTTAAAGACACTCTTACATTCTCCTTTGTGTAAGCATTAAGAAACAAAAAAGTACCAATTGCCTAGGACTTGCCTAAAGTGTGGTTTTTGTTTTTTTTGTTTTACAGAATTTCTAGTGGCATATGAGTAATCTGCAAATTCTAAATCTGTATATGTCTAAAATATTTCTGAGGAGGTATCTCAAATGTCCAAATAACTTTCTAAGCAGAGGCTGATAATTTGACCAATGCTTAATGCAGTTTCCTGGGAATGAAGTATAGAACTTTCTAGCAGAAAATTTGGCATCCATTTATAGCACACTGTATGGATGGGGGCAGAAGTAAGAACCTTCTCCAAGAGGGCACACCTATGCTCATGAGGATCTTGTAGGATATATGCAGGGTTGGCCATAAGCAAAGCAGAATGAGTGACTGCTTATAGGATGTGATATTGGTAGTGTCAGGTACTTGCTCTCAAATATCACCCCATCCGGGTGTAAGAGATCTTGAAATGCCACCACTTGGAGAGAGAACACATGGTTCTTTGGGGGAAGATGTAGAGGCAGCTTTAGCTGTAAAAATAGTCCTTCTTAAATTAAAAAGGTATACTACCTTGGGGCACCTGGGTGGCTCGGTCGTTAAGCGTCTGCCTTCGGCTCAGGTCATGATCCCAGGGTCCTGGGATCGAGCCCCGCATCGGGCTCCCTGCTCCGCGGGAAGCCTGCTTCTCCCTCTCCTACTCCCCCTGCTTGTGTTCCCGCTCTCGCTGTCTCTCTCTGTCAAATAAATAAAATCTTTTAAAAAAATTAAAAAAATAAAAAGGTATACTACCTCTATCCCTAGCACACAGAGAAGCACTTAGTACCTGGAATGAGCTTAAGGAATAGACAGTTTATATTGAACAGTAAATCAGACCGAGCCCCTTCTTCCTTCCCATGAAGTCCACATAATTTGGGGGACACTGATTCCTCGTCCAGCTCCAGGGTTCAGTCCTAAGTCAACCATGGGAATTCCCGTCTCCTTGGTCCTAAGTGGTCCAGAGCAAAGTTGAAGCCAATCATGTGACATTCTGCTGCCAACTGTCGCTACTTGATCTAAGTTGCCTCTGATAGACTGAACCGACAGATTTTTACACTAGAGTTGGGGTTAGTTTTTTTCCCCCTCTTTCTTTCTTGCTAGATATAACCAAGAAAGCATGTTGCCCATTGTTACTGGCTGTCCTTGCAGCTGCTGGAGGACAAGGACAACCCACTGAAGAGTGCGGGGCCACATGAATACCACAGAAACGAGCCAGAGCTCTGTGCCTAGAGTTTGGACCTCCTAGTACAGAAATAATAATTTTCCTTATCGTTTAGAAAGTCAGTTGCCTGTATCTTTTATCCCAAAGCATTCTAACTAATCTAGCCCTCAGTACATACTTGTTAAATAATTTATCAAGTAAATGAGTAAGGGTAAAAGTGAAGGGGAAGACCGCCAGGGAGGCTGGGGTGGGCGGGGGTGTCCGTCAGTGATGAGCTCTGAGACCTGTGCCCAGAATGGATTCCTGGACTGAAGCCTTGGCCACTGAGCTGCTTTGCGCTGGGGTCTGAGAGGAGACCTCAGAGGACCACTGTGAGGGGCTGCCCGGGAGCTGTGCTGACCCAGTGCCTGCCAGGAGTCCGCAGGAGTGGAGCTGAGCGCTGCCTGTGCCCCAGGCTCGCTCCAGGGTCGGGCTGCCGGAGCACAAAGTTCGCTTCCACTTGTTTACTTATTTACTAGAATTGCAAATCCTGTGAGGTCAAGTGCTTTGTCTACTTTGTTCGCTTCTGCGACCCCTCACCGCCTAGACGAGGCACTGCCACAGGTGGGACCGCAGTACACATTTTGTATTTTTTTTTTAAATAACAGCTTTATAGAGATATAATTCACATGCCATAAAATTGACCCCTTCAATGTGTACAGTCCAGTGGTTTTTAGTCTAGTCAGAGTTGGGCAGCTGTCACCACTATCTACTATCAGAGTGTTTTCATCATAACCAAAGAGAAACTCATTAGCAGTAACTCCCCATTGCCCCTACCACCAGCTCCTAGAAAGTACTAATCCACCTTTTTTTTTTTTTTTTTTCCTGAGGAAAGGAGCATCTTTATCTCTGAAGACAAAGGGACGCTAAGAAGAATCCTAACAGTTCTTTCTCAGTTTGCCCCGGTTTACTATCATCACCTCATACTCTTTACCCTGTCATATTCCCCCATGACTGTTCACTCTCCATCAAACCTGGCAAAAAGCACACAGGTCTGTTTCTTCCTTATGAAGCCTCCCGTGTCATGTACACTAAATAAATTCATGTGCATTTCTTCTGTTTATTTGTCTTTGTCCGTTTGATTTTTAGACTCAGCCAGGGACCCTAAGAGGATCGAGGAAAACTTTTCCTCCCTGACAGTATCAAGACTGAATTTTTAAAGAATTTGTGATGCAATTCACATACCATACAATTCACCCTTTCAGTGGTTTTCAGTACATTAACAAAGTTGTGCAACCATCCCATTGTCTAATTCTGGAATATTTTCATCAGCTCAGAATGAAATGCCACACACCTGAACAGTCTCTCCTCATTCTCTTCTCCTCTCGGCCCCTGGCACCACTAATCTATTTTCTGTCTCTGTGGATTTGCCTATTCTGGACATTCCATATAAATGGAATCATATAAGTGGTGCTTTGTGACTTTGTGCTTTCTTTCACTTAGCATGATGTTTTCAAGGTTCATTCATGTTGTAGCATGTAGCATGTATCAGTATTTCATTCCTTTTTGTGGCTGAATAATGTTCCATTGAATGGAGATACTACATTTTGTTAATCCATTCATTAGCTGATATTTGGGTTATTTCCAGTGTAGGGCTATTATGAATAATGTTCTTATGAACATTTACCTACAGGTTTTTAGGTGGACATGTTTTTAATTCTCTTGGGTGTATATCTAGAAGTGGAATTGCTGGGTTATATGGTCTGTCTACATTTAACTTTTTGAGGAATTGCCAGAATGTTCTCCAAAGTAGCTGCAACATTTTACATTCTCTTCAGCAGTGTATGAGGATCCTAATTCCTGTACCTTTTAAGCAACTCTTGTTATTTGTCTTCTTAATCATAGCTCTTCTAGTGGATATGGAGTGGTATTTAATTGTGGTTTTTTGAAACATATATATATATATTTTTCAAGATTTATTTATTTGAGAGAGCGAGAATGAGAGAGAGAGAGTACATGAGAGGGGGGAGGGTCAGAGGGAGAAACAGGCTCCCCGCCGAGCAGGGAGCCCGATGAGGGACTCAATCCCGGGACTCCGGGATCATGACCCGAGCCAAAGGCAGTCGCTTAACGAACTGAGCCACCCAGGCACCTGAAACATATATATTTTTTAAAGATTTTATTTATTTATTTGACAGAGAGATAGAGAGCACAAGTAGGCAGAGTGGTAGGCAGAGGGAGAGAGAGAAGCAGACTCCCTGCAGAGCAGGGACCCCGATCCGGGGCTCGATCCCAGGACCCTGAGATCATGACCTGAGCAGAAGGCAGACGCTTAACCAACTGAGCCACCCAGGCGCCCCTGAAACATATTTTTAAAAGAACCAATAAATCTGGGTCAAAAACCTCATTTGACATGTGTCATGAGGCTTTTTGCTGCCCCCTTCTGCTTACCTTGAGGAGGATATCTTCTTGAGAATTCCCAGAACCACTAGAAGGTCAGAGGTAATCCTGGAAATCTAGTGAACTGGTGGGCAAGAATTCTGTCCAGGTAAGTAGTAATTCATTTTATGTTAATCAGAAACTCTGACCATTCAACATCCCTTTGATTATTAAAAATGGAAAACAAATAACATACTGCTTAGTAACTACAGTTTAGTAAGAAATTTCTTTAGAAAATGAGCTTTGGAGAGTAACTGAGGCTAGAATAAGTGATCAAAAAAAAGCTCTTGGCTAAGGCAGTATTTCGTGATGTGAAGAGCGCAGCATCTAGACACTGCCTGAGTTTGAATCAGCTCTCCCACTGCCTAACTGTACAACGTTGGGCAAGTTATTTAACTTCTTTGCTTCTCATATATCTATATCCATCTGCAAAATAAGGAAAATTTTTCTGCCTAGTAATGCCGTGAGGACTAACTTAGTCATTGAAGTGACTGACACAGCGCCACGTAGGTGCTGTTATGATGATCATTCCTGGCCAAACGGTTGTGGCACAGTTCTCGTTTTAGAAACGAAGACATAAAGGCCCAGAGCAATTCGAAGACTTGTTCAGATTACAATCAAACTCCACTTCAACCACCAGAACATGCGTGTCTTGACCCACACACACACACACACACTCTACTCCACTGCCTCCTTATTTGAGTAAGAAGCCAGTAAAACACAAAGAAACACAGAAATTTCTGGACATAGCTTCTTTCTCCTGTGACTGTTTCTGCACCCAGCTCTATCAGAAGGAGGAAGGACTGTGGCAAAGGAAGATGTAGTCTTCATTAAGAAGTCAAGTACAATCGTCCTATTCCATTCAGCACGACCAAATTGAGACTGTCAGTGCTCTGGACATGCTTCAAGGTTGGGGATGGGTCAACAGCCTCTGCCTCACTGATTCTAGAGGAAAGGAACTCGGTCAAAGAATGTGAGGTCTGTTTCCATTTGTAGCGAAGTTTTCCCTGTTATCACTGTGCTCCTATAATTAAAATCATAATGATGGCTAATGATTGGGATGGATTTCTGCTGGGTTTTAATCAACTACTTGGCTGGGTAAACTTATGTTGCAAAGAAAGTAAGTTTGGAAGTAAGCCTGCCTTCCAATAATCTTGACGGAAAGAGAACTCGACAATGCACTTCAAATAATGGTTGGTTCTTTGGGAGAGGCTTGTTTTAAGACCCCAACAAATGCACAGATGTCTTTTTCTCTGAAAACACTTGCAGTTACACCTCATTGGAAGCCAGAGGCTAGATCAGATCAGGAACTTTCAACCTTTTGTGCCTGTGACCCACAGCAAGAAATACATTTCTATCACAACGGTACACACACACAAACACACACACACACGTACAGTGAATTTTTAGAAAATAATTTTTACCCTTACTAATTGGAATGCATTCTGATATTTTCTATTTTATTCTATTTCATTTAAAAAATACTGGTTGTAATCTACTAAGATGATTTTAGGATCCACTTATCAATTGCCACCTGCAGTTTGCAAATGCCATATTAAGTGGATCTTGGGGCATCCTCCTTAGTTCTGACAGTATAATAACCTTTATTAGTAAGAATATTAAGAATACAACTTTGATAGTCTTTGCCCTCCATGCTTCATCTTAAAATGTCGAAGGGCCGTGTGTTTAAGGGTATTTTTATAGGGAAAACATTTGCTCTTCACATATCCTTTACTTCCTTCTGGTGATTATTCCATCCTTCAACTTGAAAAAAGTATTTGTACAGCCTGAAGTGAATCTTGATGTGTAAACTGTGTTTATTAATGACTCAGAATAATAAACTTTAAGTAATATTATGAGAGAGCTTAGTTCTAGTGTCTACTATATTATAATTTTTGCTGCATACAGATTCATTCTTTAAAAAATATATTAAGAATTTTATGTGAAAAACAAGTTGCACAGCAGTCCTTATCTTATGTTATTGTTTGTATTTTATAAAACTCTAAGTATATACTTATATTTAAGTAGAGCGTTTTTAGAAAAGAAATTTTTTTTGTAAAATTTTGGGGGAAAATGCCGTATATACTTTAAGGGAATGTTAGTGCATGTAGTTAACAATTCCATAAAACAAATGAATTGGAAGAGAATGCTCTCCAAGATTCTTTTCATTCTAAAAGTCTAGGATTCTAAGCTCTTACTGTGTGCTCAGACAGGCATTCTATATCCGAAGGTAGTGGAACATAACCAGTCCCTGCTACTGAGGAATTTATATTCTCAAAAGGTTGGGCATTGGTGTATAGATGTCAAGGAGAACATGAAAAATACACTGTCATTTATAGAGACGTTTGGCTATCTTTTGCAGATCAAGTTGTTCCTGACAGTTATTTTGAAAATAACTTTGCTATTTTAAGCAACAAAAATTAAAAAATTATGTTAGATGGAAGCCCATCTAAAATGTACCATACTCTTCACTTCACCAGGAAATGATATGAATACGATGAACACATCATTATGAACTGCACTTACTAACTGGACAGTGACATGGCCCAGTAGTGCCATCAGAGTTAGCTGAGGGACGTTGGGCTGTTTGTCCTGAGTTTAGTGATTTCACTCTGCAGTAATTTTTAGTAGTTTTGTTTTTCTGGATTCCTCTGTAGATTACACTATTGATATCTCTCAGAATGCTAACCTGGAGGACGAAATTCTTTGTTCCATTTCAAATTCACTGGCCTAATATATTAGACTTAGAAAATAGCTAATAACATTTTTTAGAACAATATGTCAAGTGTTTATGGGCCCTGAGTTTGGGCCTCACCTCTGAATAGCATACATGCATTTTAATGGATGAACTTTGTAATATCTACTTTAGCTATTTAGAGCTCTTATTTTTAGTGGTTCCCGGTTCTTGTCTGTGTTCCTAATAGTGCTACTGTCTAGTAGCTTGGAGTGTGGCCTAGAAATATCTAAAAGGATGTGCAGGAAAGGACAGATGTGGGGCGCCTGGGTGGCTCAGTCGTTTAGCGTCTGCCTTCGGCTCAGGTCATGGTCCCAGGGTCCTGGGATCGAGCCCCGCATCGGGCTCCTTGCTCCACCGGAAAGCCTGCTTCTCCCTCTCCCACTCTCCCTGCTTGTGTTCCCTCTCTCGCTGTGTCTCTCTCTGTCAAATAAATAAGATCTTTTAAAAAAGCAAAGAAAGGCCAGATGTGGAGGGACGAATTCCATGGCAAATATTGAAAGTGAAAAGTCCAAATATGGTGAAGTTAAATAGTCATAGAAAATTTACATCTTAGGGATTCTGTCAAGAAAGCTGCAAATCACTTATTAAAGTATATATTGAAGAATAGTTATAATTTTATTCTTTTTCAAGAAAAGATTAAAGATAAGTAGAAACTGGAAAGAATAAAATTCTTAGCCACATGACATAAACTGCTAAAAGGGAAAAATAAAATTGGGACAAATAGCTATATTTTTTTCTCTTTAACAATGTTAAATTCATATTATACATTTGTATCAATTATCTTATTTATTCCTTATGATATAATCAGGGTTATCAACGTAACAGCTAAAGACTCAGAGTGCTTTAGGATTGCCTAGCCCCAGCGGCACCAATCACAGAACCCTGGAAATGGGACACATGACTGTTGAGCATCCATTCCTAAACTTTATTCCTCGAGGAAGCTGGCCAGCTTTGTGACAGTGTGGAGATAAAGCCAGTGAGCTTGAAGTCTTAAAGCAAACCCTGGGAGTAGAATTGGTAGAGAGAAGCATTAAGAATAGCCGTGGGTCAGGGGTGGGGGTGGGGGTGGGGCACCTGGGTGGCTCAGATGGTTAAGCATCTGCCTTTGGCTCAGGTCATGATCCCAAGGTCCTGGGATCCAGCCCCGCATCGGGTTCCCTGCTCAGCGGGGAATCTGCTTCTCGTGCTCTCTCTCCCTCTGCCCCTCCCCCCACTCATGTTCTCTCTCTCTCTCTCTCAAATGAATAAAAATAAAAATCCTAAAAAAAAAGAAGAATAGCCGCAGGTTAACCCTCCCCCCAGCAACTGTGCAGGGAGCTTTGTGACCTGTCAATTGAAGGAGAAGCTCCACGTTTGTGAGCTATTTCTGGCATACTTGTGAGCTCCCCAGATGTGCATTTGACACAACCAAAATGAATCACATCAAGTTATAATATCATCTGAGGGAGGGATGCCTAAAAACCTAACCCAAACAAACTCCAAACTAAACTAAATGAAACCGTAAAAACAAAACAAAACAAAAAAACCAAACCAACCCACACACCCAAACGCCCCATGAAGCAAGATCAGATTTTACAGAGGTTTATTTATGGAGGGGAGATGGGCCAGTGATGGGAACATTGTCGGACATTTGCATTATATTCAGACTTGAGCAAAACATTGGACTTGCCATGCTGTATGGTTTTCCTGGATATGTTAGTTCCAGGCAGCCTTGGTAATACCACAGCCATGCAGGCTGGAGGGACTGAAAGGCCACCTGCAAAAGGTAACAGGAACAGCACTGTGCAAAGTCCTGAAGGCTTGTCTCTTTGTGAGTCACTGTAGTTTGTATTTTTATGTAATCCATAATCTGGAAGAGGGAATGAACAGAATGTTAATGACAGTCGCTGAGATGACTAAATTGGGAGCTGTTACAAGCTTTGATAAATGGCCAGGATATGAACAGCAGTATGGTTCACAAAGACCAAGGCAAGTCAGAAATATGGATGAAAAAAAATGAAATATTTCTCAGAAAGATGCAAACAAATATCTGGCACAAATCACATCAGAAGCAATTCACGGGAAAAGAGAAGAGAATCTTGAGAAGTGGGATTGCTACAAGCAACCTGCGACGGAGAGACGTAGACAAGTTTAGAGTGAATAGGAAAAGAAGGACCAAGCAGAACTCTTTGAGGCAGTGTTGTAGCACCAGGGAAGGAAGTTTGTAGTCTCTCACACAAGTATGGCTGAAAGTACTGTGAGTCAACTGTATTCAATTTTGAGCACCTAAATAAACAAACAATGTTGACGGTCTTGGATGAAACCCAGAGATAAATAACAAACATAGTTAATGGAAGGGACACATTGATATATGAAGGAAGATTTATGGAGTATATCATGTGGCTAAGTGGTGACCAGAAACAGCATGGCACAGTCTAGAAATGATACCAAGACTTAACTTCATATTTAGGCGTTGAAATGTAAGGGAAAAAAAGAAAATGGAAGGATGAAATAGGATAGGATTAATTAACAAGAGGGGAACATAAAATTGAATTTTAAGTGCTGCTTGAACTAATGCTGAGGCCGTTACCTATTTTAACGGTGAAATGTTCAATTACGAATCGACTCTTAAAAAGGAGAATGCTGAATCCACCATCAGTTATGACATCGCCAACCAGAAAGGTCACTGAAAGGAACAATTCTGTCCTGGTGGTGATATGGATAAAACAAATGGGTCTCTTTTACTTCTAATCTCTCTGTTTCTCTTCTTTGACCTATAAGCAAACAAGCTTGCTTTTAACAGAATTCTAAAAGTGCTGCCTTTGTCAGTTTAATAAGGGGAAATGGCAAGAAAAAAGAAGCCCTTTATTCTTACCTTAAGGAAAACTGTAGTATCATTTTCTATACTTGTGTTTTACTGAAGGACCTGCCTCTGCATCCAGAAATTATGTGTAAATGGAAAAGAAAGAACTCAAAGACTTTATATATTTTTAAAAGACATCTGCCTAGTTTAGTGGACAGGATTTCTTTTAAACCCTTATTGGGATTTTCTCTGTCATTGATTGAAAAGACAAATGTTTTTATAAACTACATGAGTGGTCATTCTAACATGATCTTTTAAAACTGAGAAAACAAGATAACCCAATTTTGTTCCCATTTTCTCTTTACCATATTAGAGGCAGGTATTATTTGTTGAAGGAAAATAAGACATTCGGCATAGAATCAAATACAGAAAAAAATAAGTAACCCGTCCAAGGGTCTCCAGTCTGATATGAAATGCTTAAAGAAATGAGGCCCATTTGGGATAATTATAAGTGGCACTTAGCATATGAGTGCAAAGTTGAAGAATTAAGCCAGGATCTTAAGAGGATCTGGTTATGCTGTTAAATGTACATTAGAGTGAACCCTTGAGTCTTAAGGAGAATGAAGCTACTTAGTGAATGGCAAGATATATTTAAATGGTAAAATAAAAAATCATCTACAGTTTCGCTTGAGCTTAAACTTGAACTTCAGCTCTGACTCTTTGTTGGCATATCTGTATGGAAATCATGACAAATTATAGTGCTTCTGTGTTTCATGATATCAGGCTACTGCAGTAGCTAGTGATTGCCTAGTACATAACGGGCACTCAATAGATATTTGCTGAATGAATGGGGGGAAGGACTGGCCCAACTATATTCAGTAGTTGACCCTAAAATGCTCCATGTGTCAAATCTACCTATAACCAGCTCTCATTTCCTCAGGATACATCAAATGTGACTATATTTCGTCCTCCCCCTCCATGTTTCTCTCTCATTCTTTCAAGTCATGTTATTGTTTTCCTTATCAGTCTCACCGGGCATTTGAGAGCACCTACTCAGTGCTGAGTACTGGGCTAGGTGCTGGGGCTGGGGTCACAAGATGAGTAAGACAATTTCTCTTCCCAAGGAGGTTATAGTCGGGGACGACAGCCAGCTAAATCTTATGCATTTTTACATTAATATTAATATTTTACATTATATATGTAAAATATATATATAATAAGTAAATCATTATAGTTCACTAGATCAGTGTCATGGTAGGGTTTTGTGTCAGGAGCCAGGGAAGCACAGAGAAGAGGGTATCTAAGTCCTCAGTATAACAGAAATGTGATCAAAGTGCTGGGACTTCTTTCCCCTTCCAAGGATTCTCTCTACTTTCACTTTAACCCGAATCTCTGTCTGTGTATGCATTTGGAAGATAGGATCATTAACTCCAGACCTCATACTTTTCTGTCCTCTACATTCTATAACACACAAGGACATCCCTTTTTACAGGGAAGTTTGGCCTTTAGTGTTCTTAAAATTACTTGCCTGTAAAGGCAAAAAGTTCTGCTTAAAATTCATTTGTGATTTCTCTATGCAATGTTAACTTGTTTGTGTTGGTCTCTTTCCATTGCAGCCTCAAGAAATTATTTAAAATGAAATCAAGTTGCAGGAATGCTTGATTTCATGTGTCAAATATAAAGACCCACTAAAAATTGTTTATTCTCAGCAGGATTGTAGCATGTGAAATTGCTGGTTTGCAAAAATCATTTTACTCTATTATTTTTTATAAGCATATTTTGTTGTCAGTATGTAGTAAAAGGTGCACTGGGTAAAAGTACAATACAGGCTGTAGTCTGTAATATCTAAAACAAATGTCTACTTAGCAACATATTAGGTGTGCTTTATTCAGTCCACATAACACTAAGGTTTTTAATTTAATTTATGTTTCTGTTGACTGAATGTAAATAAATAAAAAGGAGGAAGTTCTTTGCATACCACTCTCTCAGGGGAAGGCGGTATAGAGATAACCTGCACTTTGATCATTTTATTTTACAATCAGTATCTTAGATGGCAGATTTAAGACAGGTTCTGTAGATTGCTGTTCGGCTTTTATTACGAAGGCCTGATGTGAACAGGATATATACCACAATATAATATTACTATCCATCTTGTACTTCAACTGCATTTCAGTGCACAACAGTAAATCACCTGTAGCTAGATACTAGATAATATGCTGGGTAAATCCCCCTTCCTTGGTCTGTGTATGAGTTTAAATATAAGCATATTATCGTGTTGAAGTACAGTTAGACTATCATAAGTTCCATTATCTATCGCCATTTTCAAAGTAGGAGTAGTAACATAGGAAATCAACATATATATCCTTTTTGAAATCTGTCAATCATATTACACGGAAGCCGGTAGAGTTGAAGCCTACTGCCTGCCAAACTGCCCCAACACAGAAAGAAATTGGTAAAAGGATACTTCATGCAGTGTATATTCAGAGAAAAGCACCACCATGCCTAACGGAGAGGAAAGAGCGCCGGATTTTAACACAGGTGGCACATGTCCTGGGAGATCTGGACTCATCATTTGGCTGCCCAGCTCTCATCTGAGGTCTGGTCTAGCTGGGGCACCTTAGTTATGGTTTTTGAAGCACTTTGCATATTAGGCACAGTAACTTGTAATTCACTTTATTACTGACATTAGACAGAAATTAGACATTAGACATCTGATTAGAAATTAGACATTTAAGTAGGTTAATATATGTAAAGTGCATAAACAGCATCCAGAACTTAATAAGTATTAGTAATTTTGGGGGCTGGTGATGGGCATGATAGAAGAAACAGAGGCATTTTTATCAGGGCTGCAACTAGGCAGGAGGCAAGTGGCACGCAGGGGCGGGAGATTGGGGGGCCTCCTCAGATTCTGCACCTTCAGCTCCTTGTGTGTTTCACCCTCCTCCTGGCCTTGATGTTTTAATCAGAAAAAACCAATCCCATTTTTAAAATATCTCATAACATTGGGACACCTGGCTGGCTGAGCTGGGACAGCACGCGACTCTTGATCTCTAGGTCATAGGTCTGAGCCCCACATTCTGTGAAGAGATTAAATAAATAAATAAACAAACTTAAAAAAACTCATAACAGGATAATTATAAATTATGCAGCCTATACCTGTATGCTCTGCTGGTAACCATTATGTATTAGTTAGGGACAGCTGTTAGATCTTCTATTTGGGACATTAACAAGAGAAAAAAATTTGTGAATATATGAGTATGTGCATTTAATAGACATTTACACAAATTTAGGCATGTACATAAAATATGTATACATCATATTATTTACATTCTCTGACATAATTTAGGATCTGTTTCTATAAACATGATCAACTTACCAACTTATGTACATCATGTGTATGTATAAAAACTCACAAAGGTACCTGTGTTGGACCCAATGCAAGCCCCTTCTGCCTTCTGAGGCCTCAGCAAATTCAAAGTTACCTATTTAA
This sequence comes from Eumetopias jubatus, assembly GCF_037043125.1. Taxonomy (NCBI): domain Eukaryota; kingdom Metazoa; phylum Chordata; class Mammalia; order Carnivora; family Otariidae; genus Eumetopias; species Eumetopias jubatus. The sequence continues at coordinate 75,166,048 of NW_028274814.1, read as the reverse complement.
AGGGACTGACAGTGTTTTACGTCATCCTATCTGCCTCACCGATGCCTCAAAGTTAATCTGATTTGCCAGGACCACAAAGCAAGCCCAAGGAAAAGCTCCATTTAGAACTTCGATCTTCAGCATCCCACATACTGGAAGTGAAAACTGTCACCTAGGACTTTTTTATTGCTTCCTGCAGGCTGATATTGTTGAGATTCCAGCTGATGAAAGACTGGAAGGTGCCGGCTCCGGAGCGGGGGCGGGGCGGGCGGGAGGAAGACGGGCGGTTGCGCGCGCCAGGGGCTCAGCCCGCAGACCGGCTCTCCCAGGAGACCAGTGTTTGTGCGCGCGCTTTCCTAAATAGGTAAATTTAGAACTTCGCGTAGGTGTGCTTATATAAATATACCTCTGCCTCATTTTTCAAGACCCCAAAGAAGACAGTGACAAGACTGGGATCTTCTGTGTGGTTAGGCTTTCTTTTCTCTATTCTTTTTTTTTTTTTTAATTGATAACTGAATCCCTGTTTGAAGTCAGAAATCCCAGGGACCCAGTGGCAATTGGACAAGCAAGAAATCTGGCAAGGGCCATGTGATTCCTTATTTTACTTTAAAAAGATGATCTAGATAGTATATGAATTCCTTCTCCATGTAAAAATCTGAGCATTACAAATAAGGCTAATATTCCTTTAAACCACTCCCCACTTCCCCATCCTGGTTTCCTTCCCAGTTTGATGTCTGCCAGTCTAAAACTTCCTCTACACATTTACATTACAAGTATATATATATATATACACACACACACACAAAGAGACACATTGTATTACATATACATATATACATTACATGTATGTATGTGTTTGTGTGTGTATATATCCATACAAAATATGCATTTTGTGCATGTGTGTATGTAATTTTATAGGAATGGTATCGCTCTGGATAACCTGTTCAGCAATTTCTTTCTCCCACTGAATTCCACATCTTTGGAGATGTTTCCATGATCATACGTATAAATATATCTAGTTCTCTTTAGCCACAGCGTCATATTCTACAGTGTGTTTATACAGGAGTTTATTTAATCAAGCCCCCCCCTCCCAGCCCCAGCACAAGGAATAAAACTTAGTATGTGCTTAATAGGTATTTGTTGAATACATGAATAAATAAATTTTCTTAGCTGGGCAACAGAAGGGAAAATGTCTTTAGAAAGGGATGCATACTTGTGATGTATATAATCAAGGGATGACCATATCCTGTACTGAGTCATAGAGTAATTTCCTCTTATGATACCGGTAATAACAAACATTCACTTGTCACAGACTATGTGTCAGACACCGTGGACGCACTTCACATGCATTTCTTCATCTCTGGTTGCACATATTTTTATCATCCTTATTTTACTAATGGGGAAATTAAGGCTCAAAGAGGTTCTGTAACTTGCCCAAGGCTCAAGGGGTGGAACCTGTTTTCATACCCAAAGACCCAAGCCTCAGTGATTACCCACTCTGGCATTACCCTACTTTTACAATTTGAGAGAAGAGGGAGAGCGAGAGCGAGAGAAGGCAGGAGGGAGGAGGGCATGTTTTGTGTTCTCTGCTTCTGTTTTTATCTCTTGCCTTCTACATTAAAAACAAAACAAAACAAAACAAAACTTGAAGATGAAGAGTGTTATAGGATGGGATGGGAAGGAGTAGGAACAGAAAAGACAAGAAATAAAGGTTACGCAGGCAAGAGGAAGCGTAAAGATAGTGGGTAGAAAAAAAATCCCCAAATTTCAGGCTGGAGCACCCAAACAATATAAAATAAACCTGACAGTTTTTGAACGAATATGACCAAAATGTTTAGACCATTGGAAATTTAAAGGCAAGTTAGTGGGGAAGGACAGTAACTTTCAGGGACGGTGAGGGTTCAGAGAGATGTCCCAGAGGTCACATGGGCTGGGATGGGAAGGCGTCCTAAAATGGCCTCGGGGATCTGATAGTCCAGAGAGAGAAATCCAGAAGGGTAAACCACGGAAGGATGATAGGTCATGGGGACTTCCTCTTTAGGTAAGTGCCCTGGATGACTAGTTGATCGACACCCTAGCTTAGGGGCAGTGGGGCACAGCTGAAAGGAGGCAGCTGACTAGTTGTGGCAGGGGGTTATGGAGGAATTTGGAGAGCAGAGCCTGAAGAAGAAACCAAGCCTGAAGAAACTTAGGGTCAGTGGATGAGGCTCAACCTTTGCCTGAATGCAGGTGGTTCTCTCTACAGCATCCCTGCCACTCAGCCTCTGAATCAATTTCATTGGTGACAGCTGATTTTTTTAAGAGCTGTTGATTGAAGCCTGGGTATTTTCAGGAAATTCTTTATTTCACTTAGCTAAAATAACCTTTCCCACTTAAACCCACCTTTGGCCCATTTTCTTCCCTGGGATACAACATGGAACAGATCTATATGAACAGCTCTAGAGGACCCTTGTCCTCCCAGCCTACCTCCACCACCCTCAACCCTGGGCTAAATATATCTTCCCTTATTCATCATGTTCTCGTCACCATCCTCAATTATAGTCTCTGGGTACACTCTGATTTGTCAACGTTCTCCTTAAAATATAACTCCTAGAACTGATGATAAAAGACCAGACGCCATGTGCCCAGTGATGGTTACAGTGGGGCTTTTACCGTCCTTGGCATGGACAGCCTTATTAATGTGACCGAAGATTGCTTACTCGTGTAGCCCTGAAAGTTAATTGCAATTCCTGTCTGGGCTTTTCTAGCTGTTGCACTCCCCTATGCCGGTAAGATCTCTTCGTAAGATTTCCTTGAATGGCTTTTTCAAAGTTTAATGAACCAGTGTTTTGAGCGGTGGATTTGGAGGTGCTTTCGTTACATTATTAAAAATAACTAACAAAAAAAATAAAATTTAAACAAATAAAAAATAAAACTAACTAAATAAATGAGTTAACTAATTCCATCGGGCCATGCATGCGTCATGACATGGATTGTGTTTGATCTGATTCTATGCACCTGAAAGAAAAATTGAAAGTTAATCAAGGTCTGCTGGATGTGGGGCAAGGGGGTCAGATGTGTGTTTATGTCATGCATTCCCTCCATCTTCCAGAACTCTGGTCTTCTCCTCAAGTAGTGTTGGACCTGCAATGAACCTGAAAATTTCCTCATATCTAGCCCGTGGCCAGGTTATCCCATGAATTATTTTTTATATTTCTAGAATGCTCGCTCAGAGGCTTCTCTTCATCCATCTATCTCTGGTTGCTATTGGAAGAAGGTCCCTCAAAGTAGGAGTTGGGGATTTTCTTCAATAGTGGGCTTTTCCTCTCACTTCTGTCTACACTTGTCTGATATTCAGTTATGTAACTCATCACACCCCCTTTGGCTTCTGTGATACTGAGCTCTCCTGGTTTTCCTCTCACCTAACTGGACCCTCTGTTTGGTCTCCTTTGTGTCTCTCCCCCCTTGTGGTGTACGCTCCTTGGTCACCTCATTCATTCCCATGCTGGTGACTTCCATGTGTGTGTCTCTTCCTTCTGGATCTTACATATCCAGCAGCCTACTTGACATTGCAATTTAAATGGTAGTAAGTGCCACAAACTTAACTTATTCCCAGCCAAACTCTTCAAGTACCCCTCTAACTGCTCATCTTGCAGTTTTTGTTTTGTCATATGGTAAATAGTATTGTCATCTGCCTTGTTCTCAGTCCCTGATCTTGAGACTTATATATTGAGGCAGCGTAGCATCATGACAAAGGGCTAGGCTGCCTGCATCACTGTAGCTCTAATCACTTACTAGCTGTGACTCAGGATCCCTTGCTGAGCCTCAGTTTCCCCATCTGTGAAACAGAGAAGACAAAAATATCTCATAGGATTGTTGTGAGAATTAAAGTATGTTTAAAGCGTGCAAACCAGTGTCTGGCAACAGTAAATGCTCCGTAAACATTAGCTCTTGGCCGGACCTCTCCTCCCCCTCTCCTAGAGCCGGCGGCAGATCGACTGTGAAGCAAATAAAGCTCAAGTTTGTCCAGGACTCTTTCAAGATCCTGTACCTAATTTCATATGTGTCTTTTTTGTATTTGCAATTTTTTTAAAACAGCATTCATAAATTGTATAAATTCTAGGGCCACAAAATTTGAATCTGCTCCTGCCTGCGGTCCTGCATAAAAACACCTCCAAATGCCATAGAAAATATATCCCGTGTTTTCCATCTCAACTAACACAAGCTTATCTAAGCCACTGTTGGCTCTTGCCTGGACGATTAGACAAACTTCCTAACTGGTCTCTTTGCTTCTGATTTTTCTCTAAATCATTCTTGAGCCAGAGTGATCTCTCTAAAAAGCAAATTCTCACTTAAACCCTTTCAATGGAATACTACATAGAAATGTGGGGGGAAAATTATATACTTATGTAGACTTCTCTCTGTGTCTGTTAACAAATTTTACTTTAAAAGCACACTTCATTAGTTCTCATTGTCCTTGGACATAAAATTCACCCTCCTTAATATGGACTGTAAGATAATAAGTGATGGACACTTTTCATTGCCTGACATAATCTATCCACATACCCTGCTCCAGCCTTTGATCTTGCTGGAAGAGTCTTGATTTTGTTTAGTACAGGATGGACCCTACTGATAGGCTAACGTAACTTAGAGACCCCTTTTCCTAGAATAACCTTTTTCATTTATTTTATTTATTTATTTTTAAAGATTTTATTTATTTATTATTTATTTGATAGAGAGAGACACAGCAAGAGAGGGAACACAAGCAGAGGGAGTGGGGGAGGGAGAAGCGGGCTTCCCGTGGAGCAGGGAGCCCGATGCGGGGCTCGATCCAAAGGCAGACGCTTAACGACTGACAGGCTCCTTCCTGGTAATTCAGGTCTGACTTGAACGTCGTTTCGTCAGACAGACTTGCCTGACCCTCATTCTCAATTATATAACCTCTCTCTTCCTCCCTCATCCCCTGCCACTTTCTGTTTTTCTATTGTTCCTTCTCAGACCTCACCATAACTTGCACTTCGTAAATGTTTTCTGGGGTTTGGTTATTTAATTTCTCTTTTTCTCATCAGACTGAAAGGGCCATGAGGGCAGGGGCCATGCCACTGTTGTGTTCCCAGCATTAGCATGGTGTCTGGAATAAATGCTCAAGAAATGTTTGTTGAACGAATGCCAGACAGCCTCACTCTGGCCTGGTTCTTTCCCAGCTCACTCAGAAGAAGAGATATATTTCCCTAGGAGACCTTATCTTAGCACTGTTGAGCCCAAAGTCACCCCAACAATCTTCCAGATGACTACTCTTATTAGTGCTTTGGCTTAAGGTAATCACCATAAGTCACATAAATAATGGGGGCCATGAAGAATTGAGTGACTGGGATGGGATAGTTTAACTGAGTGGGACAATAAATAACTCGTTGTAGTCTGGGTAGGTAGACAATATAATATTAATGTAGGAAACCTACTGCCTTTTGTTAATTCTAGTTTTCCCAGTGCATTCTCATATCGTCTAACATTATAAGCTACAACGTGAGAATATTATTCGCTCTTCCGATTGTTATGTCTCATTTCGTATCTTATTACATTGTCCAGAATTTACAGAGTAACTTTAAATAATGATAGCTTTATCAAGCATCTTTGTTTCCTTCCTGCTTTTAATGGGAATATGTTTCTTGGCGTGTTGATGTTGGCTGTGTGTGTGATATTAAAAAAAAAAAATCACATTAAGGAGGGTTTTTTTCCTGAGAGATGTTTAAATAAGGAACCAGTTAGAAACATGTGAAAAACTATCTATTTATTTTTATTTTTTACATTCTATGAGATTCTGGCTTATTTTCATGTATAAAATTACATTGATGGTAGAATTTGACTTTTTTATCTTGTCTCATTTTTCTAAGTAAATCTATTTATGAACATCCCATCTTCCTGCTCAGTGGTAGAGCTGAGGTTGCAGAGATCATGTAATGGACTTGCTAAGTGACCCACGCAAGTATTGAGCATTATGGCTGAAGAAGTGACTGTTGTCTACTCTTACTTTCATTGTCCCTTCCTAACATGAACTCTGTATTTAATATGTACTTCAGGATATACTAGTTTTTTATACTAGGATATTTACTCGTAACTAGTAAATAGTTACTATTTAATGAGTGCTTACTATGTGCCAGCCTATGTAAAGCACTTTATATGGTTGGTTTCATTTAATTCTCCCAAAATTCTATGAGGTAAGTGCTATTACTATTATTCCTGCTTTAGAGATGACAAATTAAGGAGGGTCAGTTTATTTGCCTCTACACAGCTGCTAAGTGGTAAAGCAGGGATTTGAACCTTCGCAGTCCACCTCCATTTCCTGTGTTATTACTGCCTCCTCTGTTACCAATAAACCACTGTTAATTTTGAAATCTACTTAAAATTAATTACCATAATTTCAAGGATTCACAGCAAGAAATTAGTACATTGGAACCAATTTTGAAATGAAATGACAGTAAATATGCAAAGGTTTTCATAAAAATTTCTCCTTTATTTTAACATTTATAACAGATACTTGCCCTAAAAATCCCTGTGTTGCTAAGAAGCTAATTATCATCAGAACTTTCTCAGTAATGAGCTTGTATGCTGTTTCAAGTCTACATCTACCCCAAAAAGATTATCTAGAATTTCTAACATAATATTGTTTTCCTGAGTTATAGTAATGAATCCACATTTGTTTATTATCATTTATACTCACTACTAGCACATTATCAAAATGAAGTCAGGGTGTTTACATTTTCATTAGAATGCTAAGGGTTTTTGTTGTTTTAAACAATTTTTTAAGACAATGACTACTTACAAACAACTGGAAACTGAAAACACCATAGTCATTACCCAGATTTAGATTCTAAAGGGACAAAATGATCTCATAAAGAGTGCTACTTAAAACAATGATAAAATTCCAGTCAACATAATAAATGATGAAATCTTTGGAAATGCAATAATGTCATAAAACATTTCACCCTTCAGAACCAAAAAATCATGTTTGAATTAATATCTGGGATTATGGCCTTAATAAATTGATTGTAAGGCTTTTTTCCTAGTGCTTACTAAACCTCATGGTCTCATATGATATTCTTGTGGCATACACCTCACATTTAACTGAGATCATCCGTGCCTGCTCAGGTCAACTCTTTGCTGTTACAGACACATGGAACCACATCACTGTTTATAATCTCAGCAAGGTTGTCATCAAGCCTGTGAGGCTTCCAAGACCATCTGAATAGAGGAAGTGCTTGTGTCTTTATTGCAGGTATAACTTACTCTGATCACATGAATTTTATGAACATCAATATGATTACAAGAGATTAAGTGAAATGGATTTAATATTCTGTAGAAGGATTCGTCCTGCATCTTCAATAAATTTCCCTTCAAAACTCAGCTCCCTTAGTACCTTAAAAGCATGATTTGATTTACAAAAATTTTTAGGGATAAATCTGTTGCATAAAATACTGTGTCTATAATGGAAAACAAATAGTAATTAAACTGCCTCCTATATGTCCATGGTTGTGAATTCAATGCTATACAACTTTCCTTAGTTATTCCTTACAACAACCACATGAGATAGCTATAAGTCCTAATTCACAGATAAATATGTTAAGGCTTACACAACCTGAGTAGATGTCAAAGATTGACTCTCATGTACCTTTGTGGTCTGCATGCTCATGGAGGGCTTGAGGCATGGTGAGAGAAACTGTGGAACCAAGGCGGGAAACACATGATGGAAATGAATTTAAATCCAAGTTTTCTTTCTCCAATTCCAGTGTTATTTCCACTATACCAACCTGCCTTTAATAGTATTTTCTGTGGCAGTAGTAAATGACAAGTAAAGCCAACTGAAATGAAACTAGGGACTCTTACCTGAAATAAGGTGGGTCAAAGTGAGGCATAAAGCAATTACACTGAAATTTGTGAACTTTCATAATATTGTTCTATCACTGTAGTTGTATCCACAAGGGAAAGGTCATCAATTCAAAGATGAGCCTGATTGCTGATGTTTGGGTACAGAAATGACTAACATGATCCACCAATAAACAAAAGTCTTAGGGATTTCCGTTTCCAGTGATGGCAAGACTAGGTAATTCCAATCAACTTTCTGCAGAGGACAACCAGAGATGCTGGACAAAATATTTTTTAAAAATCTGTTTGAAAACATCAGACATCTAATAAGATAGTAAAGAATTATAGCCTAGGATATGGAGGAAATAGAGGGTCAAGGATGCAAGCTCAGCATCCAGGGCCATTTTTCCTTTGGGAGTATTTGCCAGTTCTGGAGGAGCTATTGAGAGGCTGAGAGGCTGAGAAGAGGTTTTACAAATGTTTATTTATCTTTTCCAGTTTTATTGAGATATAATTCACATACAGCATGGTATAAGTTCAAGGTATACAGTATAATGCCCTGACTTATATATACTGTAAAATGATTACCACAATAAGGTTACTTAATATCCATCATCTCATCAATGTGTTAAATCGTTTTTTCTTCAGGGGCGCCTGGGTCTTTCAGTTGGTTAAGCATCTGACTCTTAATCTCAGCTCAGGTCATTATTTCAATGTTGTGAGATTGGGCTCTGCACTGAATGCGGAGCCTGCTTAAGATTCTCTCTCTCCCTCTGCCCCTCTCCCCTTTCTCCGTCTCTCTCTCTCTCTCCCCCCTTCTATAAAAAATGTTTTTTTCTTTGCAATGAGAACTTGAGCAAAGCTTTTGACAGCTTCATGGGGCTAGAGTAGAGATTAGAGTACAGGATTTGCCAAGTTGTTGGGGGTTCTTGTGGAACTGCCTCAATTAGGTTTTATTTTGAAGGTTTGTACCTTCAAGTAGAAACCCAAAGTAGGGGGTGCCTGGGTGGCTCAGTCGTTAAGCGTCTGCCTTCGGCTCAGGTCGTGATCCCGGGGTCCTGGGATCGAGCCCCGCATCGGGCTCCCCGCTCCGCGGGAAGCCTGCTTCTCCCTTCCCGACTCCCCCTGCTTGTGTTCCCTCTCTCTCGCTGTGTCTCTGTCTGTCAAATAAATAAATACAATCTTAAAAAAAAAAAAAAGAAAGAAACCCAAAGTAGACAGGAACTCTTAAAGACCTCAGGTTAATTTTGAATCATCTCAATCCTTGAAATTGGACTTAAGTTCTCAAATTGTTCATGCCTCCAGCTACCTGACATAAACATAGATAAAACTTCTTTGGAAAAAGAAAACATCATTGTTGACTACAGAAGAGTTCTACAAACAGTTCTATAAATACAGTATGCCGATCAAAATAAAAAATAACCCAACACATGAGGTGATAAACTTTATGAACAAAATATAATAGAAACAGCAGACAATGGAAAAAGGCCCACAGGGGTTGCCAATATGGCATTCATCAGACACAGACTCTAAAATAAATATGCTTACTATGTTCAAGGAGATAAGACAATATTGCACATTTAAGAATAAAATTGGAAATTATAAGATACAATAAACAACACAAAAAAGACTTTAAAAAAGACTTTTTCTTAATTTTAATTAAAAGACATAGATAAAGAGAGAATTAGAAAATTAGAAGAAAGGTCAGAAAAAATATCAAGAATGAACATGGAGAAAAATAAGAATGGCTAAAAAATATAGAGGATACAGTGATGGGAGTCCCGGAAGGACTGAGAAGAGGAGACACAGAATAGGTCAGAAATAATATTGGAAAAAATAATGGCTGAGAACTTTGCAAAACTAATGAAAGAAATCAAGCAACAGATTTAAGAAGGTCAAAGAACCATAAGCAGTATAATTGCAAAAAAATTGTAATTTACACACAACAAAGAAAAACCAATGAAAACCAAAGAGAATCCATTCTTTTTTTTTTTTTAAGATTTTATTTATTTATTTGACAGAGAGAGACACAGCGAGAAAAGGAACACAAGCAGGGGAAGTGGGAGAGGGAGAAGCAGGCTTCCCACGGAGCAGGGAACCCGATGCGGGGCTCAATCCCAGGACCCTGGGATCATGACCTGAGCCGAAGGCAGACGCTTAACAACTGAGCCACCCAGGCGCCCCAGAGAGAATACATTCTTAAGCATAACTCCTTTACATGCATTTACACCTATGTAAATATTTGTTACATTTTCAGCCATTGCCATTATTTGTAAATCTTGTTTTCTTTTGTGATTTTGGTCTATCTTTGCACAGTCTTTGATTGTTTATAGGTAAATTTCTTTGTTTTTATTAAGGAATAGTAAATTTTTTCTTCTGGTAGGAATGACAGAGCAGATTCATGGAGTAACCAAATCAACTGCTTGAGGATTCAGTAGTAATCCCAGCATCTCTTAACTCTGTAGGGAATAAAATTCTCTCTGAGGTTAAGGGAAGGAAGGAGCTGATAATAGGGGTATTGTTTTACTAGCTGTCGTGAGGTTCCCTGAGGAAAAGAGCCAACCTAAAAAAATGATTTATGATTTGTTTATGGGCTAGTTAAAAAAAAGATTGAAACACATGTAAAGTAAGACATTTAAAAGTAAAACACAGCAAGAAAGAACATAAATAGTAGATAATTTCTGGGACAGGGCTGATGGACCAGATAATAAATTTGGATTCAAGTATTCTGTCATAAAAACAAAGAGGGATAAACCTAAGTTTACTTAGCTTTGACTTTTAATTTTTTCTGAAACCCAAAACGTATAGATCCAGTTAAAAAGGCAATCCCTGGATATTTAGAAAACGAGACACCAAAAGTAGTTTAAAAAAGCACTGGATCTGAAGGTAAGACAATTGGGTTAAATTCTAACTTTGCTACTCAATAACTGCTCAATTAATCTCATTGAGTCTCAATGACTTCAAAAGTGAAGAGGATAAAAATAATTGACCCACCTAACTCTTGGGGTTATTATGAAAATACATTCAAGTTGGAAATAATAGATAGAATAATATCAAAAAAGACTTGAGCTCGTAGAGAGACAAGAGAATGGAAAAAGGTGTCTGTCTGCATTAAATAAATTCAGGGAAATAGATGAAATTGGATTTCATTTCAGTGGATTGACCAGAGATAAGAATCTAACCTTAATGTCCGTAATCTTAGACAAGGAGGTATTAAGAATGAAGATAAGCCAATATTGTCTTAATATTTACAACGTGTATATGAGTGGGGGCAGGGAAGAATTGAATTTTAGGAACAAAAACCTAACGTGTATTGATTTTTGGCAAGATTTTGTAGTGAATTTTGAGATAGATTATTTGTTAGGTTAAGAAAGAAAATTGCAATTACCAGCAATCAATATGGGTCCACTAAGAACAACTTGTAATACCTATTCTTTTTGTTCATGGTAGGTTGGAGAAATGCATCATGATTCCAGCAAAGCAGCTGACAAAGTTGCTGGGTGTCACTGAGGACAAGGTGAAGACAGGGATGTAGAAGACAAAAATAATTAGTCAGAGTCAAAACTGATTGAAGGCCTGTAGCATCTCCTGCTAATGAACTGATTATCAACTAGGTGGAAAATTTTAGCTGACATGCCACATAGGGCAATTCAACTTGTGAAATTATCAGCTCAGATGAAAACAGAATACATGCTGTCTTCGTTTCAGATGCTGTAAAGAAGTTAGTGTGTTGAATGATTAAAATAAGATTCAAAAAGATCTTGATAGCCTGTAAAGAACAGTAAATTAAAGAGAATAAATTTAATAGGGATAGATACAAAGTAAACATTTCCTTTGCATTAAAAATCAACTGCACAGGACAGTGGAGATTTGGCTTAAATGTGGTTTATGTAAAAAAAGGTCTCAGGGTTTTAGTTGACAGCAAGGTCAACATGAGCAAGTCATGTGATTTGCCCAAAAAAAAAAAAAAGAAAAGAAAAAGAAAAACTCCACAAAAAAACCCAAAAACAAAACCCATAACTTACCAACCAACCAAATAAAAGCCCCCAATCTTCTTAGGCCAGATCAAGAGAAATAGCCTTTCCAGACAAGGAAATAATAGTCCTCTGTATTTAGAATTGCTTAACTCACATCTGGAAGATTGTGACCAGACAGGGGTGCCACAGTTAAGGGGAGGGTGTTGATAAAATGGAGATGACCAGCGGAGGGTAATCAAAATGTTGGAACGTCTAGAAACAGTCATATGAGAAACAGCTGTAAGAGCTTGGTTTGTTTTGCCTGGAAAAGGGGATGGTGTGTGTCAGTGTTTACACAGGGAGATAACATCATAATGTCTATAAAGAATTTAGCACAAGGCTCTTTACATAGTAAACACCCAATAAATGCCAACTATAATTATAATTCCAACAGGAGAGGACTCAAGTATTTTATGTAACCTCAAAGGGCAGCACCAGGAACAATGTGTGGAAATTATGGGAACACTAGTTATTTTTCTCTCAGACCTATACAAAGATTTAACAGATTGTTTCATAACCTGGTCATCACCTGAGATATTATAGAAATTTCTGTGTTTTTATAATAGCCATAATAATCTAAAGAGGCAAAACTAGCTGGAATTATATATCATCTTGTGGCTTAGAAGCAGACCGTCTTCTGTCAATTGGCCATTTCTGAATGACAAGTTTGTAGACTGAAATAAGACACCTCATAAGTACATATTAGTAATATGTTTGCTGTCTGAGTGGGAGATATTTTTGCAGAAGGTATGACATTCTTTTCTTTTTTAAGGAAGAAAATATTTTACAGGAGAATGTTAGGATCATTAGCATATAACAGCACCCAATAAATATTTGTTTAATGAATTAGTTATCAAGACAGAAAATAATTCCAATTGTAACTACTGGAAATTCCCATATAGAAATGGGTGATGAGAAAATACTCCTTTCCCTCCTAGCCTTAGAGAAGAGCTCTTCCCCATTTTGGGGTACTTTACACATGTGTGTGCACACGTGCAGACATGTATATGAACTTAATCTACCCAGAGAATTGTTCCTGCCTGAACTGAAGGGTTCTTGCTCTGAGATGAGGCATACTTTGGTGCACAAGGCACTCAGTAACTTACCATCACTTGTTCCCTCAAGGCTGGTGGTGAATTTAGAAATAGAAGCAAAATGGAAATCTCTTTTCCTTTCTTCCTTTCTCCTCTTGCTATGTGTTTTGGGAGTGGGGTAGACAGGCACACCTGCCCTATTGCTGATTGAGAAACTTGAGAGCAAGGGCTCCTACTACTGGTTGTCTAGACCTGGCCAGCAGCTTGTTTTCTTCAAGGGACACATTAATAGTCATCATTAATAATGGAGTGAATATCTTTCCACTGAGCTTTCATACTGTGATGAAGGCCACTGGTAAACTCAGCTCCATGCCCAGCACCTGAGCAACCACCTTGTTTTCTAGAGACCTAATCCATTAAGGCATCTAACCTTTAAGGGGAGACGCAAGATTGTTTTGATAGCCAGGACGTACATACCAACTCTACTTAAATCTATTCATACGAAGTGATATCATAAACACATCCTATTTCTCTGCCTAAAAGAACTTTAGAGATCATGGAGTTTTACATCATTCCGCTAAAATGAAGTTGAAAGAGACAGCCTGATACTCTGTTCAAGGGGCTCACCATCAGCCTTAACATATATGTTTCAGAAGTTTTATGAGGAATAGAAGAAAAGAAGAAATAGAAGAAATGTGGAAATAATTCTGGTTTTTAAAACTTGCATCCCATTCTGCAAGAGGTGGTTTGGGCGTGAATTTTCGAGGTTCAAGGGGAAGAAGATAGGCCTATGTCAGGGGAAATAAGTAGAGTCATGAGGAGATACTCAGACACTAATGAGATTTATTTTTAGTACTTGTCAATGGAATTGTGAGGGAAGTGCTTTAAATTATAGTCAGACTCTTTTTAAGTAAACAGTCATGAACAGCATTAAGGTTCGGACTTCAAAATTATGTTTTATTTAGAAATGATGACAATGATATGAGGTTGTCCATATTGCCTGTACTGATGAAACCTTCTTGTCTTTTCCTCTCAAATGTATTCCCTTGAATTTGGCAAGTTGACCCAAAAGGAAGGAATTGTATAGACTCAGAAAGCATCAAGTTATAAGGGCAAGAATCTAATTTATACTTTGTGCTTGAGACTAATGTTGAAAGTAATCATATATTCTAGTACACCCTCTCATATGATTCTTTAACACATGCAGGAATTTATAATCCCCTCCTCTCATTCATACGGCTTTATCTCCTGTGGAGCCATTTATCTTGTGTTTTTGTTTGTTTGTTTTCTTTTGCAATTATTTATTCCTTCCAGGATTAGAGAGTTTTGATTATTTTTAAAGCTGACATACGACCTTAACTCCAAATTGTTATCATGCTTTAAGGTGAATTTTTAGGATATTCGGGAACTATTTTGGCACATTCTTCGTTTATACTCGATATCTCACAAGATGGCTCATGTTTAGAGTGAAAACTCTGCTGAGGTTATTTTAGTCTCTGCTGCAAGCCGAGCAGCCTTACTGTTCGTGTTAACACTGGGATTAGGAGCCTCCAGGCAAGTGGAGATGTCTCTGATTTGATGTGAATGTTAAAATCTGGAAACAGGAAAACCAGTCGGAGGGCCCCCATTTTGAGATTAAATTATCTGAACGTCAAGATATTTGTGGCTATCTTGTTTCTTTGCACCTCGTTCCATCACCTTCCAACCTAAACGCAGTGACTTCATCATTAAGATAAGTACTTGGGAAAGAACAGTGATGGTTTCTAATAGAGCTAGCACAGTTGTGAGCCTGGAATGCTTCTTAAGTGGTATGAAGTGGATTTGGGTATCTTTAAAGTTTCTTGTCTGTGATCTGAACAAACCCCTGTGAGTTATAACTGGAGGGTGTTCTTACGATGCCACATCCTATCCCTGGCATATAAAAGAAATCATCCTCTGGGGTGTATGAAATGTAGTGAGACCTTTTGTAATACCAGCATTGGGAGCCTGGATGAAGCCTAGCATTGCACTTTAGGTGGGAAGCCTGGCCTGTGGGTTGTTCTTACCTCAGGATGGTGGCAGGGTACGGAGGTACGGGACAGCACAGGGTGAGGACACAGAAACTGTTTGAAGTTGTGGTACTTCTTATCTTTGTGAAAGCCTACGCTTATTTAAGACATTGTGCGGGGTGTATTGGATGAGGCGGAGAGAAAGGAATGCTTTGGAGGGCAAAAAGAGAATAGAAAGAGTACTTCTGAGGACAATCAGAGGAGAGAAAGAGTGTTCTCCAGAGAAGAGAATACAGAAGAAAAACACGGCAGATCAAACATTTGCTTCCCCAAACACCATCCAAGTGTCAGGAAAGGAATTTAAAAATGTGTAAGTCTGTAAGGACTAAGAGAACAGGAGTCAAGAGCAGATGAGAGATCTCAATAAAATCTTAGCAGGTGGAAAGTAAATGGAAGCGTTGTAATTAATTTAGCGGAAGAGGGACAACTGAAAATGAAATCTTCATAGGGGGAGATAACCAAAAGAAACCACAGAACCAGGGCAGGTCTTAGAACCAGAGGCACCCTGGTGCCATGGAAATGGAGGTGAAGTGTGGGGATGAACCAGGAGGATTAGTGAATGTCTACAGGAGAAGTAATTAGATTGAAGTTCCCTTCTACCTGGTACAGCCGGCCGGCTACCTCTTCCCTGCTCCGGCAGGTGACTGAAGGTTGATTCTGTCAAGAAATTGAACTAGAGTAAGTAGGAGGGAAATGCTGGAAGGACTATGGGAAGATGCAGTTCAAGGGGGGAAGGCAGCAGGCAGGAACAAAGTGTCTGGATCTGTTGGAAGATTTACCAGCCGACTCCTGGAGCTGACAATTTGAACTGATGTGAGGAACCGCCGTCAGAAACCCACAGAGCAGCTCAGAACTGGTAAAGATAGCCTGTTCTGAGCAAAACAGGCAGCAGTGGCCCTTGAAGAACCTGATAAGGGCTAAGAACCTTCAAGCTGAGTAGGAATAGAAAAAGAATTTCTAAGTGACTGTTGAAATAAGGGAGTGTTCTTGCATTTAACCTCTATGAGCATCACTGGGTTTGGAAAGAATGAATGTCCAGGCGCAGACAATTCACAAAAGGGAAAATACACATGCTGGGTACACATATGCGAAAACGTTCAGACTCGCACATAATCGAAGGAGATGCATATACAAACAAAGAGCGGTCAGTTTTAACTAAAAGTTAGCAAAGAATGAGGAGAACAGAATACCTAATGCAGAACAGGGGTGTTGAAATTGGTGCTGGCCTACTCCTGGAGGGAATATAATGGATTATTATTTGCAGAAAGCGATTTGACAATGTGTATCAACAGTTCTGAATTTATTTGTTCCCTTTGGCCCGTAAATTCTGGGACTCTCACCTAAGGAAATAGCTAGAAATGCAAATAAATATAAATGATAAAAGATGTTTAACACTCATTAATTTTGATAATTAAAATTTAAAATATACTAAATGTTCAACAATAGCATCCAAGTAAGTTATGTTGTATTGCCTTGCTGCAATGAAATATTATGCAGCCATTAAAATTTATGTTTGCCAAGAGTTTGTAAATTTAAATTATGGATGCAATCACTTTCAATAGCATAAACATCTGTTTATATTTATGTTCTCAACTATGTGAAAAAGAAACGTTTAAAGGAAACGTGCCAAAATATAACCGTTACTATGAGTGTTCAGATTATAGATGTTTTCCTTATTTTTAAAACTTCTTTATTGAATTTTTAGGTATTCTAAATAAGTTTTTTAATTAAAAAGCATAGGAATGAGTGCCTCTGGTGAAGATCTGGAAGAATGGCTATATTTTTTATGTATTAACTTCAAACTCATCAGGGACCAGAGGTATAACGAATTTGTAGAGGTGCAGTACTTTAAAATCTGAATTTATGTTGGAGAATGACTAAACAAAGTGTGGCAGGAAGAATAATGCCCCCCCCACCAAAGATGTCCACATCCTAACCCCTAGACCTGTGAATATGTTAGGTTATGTGGCAGAAGAGAATTAAAGATGCAGATGGAATCAAGGTTCCTAATCAGCTGACCTTCCAATGGGGAGATTATCCTGGCGATTGTTCTGGTGGGTGTAATGAAATCACAAGGGTCCTTGTAAGTGGTGGAGGGAGGCAAAAGAGAGAATGAAAGAAATGGAAGGGTCAGAAGAACTTGAACTGACAGGACTGGTTTCAAGAGAGAGAAACGGAGTCATGAGCCAAAGAATGTGGGTGACCTGCAGCAACTAAAAAAGGCAAGGAAAGAGATTCTTCCCTAGAGCCTCCGGAAGGAACTAGCCTGCCAACACCTTGATTTTAGCCCATTGAGAATCATGTTGGACTTTCGATCTCCAGAATTATAAGGTAAATTTGTATTGTTCTAAGCCACTAAGTCTGTAGTAATTTGTTGCTATGGCAACAGTAAACCCATACACCAACCACAATGCCATCACTGTGATAGAAGCCAAAGTCACCACTAAAAGGACAAGTATGTAGGCCAATATTTGTGTAATAATTTTGCATATACAAAATGCTTTCAGCATGCATTAGTTCATTTGAAACTCACAGCCATCTTGTGAAGGAGAAAATACATTCTCCTTCTGATCTTTACAAGTAGGAAAACTAAGGCTTGGAGCAGCAAATCAACTGGCTAGAGGTTGCACAGTGGCAAAACTAGTGTTCAGAGCCTGGCCTCCGACACCCAGCCCCATGTCATGGTCTGTCTCCCACCATGTACCCAAACAAGGGTAAGCAGAAAGTAGCAGAATCCTTTGTAAACTGGGGGCCTCTAACTTGGCCAAGTACAGCAGAGAAAAAGAATGCTGTGAATAGCTGGTGTTAAGTTTATAGGATTTTTTGTTGTTGTTTTGTTTTGTTTTGTTTTGTTTTTGAGTAATCTCTACACCCAACATGCGGTTTGAACTCCCAGTCCTGAGACCAAGAGTCACATGCTCTACTGACTGAGCAGCCAGGCTCAGTTTATGGGATTTGTTTTCTACAAAATTTTTTAATGGAAAAAATAAAAACCCTAAAGTAATACATAAAATGTAATCATCTCAAGCCTGTGGTCTAAGGATCTTCTTTTTCTCCTCCAACATTCAAGCCCTTTGCGGTGGTTAATTTTAGGTGTCAACTTGGCAGGGCCCAAGAGTACCCAGACATTTGATCAAACAATTATACTGGGTGTGTCTGTGAAGGTGTTTCTGGATGAGATTAATATTTGAATTGAAGAATTCAGGAAAACAGATTGTTCTCCCTCCTGTGGGCTATTCTCATCCAATCAACTGAAGACCTGAATGGAACAGAAAGGCTGAGTAGGAGGGAACTTCACCTATCTGCTTGTTGAGAGGAAACTTTGGTCTTCTCCTGCCCTTGGACCAGAATCTACGGCTCTTCTGGCTCTCAGGCCCCTAGAATCAGATATGAACACCGCCACCAGCTTTTCTAGATCTCCAGTTTGCTGACTGCAGAGCTTGGGAGTTCTCAGCCTCCATAATGATGTGAGCCAAGTCCTTATAATAAGTTTCTCTCTCTCTCTCTCTCTCTCCCCTCTTCTCTGGTGATCCATCACTAATACATCTGGAAGTAACTAAATGTCAGTAGAAAGTCTAACTGAGGAAAATAGCTTCCAACCCTGAATAAGCTAATTTGAGCTTCTTAATTTCCTTTTTGATTATTCCAGAGGTGGCTGTCCTCCCAACATTCAACAATTCAAAAGATACGCACCAGGAGTGGAACTGCTGTTGCTCTTTTGGAAAGCAAGAACAGACTGTCAGTACTTAGGAGTTGCATCTATCAGGATTTAGCCAAAACCTCAACTGGAGATGTGGTTAGATCCCAAGGGTAAGGGCCTGGGCCTGAGGGAAGGGCTGGGCAGGGTGTCTGGCTAGGGGTCCGCTCCACTGGGTAACGGGGAAATGAGCCTAGAGTCTCTGTTGACCAATGTTTAATGCATACTTCCTACTCTTTGTTCTAATGTCTTCCAGTGTAGTCTCAACAGCCATCACAGCCACAAATGAACTTTTAATAAAAAGTTTGCAGAAGATTCACTTGGAGAAAATGTGCTCTGGAGAGGAGGCTGCTCCCTCTGCTCTGTATCCCGGCCTCTCCCTTGCCATTCTCCTTCCCTTCGGTCGCTAGCTAGCTAACTAGTAGTCTCTGCCTTCCCCACTCTGCAAGCCTAAGTAGGAGGTCTGAGGCTTGCCTTTCTCTTCCCTCTCACATTCAATATAACCTCCCCTCCCTCTTGTGTGGAACCCAGATGTGTGGGACCCTCCAATGATGGCCACTGGGTTTGGCCACTGTGCCCTCAGGGGCTCTAAGGAACATACAGCCTGCCTGTGTTTCACTCTATAAACCCTAAAGTGCTCGTGATGCATCCCTTAGACCTTTGCCCAACTTCTTCCCCACCCTGCCCAAGGTTTAGAGAATTAAGCTTCTACTTAAGATCCAGTGCCCCAAGGCCCCAGTGCAGACCCAAGCCATCCCTACAGCTAGCCTTGAACCCTCATCCTGGGGTGAGCCCTCCAGTGCCCTTGGACTGACCTCCCAAATGGCAGGTACCTGTTGATCTGGCTGGTGGATTCCCAGTCTCTGCACATCATGCAGTTGTGGAGACTGTTTCATTAAGGCTGCCGTGCCAGTTATTTGACTACACCCAAGCCTCCAGACCCCAAATTTGTCAGTCTGATTAACCTCTTGCACAAACCTGGTTTGTTCCCAGTACCATCCTGCCCTTGGACGTAGTCTGTGGGTCATACCTGAGTCCTCCTGCTTGCCTCTTTTGCTGCAAGCATGGAGGGGAGTTTGAAACAATTGCCTAAAGGTTCCTGGTACACTGCATAGTATTAGGAAAAAAGTATCTATCTCAGAGGGGAATTGGGCTGCAATTGTCTATCTCTTCCTGGCATGTTTCTGGGGGACTGAGAGTTTGTCATTCTTGGAAACAGGATTTAAAAGGCTGCTGTGAAGGGCACGTGGGTGGAGCGTCCAACTCTTAATTGCAGCTCAGGTCATGATCTCAGGGTCGTGAGATTGAGCCCCGAGTTGGGCTCCGTGCTCAGCTTGGAGGCTGCTTGAGATTCTCTTTCTCCCTCTCCCTCTGCCTCTCTCCCCACTCTCACTCCCTCTAAATAAATAAATAAATAAATAAATAAATAAATAAATAAATAAATAAAATCTTTCAAAGGCTGCTGTGAGCAGTACCATAGCTGTAAGGTGAGGGCGAGGAATCAACATGCTCTGAGCGGCTGTGCTTGCTGAGAGCTGTCTTCCGATTTTTTAACATTTTCACAGGGCCTGCACAAGGCAACGGATATTATTATTTTCTTTTACAGAGGATGAAAGTGAATCTCAGAGAGGTTGAGGGAGCTTGGGTGCCGTGGTGTCGGGACTCATACCTGCATTATTCTCAATCCTGTGTTAGGTGTCATCCTGCAGTAGATGCTTAAAAAATACCCTAGAACATGTTGCAGACATTCAGTTCAAGGCCCTCTGTAACTAATAGTTGTTTATAGCCTTCTTCCTTTGAATTCTGTTTGGGGAAAGGCAGGCTCCTACTTCTCTGGCCACAGGAGGTGATATATTGAACTTCTTTTTCTGGTATGTGATAGAGGAGTGTTTTTCCTGATGCTTTGAGATGGAAAAAAAGCTCTGACTGGCCATGGTCTGGAAAGGTGTATTCCTAGATGCCCTGGAAGTTTTTAGTAGTAAAAAACAACAACAACAAAAAAAACAGCTACCATTTCAATTTACACAGTGGAGGCATTTTTGTCTCGGCATTATTACAAGGTATGAGAAATAAAATCAACATACTATCTATACTTTCTTAACAGGTGGAAGGGGGCACCTCGTGTAAAGTTTCGATAGTCTTAGCTTGTGAAATAATACTCAGCAAAGAATCTTAAATCATAAAGGTGGCTTTGTTGTGTTCTCACTGTGCCCTGCTGCCCCCTGTCGGGTCTGCGGGTGATGTGTGGAGGGTGTTCTCCTAGGGGCGGGCGCAGGGGGCTCATTTCCAGTGGTAGCAGGTGTAACGGATACCCAGGCCGCCCTGCGCTGGCTGTATGTCATCTAAGGCTGTCTGCCTCTGAACTGATGAACCCTCAGTGAAGGCAGATGTGCAGGCTTTCTCAAGGCCTTTCCAAAGTGGAGAAACAAAGGCATCTATTGATGATGGTAAAGTCAAAATTTGTTTCACCTGGAGATAGTGGTTTCTATTGTCCTTGTAACGAACGTGATCCTATAACCCTGTGGTGTTTTTAAACTTTTCTTGGATTCCATATTCCTTCGAGAAGCTGATGAAAGTGATAAGAGCTCTTACCCTAGGGGGAAAAGTGTACATATGTACATCCAGACAAAATTTTGTGTGCTTTCAAGGGGTTCACGAAGCCCCAGGGGTATGACCTAAACTACCTCCTCCCTTGGGGGTTATTCTCGTTTTCTTTTGTTTATGAGAACATAGTGCCTTCCAGAGCTTGTGGTCAAACATATAGACCACTCATTTTATTTTGGCATTCATAAAAATGAAAGCTATCTGGGAAATTTCTTATCAGTTTAGCATAAAAGTTCACTAATTAAAAATAATCATTGGTTATCTTAATCAACAACTGAGACTTAGTTCTTTGGGTTCCCCCCAAACGCACTTTACTATTTGCATTAACAGCTCATTTCTACTCTTGGCTCCGTGGATGGGGGCTTGGGGGAAGAAGGGGAAGGAGGAGTATGGAATAGAGTCAGCAGGAGGGATTTTTAAAGTAGTGCGGTCTCTTGTCCCTCCTCTCGAGACCAGACTGAGAGTTGTAGACCAACCGGCTCTCTTAGTGATGCCTAGTGAAAATGTGGGGGCTCTCCAGCAGAAGGTACAAATTCGACTTCAGTCTGTGCTGCTTGTTACAATTTTGTGTCCAAAGAGAGGGTGGATGGTTTACAGAAATCACAGAATCAGAGAGTGTTGGAGTCGGGAGAAACAACGTAAACATTTGATGGTGATCCGTAGCAAGAAACACAATGTCCGTCTACCTTCTTCTTACTTTTTTTTTTTAAAGGTGGTGCCCTTTTTACTCAACGGTCTCATTACAAAAATAACCAGAATGCGTATTGTGGCGGAATTAGGAAGGACCGTCCCCATCCCCACCCCACCCCCTGGCTCCTACGTGAGCAGCTGGGGGCAGCGTCTTCCACACTGTGTCCTTGTGGCTCTACGCAGGAGGCCTGGCTGAAGAGTCAGGGTCTGGGCTTGGCCAGGACTGTCCACGCAGAACGCCACCCCCCCCATTTTAAATGGGACTCCCGACATCAAACATCTTCCCTGCCCTGTTGTTGAGGTCTTCAACAGGACAAACTGTCCTAGAAACTTCCTTCCACCCACCCACCCAGCCAGCCAGGAAGGTAGTGAATACCTATATACATACCATGGAAATGTGCAAAACAATACCATGGATTACATTCTAATTTTTCTGTCCCACTCTATTCTAGTGCCATACTGATTCCAAGCCACTAAATTAATGGGCTATAGCTGTAATTTGAAAAAACAGTCATGCAGACTAATAGCCTTCAAACTAAATTCTTGCAATTGTCTGATGAGGTGTCTCAGGGCTGCCTGGGGTGGGGGTGAGGGTGAGGAGGGGAAGGAAAAGGGTAAGGGGGAGAAATAGTAGGCTTAACTCCTGGTACCCCCTCCCCCAATCAGAGGAGCTCCATCAGGATTTTTTTTTTTTTACAATGTGTTGGGATTGTTTATAATATTTTATTTTAAAAACCTTGAAAACCACTGACTTAGCCTATTTTACAGATGAGAAATTTAAATTCAATACTAGGTGATTTATTCAAGTCAGACCAGTAGTTAGTGACAGGGGACTACCCTGATTGTTTTTCTTATTCCACCATTCTTTTGTTTTCAATGTTAATTAATGTTTATATGTATTTGGTAAAATGCCAGATGATTTAGCAGAAATTATGAAGAAAATCAAGCATCTCTCATCCATACTTTATCCCACTCCTCTGTCTGCTTCTGATTTTAGATTTTCCTAACTATCCCGTAACTCCGAATATCCTGTGTGTCTCGCTACTCCTTAATTTATCACTTAGACAACGCTGTTGACTCCCCACTATGCGGGATAGAGGCTTAGCTCACTTTTCCTATCACCTTCTCTTTCGCTCTTCCCCTGTGTTTTCTAGCTATGTTATTTTTAGTTCTATAATTGATTACATGTGCTGTTTTAAGTTAAAATGTAGCCCTCTATTTCTGACTATACCCTCATCTTCTCACCCCTGTTCTATTGCTTTTTCTATTGCGCCGCTTCCAGCACCTCTAAAAACAACACCCATGCTGAGAAATTTTAGTTGACACTAAGATGAATTAAAGTGTGAGATGGCTTCTTCCAGAAGCTAGAGAAACTTTACACTATTATTAGAGATAAAAAGTCAATAAGCATAAGGTTTGAAATAGGTGGATCACAAGAGAATTTCCATAACACAAACACACACAATTACTGTCTGGTCCCTCGGAACAGAAGCCAAATATTCTGTGTATTTCTACCTTCTGCTGCACCTAGGTCTGTATATTCTGTTCAGCTACAGAGGGTAGAACTCAAACTGGGGAATGAAAAATTGTGACATGCCAGATAGAGGCTCAAAATAAAGAGATTTCTAATAAACAGCCCGCCAAATACGGAGGTAGTAAGGTAGTTAAGTTCCCTATCACTGAGCATCCAAGCACAGGATAGGTTATCATTTGTTAAGGTTTTTGCAGAAGGGTAAGTGGCCCCCGAGTTATCTTCATTGGTGAGATTTTGTGACTTTGTGAAAGCAATGACATGTCTCACAAGGTGAGCATTCTCCATGGGGGCGCTACCACCCCCAAGAGAACAAAAATCAGTTTTGGGGAACGTGTGGGAAAAAAATCTCAGATATTGCAATGATTTGTGGCCCTCCAAAAAGCCACATCACAGAAACAGATACAATATATCTGTGACCTTAAAAGTTTACGGCAGGCAGGAATTAGGAAGAAAAAGACAACAAAGGTTTTGGGACTGGGGTGGGGCAGACAATGGCTCAGAGCTGAAAAATACTGAAAAACAGGTTAAGAAACATTGTGCCAGACTCCACATTACATTGGTAAGTCCCTGTATTGGCTCTATCACCTCCCTTGGGAGGTCTTCTCTCTCTTGCTCTTTCTCCCTGGGTGGAATGAGTAGCTCTCCCTATCCCACAGCCCATTCATTCTCTGAGTTGTTGTAAGAGAGGCAATTTGGGGAGGAGTGGTTAATAGAACTGGATTTGCACCTGTTTCTGACATCGATCGGCTGTTTGACCTCTGATGACTGATGTGATCTCACCAAGCCCTGAGTTTCCTCCTCTTAAATGGAGCTAAGGACAGTTCGTTCCTTCCACATCAGGTTGCTGGGATGTTTAAGTTCTAAGCCCTCAAAGTGTGGTTCTAGAACCATTGGCATACGCTCACCTGGCAGCTTCTTAGAAAGGCAGCATCTCAGGCCCCGTCCCAGACTGACTGAATCAGAATCTGTATTTTCACAAAATTCCCAGATGATTTGCAGGTACCTTAAAAATCTGAGGATTAGATTAAATGAGGATAATGCTTGTAAAAGAGCTTATCACAGGACCTGATGTTGGGGCTTATTACTATTCATCTCTTTCTCCCACACTACACTGTCAGTTCCATGTCAGGACTTTGTCCTGTTCATCCTGATGTCCCCAGCCCCCAAAGAAGTGCCTGGCAGATGGTAACCCCTCACATTTATATATCGATTAAAAGTCTGCTAGATGAGAAGCCAAGAGGGAAGAGGATACAATGCTTGCTTTCTGAATATAGCTAGAGATGGCTTTTCTGCTCAGTCCTATTATCTGATTCCCAGCTCCCTCCCCTCAATCTGTAAATGAAGACCTTCTCCACTGGAGACTTGCTTCTTTTTTGTTTTTGTTTCTTAATTAAGAAACTTTTATTGAGTGCCTTCTTTGTGTGCATCTTGTGTTGAAGAAAACAAACATGAGTAAGGCACACCCCACCCTCCGCCACTGTGTGTTTGTGTGTGTGTACTCTATCACAAATCTCTTGCAATACACTCATTTCAACCTTATCTTGGCTTAAAAGATAAGGAGCGAGCCGAAACATATGGGGTTTGTTGGCACACTGGGGCTGAGTTATGAATACTGTCACAGACACAAGAACCAAAAGATTCAGGCAAGAAAAACAAGCTTTAATAAAAAGATTCCAGAATTTAGACACCTTTTCCTGCCCCCGCCCCCACCTGCCCTCAATGAACCCCCTCCTCCTCCAAAATAAGCTTTCCTGCTGCAAATAGCCTTCAAGTTTTGGAAAACATATCCTCAAAATTACATTCTTTTTTTTCTTTTGTCAGCAAGGATGATCCAACACATTTGCTTCTTTTATATTTGCTTTTGCAGATAATTCTTTCTTAGAATAGGTAAGCCATCTGTTGACAAGCTATCCTTAGTCCTCTATGCAAACTATTTACCTCCTTAGCCACAATGCCCTCTGGAGTGAGACAATACAGGCTTTCTTGCCCTCCCTCTCACTCCCTGTTTGAAGTCTGGCATTACTGGAAATCATCCATTTTTTTTTTTTTTTTGGTACAAAGAATTTTTTCTCTTGGCTAAACTATTTGAAGTGACTTTTTTTTTCCTCCTGAGGTATATAGTTATAGCAAATTTTTTGCTTTTTATTAATTATACTTGATTCCCATTCCGAGGGCATTTGGATCTCACTGGGAGGCTAGGGAGGGGCTGGGTCAACTCTTGGGAAGGAACATGGGGACAGATACCAAATTGCCCTTGGTAAGGGCCATGATAATTGAGGACACTGGTGATTCAGGGCACCAGCCTTCCCTCTGAGTCAGCAAGATTAACTGTAGTTCTGCAATGCTTTTCATCTGGGAAGCTAAGGACTTTCCACATACAAGGTCAATTAATGCTGCGAGGCAAATATTATGAATGTTTACTTTATTCTTTGTAGTTGAAGACTGCACAGAAGATGGTGTTACTGCCTAGGTGTGCATCGTAGCTTAGAGCTCCAGGGAGATCCTCTAACCTTGCCTCTTAGTCTGGCTTCTGCACAGTGGGGAGATGCGGATTTTGGAATCTGGTCCAGCTTATGATTGGAATCTACACCTGAATGTTCCATAGCCCCCAGATTCAACAAGTGGCCCGAACACTCCTCTTTGCCCTCTGGATTCACTCTCTTGGTTGCTGGCATCGCTGTATGCCCATCTGCTGATGTCCTTTGGATCTTCAGCATCTAGCACAGTACCTGGCAGATGGGAAATGCTACTAAATGTTATAGAATACACGAACACCTTCTCACCTCCTCCGTCTCCCTCAGCCCCCACAACCAAGCAAACGTGCATCCGTTTGCCCAACAGATATTTACTGAGCACTTACGTGCGAGATACTGTACTAAACTCTGGGGGGGATATAGCCATTAACAAAAGCAGACCAAAATCCCTGTCCTTGTGGAGTTTATGTTCTAGCAAGAGGAGCCAGATAATAAGCCAAATAAATGATGTATTTTAATGGTGATAAATTTTACTGGGAAAAATTAAGTAGGTAAAGGGAGAAGGATGTGTTGGGAGGCAGTGTCCAATTTTAAATAGGGAGGTTGGGAATGGCTTCACTGAGAAAATAATGTTTGACTAAACATTTGACCGAGGGGAGGTCAGGAAGTAAGCCACCCAGATACGAGGTTGGTGGGGGCGGAGGGCGATGAACATGCTTGGCAGTGAGAAGAGCAAGTGCAAAAGACTCTGGGGTGGGAGCATGCTTGTCAGGTTCAAGAAATGGAAAGGGGCTCAGTGGGGCGGGAGTGGAGTCAGCAAGGGGAGGAGAAGGAGATGAGGTCTGAGAAGGAAAGGGTTGGGCGGACTGTGTTAGGACACAGAGACAATTCTGTGTGAATGGAGATGGAAAAATCATTGGAGGATTTTGAATGGAGTGACCTGATCTATGTGTAAAACAGGATCACCCTGTAGTTTTGAGAGTAAAGTGGGGGAGGGTATGTGTGTATGGGGGTGGGTGGGATTAGGGTGGGAGCAGAGAGAACAGTTGGGAAGCTTTTGAAAGAAATGGTGGTTGCTCAAGTGGAACGGTATCAGTTGAGATGGTGAGATGTGGAGGTATTCTGGACTTATTTTGAAGTCACAGTCAAGAAGAGAGCCTGACAGATTGAAGTGGGTGGTGTGTGTGAGAGAAGAAGAGGAGTCAGGGATAACTCCAAAGTTTTTGATCTGAGCAGGTGGAAAGCTGGAGCTGCCATCAAGTCAAATGAGGAAGACTGCAGGAAGAGTGCTTTATGATGGCAGATCAAGGATTCTGTTTTGAACAAGCTAAGTGAATGATGCTTTAGACATCCCAGTGAAGAATATGAATGGGCAGCTGGATGGACACAGGTGGGCTTCAGGCCAGAGAGCTGGACTGGAAATTTAAATCCAACAAAGCATAGAGTGTGTATGCAAAGCCATGAGAGGAAATGAGCTCATCTGAGGAATCACAAGAAAGTCCAGAGACCCAAAAGGCTGAGCCCCGGGGCCCCAGTGTTAAGTGCTGGGGCCATGGGGTGAAACCAGCAGAGGGGACTTCGAAGAGAAGCTAGTGAAATAGGAGAAAAGCCAAGGCCACGTGATCTCCTGGAAGCCAAGTGAAGAAAACCTTTCAAGGAGGACAGAGTGTGTCAGATGATGCCATTAGGCCAAGTAAGATGAGGTCTGACATTGTTCCCAGGAAAAATAGCAACATGGAGCTCACTAGTCATCCTACAAGAGCAGCTTCGGTGGTGTGATAGAGGGAGTTCAAGAGCCAATGGGAGAGGACAAGTTGCACCAGGGAGTACAGACCACTCCTCTACCCTTCTTCCTCTGTCGGGGTCTTGCTCAGCTCTTACCCAACCAATTGCAAGAGGTCCTGCCTCAAGTCTTGATAAAACCTTTAGTGTGGCACTCAGGCCCTTCACAGTTTGACTTCAACAAACTTCCATAGCCTCAGCTCCTGATAATTCCTGTTCTTCACTCTATTCCCAAATCAAATCCTTTTCTCCTAGTGCCAAGAGTTCTCTCAAGGTTCTAGACTATTCTACATGCTGTTTCTCTGGCAAAAAATCCCAACTTCAGACGCTTTCAGTACAGTGAACTCCTGGCCATCCTTCAAGATGCAGTCAAGTGTCATTTCCTTGGGTGAGTCGGCCCTGAGTGGTTGACTGAACAAGTTCCTGCCTTTCCCCCACTCCACCAACCACTTTATGTGTGATTATACTTTTGCACATATCACACCCATTGTGCTGCAACTTGTTCACAATGTGGTCACTAAAATTCTAAGACTGATCAGGGAAGCTAGTATTTATTGAATGCTTACCATATGTGTTGTGGATATGCTTTGTCTTCTTTAAATAGCTCTATGAAGTAATTACAACAATTATCCCTTATCTCATGCATGAAAGACTGAGTCATACAGAGGTCAAGCACCTTGACCATGGCCACACTAACGAGTTTGAAATTCAAGACTCAAACCTAGGTCTGCTTGATTTCAAAGACCATGCTAGAATTAACTTTTTAATTAAGAATTTCTTAAACTAATTAATTTTTTCAAGAATTTTATTTGAAAAGGTATTAAAGATACTGAAGGAATCAATGGTCCTAAATCTGTCAAAGATTTTCATTTTTTTCTTAAAGTTTGGGGCCTATTCACAGTATCTTCCCTCTTCTTCCATTTATACCTTCATACAAAAATTTCTAGATGCTCATCCTTAAAAAGATTCTATAAACATAGTAACTTAGATAACCCTACTTCACTGATAAGTGTGCATTTAAGCCTTACCAACATAATAACTACCACAAACCAACAACATAATTTTGAAATCTATAGAGATAGGGACAAAATACGAAACTTTAAAATTTCATTTTACGGAGTAAAACTAACCTCTAAATGAAATAGTAAAATGCTGCCCCTGAGACAGTTACTAAAATTTCTGCAGCCTTTCTGTACTGTTGCTCAAAACTGAAGTATTTATGAGATAAAGCCAGCATTCTAGACTGGCATTGCCCAATAGAACCTTCTGGTGTGATGAAGATGTCTTATAAATCCACATCGGTTAATATGGCAGCCACAGGCCATAGGTGGCTATTGAGTGCTTGAAATTGGGCTAGTATCACTAAGGAACTGGTTTTTATTTTAATCAATTTAAATTTAAACAACTACACGTGGCTAATGGCTACGATAATTGGCAGTGCATCTCTAGAAAACCAGGCAACTCCAGATAACTTAGGTGAATACTATCAATGCTGAGAAAGTTATGAGAGGTTTTTTATTCTCTTATTTTATCTGTAAGAATAATCATGACTAAAAATTCATATTTTGTGGAATGTAAGATACCACCAATTTTAAGATGCGTTATTTTGTGTACTACTAAGAAAAATAATGCTGACAGTTATAATTGTAAGGCACTGTTGAATTGTTAGACACATTCCAATTTCAGAGATTTTAAAATGTTGGCGAAAATTAATCATAGAATCAATGAAAAATAGTAACTTTGATATTTTGGTCATTTCCAGGAAATTTCCTGGATGATTTCCAAATGTCACATTTTTTTCCCCCTATTAACCTCTAGTATGATTTAGGTCACTATCTCTAGTGTAGTATCATTTCCAGTTTAACTTCAGTTAGTGGCAGTAAGAACTGAAATAACAACCAAAAATATTAACAGGTTGTTCCTAAGAGGATCCGGAAATGACACATGCATATTCATAGTATGGGCGGGGCTTGCTGTGTCGACACCGGTTCTTGTTTCAATTCTTCCTCCCCAACACGGTTCCATTTACTTTTGCTGTTTCTTTCGTTCAGACCGTCACACTGCTTGTCTAAGTGCTAGAGTTTGTGGTCGGTTAATATCGAATGCAGCTAGCTCAGAACTAAGTGATTATGAGTTCTTTGCTCTGTGATGTGGTATTGTCCTCTGTACAGTTTCCTAAGCCCTTCATCTCTTCACTGAAGGCAGTTCCAACGTAATTCTTACATTTGTCTAACCTCGTTCTATGTCCGTTGTTAGTGTGGCCCTCTGGTTCCACCTTCAATTTTTGAAACCTCTTAAAAAACAAGGCACAAGTCTGGCGTCTGTAACTAGAACCATCTCCAACTTTGAAGTGATTTAAACCCAAATGGCATGTCTTTTAATATTTAGAGCATTAAGTCCTAATCCATCCTCTTTAGTGCTTTCGCTGTATTTCTTAAGATGCAAAGAAAACGCCCTATCCTTTACCCAGCTGCAACAAATTAATAGGTAATTTCAATCAAATAAAATCATTTTGGTCCTGAAATTCACTCCACATTCTCCATTTTTAATCTTAATAAAATTGGTAAAATGTGTGTGAGGTTAAAAATCTGAGCTTTTGAATTCAAGATGACCCACGGCCTATTTGGTAGCTTTTTTTTAAAACTCCTGGTCAACAAAAGCTATTCTTTCATCTAATATAAAAAAAAGTTAAGTTTTAAAACAACATATTGTTAGGGAGAGAGTACTTAAATCTAAGAATAGGGTGCCTTGACAGAAAGGTGCCACCAATCAGGCAAAATTAGGAACACTCTGAATATGAGTCATGGCGCTTTTAAAAACCTAATTTGAAGAAGGGAAACAAGACAAAACAAAACAACAGAGAGATCTTGGGATCCTTTATTACAAAGGCAAAGAGCCAGTGTTCAGGCACTCCTGCAGAAGGAGTGGGCGAAATGGAAACAAAGCCCAGAAGTCTCTAATATCTCTCCCCACACCCCACATTTATTTATAAAAAAGAAAAAAAAAGTTAAGTGCTGTTAATAGTATCAGTTGTCATCAGTCCCTGCACCTGACTAGGAGTCTTAAAATCCTCAGTGGTGCTGGTTCCCGTAAATGACGTTAGCAATCCACAGGCAGCCTCTTTTACTCCCTCCGAGAGTGACTGCCTACCTGGCATCAGCTCCGTAACTCCCTGTTTGCTTCCATAATTAGCAGAACCATGGTAAATATAATTTCTGAGTACCTTAGGAAGAGAGACAATTTTGAAGCCAGTTCCACCCCCCCCCCACACCCACCCCTGGTACCTTACAGGTTTCTTCCAGGAAAGCAGTGCAGCATTACATCTTACCTTTTCTTTCTAACATGGTAAGTGCTAATTACACCCCTTGGGTACACCTTGGCTGCTGTGTTAAACACATCTAGGGTTGTTTCCTTATTACCGTGAAAAAAAAATCTGACATGAAAGACTACCTGTGGAGGCTCGGAGGGACAACAGAATAAACCCCCATAATTTACGGGCGAAGCAATTCAAGGATGCTGAAAGATGGGCTTGTGCTGAGGAAGAGGTGTGGGAAAGTCCCTATTGTGTGAGTTTGTTTAAATGAGGAGATGAAATCAATATGATGTAAAGAAAAGTGCCCCTGGAAGAGAGAGAGAGAGAGAATGTGTATGAGGGGAGGTGGCGCCCCATGCTTTCCCCCCAATCCACACTTCCCCTCATTTACTGCTTACCATATATTCCGCTGTCTTACTACCTCTGAAGTGGGTAGGGTAGATTTTCAGTCTACTCACTCAAGTCTGTAGAAATAAGCTGTTCGTTGTTCTGTAACCCAAATAAGTTTAATCTTGGAAACTCCGCCCCTTTCCTTGAGGGGCTTTTGGGTGTTGCTCTGGTGGCCGCTGAGGGTTACTTCATGTCAACACTGTCGGTCATCCCCGTGGGCATCCCAGGCTGACATCCTTGTTCCCATCGAGCCTTGTAGTGGGTCCAAGCAGGTGACAGCTAGCAGCTCCCCGGGCCATGTCCGCATCTGCCCCTGCTCTGGAGCACCTGAGAAACATTCTTGCTTAGCCACCTGTGCAGACCTTTCTTCTGCTGCCTTATCAGGCTGGCATAGGGAAATTCTGGGCTCCACTTGAGAAAGGGGTGCATGGAGTCTCAGAGCCTATCTGGAACTGGTGTCATTATCATGTGCCTTGATACCCCCCACCCCAAATATCTGGGCTCAGGCAATTCGCAGAAGGTGGAGCATGGCTGGGCCCGAGGTTCAGGACCTCTTAGGAATAGAGCTGTTTGACTTTCCTACAACGCCCCCCTCCGTTGGTGCCTCCAAACCCCACCTCACCCCCAGACTTACTTTTAGATCATTACGCATTCTCTAAAATCTTTTTTCTTCTGCCCGGAGTTTACTCAGGGCTCGGGTTTATGCAATTCCAAAAACAAAGTACCTGAAACCCAAAGCCTTGGCTTTTAGCTGAATCTTCTCATCTCTGAGGAAATAAATACTATTCACCAAATGTGAGAAAAAGAGTGAGGAAACGAAATGGGTTGGTAATAGGAGGAACCACAGCAAAAATCCTGAAACATTGTCCCATCATCTTTTTCTTTTACAAATCCTATCCTTTTGCTCGATATGGAGTTGAATTCATTGAAGGGAAAACCCAGCATGCTGTAGCCCTGACATATGTTTACCTTGGGAAAGGAAACGTTCTCTTTTGACTAGTAGTTCTGGGCAGGCTAAAGTGCTTGCCTCTCTGCTCACGAACAGTAACTCCCCTTTTTTCAGAACATAATCACCAACCTCTTTGTCCAAATCTCTTCTATGCATGCATCGTATTCTCCACGGAATCTTTCTGGACTAAATTCCCCTGCTTTCACACCCCCCCACCGCCCGCCCCAAGCACTGGCTCCCTCGAACCGCTTGCCCTCCCCTCCTGGGAACAAGGTCAGTGGTGTGCGTCCCTTTGGACTCAGGTGAGGAGCAGTTTCTCTTTGGGCAATGGGGAGGGTATTCCACTTTACGGTTTATATATAGGCTCTCGTACCTGGACATGCTCTCACGGGACAAGCGCCCCATGAAGGGAGTATCACAACTTTAGATGTGATGCCGTGGGGGCTCTGAGGGGTTCAGTGGGTCCTCGCACTCAAGTAGTCAGGCCCCGAGCCAATACCTACACACCAGGCCTTCTCATTACGGTCCTGCGATTTCCCTCCTCCCTCGCCTTCCATCCACCAAGGCTGATATGAACTTAATGAGCTCATTCATTCAACAGACATCTATTGAATGTTTTGTGTTGGGCTTGAATGAAGCATGGGGTAATAAACGGTGATCAAAATAATTCCAGACTTTGCCCTCTACTTTGCCCGTGGAGCTGATGATCAGAAAGGAAAAGAGATGTAAAAAAAAAAAAAAAAAAAAAATCACACATACATATAACTTAAACATGTATACAGGTCTAGAAGAAAAATCGTAGGGAGCTCTGGGAGCATGTATAACAAGTGGGTCTGATCTAGTCGGGCGTGGGGTGCGGCAGGCGAACACAGCATTGCGGGAATGTTGGGCAGTGGGTGGGAAGGATTTCCTGAGGAAGTGATGTTTGCAAATCAGCAGGCACGAAGGAAGGAGATGGGGTTAGGACTTCAGCATTTGTACAGGCCCCGGTAGGGGGGATCCTGCCCTTGGAGGAGGGGAGTA
Organism: Eumetopias jubatus; assembly: GCF_037043125.1. Classification (NCBI taxonomy): domain Eukaryota; kingdom Metazoa; phylum Chordata; class Mammalia; order Carnivora; family Otariidae; genus Eumetopias; species Eumetopias jubatus. Next base: position 75,132,676 of record NW_028274814.1, on the reverse strand, counting down.
GGGCAGACAGGACAGGAGCGGACGGTCCGTGGTTAGGCAGGAGAGGAGGGTGGCTCATACCCCAGCAGGCTGTAAGGCATTTGGACTTTATTCTGAGTGCCATGTGAAGTCAATGAAAAGGTTTTAAAGTGGGGAGTGTCTTGATTCTGTTAGCATTTTGGAAAAGACCTCTGGATGCTGTGTAGAGAGTGGGCGAGCTGAGCAGGGGCACTGGCGGATGGGAATGGTCCTGTAGGGGGTCACTGCAGGAGTCCAGGTGTGTTTGGATTCAAAAGGTAAAAAAAAGGGGGGGAGGGCGTTGGAAGCTGCAAAGAGCTACTTTTATCACTATATATGTATTTGTCTGTCAAGGTCCTGGGCAGGAAAGAGATCACACAATAAAATGGGGGTAATGTGGACAGTGTTTAATAAAGGGACTACTTCCAAAGGTGTGTCAGGGGCTAGGGAAACAAATAGGGTACAGGACCCCAGAGTGCTGTTTCCTCCCCTGGGGCTGAAGGGGCCCCGTGTGGAAACAAACATTGCATCTCAGAGACACCACCAGACAGGAGTGTGGCCTTCAGCGGGGGGATATGGCCAACCCACACGACCACCGGGGTGTGGGGGTGTGGTAAGAGGAATAAATATCCCAACCTTGTTGTCTGCCTGCTCTCCATTGGCAAACCCAACCAGTGGCCCTGGGCCCAGGAGGGGCCTGTTGATGCCAGCAGGCAGAGCGGGCTCCCAGGAGGCATGGAGCCGGGCAGAGAGTGGATCTCAGGGGCATATGAGTGTTGCAACACCACATGGATTATGCATGTTTTCTCGTAACCTCACACTCGGTCCCTTGCCACCACCAATGAATGATAAAGCCTTTGTAGGTGGAGATGATTTTCTCTTTCTTAAACACATTACTATGTCTGCTGGAATGTGATCATGCTTACCATTTGGAACAATAAGAAGTCTTTCCTTTGATTTTTTTCCTTTGCAAGTATATTACTATTTGGGTTTTTTTTTTTTTAAGACTTAGTTTATTTTTTAAAAAATTCTTTTATTTTTTTATTTTTAAAAAAATTTGTAAGGTTATTTATTTGAGAGAGAGAGCGCACGCACACACAGAGGGAGAGGGAGAAGTAGACTCCCCACTGAACAGAGAGCCCAATGCGGGGCTCAGTCCCAGGACCCCGAGATCATAACCTGAGCCAAAGTCAGATGCCTAACCAACTGAGCCACCCAGGCACCCCAAGTATATTAATATTTGGTTTAAGAAAATCCTGTGAAAATATCTTTTTCACAAAAACTACGGAACCACTGGCAGGGGTGTAAAGAAGTTCCCATGAGTCGGGGACCCATTTCCTTCATTTCTCATATTTCTACTGGAGACTATTCCACTAGAGAAACACCCCTGGGGCTCTTGCTCATCTCTCTTTGTATAGAATGGGTGAAATGCCTGATTGTTGGACAACAGCCTTAGGTCTGTGGTTCCCAAGTGGGTAGAACTAATCTATTAAAAGGCTGTGAGCATTACAGATTTGGTTTCTTCCTCCTGTTTGCCCTGGAGCAGTGTAGAGCAGCAATCCTGAATAAGTACATCTGCCCTTAGTCCCAACCTTCCCTCAAGCGTGAGTCCCTGTTGGGGGCGCCTGGGTGGCTCAGTTGGTTAAGCGACTGCCTTCGGCTCAGGTCATGATCCCGGAGTCCTGGGATCGAGTCCCACATCAGGCTCCCGGCTCAGCGGGGAGCCTGCTTCTCCCTCTGACCCTTTCCCCTCTCATGCTGTTTCTCTCTCTCTCAAATAAATAAATAAAATCTTTAAAAAAAAAAAAAAAGCGTGAGTCCCAGTTGGGACATAGAGCTAGAGCGAGCCTATTTGATTACACATCTCAAGTCTTGTCCTCTAATGCAGTCTTAGTGGTAGTGAAACTGACATTTCAATCTTGACTGATTCCCGAGTCTATCTGCTAAATTGGTTCCAGGCCTGAGTTTGGGAAACAAGGATTTTATTAATAACTTCTAAGACCTCAGTGTTTGGCATTGCTTGCCAGGAAAAGAAAGCAGCACTGTGACAGATCCAGATCTCTTGCAGATAACACAGAGAAAACCCTGGTGTCTCTGAGACTTCAGGCACCTAGAGACTGGAGGCATTACCAGGAGCTGTAAAATGTCAGCCCCGAGAGTTTGGAAAAGTGTTGGGAACTTGGGCTTATGAGTCAGACTAGTGTTTGAGTTTGAGCTCTGACACGTTCTAGCTATAGGTCTTTTGCAAATTATTTAAGCTCTTTGGGACCTTAATTGTATCACCTGTAAAATGGAAATAATATTAGCTCTTAATATTTATTACTGTCACAATTTAAGTACTTTTCCTAAGACAGTCAAAAGTATCCTTTACAAAGGCCAAGAGGGCCCAGGCATTTTTCTCTCACTCTGCCTAAAGTGCAGAGTAAGAGGAAGTACTCTGCCACAGGGAAAGAATGTTCTGGAATACATTCCTAAGACTTCTAGTACTTTCACCTCTGGTAATGAGATCTCTGACCACAAGGACAAATAGTTGAAATACATCTCCTTTGTTAATAGAAAAGTTCCTGAAGTTGATAGAGTCTCTATTGTGCTATTCAACTTCCGATATGTTATGCAAATAATAGCTTCTATGATTTCCATATGTATGTGTCTCACTTGGAACTTTGAACAGATCTTTTCAGCACTGCCTAATTTAGCTACTCTCTCAATTACGTGTCTTGGTGTGCCTAGATCTGTGCCTGGATCTGAGTAACTGGGCATTGACTCTACTGTAGAGCTTGATCTATGTCTTTGGCAACCTAACCTTTTTATAAAGTTTTACAAAAGTTACTTTTACTAACCTTTGATAAGAAGCTAGTAACCTGCTGTGAGATCATTAGGAAGTAGCTCTCAAGAACCAACAGGATAAAAGAGAGGGCAAAATCACTTAGTTGTTTAATAAGTTATAAGCAAGATTTCTTCTAGTCAATAGACAATTGATTGCAATTTATAATCTATATGCTGATGGAGACAAGGAATTTTTTTTACATTTTTAAAAGGAGTATAATTGACACACAATGTTACATTGGTTTCAGGTATATAACATAGTGATTCGACAAGTCTAAATATTATGCCAAGCTCACCACAAGTGCAACTACCATCTGCCACCATACAACATTGTTGTATTCCCATTGGCTCTATTCCTATGCTGTACCTTTTACGCCCATGACTTATTCCAGAATGGGAAGCTGTATCTCCCATTCCCCTTCAGCCATTTTGCCCATCCTCCTTCCCCTCGCCTCTTGCAACCACCAGTTCTCTGTATTTATAGGTCTGATTCTGCCTTTTTGTTTGTTATTTAGATTCCACATATGAGTGAAATCATATGGTGTTTGTCTCTACCTGTCTGACTTATTTCCCTAAGCATTATACCCTACCCTCTAGGTCCATACATGTTGTTGCAAATGGCAAGATCTCATCCTTTTTTATGGCTAATATTCCATTCCATATATGCCACATCTTTATCCGTTCATCTATTGATAGACACTTGAGTTGCATCCATATCTTGGCTATTGTAAATAATACTGCAATAAACACGAGACTGCATATATCTTTTTGAATCAAGGTTTTCATTTTCTTTGGGTAAATACCCAGTAGTGGAGTTATTGGATCATATGGTATTTCTATTTTTAATTTTTTGATGAACGTCCATACTGTTTTCCACAGTGGCTGTATCAATTTACATTTCTACCAACAGTACACAAGGGTTCCTTTTTCTCTACATCCTCACCAACACTTGCTGTTTCTTGTCTTTTTGATTCTAGCCATTCTTACAAGTGTAAGGTGATCGCTCATTGTGGTTTTGATTTGCATTTCCCTGATGATTAGTGATGTTGAGTATGTTTTCATGTGTCTGTTGGCCATCTGTATGTTATCTTTGGGAAAATGTCTTTTCTGGTCCTCTGCCCATTTTTAATAGGATTATTTGTATTTTGTTGATGTTGAGTTGTAAAAGTTCTTTATGTATTTTGGATATTAGAGGTTAATGGAGATTTTAATGAAGGCAAAATGGCAGATAACAGTAATGAGTGCCTGAGGAGTTAATGCTCTCCAAATTGTACTTACTGAGCTTCTGAAATTTTAAAACTGAGGTTAGATAAAAATTATAAAACATAATTATGTCAAATGAAGGCCATCCACTATTTGACTCAAGTCCAGTGGATTTTTTCTTAATAGAAAACCTTATAGAGCACAAAGTCAGGAACAAGATATATAGGAGAATAAATGAATGAGTTGTGTTTGAGGGGAAACATAACTGGGAACTGAACTATCCTTTTTATTGGTCCTATAAAGTTTCCTTTCTTTTATGAAGCTCCATACTTATCAAGACTAGCAAAGTGATTTGCATAGAGTAGCCATCATGTAAATAAATATTTGTTGATTTGATGGATCCAAAGCACAATGTTGGGGAAGCTGATCTTTCACTACTAGTGAAATAGGAATGGTGTTTTAAGGTAGGTCAGACTTGACCTGCTCTTGTGCTTTTAGCCATAGTTTTGCTTTTTATATCTTTAGTCAGTTAACACAGTGATTCAGTATATGCATTTGTATGTCTCACTTGTTCCCAAATCTTTTGGAGATACATAACATTCCAAAGAAACTTCAGAGCAATGCTGGAGAATTTGCTACAATGGCTACTTTTAGGGTCAGTCACTACCTAAAGATGGTTAGGAAGTCACTAAATGTGTTGCCTAATATATGCATGGTTCAATCTTCCTATTATGAATCTGGTGAACTCCTGGTCAGTCTTCAAGATTTGGTGGAAATATCTCCTTTTTGAAAGTCTCCCAAACGCCCCTCAAGCAATATTAATGATTCCTCCACCATGTCCCAACAACACTCTCCCGCTCCTGATATATATGGTGCCCTAATTATCTGCTTAGGTATCGTCATATTGTTCTGAAGTTATTTGTCCTCTGACTCAAGCTCTTTAACATTCACCTTGATATTAGCAATTACTGGTCCTTGGTTCATGCCTGGTAACCAATCAGGAACAATCAGGCCCTCACAGGTACTCTGTAGGGATTAGTCAAATAAGTGAATAACAATATAGACTTGAACTCAATAATTGTTCACAAAGATGCAGTGTACTTGTAAAATACTGTGCTACAGTATCTGAGAAATATTTTACTGGGTTAAAGGGATGCCTTCTGAGTCCAGTTTGGGAAAGCCATATCTAAGTGACTTTTCCGGTTCTACAGGCTCAGGTATGTTAAGAAGCAATGATTTCCTTAAGCTGTGGGTGGACTTGGACTGTAAGGGAGTTGGACCACAGGTGGAATGGAGCCTAGGAAACTTCCCACCCATCTCACCACTCCTCAAATGGGCATTTGAATTCAGATAGATAGCAAAACATTGGAACCTTACCATTTATAAGCCTCTCAAGTTTGGAACTCCAGCCATCCCTTTTGGGTAGTTTAGGATTCTAATTAGAAAATGTATTTGCTCACTTTTTGCTCTGTATACACATCTCTCTAAAAAAGCACTTCTACTGTAGTAAGTTATTTGCCCCTGTGTCTTGAGGCCTGATGAGACTGTGAAATGCCTCAGGGTGAGCCCCTGCCTTTATATATCCATGGTCTGATACAGTGCTTGGTATGCAGCCTATAATCAACGAACAGTTTTTGATGGAAATAAATAAGGGCGAATAGATGGAGAATAGCTCTCTTTGTCCACTCACCTGATTTGTGTTTTCTGTCCTCACCCAGACTTTGCAGTTCTGGATCCAAGTTTCTCATCCAAAGTCAGGCTTTTAAAGCCAAACATTCAAAGTCACAGAAAAATCCATCTAGTCTTTTGATAAATATTTATTGTGTGCTTAGTATGTGCCAGGTGCTTTGAATACAACTAAGAATGAGACATGGCCCTTGACCTCAATGAGCTCACTGTATCATTAAATAGCAGATAACAGTAGTTATTAGTTAATGGTCATTCAAGCTAATAGCTTTCCTTAGAATTCAGCTATCACCAAACTCTTGGGCCCTCTGAGAAGTTACTAGGACGGAACATAGATTTGTATAAACCGTGACTTAAAGGGAATAAAGCGCCGCAACCTTTCCCCCCCTGAAAAGCAATGGAATTGCTTTTCAGAAAAAGTGTCAAGTGTTAGAATTATGAATATTGATAATTTTACCAATACAAATAGTTCAGTAGGCAGAAAAAAATCAGAAATGTATAGTTTTAGTACTACCCAGGCTTAAATTAAATAGAAACGTTGTTGGCGGGGGGAGATCAAATGTCGGGGTTGGCAGGTCCGTGGCAACAAATAAGGGCTTTCCAAGTATTTTTTTAAAAAAATAACAACACAGGGTGCCTGGGTGGCTCGGTTGGTTAAGCGACTGCCTTCGGCTCAGGTCATGATCCCGGAATCCTGGGATCGAGTCCCGCATCGGGCTCCCGGCTCAGCGGGGAGCCTGCTTCTCCCTCTGACCCTCATAACAACACATATGGGGAAAAGCTGGTATTTGATAATAGCTTTTTCAAACAAGAGGATTTTCTGGATTAGGGCTGGCCCCGAGAAGAGTTCTCGCCTGACTCGGAAGGCAGAAGGAAGGCGGCAGCCCTGCCCACGTGAGGGTGACCTAAGGCACTGAAGTGCTGTAGCAGCTTGTTCGTGTTGTCACTTATATACGGCCTTACCTCGTGGGCTCTGGGGCTGCAGCTGGCCCGGTGGCTCCTTCAGCTTCTGTAGATCTCCTCCTCTGGCTTCTGCACATCCTGGACCAAGTGCCTGGGTGGCTCCATGGCGAAAGGCCCCTGTTCCTCTACAGGTCACCAGCCTCATCAAGTCTGGAGGTGGTGAAAGACAGATGTGGGTGCTTTTTTACTCTTTGGGTTCTAGTTCACCCTTGTGGGTTCCAACTTGTCCGTGTCTGTCCCTTCTCCATACTAGCCTTGCTGACCCACAGTAACTTTAGGCCCACTACCAGGTGTCAACATGACAGCTTTCCATAAATTTTCTAACAACGTCCATAGTTGTGGAAGGTCTAATCCTTATGTTCCTTACTCCATGTCATTCCTAGTGGTTCTGCTTATCTACCTGAGCCCTAGGCGAGGCAGGGACTAACCTACATCTTTTAATGAATCCACTGACAGGTTTTCTCTGTTTCCTACCATCCCATCTCTGATCCCTATCCCACTGGGCACCTGATAAAATAGTTAGCTTGAGTTTAAGAACCATGTTGTGCAAAACAAATTACATATCTTTAAACCCTCGATTCATGTTCAGTGCAGTAAGATGCACACATAGTGAAAGACACCTAAAAGCTAAAGGAAAACCTGATTCACGTTGCCCCTCTCAATCTTACTATGGAACATGGTTCACTGAGTGAGAATAGCTTGCAAAATGAGTCCTCCCTGTTTAAGTTATGGCTTCTTTCTCTTTTCCTGTATCTGTGTGGTTTCCTTGATCACATGTGGTTGACCTTTAGGAAGTTAAATGTGTACATAATGCAACACCACCATAAGCACACTGGCTTCTTCATCAGGCGTTTTCTTCATTTCTTTCTAGTTTTAGTATCGATGACTCCTTGCCCTCGAGCTATTTCACCCCTAGCCACCCCTGCTCTGTAGAAACCCGCTCCTTCCCCTCAGCTTCCTCAGCCCCCTTCAGCTTTAATCTTCCTTCCCAAACCTCTACAATTTGATACTCAAATGATTGCTACTTCAAAGTTGTAAACTGAGGAAATTACAGCTGTGGATTTTGTTACTGGAGTGAAATGAATGTGCCTAGGTCATTTGAAAACGTCCTGGGAAATACTCCCAATCCTAAAAGGATTATAGGGGGATCATGATTTATCCTATTGTTCAGTAAGAAGAGCAGTTTCTTGGTAAGCAGATGCTTGGAAACAGATGCTATTTCAGTATTGTCACTTCCGATTTGTGTAAATCTTATACTTGGCTGTGAGTTTTAATTAATGAACTGCTTACATTAAGGTTGGATTTCTTGATTTATTGAGATTTTGTTTCACCTACATTCCACTTACCTAAATCCACAAGCTTCAAGCTTGATTTACACAGTCTCATTTCAACTGAAAACACATTTCCCTTACAATATGTACAACTTTCTTAATAAGACAGTCATTGAAAAACAAACCTTTGCTCAGTGTAATGATATTAGAATATTATAAAAATTCAAAATCTTCATGTTTTCATTTCCTCACATCCCTATTGGAAAACCCACAGAGGCTGCCCTTTGCCTAGAAGAGAACGTCTCAACCTTTTTTCACCCAACATATGTCCCAGTGATTTAAACTTTGCAGACAAACTCCCACAAGCATCAGAGTCCCCAGGAAGCATATACTCTGGATTATTGTTTGTAACCCATGTTCCTCTGGCCTCACCACTGCAAATGAGCTCACAGTTTAACCTAGTGTCTCCTGATTGATAGTCTCCACCTGCATGAGAGCTGGATGCCCTTCTCAGGTTCCTTCTAATTTCTTTCAGGAAGTCTCCAGGGGTGTTTCACGTGGGCTCCCAGCTCTCTGTATGTACTTGGGTGTTCATAGGTTCCAGCCTGTTGACCCTGTACTGGCCAAGAATTGATGCTGCTCCTGCCATGCTGACTTCAAGGTGAGTTACTCCTTTATTACTAAACAGACACTTACCCTTTCCTTAATTCTTCCCAACCCTACCGAGACCAGGCTTTGATGTTAACCAAAACTACTGAAAGCTCAGGAAAATAGAGGACATTACAGCAAAGAAACTTAAAACTGGTTATTAAATATGGAGGCTCTGCTTGTTGTAATTATTAAAGGACTCCGGATGGAGTAGTTTTCTTCTCAAACATTGCTAGCCTTTCTGCCACAGGTCTAGAGAGCTCCAGAGGTTCTTGCACTGCCATTAAGTGCTTCCAACTCAGTGTTACATGTCTCTCACTCAAAATCATGGGAGTAGGAAGTTCAATCCTATAATGACCCTACCCTTTTTTTGAGATTTGAAAAATACCTTTAGCTGTATACTGACTATCTCACAGTCACGTAATAATAGGTCAAATCTTTTGATGCTTACCAAGACTAGGTATTGTACTAAGATACACCTTTATGTGTATAACTTTTCTTAATTTTAATAATAATCTTATGAGGTAGATACTATTATTATCCCCATTATACAGATGCAGAAACTGAGATACAGAGAGGGGATAAATAACTTTTTGTGGTCATACACTATGGCATGGTAGGGCTGGGGCTTGAATCTTGGCAGTCTGCTTTCATAGGCCATACTCTTAACCACTGCTCTGTACACATCCTGTTCAACTTTCCGAAGCTGAATTTGTCATCTGCCTACTACCTCCCCAATGCTACCCCTGTTCTTTCTGCCTTTTCCTAAGTTGGGCAAATGGCACACCACCAGCTACCTGGTTACAAGTATCGGACATCCAGGACTTGTCCTTGGTTCCTCTCTCTCTCAACTCCCACATCCAATCCAAGCCAGCTCTCAAGACTGAGCTCTGTCACCCTTTCTGTCTCCTTGATATTGTAGTCCCCTACTCAATGATGTCTGAAATTGTGCCCCACTATAATCCATTCTCCACAGTGCAGTCAGAGTGAGCTTCTAGAAATATGTATCTGAAGAATTTTATGTGTTACTTCCTCACTAAAAATCTTCTACAATCACTTCCCATTTCCTATGAAAAAGGGTCTGAAATTTTATTGTTCCTTCTGCTGGAACAGCCCCAACACACACACACACACACACACACACACACACACACACACACACACACACACACACAATTTAGTTAATGACTGCAAATTTCAGCTTAACTGTCACTTCTTTACAGAGACTTCCAGACTGGGTTAGGTCCCCTTTTCAATTCTTCTAAACACCTGTTAATCACACTTACATTGACTTATTCAATGTTTGTTTTCATCATTAAAAAATAAGTTTCATGATGGTAGGAAGAGTGTTTATTTTGTTTACTGCTGTATCTGTGGCATTAAAGGGAGCTGGTATGGGGCAAGGCATCCAGTACATATTTATTGAATGGGTAAATGCATATTTACTAGCAACACATTACTTACAATCCACTTCACAGTGGGTTACAACACTGCAGTGGAGAATCTCTGGTTGGGAATTGCTGAACTTCTTAGCTGGTGAAGTAGTGAAATAGTGGGAGGAGTCTGGGCTCTGGGTTCACATGCCCTATAGCCATTGACATGGCTGACTACGGGCCAGCAAACTAAATGTTCTAATGTTAATCTTCTCATCAGGGAACTGGGAAGAAAGAGGATCTCATAGATTTGGTCTGGAGACTAAGTCACACAATGCTAGTTCCCTTCTTAGGCTATTGCCTGGGAGTCTTGTTGCAGCAATCTCACCTCCTGGACCTTTCCAACTTCATCTTTTGCTAAAGACCTCAAAATAAATAGCCTCTTTCTCTTCCAGAAATATCATCCCTATTTCCTCTTACCAATGTTTGTCCATTTTCTGAAAATCCAGCTCAAATCTTACCTTTTAAAATAAAATTTCCAATATGCTTCATTCTGTTCCTTCAGCATTTCAATAGAAAGTTCACTCTATATCAGTTTGTGCTTGATCATACCTGGCTTTATGGATATTTTCCAGCTGGTTACCTGGAGAGATGACAACTCTGTGGAAGTGGTTCCTTTGCTTTTATGCTGCAGAGTGCCTTGTACAAAGTAGTCTTAATCATTTGTTGTTATTTAATTAATTTGCTCATCCTGTCTAGGAAGCTGAAGTTGTTCTAATCATATCTGTTTCACACCACAGTTGTAAGTTTTAGCCAGGACTATTTTAAAACAGAAAAGAAAGTGCTCACATTGACAGGTTCTGATGCAGCTACTTTTAGTCTCTACTTTGTCTTATTTGACACATAGACTAACCCTGGGGTGGTGTTTTGTTTTTTTGGTTTTTTTTGTTTGTTTGTTTAAGCTTGAATTTCTCAAAGAAATTATTCCAGTGAGATAGAAGAATCAAATTTCCTCAGTCTATCTATTAACAAAAACCAATGAAAAAACCTTAAAAAACTCAAACTAATAGCTAAAATATTAAAAAGAGAGAAAAATACAAACTAAAGAAACTAAAGAAAACTCAGTAGAGAAAAAAATAAATAGTCCTATATCCATTAAATGAATTGGATCCATAGTTAACCTCTCCTCACCCCAAAGTCCCCCTTGTAGGTCCAAATGGTATCACTGGTGAATTCTACCTAACATTTAAATTAAAAAAAAAAAATGGCAGTTTTACTCAAAAGTCTTGCAGAAAGTCAAAGAGAAGGAAATACCCGACTCATTTGTGAGACCAGTATTATCTTGAAACTAGCCACTATTCCTCATGAACACAGATGCAAAAGGCCTTAACAAAGTATTCACAAATTCAATCTAGTAATATATAAAAAGCTAATAAAACATGACCAAATGAGGTTTATCTCATAATACTAGGTTGGTTCAACATTTGAAAATCAATGTAATTCACTATGTGGATAGTCTAAAAGAGAAAAGCTGTATGATCATTTCAATAGATGCAAAAAAGACTGACAAAATTCAGGGTCCATTCATCAAAAAACTCTTAGCAAACTAGGAATTGAAGGGAAAGCTCCCAATCTGATAGACTGCATCTACAAAAAAAAAAAAAAAATCTACAAAACAACTTTATGGTAGTTGACTTTTAGATGTTCTTATTAAGATCAGGAACAAGGAAGGCTTTCCATTGCACCAGAGGACCTAGCAAGTATAGAAGACCAGAAAAGCAAATAAAAGGCATATATTTTGGAAAGAAAAAATTAAAACTGTTGTATTCTCAGATGATATGGTCTACATAGAAGGTCACACAGAATCTACCAAAAAGCTGCTAAATCTTATAAGTAAGTTTAGCAAAGTTTCAGGATACAAGAGCAATACGCAAAAAAAATCAATTGCATTTCTATATATTATAAAGGCACAATTAAAAACCAATTTTTTTAAGTACCATTTAAAATAGCATCCAAAACATGGAATACTTGGGGATAAACCTAATAAAATATGTGCAAAATTTGTATGCCAAAGATTAAAAAGCAGTGATGACAGAAATAATAAAAGACCTAAATAAATGGAGTGCACTATGTCTTTATAGATCAGAAGACTCAATATTGTCAAGACATCAATTTCCCTCAAAGTGATATGCAACTTAAGTGTAATTTCAAGACCCCAGGAGGCTTTTTGTAGAAATTGACAAGCTAATTCTAAAAATTATATGGAAGAGCAAAGGTCAAAATAATTCTGAAAAAGAACAAAATTGGAGGACTAACCCCAGCTGGTCAAGACTTACTATAAAGCTACAGTAATCAAGGCAGCCTGGTATTGGCAAAAAGATAGGCACATAGATCAATTGATCAACAAAGAAGAGAACAGAGAAATAGACCACACAAATGTTAACTGATTTTTAGCAGAAGTATCAATGCAACACAATACAGAAAGGCTAGCCTTTTCAATGAATGGTACTAGAGTACCTGGACGTCCATTTGTAAAACGTGACATCCATACAGATAGGGCCTCACACTGTATTCAAAAGTGAACTAAAAATGGCTCAAAGACCTAATTTAAATTTAAAACTCTAAAATCTCTAGAATAAAGCATAGGCAAAGAATCTTTGTGACCTTGGGTTAGGCAAAGATTTCTTAGAAAGGACATGAAAAGTATGATCCATAAAAGAAAAAAGTTGATAAATTAGATTTCATCAAAACTTCTCGTTAAGTGTGGCTGCAAAGAGTATGTAGACAGTCCACAGACAGGGATTAAATACTTGCAGAACAGATAGAAGATAGAAATTGTCTATCAAATTTATAGGGACCTGTCCGACCTTAATACTCTTTAATTAACCCAGCTTGCTAATGAGTTAATGCCATATTCAGAAGGGATATTTGTCTTTTCCAAATCCCTGATAAAGGATTGGTAACTAGAAAATACAGAATTCTCAACATTCAGTAATAAGAAAGCCAACAAACTAGTCAATGGGCAAAAGATTTGAACATTTACTTCGTTAAAGAAGAGATATACATGGCCAATAAGTGTTATGAAAAGATGCTCAGTATCATTAGTCTGTAGAGAAATGTAAATTAAAAGCACAATATGATACCACTACACACCAGTTATAATGGCTCAAATAATAGACTAACAATACGAAATGCAGGCGAGGCTCTTGAGTAGTTGGACTTCTCAGACATTTCCTGGTAGGAATGTAAAGTGGTACAGCGACTTCGGGAAGAGTTTGACAGTTTCTTGTAAGTCCACACAATAACCCATGTATGAATGTTTATAGTATCTTTATTCATAATTATTCCAAACTAGAAACAACCAAATACTGAATGGATAAATAAATTGTGGGACATCCATATAATCATAATAGAATACTATTCAGCAATAAAAAGAAATGAACTCATACACAGCATTGCTGAATTTAAAAGCATTTGCAAAGTAAAAGAAGTCAGATTCAAAAGGCTGTACACTGTATGATTCCATTTATATAGCATTCTGGGAAAGGCAGAAATAGAAGTCAGATCTGTGGTTGCCAGGTTGTATGGGCTGGGGCTGGGGTAGGAGAGTGACTACAAAAGGATGCAAGGATATCTATAAGATGATGAAAATATTCTCTACCTTGACTCTGGGAGGCGGGGGGGTGGTTTACATGACAGGAGAAACCTCTCAAAATATATAGAACTGTACATTTTATTTTTTTAGAACTGTACATTTTAAAAGACAAATTTTACTGCTTGTCAATTATAGTTCAGTTAAAAAAGAACATTTTACACGCCGCCTAAAGAAAGTGGATATGAATGAAATTATGAGAGAATGAAAGCCGGCTCAGTGTCGCTGTTCCAATGTCTCTTGTGCTCCAGCAGCTTCTCCAAACGCTATCCCACCTGCAGCTGGGCTTATGGGCACGAGCAGGTGGATTCAGGAGGGAAGGAGGAAATGCTACATTCTGAGCATTAGCTCAATACTCTTTGGCTGAGAATACCTTGTTTCATCCAGGAAGACAGCACCCAAACCAACCAAACGAAAAAACTCCTCTGCTTGAAAAAAAGTAATTAAAAAAAGAAATTGTCTATCAAATTTATAGGGACCTGTCCAACCTTAGTACTTTTTAATTAACCCAGCTTGCTAATGAGTTAATGCCATATTCAGAAGGGATGTTTGTCTTTTCCAATTTTCACATTTCATTAAACCCATAAATTCTCAGATACTTTCTTCCCCACATCTCCATGTGTTCATTTCAAAAGAAATAGTCTTATCCTTAAGGTATGAGGAAAATCTCTAGCATGTTCTGCCAAAAACAAAAAAAACAAAAAAAACAAAAACAAAAATCAACTCCGAGAAACATTTATGTGGGTAGGGAGCAGTTGCACAACAATGAAACATTGTGAGGTAGCATGAAGAGATTCCTGCAGCTCTCCAAACCAGCGAAACAGCTGTGAGGAGCTCTAAGGAAAAGAGTGCAGGTCAAATATTATCCTGAATATGACATTTGGGAAGATTTGCTTTTTTTTCCCCCCTCTGATGGTCTCAATAGGAGATCTCATCAAACATGTTGCATATCCATATCGCCAAACACTTCTGAAAATTCAAAGAACAGCACCAAGGTGTTTTATTTCCAATGTTGGGCCACACCGTTTCCCATGACAGTTGATTATTTTCCCTTCTGTGCTTGAAGCTTGACCTTTTCCTAAGGCATGAGTGGAGATTTGGGTGAGCTTCCCATGCTTGAGGATCTGGCCTAGAGATATATGACAACTGTACTTCTGATATTTTCTTGGACTTCCACAATTAAAAAACCTTTTTTCCCCAGCTGTCAAGCCTTGTGTCCCACATTTTGATAAAGTTTAGAAGGCTATAGAAGATGGGCTTAATCAGATCTAACCCCAAAAGTTCTCTTTCAGAGCTCAACAAATTATACCTTACCCACAACAGGCTCATTATTTTGTTACTTTTGTGAAATCAATATGAGAGTGTTTAATGGCCTGAAAATATTGGGGAGAATGTGGTTGTATGAAAAAGAAGTTTTGAAAATGTGTAAATAATAATCGTGGCATAGGCTTAACTGATCAACTAAGGAACAGGTTGTCTTCTCAAATCATTAGAAAAATTTTATTATCTTCTGTTTGCCTCTTTTAACTTTTGTAATTTTTTATTAAAATGGACTGAATCGAATTATATTTGGGAGAACTTTGTGTATGTAAGAATCAGTATGCCAGAGTAGGATGATTCTTTATTTATTTAAATTCAATTAGCCAACATATAGTACATCATTAGTTTCAGATGTAGAGTTCAATAATTTATCAGTTGCGTGTAATACCCAGTACTCATCACATCACGTGTCCTCCTTAATGCCCACCACCCAATTACCCCATCTCTCCACCCACAGAGTATGATGATGATTTTTACCAAGTGGAACTTATTACAACATGAAGCACAAGGAAAGCCCCCATATTGTAGGACTTCCATATTCTAAGAAGAGAAGGACAATGATATTAATAATCTCTCAGTGTCTCTAGGATATTTAAACTCAAGATGGCCTAGACAGAACACTTGAACTTTACTCTCTAAAAGCAACTTTTCCATCTTTTTTAGGTGCCTATGTTTAAAAGTCATTGTTCATCTGTCTTTCCTTCTGCTCCTAAATTTAACCCATCAGCAAATCTCAAATATATTTCAAATCACTCCACTTTTCTACATCTCTGGGGAACTAGTCTAAGCCACCCTCTTCTCTCATCTACAGCAGGGGTTGGCAAACTTGCTTCATAAAGGGCCAGATAGTAAATACGTTTGCCTCTGTGGGCCATGTAGTCTCTATGGCAACTGCTCAAGCCTGCCATTGTAGCACAAAAGCAGCTGTAGATGATACATAAACAAATGGGTGTAGCCAAGTTCCATTATAATTTTATTTATGAAAGCAGACACTTGGAAGTGGTTTGCTGACCCCTGAATTAGACTACTTCAATAAGCTTCTTACCCCCTGCATCCAGTCTTGCTCCTCTCCCATTCCTTCATCCTGCAATCAGAATTCTCTCTTTACAACTGAAATCTGATCACTTCACATCTACCAATGACTTTCTATTGCTCTAAGGTCTAAATTTCTTATCGTGGCCCAAAAGGCCCTGCATATTCTGATCTGACTACAGCTCCAACCTCATGAAGTATCATTTCCCTTTGTCTCCGTATTTTACTCACAGGGACCATTCTTCCATCCTGGAAATTCTCCAACTGTCACTACCCAGTTAATTCTTATTTATTTGAGTCTCGGTTTACATGTCATTTACTTTGAAAGGTCTTTTCTGACCACTGCCTTCACCCAGACTAGTTTAGATACCTCAGTATTTATCCTTCATAGCAATTGTAATTAGTTAATTTTGTAATTATTTGTTGAATGTTTCTTTCATTAAATAGTAAGCTCCCTGAGGCTAAGGACTGCATCTTGTTCACTGCTATCCCTCTTAGGTCTAACAGAGTGCCAGATCCCTAGTACATAGGTCAGTTAGTAATACATAAGGCTGCAAATAACAGAACCTGATTGCAATAGCTGAACAAAGTATGGGTTTATTTTTATCACATAGTAAAAAAGTTGAAGATAGGCAGTCCAGGGCTGGTACAGTATCTCCATAGTATCATCAAACGTGGTGGTCCATTTCTTTTTCTGTTCTCATGGTTGCAAAATGGCTGCCATGGTTCCAGGAATTGCATCTGCATTTCAGACAGAAAAGTCAAAGATACTACCAAATGAGTTTCTCGCCTTAAAAAAAAACCCCACACAACCCTTTCCTATACATCTTTTTTTCTTCTCTTTTAAGAGAGGAAGAGAGAGTGGGGAGGGGGAGGAGAGAGGTATGGAGGGAGAGGGGGAGAGAGAGAGAATCTTAAGTAGACTCCATGCCCAGTGCGGAGCCCAACGTAGGGCTCCTTTCACAACCCTGAGATCATGCATGACCTGAGCTGAAGTCAAGAGTCAGATGCTTAACCAACTAAGCCACCCAGGCACCCCAACTGATACATCTTTTTGTCTAGACCTGGTCAGATGGCAACCCCTAGCTACAAGTGTGTCTGAGAAGTTATACAGTAATATCTTGGAAAAGATGGGATTATATTAGTAAGGAGTAAAAGGAGAATGACTATTGAATAGTATTGGTGTCTGTCCTACTAGGCAGGTTCAATAAATATTTTTTGAATAACCAAATGAAAATCTCAAAACTGATTTGAAGTTGAAATAATTCTACTACATAAAAAGAATGTAAATAACAATGGCATTTGGATCTATATTAATTTTCTTGTTATTTTTAACTAATTTCATCCTTATGTTTAATTTTATTGGTCATCATTTGCTGTAACTGTTTTGAAGGGTCAGAAAAAAAGGCAGTTAGGGGGGCAAATCCGAACTTACAAAAAAATTGATGTTTTTAGTTTTTGCTTCTGCAGAGATTTTTCAAACAACGCTATGCTGGAACGGCTTTAATAACACGAGCATTTTAGGCCAACGTTGTTTTCTTCAGAAATACCTTATTACAAAATTATAATATATAAATATTTTAGCAGTAATAATATGGGTAATAGTTCTTAATGTCCTGATCTGCCTATGGGCTTCTAATTCAGTGTATGGTATTTTTTTCAGACAACACTGTAAAAATCTGATTTTATGTTGCCCTGCTGTGAACATCTTCAAGTCAAGTAGCAGAAGCAATGCTGTTCTCTTATTTAATTTTTTAATAGCTCCCTAACCTACATTCAGAAGAATCTATATATAAAATGTAACCAGAACATAGTCTTAATAGCAAAACCATCTAATCTTCTGCTGTCCATTTATTCAGTGTAAACTTTTTTTTTTGCAGTTCTGAAAAGTGAAAATTAGTTTTTTCTGATGTATTAAAAAATTGGAGCAAAGATGTGTTTTTAAGATCAAGGTACAATATTAAGAATTTTACAGTGCTAAAATAAATAAATAAATAAATAAATAAATAAATAAATAAATAAATAAAAAGAATTTTACAGTGCTAAATGGCACTTGAGAACTTGTCAACTGGAAAACTTAAATCTTTTACAAATATCAGCCCCTTGGCCAATCTCCTGGACCTATTGTGCTGCTCAGCACCCTCGCCTTTTTTCTTGGTAAGCACTCCCTGACTTCCTTTTGAGTCACCTTTCCCACTGTGTGCCGACTTGGTGGAATTGCTAGGGCCTAAGGCAGCACTTGGACTCTTCTCCTGAATCTTGGTACCACTTCTATGGTTGGGTTCGTTTGTGAGACCATTGCCACCAAATGAGACCACTCAGAGGCTGCCCTGGTTCTCATCCTTCTATGAGCTGACCCTCCAATTTCCCATTGATTCTGTGAACTGGTTTACATCCTTCCAACAAATTCCTGTTCTCCTGGCTCCAGGTGCTGCAACCATAGAGCCCTAGGGATATAATCTGCTAGCCGAGACTATGAGCTCCACGATGCGGGGGTTATGGCAGAGACTGCTAGAGAACTACACAGTGCCCTTTCTTCCTACAGATTTCAGGTTTTATGTGGGGTGGAACTACGTCCAGCTAAAGATGCTTACTCTCACATTCTGACTTGCAGCTAGGGTAGCCATGTACTATAGCTCCGGTCAGTAGCATGTTAGCAGAAGTCTGGAATCATATTTGCATTCCCAACAAGCAGAAGGAGAAAGAGGGAAGAAGGAAGGAGCAATGCCTGTGTTAGGAAAGTAAAGACTTCCCAGAGGTCCCTGGCAGACTTCTGGAATAGGTGTCTTGTGGTTATGAAATTACAGTATGAGTACAAAACCCAGCCCTTTAAGGAGTCTGAGCAGAAAAGTAGAGAGAAACTGGGTCCCTGATGGCATCACAGCATGCCCTACCAGGCTTGGCTGCCTCCCTCATGATTTCTTGTTAAGTGAAAATCATGATATCCTCTTCAGTAAAGCCACTGGGGTGAGAATTTCCTTTACTTTGAGGCATGTTGGTTTCTAACTGATATGTGTGCTTGGTCTATTTCATTACTTTAACTCCATGCCTGTCATGTAGTAGACATTAACTGTATTTGTTGAATGAATGGATAGTAATCACTAGCAAGAGAATCCTCATTTCTGCATATAATTCCTTAATCATCACCACCTCACAGATGGGGAAAACGATACACGTGTTTAATGTATTTGTGGGTAGGAGCTGTATCACTTGATTTATCCACTCTGATGTATGGACTTAATCCAGGTAAGTTGCAGAAGAGAAAATGAATCCCTGAAGAGAAGGAACATATGTGGAGAAGAGAACAAATCATTATTTAATAATAAATTCTGACCTAGGAAATATGGCAAACAGATATTTCAGAATGTCACCTAAGAGTCACCAAGACCTATGAAATTTTCAGAATCTAAAGCTGGCATCTCAGCATCCTCCTAGCTGGTGGCAAGGCTTTCGGTTTCTACTTTTGCCCCATGAAAATCCTGACCATCCCTTCGATCCCAGCTCTACTCCCATTCCCCTTCAGAGAGCCTTTCCTAACCACACTAGCTAGTGCTCATCTCTCTCTTTTGTAAATTCATGTCACAGGGTCAATTCACTTAATCCAATACAACACCATTCTTTTTTTTTTTAAAAAGATTTTATTTATTTATTCATGAGAGACAGAGAGAGAGGCAGAGGGAGAAGCAGGCTCCCAAGGAGCAGGGAGCCTGATGCGGGACTCGATCCCAGGACCCTGGGATCATGACGTGAGCCGAAGGCAGACGCTTAACCATCTGAGCCACCCAGGCACCCCAATACAACACCATTCTTGATCCTCAGTGATAAGAGTCCTTATGGAAGAGAGCAAGGACTAATCATTTGCATTTCCTGTTCGAGGTGGTACTTGGTACTATCCAACTAGGCAGCAGAAAGTAGGGGAAAGAGTGAAGAAGAGGAAATTAGAAGATGTGAATACATGTTTGAGGTCTAACCTCTGGTAGGTCATTCAGTTCACTAGCATTCATGGAGCACCCTCCTGCTGTGACCACTTTCTTGAGTCTCAGTTGCATTATCTGTGAAGTGGAGAAAGGAAATAACACCCATCTTACAGGTTACATGGGGCTCCAATGAGATAGTAGATGTGAAACTGTTCTATAACTGTTAATTGCTGTGTCACAGTAAGTGCTCTAAACGTACCCGTTGAATTAAATTTTGTATGGTCAATACTCTCAAGGCAATTTTACATGAAAAGACTTGAGTGTTTTCTCTTGGTCACTTGACCTCTTTAGAGTTTTATGACATTCTAACTTGGTTGTGTCACTCACAACAATCATTAAGGGCCTTAAGTATTCCAACAAATGCTGGCTATTACCCCTACATCATTGGACATGTAGCCAAATGCCCATGATTTGGTGGCTACAAATTACCCATCAGTCTCTGGAACTTTGCCAGGACCTCATTCAGCCAAAGAGCTCAGGCTTGAATTAATCAGACATCCAAGTAGTTACACGGTAAATGTTCTTAAGCCTTGCATCAGAAAGAACAGAACAAGGGTCAATGATCACCTGGCTCATCCATGCAGAGCATGGGAATATTGATCAAAGTTAATGAAAACATTGGTTTTTCCCTTCTTTTTGTCTCCTCTAATTCTTTACACAATTATTTTCCACAACTTTTTTATGGTTTCACACAATAAAACATTATGAACTTTATTTTACAAAAGGTCCTGTGTAATAAGGCTCTCTCTTCCATTTAAGATATTTTTACTCCAAAACAAAAATCTGATGTTGCCTTGGGTTGGGAAGCAAACTATTTCTAGTTTATACTTCTGGAGATCACCTAGACTTAAGGAATGAAATGCTTTAATTTGGTTTCTCTTAAAAGCAGAGCCTGAGACAAGGATTTGGGTGCAGGTGGTTAATTTGGGAGGTGGTCCCAGGAAGAAGGAGTGAAGGAATCAGGAGAGTAAGACGGGGTGGGGGGGGAAGTACCCTGCTGGGAGCACTGTGGGGAAGGCGGTTCTGCTGAGATCACCTGAGGAGCCCACAGAATACTTCCTAGAATTGTCCTGAAAGACAGTGGCCCCTCCACCCCGTCAACTGAGGGTTTCTTCACAAGCTTTTCCTCCCCTGTACCTCCAGGCTCGCTTCTCACGCCGGGTGAGTAAACTCCAAGATGTGGTGCAGAATGCTGAGTGCAATATCCCATTTGAGTTGAGATATTGCTACTGTCCATTGTAGCCATAGCTGACATTAGAGATGGGCAGAGAACATGTGACAAGGACACCAGAGGCACCTGCTACATGAAGTTCTGCTTTTATGGTTATAGATTATCCTGATTTTGAAATATTTACATGTAACTGTAGTTGATAGTTGTCTTCAACAACAACAACAACAACCGTAATATCACCTAAACTTTATTGAGTGTTCTCTATGCCAGGCTCTGTTGTAAGCAGTTGAAAAGAGAGTTCCTCTAGACAGCTATCATTATTATGATTATTCTTATGAAAATAACTACAGTTGCATGCAGTTAATTCCCAACTAATAATTTTGGCCGTTTTTATTATCATTACTAGTAATAATAATGCATATTATGAACACAGTCAAAACAGCTTCAGCTTCTCAATTAAAGTGGACCCAGACTCCTGGGTCAGATTTTATTCTAAAATATCCAAATATTATCTCAATTATGGTGTTTTGTCAGTAGCAGTAGGGAAGACAGGATGAAGTTATATCCAGCAGACCATATTCTGTGCAGAAACTCATAGCCTGTTGTGACTGTTACAGATGGGACATGTGTTGTGTTGGAGAAAAGTCAAGAATTTTTCCTCTAGGCTAAACCTACTTTTCTCCTTTCTAACTTTTTTTTAACCTTAAACTTAAAAAAAAAAATAAAGCCAAAAAATGTCCTTTTTAATGTCATGTATTTTTAATTTGCTACTCAGAAGGTGTTAGATCTGATTGTGTTGAACATTTTCCACTTGGCTGTTAACTACAAAATTCCTTCAGAAGAATAGTGTTGAAGGGTCTTCTTCCTTCAATGCATGAAGAAAGAGCCAATCAGATCAGGCCACTCCTATTCAGTGTTGGCACCAGGAAAATGGCAGACTGAAGTGCTGTCCCAGTAAACCGGTGCTATGGGGTGAGCTCCTCTCCTGGTATCTCCCTTTCAGAGAGCTTCCCATGTGAACACTGAAGGCATAGGGCAGCCAGAGGACTGATCACTGTTTGAGCAGTACTCAGATGATTGTGGTTACACGTCTATATGTAAATTTCATCTTGCTGCCTCCCTGACTTGATGTGTAAGTCATGACCACAAGCCACATGAACAAGTATGACTGTGTTCTTGATTTGTGATATTTTTGTGGTGGGCACCCGGTGCTAAGAGGCAGATCTGCATTTCCTGGCTCAGCTGGTCACTGACTGTCTGTCTTTTAGCAAGTTACTTCTCTTTTTCTGGCCTCAATTTTCCTAATAGTACATACTGGAGTCCGACTGGCTGAGTTGTAAATTCTCTTCTAACTTTGCATTCTGTGGCTTATTGTATACAGTTCAATAATACATTTCTTTACATTTTCTTGTTTGGGATAGAGTATGGAAGATAGCAATGGCAGAGAAATCCCCAAATCATAAATCATATTTCATAAATAGAAATATGATAGATAAATGTACACACTTAGATTATTTTTTCAAATATTCAGATTTATTTAAAAATTATATTTTAACTAAAATATATTCTATGCTTATTTTTTTTCCTACTCATCCTTAGACTTTCTACTACTCATTTCTTTGTCTTGAGATTCTAGTAAAACCCTGAAATGGAATGATTATTGATTTATGTCCATCTCTTTACAAAAGAGCTTGAAGCCAAGGCTTCTTGGAGGGTAGGTGGTGGTGGTATTAATAGAACTGGCATTGTTACCCTATTGATCCTTCACCTGGTTGCTGGTGCTTTTGGATTTTCTGACCCTTCCATCTGGTGGTTTTGCCTGTGCTCTCTTTACTACTTATTTTTTAACTTCTGAACTCTTCAATTCTGAAGTCTTTCTAGCTGATGCTCTTTAGAAACTTAATTTCTAAACCCATCAATTGCAGTTCTTTTTTAAAGGTAGCTTCAAGTCCTCTATTTAGTTCAGGTGTATCTCAACACAGCAACCCAGGAAAAGCCAATGGATCTTCTTTTCCTCTCCTTACCTGATTTTTATTTTTAAGATTTTATTTATTTATTTGACAGAGAGAGACACAGTGAGAGAGGGAACACAAGCAGGGGGAGTGGGAGAGGGAGAAGCAGGCTTCCCGCGGAACAGGGAGCATGATGCAGGACTTGATCCCAGGACCGTGGGATCATGACCTGAGTTGAAGGCAGATGCTTAAGGATTGAGCCACCCAGATGCCCCTCCTTATCTGATTTTTAAGCAAGTAATTTTAGATGCTATTAAGATTGAACAAACATACTCGAAAATGAGTGAGCTCTTCGACAAAGTACAAAATGTAATCTAACAAATGAGAGGGAGCATCATGGCATATTGTCTTCATCGCAAGAAACTGAGAACAACATAAATGTCCCAAAACAGGGATTTGATTAAACAACTGATAGTACATTTATACATTGGATTATTGGGTTATTGGATTATTCCTGTGCTATTAAAAATATGTTGTATTATTATCTTTGTAGAATTATCTCATGATGCGAAAAAAATGTTCTAATTGTATTGTTAAATAACCAAAGCAGGTTACATAACAGAATTTACCATATAATCTTTAAAAAACAATTTTTGGATTGTGTGCAATACATAGAAAAAAAGGTTGAAAAGATATAGAAACATTCACAGGGCTGCATATTGGCAGGTGGGGGATTAAGAGTAATTTAGAATTTTTTTCTTGTTTATTATCTGAAGTTTCCTAAAATATCTACAAGAACCATGTATTATTTTATGATAAGAAAAGAAACAATAATACACAAACAAATTTCAGATGGATAAAACAGTAAATGTAAAAATAAAATAGTAAAAATCTTAGAAAAAAAATTTAGGAGACTCTATTTAAAATGTGGGGACAGGGAGATCAAACAAAAACAAAGTGACTCCAAAACTATAAAAGTATATTTGACCTTATAAAGCCTAAAAGGTTTTATCTGATAAAAGATACCATAAAAATAGGCCCCAAATCACTTTGTAATGTATATGAATGTTGAATAACTATAGCGTATACCTGAAACTAATATAATACTGTATGTAAGCTACACTTCAATAAAAAATAGGACCAAAAGATATATAGGCTGAAAAATATTTGCAATGCATACAGCAGATAAGGGGTTAATAACTATCCTCTACACACAACCTCTACAAACACATTAACAAAAGAAACCCAAACGACCCAACAGTAAAATGGACGGAGCACAACCATAAGACAGATGACATATGAAAAGATGTCCCGTCTTCCTAGCAGTTAGGCAAACGCAGATGTCATAAAAATGAAATATCTGGCACTGGTCAGAATGGCAGAATTCGAAAACAGAGATAATGCCTTGTCCTGGGTGAAAGTAGAAGACGATCTTCTCACCGTTACTGGCAGATGTGCAAGATATTTTAACTTTACTTGAGAGCAATCTGGCCATAAAATTGGAAGTCTGTGGTGTCTGTGCAGATGAGAGCTTTAGATCTCCCTTCAAGATAACCTGCTGTGAAATGTCCACAATAGCCAAACTGTGGAAAGAGCCAAGATGTCCATCGACAGATGAATGGATACAGAAGATGTGGTATATATACACAATGGAATATTATGCAGCCATCAAAAGGAATGAGATCTTGCCATTTGCAAGGACTTGGATGGAACTGGAGGGTGTTACGCTGAGTGAAATAAGTCAATCAGAGAAAGACATGTATCATATGACCTCACTGATATAAGGAATTCTTTTAATCTCAGGAAACAAACTGCGGGTTGCTGGAGTGGTGGGGGGTGGGAGGGATGGGGTGCCTACGTGATAGACATTGGGGAGGGTATGTGCTATGGTGAGTGCTGTGAATTGTGCAAGACTGTTGAATCACAGATCTGTACCTCTGACACAAATAATGCAACATATGTTAAGAAAAGAAGAAGAAGAAGATAGCAGGAGGGGAAGAATGAAGGGGGGGGAATCGGAGGGGGAGACGAACCATGAGAGATGATGGACTCTGAGAAACAAACTGAGGGTTCTAGAGGGGCGGGGGGTGGGGGGATGGGTAAGCCTGGTGATGGGTATTAAAGAGGGCACGTACTGAATGGAGCATTGGGTGTTATACACAAACAATGAATCATGGAACACTACATCAAAAACTAATGATGTAATGTATGGTGATTAACATAACAATAAAAAATTTAAAGAAAAGATAACCTGCTGTGAGAAGGTTACAGCAGCTGCTACACATGCAGATCTACCGCAGCCCTCGTGCTGACGCCACATTTGCCCTGGGTTGGACAGCTTTTATGGTGGGGCCCTCCAATGACCTGGATGAGACTTCTCTGAGCTACCCAGCAGCCTGAGGCTTTTTCTAGCCAATCCTCCCTTCCGTCTTTCCTTGCACCGGTGCCAGACCTGCATTATAATCTGTAATACCTGCATCCCAATCGTGAGCCTTTCCTCCGGTAAATTATTTGCAAGTCTAATTCTGTCTTGGCAACTCCCTCTCAGAGGACTTAGACACACCGTTGGTACTAGGAGCGGTCCAAGGAAGCAGTATGCTCTGCTTGGGCTGGCTCATTTGTGGCTGCCAAGGAAGACCTCCCCCCGATGTATAACTGTTTTCTATTGCAGTTATAAAACATTACCACAGGCTTAGCTGCTTAAAACAACACAGGCTTAGTCTCTCAAAGTTATGGAAGCCAGAAGTCCAAAACGGGTTTCCTGTGGCTAAAATCAAGGTGTGGGCAGGGCTGTGTTCCTTCTGAAGGCTCTAGGGGAGACTCTATCTCCTTGCCTTTGCCAAACTCCAGGCGGCTGCCGGTATTCTCTGGCTTATAGTCCCTTCCTCCATTAAAGAACTGGTAGCATAACATCTTCCAATCCCTCTTTGACTCTGACACTTCTATCTCCCTCTTTAAAAAAAAAAAAATTTTTATTTATTTATTTTAGAGAGAGAGTATGAGTGGGGGAGGGGCAGAGAGAGGGAGACAAGCAGACTCCCCACTGAGTGGGGCTCGATCCCAGGACCCTGAGATCATGTCCTGAGCCAAAACCAAGAGTCTGTCACTCAACTGACTGAGCCACCTGACTGAGCAATCCCTCTTGCATTTATAAGGACTTTTGTCATTACACCGGACCCACCAATATGTAATTCAAGATAATCTCACCATCCCAAGATCCTTAGCTTAATCACATCTACAAAATCCCTTTTATCATGTAAGAAAACACATTTACAGGTTCTGACTTTTTTTGCGGGGGGTGTCAGGGTGGGGAGCATTATTCTTTCCTGCCTAACATCGTGTAATTGTAGGGCACTGATGGCATACGGTAGCAGCCCAACTGATAAAAATTTCACTGTTGGTGACCTGGGCGGGAGGGAATATCCTTGATGATTCAGATATCTGACATGCAATGGGGCTGGGGGGAGAGAGGAACAAATGCATATAAGGGCAATGGTTTTGGTTGGTGTTTAGAGGTTGTATTAATGCCCTGCAGAGAGATAATGAAAAGCTGAGAGCTGTTAATACACCACTAGAGGCTAAATGTGGGAGCTGGTAGGACTGTCTGTGGGAGTTTACAAAGAGGCCCTACCTTGTCAGGGGAAGCTTGGATGTAGTTGAGGAGCAAGTGTGGGACTTAGTTTAAAGCTTCAGATACCTTTAAATTCTTAAGCCAGGTCTGTAGTGCTAAGGTCAGGGCCCTGGTGGGGAAGGCTTGGGACCCGGATAAATGAGATGTGGGCATCAAGGTGGATGCCCCACAAGCACTGTGGCTCTGTAAACTCCTCTGAACCCACAGGCTTTCAGCCCACCCCTCTGTAGGAAGAGTGGGCACTTCTCTCATGTAGGAAGGCGCTGCAGAGGCTCGCCTCCCCGAGGCAGCAGGTGTCCTTCTAAGGAGTTGCCCCTGCTGCCTCTCTTGAATGCCATTACCATAACTAGGGTTAACTCCCAGAAGAATCCAGCGGGGGGTATGTGCTAGGCTTGATAAGAGAGGAAAGAGATTCCACCGCAAAGGAACTGCAAAGACTGACTACCACATGCGTGCTGGCAGGAGCAAGAGCAGTATGCCTGGGAATAAATTTTGATGGGGGCTTAATCCAGGAGGCAGAACATAACACTGGATGAGCCAGAATTCACAGACTTTAGGGAACTATCTCAGGACGTGAGATTTAACACTGGCTTTTTAAGGCCCCCGGGGATGGGGCAAGTTTACTGCTTAGGGAGGCTCTTGGAAACCTGGGCTGTGGCTGGTGTCCCAGCTGGCTGGTCAGGGGCCTGGAAGGAAAAGAATGGGCACCATTCCTCAAGGAAAGCACCAGTGCCTTGGTGGCAACTCAACTACACTGAGTCCCTTCCATCCTGGAAGGGCCAGCGTTTTGTCCTCACAAAGGACAGGAATAGATACCTGTTTCTCTGTATGGGTTTGCCTCTCCTGTCTGCAAAGCTGCAGCCAAAACTCATTCAGGAGCTTACAGAATGCCTGTTCCACAGGTGTGGAAGCCTGTGCAGACAGCGTAGCACCTGACCTCATTTTGCAGGAGGCAAGTCCAAAGCGGTCGACTTGAATATATTCTCGCAATGTATTGTTAAGTACAAAAAGTATACAGGTAGTGTGATCCCATTTTTGAAAAACAGACAATAACAACCCCACTTTATATATGTATTTATGTTTGTCTATGATTCTAGCAGCATGGAAATGTTATGAAATGATAACACACCAGGTCATTAATACTGGTTACATGGGAGTTGGGATGGAGCAGAGGGATGTCTGGTGGAGGGGTAGGGGTCGGGGGAGGACAGAGAGTAGGAGGAATTTAAAAAAAAAAAAAAACAACTGCGTTTTTAGAAACTATTCATGATGAAAAAGAATATTATGGTACTATCCCATTTGTACAAGTTGCATGAAAGATGGCCACTAAAACATGAATAGTGGTTATCTTAAAGTGATGGAATTCCAGAACATGCCCACTTCTGTCATCATCTGTTGCTTTTTGGCAATCACTCAGTCTTATATATGGAAACCTCTGTCCCTTAACCACTCTGGTTTTCAGTGTTTTCATCTGTGAAATAAGAGAACTAAGCCAAGGCTTCTGTGATGCGCAAAGGCAGTAATAGAGTTTCAATATTTCAGTTTAATTTAAACAGTTTAATTCAGTACAGAGAAAAAAAAAAAGGATTGAATGTGTCCTATGTACCAGGTAAGTTGCAGAGTGCGGGGGTATGGACTAAGACACAGTTTTATAGCATAGAGGGTATTCTTTAGTGCACTCATGCTGTTATAACAAAAATCCCATAAATGGGGTGGCTTCTAAACAACATATGTTTATTTCTCACAGTTATGGAGGCTGTGAGGTCCAAGATCAAGGTGCTGGCAGATACAGTGTCTGACACAGACCCACTTCCTGTTCATAGACAGCCGTCTTTTCTTTAACTTCACATGGTGGAAATAGCAAGGGAGCTCTCTGGGGTCTCCATCTTAAGGGCACTAATCCCATTTATGAGGGCTCTACCCTCATGACCTAAGCGCCTCCCAGAAGCCCCACCTCCAAATATCATCACACTGGGGATTAGATTTCAACATAAGATTTTTGGGTAGACAACAAACATTCAGTCCCAGTGGAGAATCACATGCAAAAACAGATGAATTTAGCATATGGGAAGTGCCATGATATGGGTATTGCAGGGTGGTAGGGGGTTGCAGGTTGCGGTAAGGGGGCAGAGTTTGGAAAGGATAAATGCTACTCGACACCCCCACCTAAAGAAATGTCCGTTTTATGATCTCAGCTATTTTAAGAAAAACAGTGCCTAAAATAAAGATGGAAAAACATATGTCAAAATCTTGACAGTTATTTCACTCCTTTACTCTTTATTGTTTTTTCCTGTTTCTTTTCAGTGAGTGCTTAATAAGAAAGTTTTATCTTATTTTGTTTGGATTATATCAGCTCAGAATGGTAATACTCCCGTCTTACATGTACGAAATGCTCTCTAATGAATCTAAATGAAGAATGTATCAATTTTTACTTATATGGTCATCATGGTAACTCAAGTATTTAAAAGCAGGGAGCTCAGGATAGACAACTAGTAAAAGGTATCCTTAGTAGCAAAAAGTTTGGAAGTGACCAGGCCAAAAGATACTTGCTGGGATGCTATGGAGAAAGCCCCTGGAGTTCCTCTATGGGCAGCCCTTTGACATGACCTCTTCTTTAAGAAAACGTGTGTGGTTGATCTGTTACCCACTGATCTTGCTGCCAGGTTTTCACACCCTCGTAGATTCTTCACAAATCATGGAAGCCCACACAGTAATTTTAATTCCTTCCCCAGAGCAACTGTAAGGGATTGGCATTTTATGTGTATAGAAATGGAAACTCAGGGGTCAAATGATTTGTCCAGAAAGTTTCAGAATTAGGACTAGATCTGAAAACTCTTAGTCTTCTTCATCCATAAGCTGTGAAAATAGCTTTAGAGCTGTTGATGAGAAACCCTCTTTGCTGCTGCTAATGTTTCAAGTGCAGCTGGGGTCCAGTTTAGGCTCTTGTTCTATCCATCACCTACCTGGCCCTAACGTCTCTTTCTGGCGTGCTGTATGACACCAGCTTCTTTTGCCATAGTACTCACCACATGTTCATGAGAATCACATAATATCTATCTTTTTAAGATTTTTAAATTTATTTATTTGAGAGAGAGAGAGGACACGAGCTGGGGGGAGGAGCAGAGAGAGAGGGAGAAGCAGACTGCCTGCTGATCAGGGAGCTTTACTTGGGGCTCCATCCCAGGAGCCAGAGATCATGACCTGAGCCGACTGAGCCACCCAGGTGCCCCAAACTATATATAAGATCTTTCTCATTACTTTCCCCCAATGCCTAAGACTGACACAGTGACAAGTAAGTAAGGTTTAAATTAATAAATAGATCTGTGACTGGGTCACAGAGTGGCTAACACATATTGAGGGCTTACAATGTGCCAAGCACTATTCTAAGTGTTTTACATGTATTAACTCATTTAATTCTCCCAATAAACCAAGTAGGGAGGGGCGCCTGAGTGGCTCCGTCCTTGAGTGTCTGCCTTCGGCTCAGGTCATGATCCCAGGGTCCGGAGATCAAGCCCCGCATCGGGCTCCCTGCTCTGCGGGAAGCCTGCTTCTCCCTCTCCCACTCCCCCTGCTTGTGTTCCCTCTCTCGCTGTGTCTCTCTCTGTAAAATAAATAAAATCTTAAAAAAAAAATAAACCAAGTAGGGAGGTACTACAATTACCCTTAGTATTATAGCAAAGAAAGTGAGGTTAATTAGCTTGTGAGGTCACAGAGCCAGTGAGGAGTAAATGTGAGACTTGAACCCAGTCATCTGATTCTGCAGTCTGTGCTCTTAACCACTGTTCCATGCTGCTTTTCAACTCATTTAACTTCTCTATATCTCAATTTTTCTAACAGAAAAGTGGATTGAAGTATCTACTCACTGGACTGTTGGAAGAATTAAAAAACAAAGTACGCGTGAACCTATGTACACATTAGGTATTATTTTTTATTATCATTAATGTTAATATGTAATCACTAATTTTGTTAGCCATTAAATATCACTTTTATGCCAAGAAAAATCAAATATTGTGATTACAAAAACATATTGCTGGGTAATTGATAATAGTAGAGGGTTACACGCTATGGTTTCTTAATCTTAACTTTTTTTTAGACTTCCTGAATGACTTTAGGAAAATAATTTCTTGTCACCTTGTTGGGTTTCATTTCCCCACCCCATAAGTGGTTTTTGCTGCCTGCCCAAATCTGTTCCTCAATTACTTGATACTAATCATGAAATGTTCATAGAGTATTGGCGTGGTGACTGAGCACGGGGATTTACAAATCTTTCTCAGCTGAGAAAGGAAAGAGTCTCCCCCTAGTGTTCGTCTTTGCGCAGAAGGATCTGAACCCCACTTCAGGCTCTTGGTTTAGTCTCATTCTCATAATCAGAGTGTGATTTTGGGGGTTAGCAGTTCAGAGTTCCAATCCTATAGCAGCAGAAATGGGGATTTATGCATATTCAGTGTTTTATATAAAGTATAGATGAATGTAGCCACACACGGTCAAGTAGCTGTATATTCACAGATGGACCGCCCATTTTTCTCTGAAGGTGCTTGACCGGTTGCCAGTTCAAGATGAATAGTGATTACTCCCTGATCCAGTCCAGGGTTGATGAGCCCCCTGGGAATAAATAAAGAAACTAGTTTTCATTGGGTACATACTAAGTGACAAGTTCCTTAACAACCACCATCTTTTCAATTCACACAATAACTTTTAAGGCAAGTATTAGCTTACCCAGAGATAAGAAGACTGAGGCTCAGAGATCTCGCTCAATTGTTACACATTGTATACATGGTAAGCGTAGTCTTCAAACCCAACTCCAAGACCCATGCTCTGTCCTTCACACTTAGCTGCTCAGCCTGTGGCCCCTGGCTTCTCAGGGGGCTGACGAGGGTGTCTCAACATTTCCAGCCTCCACTGAGCAGAGGCTGACATTCCTGTCTCTCTGAATTCTTTCCTTGGTTACCTCACCAGTGCTCATATCCAGAGTTTGATGGTTAACCTGATAAATTGTTACAGTTACTATTCATGGATAATATTTTGGTTTGTGGATAATAATTATAGGGAGTATCTTGACCCAAGACAGTGGTACTATAAATAGAATTGTAGGAAACTAGACCTGAGCATGGCATTATTTAAAAACATCCCTGTTTTAAATAACCTTACCATTTGGAGATCAAATATTTCAAAACCTGGGTTTATGGTGGCAAAATAATAAAAGTGATGCTTCCTGGTAAAAAAGAAGGGCTCTTGTTATGTCTTAAATCATGGCTTTTTCATTCTACATGTGGGGCCTGCCAGGCCAGTAATTTATGATGGGCCTATGCATTATCTTATATTCTCTTCACAATTTCGTATTTAACTGGAAGTAAGGGAGTGAGGGGAAGGGGAGGAGGCGAGATGCTATTTGGCAATTGGCCAGTTCTGTGAGCAAGTTTTGGTTTTTGTGGTTCTATAGTTATTTTGGTGAATAAAGCATCCCATTCATATAGCCCAGACTAGTTATAAGCTGGTATTGAGTGATGGCCAATTACGAGTTATTCACATTTGGATCGATATCCCAGACATGAGCTCATTAACCCCAAATCCTATTATCTCACACATGTGAAGCAGATTGTTTTTAATGTGATGACATTTTCACTGTCTACAAACCTGAGTTCTGATGTAGTAAAAGAGCCTCAGCAGATATAAGCAGAAATGAGCAGCTGCGTTGATATCCACACAACCAGTGAAATGACATGTGTGAATTAATAAATGTCTGCTTGTGCCATTTAGGGGTTCAGACTCAGAGCCGATGACCTTGGTGAATTTTCTAGAGTTTTTCTTCTTGTTCCCTGTCTCCTTGGGATTTCAGCTCTTCCTGGCAGCTAGAAACCTCCCTTCTTTTAATGTCTGTGGATTATGAGTCCCTGTCTTTAGGCAATTTCTTTATTTTCCAAGACTTTGGTTTCTAGGCCTGTTGTTGCTACAGCTTTTATCTATTTTAATCCTCTCTAGTCTTTCCATAACAATTTTAATTAATGGGCAGACTTTCTTTATAGATGGAATGCTCATACCCCTTAAAGATATATCATTGTAGCGATTAGAATCATTTATTCACGTGCCATCCCCATTTTCCACCTTTGCAAGAGCAGGCAAATTTTTCTTCAAACCATTATCTCTACGGCTAAAGAACTGAACCCAAAATTAACTCTGAATTATGTGGCTGCATCTTATACTTGTCTTTTGCTCAGGGGTCCTCTTTGAGGCTGGCTGCCTGAACATCCCTTCTGTGGTCTTCAAGTAAGGGGGAAAAGCTTTGACTTTGTACTAAAATATGCTAAAACAAGAAACAAACAAAAAACATTGACTATTTTTTTCTGGTCTGACTCATGATGTCATCTCAGCGGTTCAAAATTTAGATTTCACAACATTTGGTATTATAGGATCATGTGTTCCCCATCTATAAAATGGAGAATATCTTCCCAGCATCTTCACACAACAATTGTAAATATTAAATGCATTTGCAAAGTGTAACATGCTATATAAAAAATATGTACATATATATTTATCAATGGTTCTCTTTTGCCCCCAGGCAACATTAGCAATGTCTGGAGGCATTTTGGGGTGTCAGACCTGGTAGGGGGAGATGCAGTTGGCAATATGTGCATAGAGGCCAGTGATGCTGCTAAGTATAATGCGCAGAACAGCCCCCACAACAAAGAATTATCTGGCCCCAAATGTCCGTAATGCCAAAGTTGAGGAACCCTGAATAAAAAGACTACGATATCAAAAAGCAGAACCTGAGCCTTGTTCGATAATCATCCTCTCTCCTACTCCTCTCCCATGTCTCTTTTCCTAACTAATCTTCCTCTATCATGGGCAAGCTGAATGAGGTAATGAAATGCTAATCGAAAGTGCCACTCCTTGTACGGGTCATTAGACAGAGGAAGCAAGTTTGATAGATACTATTTTTAACCTTTTTATTAATTAAAAAACATCATGTAGATAATTTTTAGCATCTGGAAGGATCAGGGTGAGTAGTTATTTTATGCTTTTATTTCTATGCTCTAGTTTATCTTTTAGTACAATACCTAGTCATTAAAGAATAGAATTCTAGAACCTAAGGTGGTTGCCAGAGACATGACTTAGGTCAGTGACTAAGTTATCAAAGACAGATGGTGTCTAGATTCTTCCCCTGTTAATTGCCATCCTAATAACAACGATAGGCAGCAACTATTGAGCATCTTTATGGGTTCAGGCCCTTTGTATGCATTACCTTATTTTGTCTTCATAACAATCCTGAAAAATAGTGACGTCATGCTTTTTTGGAACTTTTAAAAAAAGTTTAGAGGGATGCCTGGGTGGCTCAGTTGGTTAAGCGTCTGCCTTTGGCTTAGGTCATGATCGCAGGGTCCTGGGATTGAGTCCCGCATCGGGGTCCTTGCTCAGCGGGGAGCCTGCTTCTCCCTCTCCCTCTGCCTGCTGCTCCCCCTGCTTGTGAGTGCTCTCTCTCTCTGACAAATAAATAAATAAAATATTTTTTAAAAATTTAGAAATAGAACTTTCTGCACTTAAAGCTTGCTTCTGCCGCTTGTTCGGTTCTCCTAAAATGGTCAATCAATCAGTCAGTCAGTATACACAGAAATTCCTATCTGCACAGCTCTTTGGGAACTCAGTGACATTTCCTTCAAAAAACATGAGCTTCAGCTTGAACAGTACAGCCCAAATCTTCGTGAACACTCTAGTGTTCACCAGTAAGTGGTCTAATGTCTGCTAATACAATAATGGTTATATAAATCTTGGAATAAATCTTAGTATATTTACACAGATTATCTCAATACATTGAGTTTTACGAGTAGGCTCTTAATGGAACAGTGTGTATATTTTGATAAAGTTGTGTTGAAAATATACGTACACATTCTTAAATACACGAATTGCTATGTGGAAGGAGTTTTGCCAAATTGTGAATTATGTTTATCTTTGGGGATAAGATTATAGAGAAACATTTTCTTTCTCTACATAATGTAAATCTTTTATAATCATGTATCATTCTAAAGAGCAATAAAACTATTTCTATTTAAATATGCAATAATAAAAACTAGTAGCTCAAGATAGCCATACAAAATATAATTTATAACAAAGTGGTGATAATAAACCAAATAATAGCTAATATTAATAGAATGCTTAGCCTGTATCTGGTATAGTTCTAAGCATGTTACATATATGAACTCATTGAATCATCACAACAGCTCCATGAGATTCGCCCTGTTTTTATTCCTATTTTACAAATGAGGAAATGGAGGTGCAGAAAAGGTAAGTAAGTCACCCAAAGTCACTGAGCCTGTACTTGGTTGAGTCAGGTCCTGAACTCAGGCAATCTGGTTCCAGAACCCATAAGTTGAATCTTTATCTGGAAGTGCCAGATGAATGGCACCAGTGAGGATTCTAGAAAATTTCAGAGGGGAAAGGACTTGAGGTCACTCTGAGTTCTCTCTCCAGGTCATCATTAGGTTCCTACCAGACGATAAGCCCCTGCAGGGCAGACACAGTGGGTAGGGTACATTTATTTTGCCCTCAGTACCCAGAATAGCATCTCTCCCTTAAAGACAATAGGTATTTGACACATGCTTGTTGTATTTAAAGTTTGTAGATATCCTGAGATTATCCGTTTTCTGGGTGTGATTAGAACCCATTTCCATGCCATTTCATAGACCAACTCTTCATGTGGAAAGAGGGTTTGACTGTTTTGTGCCTGGTCAGAGATGAGAGGGCATGAGGTTTGAGAAGGTGTGCATTTTGTCCATCATGCATCGTGCATTCCTGATCACCTGCCACACGCAGGCAGTGTTTCAGGGACATAAGACGTACAACATCTGGCCTTTCACAGTGTTTACTCGTCTCAGTGGTGAAAGCTGTCAGAAACAAATGCTGGGAAGACACCAGGAACACAGCAACCAACCCTTAGGGATATCACAACGCTGGGGGTTTTGAAAAGTTATATGAAATGTACATTCTGTAATAAATTAAAGTATTACTCTAACAGATAACTGGAAGAGAAAAGTTCTTATATGAGGCAAGTCACTGGTGCTGTATTATTAAAACAAGGAAATTAAACTTAATGGCACCGGAGGGAAAATGATAAAAATGATTTTCTGGTCACGTGTTATTAACCATAACAAAATAAATAGAGGAATGGTAAGTGGGGAAAGGACTGGGTTGTTCATCCCCTCAAGGCAAGGCACAGTTAGAAAAGAAAGCTGCTTCTCCTTTCCAGCTTAACTCTTTCCTGGGCTTTCCATAACACCCAAAAATGTGTTTGCGGCTTTGTATTCCTAGGGGCAGGGAGTCCACCTTAACTGATTCTCATACAAGCTTCAGAGTTACTTTATGTTGTCCTTGGAGATAGAAAATAAGCTTTTACCTCTTGTCTGGATTCATTTTCAAAAATGATTCTTGGAAATGAGTTTTCCTTAGACACATTTATATATAATGACAGGCTAATATCTTACACACCATTACTGTATGTAATAACAGTGTGACAAAACTGACAAGAACTAGACTATAGATGTAAGGCAATTAGCTGTGGAGGGAGAGTTATCCAGCAGAAAGGATGAGCATCATCA
This sequence comes from Eumetopias jubatus, assembly GCF_037043125.1. Taxonomy (NCBI): domain Eukaryota; kingdom Metazoa; phylum Chordata; class Mammalia; order Carnivora; family Otariidae; genus Eumetopias; species Eumetopias jubatus. The sequence continues at coordinate 75,096,387 of NW_028274814.1, read as the reverse complement.
CACTGTGTGGTGACTTAATGGTTACTAAGTGATAAATGTGGCCATCTCCAGAGGCAAAACTTCAAATAAATGAAATTTGTCCTTACAGCCCCACTTTTCTTCTTTGGCAAATGCTTTCCTGCTGCCAGGTCCTTCCTACCATGGGGAAAGTCCTGGCCCAGAGCTTAACACCTAGTAGGTGATCGATAACTCTTATTGAATAGATGGATAGACACATTCACCAAAAGGTGTAAGGAGCTTTTCATATCACCCATTTAAGTCTCCGACAGTGCTTGTGACAGGAATGAGGTGTTAATGATGGGATTTTAGGGATTAATGAGGAGATGGTTTTAGATAGTAAAAGACTTCTTTCTGGTGCTCTTCAGCTCCTTGCGCAGTCCAGGGTGTGGGGAGGAGCCGGGAATGAGCAGACTCCGGAGCTGGACTCTCTCAGAGTGCATCCCAGTCTGCCACTTTCTAGCTGTGTTGTCTTGAGCATTTTCCTCACCTGTGAAATGGGGCTAGTCACCCTATTTACCTCACAGGGTTGTTTAAGGATCATATGAGATAATTTAGATAGATACAGTGCAGCATTTCCCATCTGTGACCAGGCACAGGGCTTATGCTGCTCCTTTTTTCCTCCTCACTCTCCCCTTCTTGTGAGAGCCCAGTTTCTCCCTGTTGGATAGGAGAAGAATCATCTCCTCTTGCTTGTCCTGTTGCTCACTCTGCTTGGGCCACACTGCTTACTTGCTCCCATGGTCAGGCCTCTGTACTAGCTGTTTCCTCTACCGGGAGTGCATCCCCAGATGTCTCCGGGGATGATTCTTTCACCTCCTTTAGGTTTTTGCACAGATGTCACTTTCTAATTGAGATTCACTATGACCATCCTGTAGGAGTTGCACCCCACCTTCCCACCCTCGGCATTCCTGCTACCTCTAACCCTGCTTTTCTTTTTTTTCCAGTAGCTCTCACTGCCTTTTAATATACTCTATGCCTATTAATTATGATTATCATTTATGTATTTGTCCCTTAGCTGGGAGGTAAGGTCTTAGAGGCAGGAATTTTTGTGTTTTGGGTTCATTGATATAACTCAAGTGCTACAATAATAGGCATATAATAGGCACTGAACAAATGTTTGGCGAATAAATGGATGGTTGAAACAAATGAATGTCTTGCAAAGCAATTGTAAATAGAAATGTAAAGAAAAACCACAATCCTTGCAATTGCCTAAGCTAGGAAATCTAGGATTCATCTTTGGATACTTTCTCTCCTTCCCTTTCCATATCCAACTGGTCATGGCCCTGAGGATTCTGCCTCTGAAATACCCTTCATCTACTCCCTTTTTCTCCATTTCTGTAATTGCCGTATCATTAATTCTTACTGAATTCTCTAATGCCAATATTTTTTCTTCTCCTCCAGTTCCTTGCCACATTCTGAGTCAAGGATTATTTATGTAAAGTACAGATCTATTTGGGCCACTCCAGTATTGAAAAGCCATTAATGTCTCCCTATCAACTCAGGATGAAATCCAAATTGACCCTAATCTAACAGCTCTGCCATTAACAAACCCTGTGAGGTAGGCAGAATAAGTACCTCTACCATCCCTGCCCTCAAGAGATGTCCATGTTATCATCCCAAGAAACTTTGACTATGCCAGGTTACATGGCAAAGGGGAATAGGGTTACAGATGGAATGAAGGTTGATAATTGACCTTAAAATAAGGAGACTATCCTGGGTTATCTGGGTGGGCCTGATATAATCACAAGAGTTCTTAAAAAGTAGAAGAGAGAGTCAGAGTCAGAAGGAAGCATGACTACGGAAGGAGGCCAGAATGATAACATGTGAGAAGGACTTGACCAGCTGGTTTTGAAGATAGAAGAAGGAGGCCACAGGCCAACAGTATGGACAGCTTCTGGAAGCTGAAAGACAAGGAAATGGATTCACCCCTAGAGCCTCCAGCAGGGAACATTGCCCTACTGACTCCTTGATTTTAGCTGGGTGAGATCTGTGTCAGACTCCTGACCTCTAGAACTCTAAGATAATTTGTGTTGTTTTAAGCTAATTTGGGGCAATTTGTTATGGCAGCAACAGAAAACTAATACACTATGTAACGTTTTTGCCCTTGGGCTGAGCTCTTTGAGGTTATGCTGTATAGTGGGGAGAAGTAATACTAATCTTCTAAGACTACTGTGAGTGTTAAAGACAATATTTGCAAAATGCCCAGTCATGCTGCACACATAGTAGGTACTGAACAAATAACAGTCGTTAGCTCTTGTCATCATTTCCTTCTATGCCACAGGTCTTTTCCACGGACAACCCATCACTCACTGTTTGCTATGCCCACAGGGAAGAATCCAATGCCTGCTTAGTAGATTTCATCTTATCTTTTAAGGCCCAGTCTGTAGACCCTCCCTAGACAAGCTTTCGTAAATGCCACTCTCATGCCAGGCAAATGTAATTACCCTTTCCCTGCTTCCTCAACTCTATGATTCATACAAGAAAAGTGAGTATTATTATTATTCCCAGAGGCTGGGATGAGGGTGAGGCAAGCAAGATGCCTAGGGTACAAAATTTAAGGAGACACTCAGTCTTAGGTTTATGCAAGTGTTTTAATGTACCTTATCCTAGTTCTGATCCTGATTTGTCCCATTTTATTGAAGAGAATCCAGGTTTGGGGAGATAAAGTATCTTGCTGGTAGGTGGCAGAGGAAACAAAGCCTATATTCTTATTTTACTATCCACAAGCTCTTAGAGCAAAGCCTGGTACACAAGATTTTGTGAAATGAATGAACTGAGTTGGTAGGATGGGTAGCAAGTTGGCCTGCTATTTGACGTAGTAGTGGTGGTGGTGATGATGATGGTGGTGGTGGTGGTGGTAAATGTCCAACCTTTGCCATATGTATACTGTGTGCTAGATACTGTGTTAAGTGCTTTGCATATAATTGTCCTCACAGCAATTCTATGAGTTAAGCACTATTATTATCATTTTCATTCTAATATGAAGCAGCTGAAACTCAGAGAAATTACCCACCTTGCCTGAGGTCATACAGCTAGTAAGTTTTCATTAAACCTAATGTGTGAACCTGAGCAGCCTGGCTCAGGAGCCCTTAAACTTGATTTTGTCAATCTCCTTTCAAAGTACTGATGAAATATTTTGTCTACCTCAGAATAATCAAAGGCTGGTTACCCATCTAAGGGTTAGCTCTGAACTTTCAAGGGTCTAACGGTATTTCAAAACCTTTCTAAGGAAGACAGTCCTGTCCTATGTCAACAGGGCTGATGTAGGAATGAGATATTTAAGGAGGCATTGAAGCTGAAGGAGATAAACTCAGGATAGCAGACATGCCAACCCTGTTCTTCTGAAGTGTGTTTACTCATCTGTTATGAGCTCACTCTAATGCAACTTTACTTTTGGTGTAATAAATTGTATTAACTTTATGCTTGAGTGAGTTATCTTTCAAAATAGAAAAATGTGTATTTCCAGGAGTCTTCTTTCATTTACACATGGAAGTCTATGGGATTTTAAAAAATGGATTTTAAGAGCCTCAGTGATGGCTAAGAAATTGCTATTTCAGTCTTGAAAATTGCCTTTTCTCCCAGAAACACTGAGCAAGGAAATCAGGCTATCTGATCTTGCTGGATTGGAAAAAATTACTCAAGTGCTGAGGTGGCCTCTAAAATTTGATCCCTTCCCCCCGCCCCTGACATTATGATAGAAATTAAACCTCAGGTTCCCTCATCAGAACACCTAATAAATAGGATAACACAGGAAGCCAAATTATTTCTTTTAATGAAAGATGTCACCCAAATGTTCTAAGCCTTTTTTTCTCTATTGTGGTGAGATTCAGATAACTCTACTGAAGAGTCTATTAAAAATTGGGAGCCTAAATAAACTCATGAGTTTAGTGTTAACTTTCTCTATACAAAGAGCGTGATCTCCCATCTTTGGACCATAGGTACTTTGCTTAGGTTTGATGACAAACAACTGTAATGATTTGGCTATATCCCTATAATTCAAGTAGCCCACTAGCAACACCCAGTCACTCTTTCCTTTAATAGCCACCTAAAATTAGTTGAACTCTCCTTTACACAAAACTGTGGAAAGTCAAAGATCCTCCCCAAATTCTCTCCAGTGTGAGAAGAAGTGCTTGGGTTCTCCTGGTGATTGCCTTTCACCCTTGATTGCAAATGTCCGCTGTCAACACAATATTTGCTCTCTTCTTAGTCATCTGCCAGCTATTGTCCTCTCTTTCTACTGCTCCATTCCCAGCATGTTCCTTTTTCCTCTTTTGCAAAAGGCCCTCTAACAATATTATAGAGTGTAACGGACCTTAACTCAAAGTTAGAGACTCAGTGGGAGATTATAGCATAGGACAGTAAGCAATCCAAAAGTAAATTTTAGAATTTCTGTTTTCCAAATAGGATGAAGAAAGCTGGGAAGAGTGTTAGTCTCACCCTACCAATAAGAAACAAATAATTGACAAAGTCGTAAATTTTCTTTAATTTTTCAGAAAATTGAGTTCACAGAGCAAACAACTAGCCTGAAGTCTAAGGAAAGTAGAGGGTCTCCAAGGAGTGGCATTTGATAAAAAGAGTTTAGTTAAATATTTTAACAAAATGCTAAATGCTAGGGGTGGGCTGTGTGAGAATATAGAACACCTGGGTATCACCCAAGCAAGGAAAATCCATATCTACCCATAGGCCCTTTACCAATGTTCACAGAGAGATTAGGGGCAGGGTGGAAGCCTGTGGAAAGCCTACCTCAGTGATAGTGGTTTAGAGAAGGGAAGCAGCTGCTTCTGCCAAAAAGCCATGAAGCTTTGATTGGATCCCTTTCTCTTAGAAAAACGAAGGCCTTAAGGCACCTGAAACCCCTAAGATATGTGAGGACCCAGGTAGCTGAGGAATGGGTAAAAGGGGAAACAAAAACCCCTCCATTTGAAGAGAAGGGGCAAGAAACCATCTGGCACCCAGGACATTAGAGGTCTCTTATGCTGTTTATGCCTGGTGAGAGGAATAATCGTTAAAAGTCTTACCTCTGAGATCCTAAGACTGGGGCTTAGGGCTAAGATAATAAACAATCCCCCGCTTCTTTCCCCCACTACCACTCCCATAGGCTGGAAAGCACCGAGTAACAAGCAGCAGTAGTCTTCTGGGGGAAGGCAAGTCCTTTCATAGGTGCACATAAGATGGAACAGGAATGTTGAGAAAATCATCCCATAAAGTCACCCTCTCCATAAGTACAAGGTAAGGCTAGAGGAATTTGAAGCAAGTGGCGTATTGAAGATAACCAGAGCAACAACAGAACCCAAACCCAAACTCCTGACTAGATTGACTACCCTCCCCAGCCCTCTATCAGTCCTCTGCCCACCAGACACATACAGACTAGCAGAAGAAAAGGTGTGTCCATTTCCACTTTCCAAGAATAAATACTATTTACCTCAGACTCTACTGGGTTCCATAAGCTGTCTGGCATTCAGTGAAAAATTACAGACATGCAAGAGAGAAAAGTCACTCTCAAGAGACAAAATAATAAACACAATCAGATTCTGAGGTGACTCAGAACTATTGGACAGGGAACTTAAACCCACTACGATTAATACGTTAAATGTTCTTTTGGAAAAAGTGTATAATATGCATGGTCAGAAGGTAGATATCAACAAAGACATGGAAACTATAAGAAATAGTCAGATGAAAGTACTAGTGGGAAAAACATGGTTCCTGAGATAAAGAATGCCTTTAGACTTAACACATCTGAGGAAAAGAAATGGTGAACTTGAAGATAGGTCAATAGAAATTCCCTAAACTGGGGCGCCTGGGTGGCTCAGTCGGTTAAGTGGCTGCCTTCGGCCCAGGTCATGATTCCAGGGTCCTGGGATTGAGCCCCATGCTGGGATCCCTGCTCAGCGGGAAGCCTGCTCTCCCTCTCCCGCTCCTGCTGCTGCTTGTGTTCCTGCTCTATCTCTGTCTCTGTCAAATAAATAAATAAAATCTTAAAAAAAAAAAAGAATACCAATCAGATTGAGTTAGGGCCTACCCTAATGGCTCATTTTAACTTCATCATCTTTTTAAAGGCTCTGTCTCCAAATACTGTCACATTCTGAAGTACTGGAGATAAGGGTTTTAACATATGAATTTTGGAGGGATGCAGTTCAGCCCATAACGGTAGACTTGTCATCAGAAACAATATATTTGAGAAGACAATGTAGTCTTTAAAGTACTAAAAGACAAAAAAGTCAACCCAGAATTCAATGAAAGTAGCTATCAAAAAGTGAAAACAAAACAAAGAGTGAGAGAATTAATTACCAGCAAACCTACATTACAAGAAATGTGAAAGGAAGTTCTTCAGGGTGAAGGAACATGATACCAGATAGAAGCCTGAATTTGCACAGAGAAATGAAGATCTCTGGAAATGTTAAAATAAAAGTAAATGTGAAGGACTTTTTTTCTTTTTTAATTGCTCTAAAAGGTAAGTGACTGTAAAGAAGCAGGAATGAGGGCTCCTGGGCGGCTTAGTCGGTTGGGTGTCTGCCTTCAGCTCAGGTCATGATCCCAGGGACCTGGAATTGAGTCCCACATGGGCTTCCTGCTCAGTGGGGAACCTGCTTCTCCCTCTGTCCCTCCCCCCAGTCCTTCTCTCACTCTCTCATTCTCTCTCTCTCAAATAAAAAATAAATAAAATCTTAAAAAAAAAAAATAAGCAGCAATGTAGTTTGGCTTAAAAAACGTGTAAAAGTAAGATATATGAAAATAGTAGCACAAAAGATGGGAGGAAGAAATTAGGAGTATACTATTGTAAGGTTAGAGTCTTCTATTATACATGTAGCAGTATTATTTGAATTTGTATATTATAACCCTAGGGTAAGCACTAACATTATTTAAAAAGAGATTTAAAGAGGGTGCCTGGCTGGCTCAGCTGGTAGAGCATGTGACTCTTGATCTCAGGATCATGAGTTCAAGCCCCACATTGGGCATGGAGCCTAATTAAAAACTAAAAAAAATTTTTTTTAAAAAGAGATTTAAAAATCTCAATTGTGGAGTTAGAAAGCAAAAAGAAAAAAAGCAGGCAAAAAAAGGAACAAAGAACAGATGGAACAAATAAAAAACAGCAAGATTATTGACTGTTTCCCAATCATATAATTAATTAGATTAAATGTAAATGGTCTGAATATACCAATTTATAAACAGAGATTGATAGAATGTTTTTATTTATCTAAATTATTTAATAAATTTAAATTGAAGTGTAATTAACAGTATTAGTTTCAGGTGTACATTATAATAATTCAACAATTATATATATTACTCAGTGCTTGTCACCATAAGTGTACTCTTAATCCCCTTTGTCTGTTTCACCCAACCCCCAACACAACTCCCCTCTGGCAATCACCAGTTTAAAATTCTCTGTATTGGGGCGCCTGGGTGGCTCAATCGTTAAGCGTCTGTCTTCGGCTCAGGTCATGATCCCAGGGTCCCGGGATCGAGCCCCGCATCCGGCTCCCTGCTCCGCAGGGAGCCTGTTTCTCCCTCTCTCACTCCCCCTGCCTGTGTTCCCTCTCTCGCTGTCAATAAATAAATAAATAAATAAATAAATAATCTTTAAAAATAAATAAATAAAATCCTCTGTATTTTAGAGTCTGGGTTTCTCTTTTGTCTCTTTTTTTCTTTGTTGATTTGTTTTGTTTCTGATATTCCACGTGTGAGTGAAATCATATAGCACTTGCCTTTCTCTGCTTGATGTCTTTCACTTAGCATTATATCCTCTGGTTCCATCCATGTTGTTGCAAATGGCAAGATCTCAATTTTTCTTATGGCTGAAAACATAGACCTCTTAAAAAAAAGACTTTATTTACTTATTTGTCAGAGAGAGAGAGAGAGAGCACAAGGGGGGGAGGTGGACTGCAGGCAGAGCAGGCAGAGGGAGAAGCTCAGCAGGGAGCCTTATGTGGGACTTGATCACAGGACCCTGGGATCATGACTGAGTTGAAGGCAGATGCTTAACTGACTGAGCCACCCAGACGTCCCTATACCACCTCTTCTTTATCCATTCATCTATTGATGGATACTTAGACTGCTTCCAGATCTTGGCTTATACATAATGCTGCAACAAACATAGGTGTACGTATATATCTTTTAAATTAGTGTTTTCATTTCCTTTGGGTAAATACCCAATAGTGGAATTACTGGATCATGTGGTAATTCTATTTTTAATATTTTGAGGAACATCCATACTGTTTTCAACAGTGACTGCAGCAATTTGCATTCCCACCAACTGTGAGTGAATGTTCCTTTTTCTCCACATCCTCACCAACACTTGTTATATCATGTCTTTTTATTTGTAATCGTTCTGACAAGTGTAAGGTGATATCTCATTGTGGTTTCAATTTGCATTTCCCTGATGATTAGTGATGTTGAGCATGTTTACATGTGTCTGTTGGCCATTTGTATGTCTTTGGAACAGTGTCTATTCAGGTCCTCTGCCCATTTTTAATAGGATTATCTGCGTTTTTTTTGGTATTGAGTTGTATAAGTTCTTTTTATATTTTGAATATTAACCTCTTACTGGATATATCATTTGAAAATATCTTCTCCCATTCAGTAGGTTGCCTTGTTCATTTGTTGATGGTTCCCTTTGCTGTACAAAAGCTTTTTAGTTTGGTGTAGTCCCAATAGTTTATTTTTGCTTTTGTCTCCATTTCCAGAGGAGACATGTCTAGAAAAATGTTTCTATGGCAGATGTCAAAGAAACTACTGCATATCTTTACTTTTAGGAGTTTTATGGTTTCAGGTATCACATTTAGATTTTTTAATCCATTTTGAGTTTATTATTATGTATGGTGTAAGAAAGTGGCCCAGTTATATTCTTTTGCATGTAGCTGTCGAGTTTGCCCAGTACCATTTACTGAAGAGACTGTATATCCCCATGTATATTTCTGCATCCTTTGTCACACATTAATTGACCATATAAGCATGGGTTTATTTCTGGGTCTCTATTCTCTTCCATAGAGCTATGTGTCTATTTTTGTGCCAGTACCACACTGTTTTGATTACTACAACTTAGTAGTAGACCTTGAAATCTAGGATTGTGATACCTCCAGCCTTGTTCTTTTTTTCAAGATTGTTTTGGCTAATTTGGGGTCTTTGTGGTTTCATACAAATTTTAGGATTATTTGTTCTAGTTCTGTGAAAAATACTGTTGGTATTTTGGTAGGGAATGCATTAAATCTGTAGTTGCTTTGAGTAGTATGAATATTTTAATAATATTGGTTTTCCTAATCCATGAGCATGAGTATTTTTCCATTTGTGTCTTCAGTTTCTTTCATCAATGTCAATGTTTTATAGTTTTCAGAGTATAGGTCTTTTATCTCTTTTGTTAAGTTTAGTCCTACTAGGTATTTTATTCTTTTCAGGGTAATTGTAAATGGGATTGTTTTCTTAATTTTTCTTTCTGCTGCTCCATTATTAGTGTACAGAAATACAACAGATTTCTGTATATTAATTTTGTATCCTGTAACCTTACTGAATTCAAATATCATTTCTAGTGTTTTTTGGTAGAGTCATTAGGATTTTATATATAATATATATATATATACATATATATATATATATATAGTATCATGTCATCTGCAAATAGTAACGGTTTTACTTCTTCTTTACCAACTTGGATGCTTTTGTTTTGTTTTGTTTTCTTACTTGATTGCTGCAGCTAGGATTTCCAGTACTGTGTTGAATAAAAGTGGTGACAGTGGACATTCTTGTGTTATTCTTGACCTTAGAGCAAATGCCCGCAGCTTTTCACTGTTGATTATGTTAGCTGCGGGTTTTTCATATGTGGCTTTATTACACTGAGGTATATTCCCTCTAAAGCTACTTTGTTGAAAGTTTTTATCATGAATGGATGTTGTAATTTGTCAAATGCCTGGTTTCATTGATCTTGTCTGTTGGGTTTTTTTTAAAGCCTTTATTTCATTTATTTCTGTCTAATTTTTATTATTTACTTCCTTCTATTGGCTTTGAGCTTTGTTCTTCTTTTTCTAGCTCTTTTAAGCATAAGGTTAGTTTGTATATTTGGATTTTTCTTGTTTCCTGAGGGTAAGCCTGTACTGCTGTAAACTTCCCTCTTAGAACAGCTTTAGCTGCATCCCAAAGATTTTGGATCATTGTGTTTTCATTTTAATTTCTCTGTATGTATTTTTTCATTTCTTTTTGATTTATTGGTTGATCTATTGTTTGTTTAGCAGCATGTTATATAGCCTCCATGTATTTGTGATCTTTCTAGGTATTTTTTTATTTGATTTCTAGTTTTATACTGTTGTAGGCAGAAAAGATGCATATGATTTCAATTTTTTTGAATTCATGGAGAATTGTTTTATGCCCTAATATGTGATCTATTCTGGAGAATGTTCTGTGTGGACTTTGAAAAGAATGTATATTCTGCCGTTTTGGCATGGAATGTTCTGTGTATAACTGTTAGGTCGATCTGGTCTAATTTTTCATTTAAAACCATTGTTTCCTTTTTTTAAAAAATATTTTATTTATTTATTTGAGAGAGAAAGAGCACAAAGGGAGAGTGAGAAGGAGAAGCAGACCCTCGCTGAGCAGAGTCTGATGTGGGGCTCAATCCCAAGTCAATCCCCAAGATCATGACCTGAGCTGAAGGCAGAAACTTAACTTACTGAGCCACCCAGGCTCCCCCAAAAGCCATTGTTTTTTAAATGATTTTCTGTCTGGATGATCTATCCATTGATGTAAATGGGGTATTAAAGTCCCCTACTATTATTGAATCACTGTTAATTTCTTCCTTTATGTCTGTTAATAGTTGCTTTATGTATTTAGGTGCTTCCATGTTTGGTGCATAGATATTTAAATTGTTATATCCTCTTCTTGGATTGTTCCCTTTATGATTATGTAATGTCCTTCTTTTTCTCTTATTACAGTCTTTGTTTTAAAGTTTATTTTGGCCAATATAAGTGTTGCTACCCTGGCTTTCTTTTCACTTCCATTTGCATATTAAATGTTTTCCTATTCACTTTCAGTCTGCATGATTCTTTGGGTCTGAAATGAGTTTCCTGTAGGCAGCAGATATATTGGTCTTGTCACCCTATGTCTTTTGACTGGAGCATTCAGTCCATTTAGATTTAAAGTAATGACTGATAGGTATGTACTTATTGCCATTTTGTTACTCATTTTATGGTTGTTTCTGTGTGCTGTTTTCTCTCTTCTCCTTTCTTTTTCTCTTGCTCTCTTCCCTTGTTGGTTGATGGCTTTTTTTAGGGTTATGCTCGGATTCCTTTCTCTTTATTTTTTGGGTATCTATTTTTTTATTTTGGTTGCCATTAGGTTCATATATAACATCTTATGCATATAGCAGTCTACAATAAGTTGATGGTCACTTAAGTTTGAACCCATCCTAAAAAACACTAAATTTTCACCCTCCTGCACTTTTTCTGTATATGATGTCATACTTGACTGATTTAATTGATTTTACTGCTTTTGTGCTTTAGCGTCCATACTAGTTTTATTAGTAATTAATCTACTACTTTTATTATATGTTTGCATTTACCTGTGAAATATTTTTCCTTATTTTTTTGCTCCTTATTATGGCCTTTTCTTTTCATACCAAGAATTCCTTTTAACGTTTCTTATAAGGTTGCTTTAGTGGTAACAAACTCCTTTCATTTTTGTGTGGGAAACTCTTTACCTTTCCTTCTATTTTGAATGATGACCAAGTAGAGTATTCGTGATTGCAGGATTTTTCTTTCAGTACTTTGAATATATCATGCCCCTTTTTTCTTATCTGCAAAGTGTCTGCTGAAAAATCAGCTGATAGTCTTGTGATGTTTCCCTTGTATATAACTGTTTTCTCTTGCTGCTTTTAAAATTCTCTGTTTATCACTATTTTTTGCCATTTTAATTATTATGTGTCTTGGTGCAGACCTCCTTGGGTTGATTTTGTTGGGGGCTCTCTGTGATCCCTGTTTTGGGTGTTTGTTTTTTTCCCCAGATTAAGGAAGTTTTCAGCTATTATTTCTTCAAGTGAATTTTCTGACTCCTCTCTCTCTCTCTCTTCTCCTTCTGGGATCCCCATAATGCAAACGTTACACTTGATGGTGACGTTGATTTCCCTTAACCTATACTTCTTTTTTATTCTTTTTTATTTTTGCTGTTCAGCTTGGAAACTTTCCATTACTCAGTCATCCAGATTGCTGGTCTGTCTTCTGCTTCCTCTAATGTGCTATTGATTTCCTCTGTTTTTAAAAAAATTTCTGTCATTGGACTTTTCATCTCTGTCTGTTTTTTTTTTTTAACTTTCTTTTTGTTGAAGATCTCACCGAGGTCCTCCACTCTTTTATCAAGTCTACTGAGTATCTTTATGACCATTACTTAGAATTCTTTATCAGGCATTTGCTTATCTCTATTTCATTTAGCTCTTTTGTTGTCCTTTTGTCCTATTCTTTCATTTGGGACATATTCCTCTGCCTCCTTATTTTGTTTAAGTCTCTGGGTTTGTGTCTATATATTAGGAAGGTCAGCTACATCTCCTGATCTTGAAAGTAGTGGCCTTTTGAAGAAGAGGTCCTATGGTGCCCTGTAGTGCAATGCCCCTTGTTTACCAGACCCAGACACTCCAGGGGTGTCTCCTATACAGGCTGCATGTGCCCTACTGTTGTGGCTGAGTCACATTTGCCATCAGTCCAGCTGGCTGCAGTAGCCCACTTTGCCTGTTGTGGGCACACCAGGCAGTGTTTGGTCCCTGTGCTGTTATGGGACGTGTCTGGGGCTGCTGTGGACTTGTAGCTGGGCAGTGTCAGCAGTCAGATCAGCTACCTTTCCTTAGCCCATTTGCCAAGACTGCTGTCATATCAAACTTCAGGTTGTTCTCTTTGTATTGTCCTCTAAGAGGCTTTTGTTCGTCGGGGGCTGACAGTCAGACCAGATGCCTGCTCTCAGTCCATCTGCTGGGGCAGCAGTTGCACTGATCAGCAGGGTGCTCTCTCTGCACTGCTGGAGATCATGGGCATGCTGGTGTGTGGGGTTATCTTTTCCTCTCTCCAGGGCAGCAGTCACTTTGGAATAGTGCTGGTCCCTGCTGGGGTTGCTTGCAGGGTATATTGGGCAGGAGTAAGTGCAGCAAGTTGGATGGGGTGGATCCAAAGGGGAATGGCAGGGTGGGGGAGCACAGGTTGTCAATAAGATAGGTGGAGAATGTTTACAATAGTTCCCACAAACATCTGGTTATCTAGGCTGGAGGTGTGGGGAGAAATGGTGCCCACCAACACTTTTGCTATGGAAAAGTTCTCCTAAAGATCCCTGCTCCTCCAGCATACATTTTGCTATTAGTGCATAAATCTCCAGATATACGCTGGGCACTTCTCAAACTGCTGCTTCTATGCTGTGTCTTGACTGGGTTATTTGTTATGCTGTCTCTTCAAGGGCAGGGATTCAGTTTCCTATCTCCATCCAGTTACTCCTGCTGCTTATAAAATACCTGGAGTAAAGCCCCACTGATCGTAAAAATTCATAAAGTTAAGCCCCACTGGTTTGCAAAGCCAAATTTGTGGAGACTTGTCTCTCCAGGATGGTTCCCTTATGCATGGGGTGCCTGGTATGGGGTCTGCTCCTCTCCTCTGTGGCCTCCTTTCCATTTGCACAGTTCCACTAGGGGTTTGGTTCACATCCATGTCTCAGCCCCTCCTACCCTTTGTAATGTGGCCTGAATTCTAAAATTAACTGTGGAAACTCTGTTCTGCCTGTCTGCAGGTCATTTTCAGAGTAGTTGCATAGATGTAGCTGTTATCTGGGTGTGTCTGTGGGATGAGATGAGCTCAGGATCCCCATACTCCACCATCTTCCTAGAATTCTCTGGTAGAATGAATTTTTAAAATGACCCAACTCTCTACAAGCAATTCATTTCGATAACAATGACATAGGTTGAAAGCGAAGGAATGGAGAAAGATATATCCTGTAAACACTAATCAAAAGAAAGCTGGAATAGTAATAATAACATCAGATTTAATACAATTCAGAACAAGGATTATTACCAGTGATGTAGGGTATTACATAATGATAAGGTATCTGTTCACCGAGAAGACATAACAATCCTAAATGTGGATGCACCTAACAATAGAGCTTCAAAAACGAGATAGAACTGGAAAGAGAATTAGAAAAATCTACAATTATACTTGGAGGCTTTAACACCCCTCTTTAAATAATTGATAGGACAAGGTGGCAGAAAAATCAATAAGGATATAAGAGACCCAAAGAACTCTATCAACTAACTTGACCTAATTGACCTTTATAGTACACTAAACCCAACAAGAGCAGAATACACATTCTTTTGTGTATTCTGGGCCATAAAACAAACTTCAACAACACTAAGATAATTGAAATCATACAAAGTAAGTTAGTTCTCTGATCATAACAGAATTAAATGAGAAATCAACAATAAAAAACATCTGGAAAATCCCCCAAATACTTAGAAATGAATAAGCACACTTCTAAAGAATCCATGCCTGGGTCAAAGAGGAAGTCATGGGAAAATTAGAAAATATTATCAATTGAATGAAAAAGAAAATAAAGCATATAAAAATCTGTGGAATGCAACTAAAGCAGGATGAAAAGGGAAGTATATAGCATGTAATTATCAACAGACATATTTTCCTTATGTTTCTTTTATTATCATATTGGCCCTGGCCTCCAATACTATATTCAACGGTATAAATAATAGTGGTATCTTTATGTTGTTCCTAATCTTAAAAGTTATGCATCTAAGTTCCTTTATTAAGTGTAGTGTCAGCGGTTTTGTTATATAAATTTTACCAAGAATATTCTTTACTATTTCTAGTTTTTTTTCCCATTTTTAAAAATCTTAACACACTAACCCTTATCATATGGTTTTCTGTGTCAATTCAGATCATTACATGATTTTTCTCTTTTAGTCTATTAATGTCACAAATTACAATAATACATATATTTTTAGAAATACTTTTGTATTGAGATATAATTGATATGTAACATACTAATGTCAGGTGTACAACATAAGGATTTGATATTTGTATATATTGCAAAATGATCATCACAATAAGTCTAGTTAACATCCATCACTAACCATAGTTACCAATGTTTTTTCTTGGTGAGAACTTTTAAAAGTCTACTCCCTTAGCAACTTTCAAATATACAGTACAGTATTACTAACTACAGTTACCATGCTATACATTCCATGTTCAATAATGTATTTTCTGATATTGACTTTCTGATGATGTTCCCTGCGTTACTGATTATGATGTATTATTTTAAATTTATTTTATTATTTATTTTATGTTTATTTAATACACTTAACCAATTTAATAGCAATTCATTTTATGTATTAAATATATTTAATGTTTAGAATTGGTTTACTAATACTTAGGATTTTTGAATCTACATGCATAGGTAAAGTAGGAGTATAATTTCCTTTTGGTATTCTCCTTACTGTCTCCCTTTTTAACTGTTACCATTTTTTTGTACTCACTTTCTCTCAACAAAGATACTTCCCCATCTTCCTGCTTCCTCAAGTCTAGAAGTCTCCCCTTTTGAAATTTTGGTGCAAACAGAAAATTTTTGTTAGTTTTTATGGTGAGCAATTTAGTTTCCTTGGCCTCAATAGTCTCATTCCAGGATAAACTCATTGTGTTGTCATTCATAGTCAAAATCCCATTAATGTGTTTCCCTGGGTTTCTTTTTTAAGCTCTACAAAGAACCAGCAGAAGCTTTGAAATAACAGTTTTTCTTTAATACTTCAAAATTCAAGATTACATTTTAGAAAGGGCTCAGGTCAGAGAACCTTTGCTTCTTGACCCAACCTATAGTCTCTGTAAATGGAAGGGAGCACCAGAGTTTTTGTCCATTTCCAGAGCAAGTCCTTGGAGGTATGCCCCCACCATTATATCACAAAGTAGTTAATCATTCAAGTGGAAAGGGGGTATAGATGAAAGCACTCAAAGGGCTGAGTTGAAGGTTTCATGTTTCCATTTCTTTAAAAGAAAAAACAAAAATACTAGTTTTTCTATTCCATGAAACTGGGAGTGCATTAATCCATTTTTCCATTCAGGAAATAGTTTAGGGCCTACTGTGTGTCTGCACTTTTCTAAGGGCTGAGGATATAAGGCTAAAAAGCAATGAACAAAATGATAAAGAAGCTGGCTTCATGGAGCTTATCTTGTAGTGAAAGAGACAGGCCCAAACACATAAACATATAATTTACTATCAGGTAAAGAAACAAAACAAAAAAAAATGGCATGGGATGCTATTATGAATTAGTCTAGAAAGAAAGGACTCTCTGAGGTTTCTTTTTCTGGGCTTATTCTGTTCTTTATTCTACATCTTTCCTTCATCTCTGAGGGGCTGACATTTGAGCAGAGACCTGAATGCAGCGAGGTAGCCAGCCATGCAGACTTCTGATTGAAGAGTCTTGCAGGCAGAAGGAAGGACAAATATCCTGATGCAAGTATATGCTTGGCTTGTGTGAGGAACAGCAATGTGGCAAGCATGGTGGAACCATGTGAGAGAGGAGAGAATGCAGGCTGATCGGGTCTGAAACACAGGCTGGGGCCAGATGGTGTAGGACCTTGCAGGCTGTGGTAAGAAGTTTCTGGAGTGCCTATTTTCCCTGAAATGCCATAAGGGAATTATTCTTGGACACACACACACGAACACAGTCAAATGTAGCTTCCAGTAGAATTTTTGGGTGGACATTGTTGTTTTTGGTGTGTGTGTGTGTGTGTGTGTGTGTGTGTGTGTGTGTGTGTGTGTTTTATTGTGAAAAGGACTCCTTTGCACTGGTATAAGGGGAAATTACGTGAGCTGGGTGAGTGCAGGAATCCATTGCTAGGCTAGCTCTGCAAATACCACAGGGAGGCTGATGAAGGCTGGGTCAATGGAAGGCCTGCTTCAGGGGGATTTAGATGAATATCACATGCCTTAGTTCTGGGTGCAGTAGTAATAATGGGGTCACTCCGGCTTTAAAAAAAACATTTTTTTTCCGTCCAGATTACTACTGGCTTCCCTCTTCTAGCAAAAGAGACATCTGCTTCTATGTATAGAATAGGCTTCAGGCCCTGAATTATAGTGTGGTAATTCATGCTTAACTGTTCAAATGGCTGCATAGCCCTCAGCCCTGCATCTCCTAATGCACAAGATACTAATTATTAGACTATAATTCACACTGTGTGAGTTCTTATTGCTTAGCTTTCTTGTAGGATACAGATAGCTAGGAACATATAGTGCCTGTGAATGACCAGTATGCTCACTCAAATAACATTAGGCAAGCAATTCTGCATAACACCGAAGAAGGTAGGAGTGTAAAGAGAAATAACAAAAGGGCCTTTGAGAGACAGGGATTGTTTTTCACAAAGTGCATTGACGAATTGCCAGTGGTACCAATGGCTCGCAGCCTGCTCATCTGAAAACTTTCTATCAAACCTTCGTCTCCCTTGTAAGACAAAGGTTCTATAAACTAAACATGCAGCCTTTTAAAGAGATTATAAAAAACACTGACACTTGCCTGTGCATTCACCTATAGGTCTGACGAACCCTTTGTGATGGATTTGGGAAACCTATTATTCTGTCATAGCTTAAGGAAAAAGCTGTGGTATCATTTGATGGTTCAAGAACTAGAACTTGTGAAACCATGGGAAAAATATAAATTGGTACAAAACAATAACATTCTCACAGCTGGACCATCTGGCGGGTTATTGAGACACAACTGTGTCTATCACTAAATGGCTGCCGTCAAACACCAGATGAAGATGAGAGCTGGCATCTACTTCTAATTTCCCAAGACTTAAATTGCCTTTAGTTCCTTAAGTTCTGGAAGTGAGGACTTGATTTGCAATGGTATCGGCATCTTCCAAAATGTGATCTTTTGAAACAAATTATGATGCTACTCGGTGGTAGGACAAAAAAATTATATTTTCATGGCCAGTTCTGGGCTAGCAACGCGTGTACCTCAAATAATTGTCATGGGCTCTACTAGACCCTGTCTGGTGTAAAGAATATCTTCGGCTTATTTCACTTATTTTTGAAAGCTCTCCTTTCTTTAGCATAGCAGAGTGGGTAGAAGAACAACTTTGATGCCACATTGCCGTCGTGGGAATCCTGGTGCCACGGACTGGCCATGTGTCAGGTTATGCATTTTTGGCCTCAGCTTCCTCAACTTAAAATTGGGACAATAATAACACTTAACCCATATGCTTGTTGAGAGGAATAAATGGGTGAAACGCTTAGAACACTCACATAAAAAGCATGATACAAATGTTAGTCATCATTGCAACAGTAGTAATAATCATTGTTTTCATTGCTAAGCTGAATTAGATAGTTTTACCCTCTGGTTCTTTCTTTTTTTTTTTAAGATTTTTATTTATTGAGAGAGAGAATGATAGCATGAGATGGGGGAGAGTCAGAGGGAGAAGCAGACTCCCTGCTGAGAAGGGAGCCCAATGTGGGACTCGATCCTGTGACTCCAGGATCATGACCTGAGCCGAAGGCAGTCGCTTAACCAACTGAGCCACCCAGGCAACCCCTCTGGTTCTTTCTTAATGGCCTATAAAATGGTTTATACATAAAGAGGTCTCAATAATTGTTAATTAATAAATCCACACCATAGTATATAAATATGAACAACTTAGCAATACTTAATGAAACAACTCATTTATTTTGCTATTATGTAGCAGGCACTGTTGTAGATGCTTTACATAGTCCAGAAATGTTAAGTGTCTCCAATGACTAAGATATTGGTGATGCAGCAGTGAACCAAAGAGACATGGCTCTGATCCTATTAAGTAAGCATTATTAGCATTATTTTGTAGGTGAAAAAAAAATGGAAGCTCTGTGTATTTTAAATAGCTTGCTTACTGCCACACTGTTAGTAAATGGCAACTTCCTGAAGAGCCATGTAACTTGAAAGCCCATGTTCCGCCCACTACATTTTGCTTTCTCCCTTGGTATAACACTAGAGTCTTTGAGATTCAATAATACAAGCCAAATTTGGGACATTTTGAGCGCCATAAAGCATAATATTTGTAATGGGTTGCAACACATTGAATTAAAATCAAAATCCATGAGTCATAAAGGGGGGGTGGGATGGAAGAAAAAGAAACTCCTCTTTAAAGGAGAATGCCAATTAATATGTAGATGAAATTAGAAAATCACCATTTCGCAACTCCTAATTTAATAATTAAAGCGAGATCCTATAGATAGAAAGATCCTAATAGATCCTAAAACCACTGGGTAAAAGTTTATTGGGGATCTGGTTATTCATACACTCTCAAAGTACCACCCCACAGACTACTTACTAGTTAAAAAGAGAAAAGATACCTTTACAATGGATCAAATTTAGCATCTCCAGTAATAAAATAAGCTTATCTTATGCAATGCAATGAAGAATATAAAGTATTAACAAAAAATATAGAGCATTGTTGGTAATATTTTTGCAATATTCTGACTAATCATGAGGAAACAACTAGAGAAATTCAGAATGTAGAATAGACAACCTACAAGACAACTAGCTTGGACTCTAAAAAAAAAAAAAGTCATGAAAAACAAAAATAAGAAGGCAGGTTATTCTATGTTAAAACAAACTAAAGAGACATAACAGCCAAATACGATGCTAAAACTTTGATTGGATTCTGGACCAGAAATTAAAAAACAGTTTTAAAAGACATTTTCACATCGAATGGGAAAATTTGAATATGGACTGCATATTAGATGATAACAAATCAAGTTTCTTGGTTGTGATAATTTTACCATGGGGTTATAAAGAAGAATACTCTTAAGATAAATATGCTGAAGTATTTAGGGATAATGTGCCATTATTGTGATATCTACAATTTAATTTCAAATGTTTCAGCTCAAAATGTGAGTATACATGCATGTATATATGCAGACATATATAACATACATATATATGTATGTATGGAGAGAGAAAGATTAAGCAAAGTGGCAAAACATTAATAATCCAGGGAAAGGGTATATAGGTGTTTGTTGTGTTATTGTTTTCAACTTTTTGTGTGTCTAAAATTTTTCACAATTAAAAATTGAGAGAAAAAATACAAACACTGAAGTTCTTTACAGTCTAAATAAAGCTCTTCACATAATGCCTCTAGGAGCAGAGCTAAGCAAAGATGAAACCCCTTCCTCTGGTTCTAGGAGGAAGGGACCTACCCCATAGATTCCAAGTTTATATGTCCTTGCTTCTATTGATAAACAGAGTTTCATTAGTGTCTCTAAGTGGTTCCAGTTCAAGTTAGTTCTGGATTAATCATGGGTAACCAAGGTGTTTGGAACTAACACAAATGTGTTGTGGAGCCTGTCCCTGTGAGTGGAGCGGCAACTGAAGGTACCTGCTGGCCAGAGTCCTTGGAAGGGATCCTCTATGACAGAGGGTGGCTCCTGAGCTACACAGACATAAAGGATGAATAGGAGTTTGCCAGGAAAAAAAGTGTGGCGAGGTTTCTGGAGGGGAGGAGGGTGGGGGGATGGGTTAGCCTGGTGATGCGTATTGAGGAGGGCACGTTCTGCATGGAGCACTGGGTGTTATGAACAAACAATGAATCATGGAACAGTACACCAAAACAAATTATGTAATATATGGTGATTAACATAACAATAAAAAAATTTAAAAAAAAAGTGTGGCGAGTAGCACACTCAGGTAGGACTAGACTCTGCTCAGGTATTATTCTCCAAGGCAGTAGTAGTCTGCATTAAAAAACAAACTCCGATATTTATGTATTAATAAATTTCACAATATTCTATTTCACTAATATTTTACACTATACATCCACATCCACAAAGATAGAAATTAACATATATGAGATAATATTAAATATAAATAGAAGTTTATATGGTTTTTTTTTCTCATTCCAATGTTTTATGGACTCCAATTTGCAATTTAATATTGGGTCTTGGGGCACTTGGGTGGCTCAGTCGGTTAAGCATCTGACTCTGGTTTTGGCTCAGGTCATGATCTCAGGGTCCTGAGATGGAGCCCTCATCGGGCTCCGTGCTCAGCGCAGAGTCTGCTTGTCTCTCTCCCTCAGCTCCCCCCTTATTTCTCTCTCTCTTGAATAAATAAATAAAATCTTTAAAAAAAATAATATTGGGACTCATTATGGGCAGCCATACATATATTTATTTATCAATACCTCAAGGTACTTTTAATTCAATTTTATAAACCAAAAAGAACAAAATATTTGAAATCTTAAATTCATGTACTTTAGAATAAATTATATATCATTTATATATTTTTATATAAATTATTATATAATATTTATAATTACTATAAATAATGTTTATCTTCCTTTGTCAATATCTTAAGCTTATCAACGTCTTTGTCTTTCCTCAAAATAAACACCTTAGTTTGTATTCCTTCCCATTAGTCTCCATTTCTATCTCCCACCTCCCCTCCATTTTGGTATACACTATAGTTTTCATTATGCACTTTTATGGATATACTATTCAGTCATTATTTAGACTCGTGAGCTACAAACTTTTTTTTTTAAAGATTTTATTTATTTATTTGACAGAGAGAGAGACACAGCAAGAAAGGGAACAGAAGCAGTGGGAGTAGGAGAGAGAGAAGCAGGCTTCCCGCTGAGCAGGGAACCCGATGTGGGGCTCGATCCCAGGACACTGGGATCATGACCTGAGCTGAAGGCAGACGCTTAACGACTGAGCCACCCAGGCGCCCCGTGATCTGCAAACTTTTTTGATCATGTGTCTGTATTAGTAAAAAAAAAAAAAAAAAAAAAAAAAAAAATGAAGCATATATACTTAATTTTAAATTATATGACATATACTATATTAATAGATATGCACATTATAAAAGTTTCACTATGATAATTTTTTTTAGAAAAGAGATTTAAAAATAAATATAAGTAGATGTTTTAATATCTTTCTGTAGCACATCACCTATATTAGTCAAAGTTTTCTAGAGAAACAGAGAGACAGAGAAAAAGAGATTTTTAAAGAATCGGTGTACGTAATTGTGGAGGCTGGCAGATCCACAGTCTGCAGGGAGGCTGATAGGCTGGAGACTCAGGGAAGAGTTCATTTTCCAGTGCAAGTACAAAGGAGTATTCCAGCACAATTTCTTCTTCCTCAGGGGAAGTCAGTCTTTTTCTTAAGGCCTTCAACTGATTAGATGAGTCCACCCCCATTATGGAGGGTAATCTGCTTTACTCTGTCTCCTTATGTAGATTTTAATATCACCTAAAAAAAATACCTTCACAGCAACATTCAGATACATTTGACTAAATATCTGGGTTCTATGGCCTGGCCAAGTTGACACATAACCATCACACCACCACCACCTCTTACATTGACCTGGTTTCATTTGTTGAACTTTGGAGTCCACTGGTTTAACAAACAATAATGTTTAAATTATCAATGCTATTTCTTGCCCTCTCTTGATGCTTGGCTTTGTTTTCTGAATTTATTTGTTTCTTATTGGATTATTTCTCCTAAGGGTGCTCTCAAAGGGGGTCTTCATGTGGTAAACTTCTTGATTATACTTGAGAATATAATTATTGTGCTCTCCCATTCAAACAAAATTAGCTAGATAATCCTAGCTTCAATAAATGTTTTCCAACATAATTCCCTTATCTTCCAATGTTGAATGTTGTTTTTGAAAAGTCTGATACCAATCTGATTCTGTTTGTATGCAAATGATTTGCTCTTCTCACTGGGAGGTCTTTCAAATGTTCCCTTTGTCTTTGATCTTCTCAAATTTCACTGGAATGAATTTAGTTGTAAGTTTCTTCTTCAGTTTTCTATGAGTCCAATTCTTTGTGAGTCCTTTATATTGAGGTCCTACATCTTTCTTCCATTCTTGGTCAATATTTCTTCCAGTATTTCCTGCCCTGCCCTCCTACCCCAATCTACTTCTATGCCCTTTTAGAGCTTCTATTATATAGATCTTGACATTTTTACTACTTTCCTCCATATCTTTTAAATTCATTTTTTATGCTTTCTCTCTTTAGCCCTTTCTGATATTTTCAACCTGGCTTTTCAGCTCACCAATTTGTTCTTTGGATCTGTTTATTCTGCCATTAGTTAATTGATTGAGTTGTTTATTTTAACAATATTTTTTATGTGCAGTGTCTCCAATTCGCTTTCCTTCCAGTTGCTTTTTCTGCTTCATGTTTTCTAAAGTTCTCCCTTGTATCTCTAAGGATTTTTATTTTATATATTTTAAGTTCTTGTTCAGTCTGACCAATTAATTCTGCTTTCTCTTATATAACTTGTTTAATTTGTTGTTTTTCTTTTACAGTGCTTGTGCTCCTCAGGTGTCTTATTTTATCCTTCTGGGCATTCATGTTCACTGTGGCCTACCAGATGGCTCAGCTGGTAACTATGTACATGGGGGAATGGACCCACAGAAAGTACAAGCCTTAGCTTGTGTCCACCTAAATGAATGAGGGAAGGGTATGAATTAGGATGTAAACCTCTGGTATTGTAGTCATTCCCTTTTATCTTCCCCTACACACACACACACACACACACACACACACCTGAGGCCCTACCCCTCAGGGAACCTCTCAGTAAAATCCTGTCTATGCTCTGTCCCAAGGCTACCTCCCTGTGTTGTAATTACCTGGTTTATAGTGGGGTGGGGAGAGAAGCTGCTCATGGGCCAGTTAGCCCACTTACACCTATTAACATCTACTTCTCATCCCAAGCAAGGTTCTAATACTGTCCTGACCTTACTCCATCCTCTGGCTTGGTATTGCTGTTTGTCTCTCTCATAGGGCCATAGGACAGGCCAAGGAAAATGTGGACCATATAAAAAAAAAAAGCACAAATAGAAAATGCTACTTCCAAACTATTCCTATTCCTGCTACCTGGCTCTATGTGCTAGGCTGTCATTTCCTTACCAAATTGGGATTCCACTATGTCTGTCTCCCCAAATATTCCTCACTGTCTGGAGACCCATTAACCAGTCTCTTGCTTTTGTGGGACATATCCAGAGTTGGGGGTCAGAGGGCGGAACCACTGCTTTTCTGCCATCTTGCTTCAGTGGCAGTCAATCATAAACAATCTACGTTTATAAGCGTGGCATAGGCCAGAAATACTATGGGCATGTCAATCTTGATGCCACTCAGATTCTTTTCCTTCTACTTTGCCCTGGCTCTGCCTCATTTTCTTCCTCCTATATTGTGCTGGCTGTTTGGCATTCCATGCTGGTCTACTCAAGGCTGATCACTTCCTTTCACAGTGAGCATTATCAGTCTCTGTAGCCACTGTTGTTCAAAATCTAGTCCTTAACTGGGAGCATTCATCAACTGTATTCACATTTGTCTGGTTTAAGGGTTTCTTTTGTAAGATTTATTTATTTATTTGACACGGGGCAGGGGAGAGGGAGAGGGAGAAGGAGAGAAAGAACCTCAAGCAGACTCCTTGCTGAGTGTGGAGCCCACCATGGGGCTTTATCCCATGACCTCAAGATTAGGACCTGGACTGAAACCAAGAGTTGGCTCCTCAACCAACTGAGCCACCCAGGTGCTCAGTTTAAGAATTTTTATACTGCTTTCTGGTTGGCCCATGAATCTCCTAAAGTTGTAGGTAAAATTTGTGACTATGTTGAGAGGATTTGTAGCTTTCATCAGATATTGAAAGGCATTTATATTTTGTGAAAAGGTAAGAGTTAATACTCCAATTATTTCCACTCTTATTTTGTAACTCACAAATGTATTAACTAAAATTCCTGGAGGCATGTATTTTCTCTATAAAATATGGGGACAGATTAGCCCTGGGAGTAGGCAAAGGAGAGGAAGGCAATGAACAGAGGGGCAGATAACCTAGTGATGAAGAGCATGAACTTGGGCACTAGCTTCTCTGGCTTTTGAACCCTGACTTGGCCGTTAATTAACTGTATAATCTTTGACCAATTACTTAACCTCAGTTTTGGTAAAATGGGAATTATAATGGTAATCCTTTATACATCATAGGGTTGTCTGAAAAATTAAAGACAATTTTAAAATAAAAAGCATATAGAATGATAGCTGGTAACAGTTCTATAATTGCAGTTATTTTTATTATTATTAAATCTCCAAGGTTTCTAACATAAGGGGATGGGTAATAATGATGCCATGAATATTCACCTTTAAATCCTGTTTAGGCCTACCCCAGCGCCTTGCATATCAGAGAAATTTCGTAAAGATTTGTTGAGTGTGATATAACTGAATCTCCATGTTGAAGTTCTGAAAGTCTGTTCCTATCCTCTGATTCAATTTGCCTACCCACTTCTGGTTCACTCTTTCTACTTTAGGGCACTTCACTGGATCTGGAAGAAACCAGAAAGTTTGGGCACCAAGCTGGTGCATTCTAGGAGAGGAGGAGAAAAACTGGGGATGTCCATGTCTATGCATTAGCAAAACCGCTTTTTTAGAAAACACCTATGGGGTGGGAGGGGAGTAGAAGTATTTATATGCAACAGTTAAGTCATGAAAGTCTCACGTAGTCTAAGAGAAAATGTATTTATTTGTAATATTTATAAAACACAAGCCTATGAACAAGCATTGTGAATACTTCTTGTGTTCAGAAATTGCTATGGGAACAAAGGATTAAAGCAGAGAATCTCAAAGACGTTCAGAATGTGGTTTCTGCCGTAGGAGGCAGGGCTTTCCAGAGAAATAGGACCAATAGGATCTGTTTATAATAGGACCAATACAGAGAGATTTATTTTAAGGAATTCACTCATGTGATTATAGAGGCTGGCAAGTCCAAAATCTGTGGGGCAGAGAAAGGCCAGTACTGTGGTTCAAGTCAAAAGGTCATCAGGCTGACCATAGGGTCAGTGTTACAGGAAAGTATTTTATACAGGAAAGTGTTAAAGGAAAAAGTCAGTGTTACAGTTCAAGTTCAATTCCCCCTTAATCAGAGGAAGTCCATCTTTTATTCTATTCAGGCTTTCAGCTGATTGGATGTGGCCCACATTATGGAGGGCAATTGGCTTTACTCAGAGTTCACTGATTTAAATATTGATCTCATCCAAAAACACTTACAGAAACATCCAGAATGGTATTTGACCACTATCTGGGTACCGCAGTCCAGTGAAGTTACACATAAAATTAACCATCACACTATTTTAAAGTGTATGAAGAGGAAACTTGGGGACACACACTAAGCAATAAAGAAGAGTGAACAAGGGCAGGTTTTAGATTCAGAAGACCTGAGTTCAAATTCTGCCTCTATCCGTTGGTAACTGTGTGGGGCCCTTGGGGAAAATACCACAGATACTCAAATTAGGCAAACCTGGAAATAAGGTGAGGTTTTACTTTTATAGTCAGAGGACCTCAAAAATATGTTTTTAGTAACTTAAATATGTAAACAGAAGAAAAAAGATTCAGTTGTAAGATATAATTTGTAATATTTATACATTTAGTTACATGCACATATCTAAAATTCTATAATATATGGAATAACTTATTAGTTTACAAGTATTGCTTTTTTTCAGTCTTATACTTCATGAAACACTTAGATTTTTCGAACTCTTCCCAAGCCCCTTTGACATCAGTGTCTGTTGTTTTTCAGCAGCTTTCTGAGTTGCTGCACACAATTTTTTGGGTTATACCTTCACATCCATCCAAATTACACAAGAATCCAAACTTTCTGAATCTGTTTCTTGATGTCACTGGAAATTTTATCCCACTCTACAAGTACACATTTGTATAACATTAGGAAAGGGGATTTTAAAATTCATTAGGTGAACAATCATTAGGTTTACAACATATTCTTAGAGTGATTTAAAAAGACTTGAGTCAGGAGCTTTATTAGTTGCCCCCAGGAGTAACAAGTCCTACCAACTTACTTTCAAAACTAGCACAAATTATGATCAGGTAAATATGTCTTCACATTAATATGTCTTTCTTATACTACCCTGATGTTAAAAATTTAGTAACTAAAACAATGTCTTTTAATATGAGAGGCATTGTTATAGAATTGCACATGAAGCAACTTTTTTCTGATGGATAATTTTGGGAAAAAATACAATGAACATATGTAGTATTTATTTTTCCTTTAGGAAGATAATGGCAGTAATTACCTCATTGGGTTGTAATGAAGATTAAATGGGATGATTTAAGTAAATCCATTTGGTACAATGCCAGTACATTGTAAGGGCTTTTAAAAGGTTAATAGCAATCAGATTATTATTATTGTTTTGTTGTTAGTGTTATTATTAAGCAACGTGAGAGTATGTTGTAGATGTGCCCTTCTTACTCCATAGTAAGTGAGAAACAAGAGAAAATGGGCTTGGAATTTCTTTTCTCCTTTCTCCAGTTGTGGATTAGATGCCTGGCTTGTTTTGACTCTGCGACCTTCCTCAAAACTGTCAGAAGATTTCACTGGGGTCCATAATGCATCGTGGATGTGACCACCAGTTGCATCCTTCTGCTTCTATCCCACTAAGACACTATAAAAACTGGTTATGTCCTTCCTTATTTTGCCATATTCAGGCAGCTATATTTCCTAAGCAACAGCTGCTGCTTGTAGGCAATTTAGTCTTCTCACATAATCCAACATCAGGATCCTGTGTGTATGATTACTTACCGTGAAATAGTCTTGCCTCCTTCTGAAAGAGTGTAGACTTCTTTCTTTCATTCAATTTAGCCCCTTAGGCAAAATTGAGCTAGATAACAACTTCAGAAGTCACTTTTGTTAAAACTTTCAAAACACAGAGAGAAAAAAACAGCCCTCAAACCTCCTTGGTAATAACAATAGTAGCAGAGTCATTATTTTAGCGCCTCTGTGGTCTGCATTTCAGGGGAGGGGGGAATATTTGTGTCACCCTATTGGTCTCCCTATTTTTATCCTGAGACCATGAAGAGACTGGCCAATTATAAGAATAACACCAAACTTGGAATTTTCCCCTTAACTGTTATCTTCTTCATCCCATAAATTTAAAGATCAATCTGAGAACAACTAGTGTTGCAGTGTGAATCAAGTAAGTGCAATTATGAGGGTGAATCAGGAGAACCTGACAATGTGATTTCTTGTCCCATTAGAAGAACTATCCTTATGGTTCATAGAATGAAGGGTACTTTAAGGCAATTTGGCTCAAGTTCAGAGAATATTTCACTATGAGAATGGAATTTAGTTTGACATGGACAGCAGGCAGACAGATGTGTATTAAATAGCATTTGCAGCATATGAAAATTAATTTTTCACAACCAGTAAGATATAAATATGGTAATGTTTCTCATTTTAAAGTGTCATTTACATCAACCATAAATGTGATACATTAGGGAAAAAATTCACAGTCTATAAATAGTACTGCCTTGGAGTTCTCATCTGTGGGTAGATGGACAAGGGTGGTAGGGATTCCTTTCTTTGGATGTGAGCTTCAATCCAACAGTCCATGCAACATTTACATTTGCTTGTCTCAAAGTCACATTTTACTCATCATTCTCCTTCTCAAACTTGGTCCTCTTCCTGGATTTCCCCTCTTTGTACATGACGCCATCATCCATTTAATTGAAAAAAGCATAAACCCAGAAATCATCCTAGACACCTCCCTCTTCTTCACCCCCTTGTGCAATCCATTTTGTTTCTTCTATAACTATCTGTTTTTCTTTCTCTCCACTGAGACCATCCTAGTCTAAACCACCATCAGAAGTCATGTGGCTTACCACCCTGGCCTTGTGTTTTAAAATGTACCTAGGATTTGTTTTAATCAGGTGTGGTAAGACCTGCAGACACAGAAATGACTATCATGAATGAAGAAGTTTATAGTCATAGATTTCAAGGAACAGGAGGCCTGGCATGCCACTGAAGGGCCCCACATGGAGAAGCCCTAGGATTGATCAGGAGACAGAGGGAGCAAGGGGACGATGGAGGCAAGAGCCTTTATTGTGGTTTCCATGGAAGGAAATGGCTGAAGCAGTGTAAGCAGACTTAGGATTGGCTAGTTGGAAAAATTTCTGTGGGCTTTGGGGCATATGGGCTGTCTTTATTGTCTGGTACTTGGTCATGGGGTGGTTAGGTCAGATGGATAGTGACCTGGAGTATAAGAGCTCAATAAAGGAAGTGGTTGGTTGCTTGGCCTTTGGATGGGTTGGTTTGCATGTGACAGGAACATTTACAGGCAAGTGCTTTTTCATCTCTAAAAATTGGCTACTTCTGGGAGGGGCAGCCTCTCCAGAATCAGCAAGGCTCCAAGTGTCAAAACATCAGAAACACATGGTTAATACTCCTATAACCGGTCTCTTTGAATCCACTCCCCACTACCAAAGTGAAAGATCCTTTAAAAAGACAAATATGAGATGTCCTCAGTTCAAATCCATCAATAGCTTCCCCTTGCTCCTCCTAGAAGGCTCTGAGTGATCTGGTCATTACCTACCTTTTGGGCCTGCCTCATTTTGCACCCTCTTCCCTTTATGAACTTCAGCCACATTAGCTTGCTTTTACCTTTTTAAATTGTCATGTTCCCTCCTTAGACCTTTACTTGTGTGGTTCTCTTGGACTGGAACCTTCCTCCCCACTCCTTCCCTGTGTTGGTACCACTGCATTGGAGCTATTAGCAACAGCAACGCTTCCTCAGGGAAGACTTCCCCTCTTTCCCTAGACCAGGTCATATTCCACTTTAGACTCCCATAGCATTTCATGATTCTCTAGTGTACTTACCAGAATTTGTGGTTATATGTTTATTTGTGTGATTAATTTCTGCTGCCTAGGATCCATAAAGGCAGGACTATGTCCTTTTGACTCACATTATGTTTTTAATTCCTAGCAGAGTGCCTCAATAAATATGGAGGGCTTTAATAACTGTGTTGAATAAGTGAATAAATGCCAGTCTTGGTTTAGAATAGAGACAATATTTTCAACTTAAAGACTGAGTTGGAAAAACAGAAATGGTTTTCCTGAGACTGCCTTTTAAAAAAAATCTGTTGGGGCTGATGCATAATTGCTCTGAGTGATATGTTATCAGAAGTGATGGGAGCCATACCAAACTGTCTCTACTGGGCATTGTGTGTCATGGCAATAAGACATCTGACATGATTTGAAACATGAAGGAAATAGATTGTGAAAAGTCGTAAATATATGGAAGTTTTTTCCCTTCTCATGAGGATCATCTGAAAATTGCTCTTAGTGGCCAATGGCAATTTTATGACTATCTTTTCAGAGAAGATGAGCAAAGGTGGTCTTCAGGAAAATCTTTTTAGATTATATATAGAAAGGGAAACTGATTTGTTTTTCTTTTAATCACTCTTTTAAAAAATGTAATTATAAAAACATGACACAATATTAAACATTCCCCAGATGTTTAATATGGGAAAAGAATCCTGAAAAACCAGGCATCTATTTGTTAAAATTAGACTTGAGCTCTGGGTACTCTGGAAAGAGTGATCAGATTTCAAATTTTTGAAAAGGTAGAGGATGTCAAATGAGTACCCTAACATAAGTGAAGTGCCACAGAACAGAGCAGACAATTCCCTGTCAAGAAGACGCTACTGTCCTAACAGGAAATGCCAAAGCTCTTTTCTTTATATAATTTCTGAAGGTATAGTGGATTTTAAAAACCTTTTTTCTAGTACAGCTCTCTACTTCCCCACTTCTCCACTTCTTCCTCTTGAGGGCTTATCTTCTCTATGCATAGAGGGAGCAATACAAAAATTTGATCAGTTGAAGCAGAGAATTGATGTAAAAAACTAGATCAGATGTTGCAACGGAATGGTCATGGTGACTATGGCATATATTTGATCAACAGAACACTTTTGTTTGTCTTGCAAAGGGATTAAAGTTTTATGAGTAGTTTGTAACTCTTAAAATTAAAGGACTGTACATTAATAACCTTATCTTTAATTGAAAAATGGGACACCCTGGGAGTCCTGAGCCTACATACCTCCATGGCCCTATTGCTCTTGCTGAGCAGAGCCCTTAAACAGAGCACGTGCTCTCCAGTGTACCAGCATCCCTACATGGCCCTTGTCACATTTTTATATTACCTGCCTGGGCCTGGCAGACATTTGACTTTGATTCTTAAAATATAAGATACAAGCAATTACATTGATTTCTCCGTTTGCTCCAACTATAAAGAGGGTATTTTTATAGTCCAGTCGACATAAAGAGCTCCTTTCTGGAATCCAGAAGTCTAGCACCATTTACAGTGAGCAGATTCTGACAACATATCTTGTGGATGACCTCTCTGTGAAGACTTAAATACGTAATTCCCTTAGACCTTATTTTCTCAAGGATTTAAAGAACTTCCTACAAAATTATCAGGTGTTTCTCTTCATTTTTTTGCCACAAGAAAAAAGGTTACTGAGCTATTTAATTCCTAATACCTAAAAGATGGTATGAAATGGCTATTTATAAATGTCAATGGGCCATTGCCCTTTTTTCTTTGAATACCCTAAATACCTTAGCTTAATACCCTAAGGTTGTCATAGGAAAAATCATAAATGGGCATGATGTTTACCTAGAACCTGGTTTGTTACTGTAGGCTTTACCTTTCACTTCAAGATATATGCTCAAATACTGGTATAAAATTAGAATAATTAGGCAACCTAGAACAACAAAGAAATGGAACCAAAATATGGATTAGGGAAAAAAATTATATAAATCAATCAAGAAACACACCATATCTATAGCATGGATTCTATGGGACAAAACTTTTCTCATGTTATTGTGTTCTTATTTATTTACATGGTGGTGAAAAGTTGAATTCACAAAATTGGAAATTAGATTGTTTTCCATTGTATCTTTAGCATGGAATATAGAAACTAGCACATAACAAGTACTCAACAGAGTAGAAAAATAAATTAAAAATGACTTTTTAGACACACAAATGTACAAAAATGAATTACAGTCAATTTTTTTTGAAGGACAGATCAAGGTTATACATATTTTAACAATGAGGTAACTTAGAATACTTTAAAACAGGGCGCCTGGGTGGCTCAGTTGGTTGACCGTTTGCCTTCGGCTTGGGTCATGATCCTGGGATCCTGGGATTGAGTCCCACATCGGGCTCCTTGCTCAGCGAGGAGCCTGCTTCTCCCTCTGCCTCTGCACCTGCTTGTGCTCTCTCTGTCTGTCTCTATCTTTCTCTCAAATAAATAAATAAATCTTAAAAAAAAAGAATACTTAAAAACAAAACAAAACAAAACCTCTGAATTTAATGATAGTGTAAATTGGCTTGGTTTGTGTCCCAAACTCTTAGGCTCCCCAAATGTGCATTTCTCTGCCTTCATCCATCGACCCATGACTCTATGGAAAACCAAAATATCTTTACTTTTTACCTTAGAACATTGCTCCACATTCAGTAGTATCTTTTATCTCAGTACCTATTGACTGGCAAACTGTTCCCAGCCTATTCCTATAGTACTGTCACCAAAAACAAAACAAAACAAAGCTTGCATTGGAAGGGCTACCGACTTGGTTGGGTTCTGCACAATGCAGCCACAAATGCCACAAGAGCATTTGAAATCTAGTATCTCAGTGGTTACAGAGAGCCTTACCATCAAATCCATCCCAACTGACCAACTTCCTCTACTCCTATTGTTATTTTTCTTGCACATTGACTAGCCTGGCTGCCTCAGTCTATTTCTATAACTTATTTGCTCAAGTCTCTACCATGGACTTGAACTTTCTTCTGTGTTTCTTGGTCAAGAACAGAAAAAAAGACTTCTGGTTTCTGGTTCCCCATATGAGGAGCTTGGAAATCACGACTCTTTTCTAATAACAAGTACAAAGCTTAATAGATTGAAAAATCAACAACTCTTCTAGAGTCTATAAAAAAGAGAGGACACAGGGAAAACTGCTGCTTCCAAGTTTGGAGATACAGACAGGTGAATGTCAGGAGATATGGCATCCTGGAGTAGAGACTCACAAGCAGAAACTGCCAGAGGAACCAGTGTTGGGGTAGGAAAACTTGAACAGTAATAGATAGATATTAATCTAACTATATCAATGATCACTTTGAACATCAGTGCTCTAAATGCATCAGTTAAAAGACAGTGACTGTCAGAGTGCATAAAAAAAAGATCTAACTATGTGTTATCTATAAGAAACTACCTTTAAATATAAAGACACATAAAGATTAAAAGTAAATTAATAGACAGATATGCCATGATAACACTAATTAAAAGGAAGCAAGAGTAGCTATATTAATTTCAAATAGCAGACTTTAGAGCAAGGAATGTTATCAGGGATAAAGGAGTTAGTTCTCTAAGAAGACATAATAATCCTTAACATGTATGCGCCTAATAACAGGATATCAAACTACATGAGAAAAAAACTGCTATTAACTTCCTTCTAATTACTGCTTTCACTACATCCTACAAATTTTAATAAGTTATTTTTTTATTTTCATTTTGCCCAATATATTTTTAAATTTCTCTTGAGATTTCTTCCTTTACTTGTGTGTTATTTAGAAGTGTGTTGTTTAATCTCTGCTTCTTTGGGGTTCTCCAGTTATCTTTCTAGGTTAATTCCATTGTAATCTGAGAGAAGACATTGCATAACTTTTATTCTTTTAAAATTTTTAAGGTGTATTTTATCTCCCAGAATGTGGTCTATCCTGGTGAAATGTTCCATGTGAGTTGAGAATAATATGTAGAATAATGTGCTGTTGGATGAAATAGTCTATAAATATCCAGTTGATTGATGGTATGGTTAAGTTCAACTATGTCCTCACTGATTTTCTGTCTGCTGTATCCATTCATTTCTAATATAGAAGTGTTGAAGACTCCAACTATGATAGTGGATTCATCTATTTCTCCTTGCAGTTCTATCATCTAAGTTTCCACTTTAGGAAACTAGAAAAAGACAAATAAATCCAAAAATAAGCAGAAGAAAGGAAATAATAATAATCCGAGGAGAAATCAAGGAAATTGAAAACAGGAAATCAATAGAGAAAATTGATACATATTGGGAAAGAGAAAGTAAAACTGTCTTTGCAGATGACATGGTTATCTATGCAGAAAATCTGAAAGAATCACCATAAAAACTCCTAGAACTACGAAGTGATTATCACAAGGCCTCAAGATATAAGATTACTATACAAAAGTTAATCACTTTTCTATATACCAACAATGAACAGGTGGAATTAGAAATTAAAAACACAACACAATCTACATTAGCACTAAAAATTGAAATACTTAGTTATAAATCTAAGAAAATATGTACAAAATTTATATGAGGCAAACTATAAAATTCTGATGAATAAAATTAAAAACTAGAAAAATGAAGAGATAGTCCATGTTCATGGATAGGAAGACTCAATATTGTCAAGATATGTTCTTCCCAACCTGATCTAAGATTCAATGTAGTCCAAATCAAAATCCCAGAAAGTTATTTTGTGGGTATCAACAAACTGATCCTAAAGTTTATATAGAAAGGCAAAGACCCAGAATAGTAACAACATAATTTTGAAGGAGAAAAATGAAGCTGGAGGAATGACATTACCCAACTTCAAGGATTACTATAAAGCTACAGTCATTAAGACAATGTGGTATTGGCAAAGGAATAGATAAATAGATCAATGGAACATAATAAAGATTCCAGGAATAGACCTACATACATATAGTCAACTGATTCTTTAACAAAGGAACAAGGCAATTCAATGGGGGGAAAGATAGTCTTTACAACAAATGGTAGTGGATAACTGGACATCCACATGTAAAAAGAAAAAAACTGACAACATTCCAGAGTTCCAGGGAAGATGGCAGAGTAGGAGGATCCCAGGCTCTTGTTGTCCCATGGCTATACCTAGATAACACTCATATCAGTGTAAGTAACCCAGAAAATGACCCAAAGTCTGGCAGAACAGATTCTTCACAGCTAAATGTAGAGAAGAGCCCATATTAAAGATGGTAAAAAGGGTGGAGATGCTGTCAGGAGGAACACTGACCTATGGGACCATCTCTAGGAGGGAGGAACACCATGGGCATGGAGAGGGGGGAGAAACCCCACATGAGGCACCCCAGACATGGGGGACCTGCATAGGGAAGATGAATTCCCATAAAATTTGCCTTTGAAAACCAGAGGGGCTTAACACCTGAAACTTTAAAAATCAGTGGGGTCAGCTCTGGGAGAGCCTAAGGACAATAGGAACTGGAGTCCCTCCTTAAAGAGATAGCATAACAAATAGCCACGCTGAAATACAGCATAGAAGCAACAGTTTGAAAAATGCCTTGGGTATACAGGAGGGAGATTTATTTACTAATCTCAGAGTGTGTGCTGGAGAGGCAGGATCTTTGGAGACTTCTCCAAGAACAAAAGAGCTGGCAGGAGTCATTTCCCTCCCCTGCCCCTCAGGCTAAATACGCAGACACCTGCGGGAACCAGCCCAGCAGGTGACTCTCCACCTAGCTTGGTAATAGCACACTCTGCTTGGTAATAGCACACCCTGCTCCCACACTCTTCTGTGGACCTGTTTCCACCAACCTAAGCTCAGTAGGAGTTTTCCAGAGTGGCTCCAGGTCTCCTCTCACAGCAGATGGTACAAACCTTGCAAACACCATGCGCCCTGCCCTTGCATTCTCCTATAGATACCCCTCCCCTCCAACCAGTCTCAGCAGGAGTCCACTCAAAGAAGTGTCATAAGTGTGGTAGTGTGGTAGCCCTGACAGGGGTCAGCACCACCCCAAAGTGACTCATGCCGTGGGACAGAAAAAAGAAAACCACACACACTAGTTTGACTGTGGCTCCAGCAGTGGGCTGTGGACAGACATCTGGTCTGACTGCAGGTCCTGCCCACTAATGGAAGGTTCTCAAGGGACAAAACAAGGAGACCTCCTTGCAGTTCAGTGTTGCTGCAGCTCTGGCAATGCCTGATCTGACTCAACTCAAGCAAAAAGTGGCCCCAGACTGATCTTCTAACAACATAGGACCCAAACCCAGCTCATAACAGGCAAACAGAGCCATTGCAGATGATTGGATTGAAGGCAAGTGAGGCTCAGCCACAATAGTAGGGCACATGCAACACACATAGGAGACACTTTTGAAGTGCCAGGTTCTGGTGAACAGGGACATTGCACTGCAGGGCACTATAGGACCTCTTCTTCATAAAGCCACTACTTTCAAAAGCAGGAGAACTGACTTTCCTAACACATAGAAACAGACACAGAAAGTTAGACAAAATGAGGAGACAGAGAAATATGTCCCAAATACAAGACCATAATAAAATCACAGCAAGAGAGCTAAACAAAAAGGAGATAAGTAATATGCCTGACAGAGAATTTAAAGCAATGGTCATAAAGATATTCACTGGACTTGAGAAAAGAATGGAGGACCTCAGTGAGATCCTCAACAAAGAGATAGAAAACATAAAAAAGAACCATTCAGAGATGAAGAATTCAATAACTAAAATTAAAAATACACTAGAGGGAATAAATAGTAGACTAGAGGATGCAGAAAAATGGATTAGCAACCTGGAGGACAGAGTAAAGTAAAGCAGTCAAGCTGAACAGGAGAGAGAGGAGAAAAGATAATGAATGAAATAGATTAAGAAACTCAGCAACACCATCAAGTGTAATAACATTCACATTATAGAGATCAAGAAGAAGAGAAAAGGGGGCAGAAATTTTATATGAAGAAACAGGGTGAAAAATTTCTGAATCTGGAGAAGGTAAGAAAAATCCAGATCCAGGAGGCACAGAGAGCCCCCAATAAAATTAACCCAAGGAGGTCCACATCAAGACACAGAAATTAGAATAGCAAAAAGTAGTGATAAAGAGAGAATTTTTAAAGCAGCAGGACAAGAGAAAACAGTTATATACAAGGTAAATCTCATAAGGTTATGAACAGATTTTTCAGTAGAAACTTTGCAGACCAGGAGGCAGTAGCATGTTATATTCAAACTGCTGAAAACAAAACCAAACCAAACCCTGCAGCCAAGAATACGCTATCCAGAAAGGCTATCACTCAGAATAGGAGAGATAAAAAGTTCCCAGACAAACAAAAGTTAGAGAAATTCATCACCACTAAACTTATAAGAAATGTTAAAGGGGACTCTTTGAGTGGAAGGGAAAGACTATAAGCAGAAGTAAGGAAAGTAGGAAGCACAAAAGCAGTAAAATTCAGTATATCTATAAAAATCAGTTAAGGATTCATAAACCAAAAGGATGGAAAGTATGACAGTATATACCTAAAATGTTGGGGGGAGAGAAGTAAAACTTTAGTGCTTTTAGAATAGGTTCAAAC
Organism: Eumetopias jubatus; assembly: GCF_037043125.1. Lineage (NCBI taxonomy): Eukaryota > Metazoa > Chordata > Mammalia > Carnivora > Otariidae > Eumetopias > Eumetopias jubatus. Next base: position 75,059,229 of record NW_028274814.1, on the reverse strand, counting down.
TTAAGTGATCATCAATTTAACATAGACTGCTATATGTATAAGATGTTATATATAATCTAATGGTAAACACAAAAAGTAGTAACAGATATGCAAAAAATAAATAGAAAGGAATCCAAGTATATCACTAAAGAAAGCTAGCAAACTAAGAGAGAAGAGCGCAAGAGAGGAAAGGCATAGAGAAGAATTACAAAACAACTATAAAACAAGTAACAAAATGGCAAGTGCATACCTATCGATAATTTGAATGTAAATGGACTAAATGCTCCAATTAAAGACAGGGTGATGGAATGGGTACAAAATCAAAACCCATCTATATGCTGCCTACAAGAAACTCTTTTCAGTCCTAAAGAGACATGCTGATTGAAAGTGAAGGGATGGAAAAGCATGTATCATGCAAATGGAAGTGTAAAGATAGCAATACTTATAACGGACAAAATAGACTTTAAAACAAAGACTGTAACAAGAGACAAGGACACTGCATAATAATAAAGGGAACAATCCAACAGGAAGATAGAGCAATTATAAATATTTATGCACCCAATATGTGAGCACCCAAATACATAAAGGAGCTAATAACAAACATGAAGGAAATAATCAATAGTAATAAAATCAAAGTAGGGGACTTTAACACGCCATTTACATAAATGGATAGTTCATTTAAACAGAAAATCAAGAAGGAAACATGGCTTTGAATGACATATTAGACCAGATTGGTCTAACATATATTCAGAACATTCCATCCTAAAATAGTGGAATACACATTCTTTTCAAGTGCACATGGAACATTCTCCAGAATAGATCACATTTCAGGCCACCAAACAAGTCTCACCAAATTCAAAAAGATCAAAGTCATATCATGCATCTTTCCCAACCACAACACTATGAAACTATAAATCAAGCACAAGAAAAAATCTGAAAAGGACGTGGAGGTTATATAACATGCTAATAAAGAATGAAAGTGTCAACCAAGAAATCAAAGGGGAAGTAAAAAAATACATGGAGACAAATGAAGATGATAACACAACAGTCCAAAATCTTTGAGATGTAGAAAAGCTCTTCTAAGAGGGGGATTTATAGCAATACAGGCCTACCTTAAGAAACAAGAAAAATCTCAAACAACCTAACTTTACACCTAAAGGTGCTAGAAAAAGAACAAACAAAATCTGAAACCTGAAGAAGGAAGGAAAAATAAGTATTAGAGCAGAAATAAATGAAATAGAAACTAAAAAAGAAATAGAACAGATCAGTGAAACCAGGAGCTGGTTTTTTTTAAAAGATCAACAAAATTGATACATCATTGCCAAACTTATCAAAAAAAAGAAAAAGAAAAAGAGAAAGAGCACTCAAATAAACAGGTTCAGAAATTAAAGGGGAGAAAAAACAACCAACACTACAGAAATATGAAACATTATAAAAAATACTATAAAAAATTGTATGCCAACAAATTGAACAACCTAGAAGAAATGAATGAATTCCTAGAAACATATAACCTCCCAAAACTGAATCAGGAAGAAATAGAAAATTTGAACAGACCAATTACCAGCAATGAGATTGAAGCAGTAATAAAAATCTCCTAAAAAACAAGTCCAGGACCAGATGGCTTCACAGGTGAAGTCTACCAATCATTTAAAGAACAGTTAATACCTATTCTTCTCAAACTATTCCAAAAAACAGAAGAGGATAGAGAGCTTCCAAATTCATTCTATGAGGCCAGCATTATTCTGAAAGCAAAACCAATTAAAGACACTACAAAAAAAAAGAACTACTGGCTAATATAGCTGATGAACATGGATGCAAAAATCCCCAACAAAGTTTTAGTAATCTGAAGCCAACAATACATTAAAAAAATCATTCACCACAATCAAATGGATTTTATTCCTGGGATGCAAGCATGGTTCAGGTTAACAAATCAATCAACACAATACATCACATCAACAAGAGAAAGGTGAAAAACCTTATGATCATCTAATAGATGCAGAAAAAGCATTTGACAAAGTACTACATCCATTCATGATAAAAATCCTGAACAGGGTAGGTTTAGAGGGAACAAACCTCAACATACTAAGGGCCAAATATGAAAAGCCCACAGCTAACATCATACTCAATGGTGAAAAACTGAGAGCTTTTCCCCTAAGATCGGGAACAGGACAAGGATGTCCACTCTCACCACTTTTATTCAACATGGTACTGGAAGTCCTAAGTGAAGCAATCAGACAAGAAAAAGAAAAAAAAAGCATCCAAATGGTAAGGAAGAAGTAAAACTATTACTATTTGCAGATGACATGATAATATATATATATAAAGACTCCACCAAAAAACTACTAGCACTGGTAAATGAATTCAGTAAGGTCACAGGCTACAAAATCAATATACAGAAATCTGTTGCATTTCTATACACTAATAAAGAAGTAGCAGAAAGAGAAATTAAGAAAACAATCCCCTTTAAAACTGCACCCAAAATAATAAAATACCTATGAATAAATTTAACCAAGGAGGTAAAAGATTGTACTCTGAAAACCATAAAACACTGATAAAAGAAATAGAGGATGACACAAACAAATGGAAAGATACTCCATGCTCATGGATTGGGAGAACAAATATTTTATTTTTTTAAAGATTTAATTAATTTATTTATTTGAGGGGGGAGGTACTGAAGGGGGAGAGAGAGGGAGAGAGAATCTTGAGCAGACTCTGTGCTGAGCATGAAGCCCAATGCACAGCTCAATCTCATGACCCTTAGATCATGACCTGAGCTGAAATTAAGAGTTGGAAACTTAACTGACTGAGCCACTCACGTGCTCCGGGAAAACAAATATTTTAAAATGCCAAACTACCTAAAGCAATCTACAAATTCAATCCATTCTCTATCAAAATTCAGATTCAATGCATTATCTATCAAAAACTCAATAGCATTTTTCATAGAAGTAGAACAAATAATCCTAAAATTTGTATGGAAACACACACACAAAACCAAATAGGCAAAGCCATCTTTATAAAGAACAAACCTGGAGGTATCACAATCACACATTTTTTTTCTTTTTTTTTTAAGATATACTACAAAGGTGCAGTAATCAAAACAGTATGGTGCTGGCACAAAAATAGACATGTAGATCAATAGAACAGAATAGACAATCCAGAAACAAACCCACAATTATATGGTCAATTAATCTTTGACAAAGGAAGGAAGAATATGCAATGGAAAAAAGACAGTGTCTTCAACCAATGGTGTTGGGAAAACTGGAAATCTACATGTGAAAGAATGAAACTGGAACATTTTATTGCATTATACACAAAAACAAACTCAAAATGGATTAAAGATCTATATGTGAGACCTGAAACCATAAAAATCCTAGAAGATAACACAGGAAGTAATTTATCTGACATAGACCATAGCAACATTTTTCTAATCAAGTCAAAAATCAAAAAGGTTTTTAATGAGATGCAATAAAAAATGGAGGCTCCAACTTCTAGGATAAATGAGGCAGATGAGAGAATTAATGATATAGAAGACAAAATTATGGAGAATAAAGCTGAGAAAAAGAGAGATAAACAATTGCTCAATCATGAGGGGACAATTCAAGAGGCAAGTGATACTATAAAGTGAAACAATATTAGAATAATTGCGATCCCAGAAGAAAGGAAAGCTGGGGCAGAAGGTATATTGGAGCAAGTTATAGCAGAGAACTTTCTTAATCTGGGGAAGGAAACAGACATCCAGGTCCAGGAGGTACCAAGAACCCCCTCAAATCAATAAAAAAAGTCAACACCTCAACATATAATAGTGAAACTTGAAAATCTCAGAGATAAAGAGAAAATCCTGAAAGCAGCTCAGGACAAGAGGTCCATAACCTACAAGAGTAGAAACATTAGACCGGTAGCAGACCTATCCATAGAGACTTGGCAGGTTAGAAAGGACTGGCATGATATATTCAGGGTGCTAAATGAGAAAAATATGCAGCCAAGAATACTTTATCCAGCAAGGCTGTCATTCAAAATAGAAGGAGAGATAAAAAGTTTCCAGGACAAACAGAAACAAAGAATTTGTGATCACTAAACCGACCCTGCAAGAAATATTAAAGGAGATCCTTTAAGCGAAGAGAGAGCCCAAAAGTAATATAGACCAGAAAGGAACAGAGACAATATACAGAAACAGTGTCTTTACAGGTAATACAATGGCACTAAATTCATATCTTTCAATAGTTACTCTGAATGTAAATGGGCTAAATGCCCCAATCAAAAGACACGGGGTATCAGATTGGATAAAAAAAGCAAGACCCATTGATATGCTGTGTACAAGAGACTTATTTTAGACCCAAGTCACCTCCAGATTGAAAGGGAGGGGGTGGAAAACCATTTATCATGCTAATGGACATCAAAAGAAAGCTTGGGTGGAAATCCTTATATCAGACTAATTAGATTTTAAACCAAAGGTTATATTAAAGGTGAGGAAGCACACTATATCATAATTAAAGGGTCTATCCAACAAGAAGACCTAACAGTTGTCAGTATTTATGCCCCTAACATTGGAGCAGCCAATTAAAAGTCAACTAATAACAAAATTAAAGAATCACATTGATAATAATACAATAATAGTAGGGGACTTCAACACCCCACTCACTACAATGGACAGATCATCTAAGCAGAAAATCAACAAGGAAACCATGGCTTTGAATGACACGCTGTCCAGATGGACTTAACAGATACATTCAGAACATTTCATCCTAAAGCAGCAGAATACACATTCTTCTTGAGTGCACATGGGACAGTCTCCAGAATAGATCATATTCTAGGTCATAAATCAGGCCTTAACAACTACAAAATGACTGAGATCAGACCATGCATATTTTCTGACCACAATGCTATGAAACTTGAAGTCAACCACACACACACACACACACACAAAAATTGGAAAGACCACAAATACATGGAGGTTAATCAACATGCTAATAAAGAATGAATGGGTCAACCAAGAAATCAAAGAAGAAATTTAAAAAAAAATACATGGAAACAAATGAAAATGAGAACAATGACAGTCCAAAACTTTTGGAATGCAGCAAAAGGGGTCCTAAAGAAGTGTATAGCTATATGGGCCTACCTCAAGAAGCAAGAAAAGTCTCAAACAACCTAGCCTTATACCTAAAGGAGCTAGAAAATGAACAACAAATGAAGCCTAAAGCCAGAAGAAGGGAATAATAAAGATTAGAGCAGAAGTAAAGGATATAGAAACTAAAAAACAACCCACCAACAACAACAATGACAAAAAAAAAAAAAAGTAAAACAGATCAACAAAACTAGGAGCTGGTTCTTTGAAAGAATTAACAAAATTGATAAAACCCTAGCCAGACTTATCAAAAAGAAAAGAGAAAGGACCCAAATAAGTAAAATCATGAATTAAAGAGGAGAGATTACAACCAACACTGCAGAAATACAAACAATTATAAGATAATATTATGAGCAAATACATACTAACAAATTGGGCAATATGGAAGAAATGATTAATTCCTAGAAAACACACAAACTACCAAAACTGAAACAGGAAGAAATAGAAAATTTGAACAGACCCATAACCAGCAAAGAAATTGAATCAGTAATCAAAAATCTCCCAACAAACAAGAGTTCAGGACTGGATGGCTTCCCAGAGGAATTCTACCAAATATAAAAGAAGAATTAATACCCATTCTTCTCAAGCTGTTCCAAAAAATAGAAATGGAAAGAAAACTTCCAAACTCATTCTATGAGGCCAGCATTACCTTGATTCCAAAACCAGACAGAGACCCACTAAAAAGAAGAATTACAGACAAATATCCCTGATGAATATGGGTCCAAAAATTCTCAACAAGATACTAGCAAATCAAATCCAACAGTACATTAAGAGAATTATTCACCACAATCAAGTGGGATTTACTCCTGGGCTGCAGGGTTGGTTCAATAGCAAATCAATCAACATGATACACCACATTAACAAAGTAGGGATAGAGGGAACGTACCTCAACATCATAAAGTCCAAATACGAAAAACCCACAGCTAATATCATCCTCAGTGGGGAAAAATGGAGAGCTTTCCTCTATGGTCAGGAACTAGGCAGGGATGTCCACTCTTATCACTGTTATTTAACAGTACTGGAAGTCCTAGCCTCAGCAATAAGACAACAAAAAGAAATAAAAAGCATACAAATCAGCAAGAAAGAAGTCAATCTTTCACTATTTGCAGATGACATGATACTCTATATGGAAAACCCGAAAGATTCCACCAAAAAATTCCTAGAACTGATAAACGAATTCAGTAAAGTCACAGGATACAAACTCAACATACAGAAATCTTTTGCATTTCTATATACCAATAATGAAGCAGCAGAAAGAGAAAATAAGGAATCAATCCCATTTACAATTGCACTGAAAACCCAAGAAGATACCTAGGAATAAACTTAACCAAAGAGGTAAAAGTTCTATACTCTAAAAACTATAAAACACTGATGAAAGAAATTGAAGAGGACACAAAGAAATGGGAAAAGCTTCCATGCTCACCGATTAGAAGAATAAACACATTGTTAAAATGTCTATACTACCCAAAGCAATCTCCACATTTAATGCAATCCCTATCAAAATACTACCAGCATTTTTCACAGAGCTAAAGCAAACAATCCTAATATTTGTATGGAACCACAAAAGACCCCGAACAGCCAAAGCAAGCTGAAAAAGAAAAGCAAAGCTGGAAGCATCACAATTTTGGACTTCAAGACTTCAAGTTATATTACAAAGCTATAGTGATCAAGACAGTTTGGTACTGGCACAAAAACAGACACATCAATCAATGGAACAGAACAGAAAACCCAGAAATGAACCCACAACTATATGGTTGATTAATCTTTGAAAAAACAAGAAAGGATATCCAGTGGAAAAAAAAGATAGTCTCTTTAACAAATGGTGTTGGGAAAACTGGACAGCTACATGCAAAAGAATGAAGCTGGACCACTTTCTTACACCATACACAAAAATAAACTCAAAATGGATGAAAGACATATATGTGAGACAGGAAACTATCAAAATCCTGGAGGAGAACACAGGCAACAACCTCTTTGACATTGGCTGCAGCAACTTCTTGCTAGACACATCTCCAGAGGCAAGGGAAACAAAAGCAAAAATAAACTATAACGGACTTCATCAAAATAAAAACTTCTGCACAGTGAAGGAAACAATCAACAAAACTAAAAGGCAGCCTTTGGAATGGGAGAAGATATTTGCAAATGACATATCCAATAAAAGGTTGGTATCCAAAATATATAAAGAACTTATAAAACTGAACGCCCAAAACCAAGTAATCCAGTTTAAAAAATGGGTAGAAGAGGTGCACCTGGGTGTCTCAGTTTAAGCATCTGACTTCAGCTCAGGTCACGATCTCAGGGTCCTGGGATTGAGCTATGCTCAATCAGTCTCCTTGTCCCTCTCACTCTCCCTCTGCCAAACAAAGAAAAAAGAGACAAAAACCATACTCTTAACTATAGAGAAGGATGGTTACCAGAGGGGAGGTTGGTGGGGGATGGGTGAAATAGGTGAAGGGGATTAAGAGTATACTTATCATGATGAGAATTGTTGAATACTAATTTGTGCACTTGAAAGTAATATACCACTGTATATTAATTTTACTGGAATTAAAATTAGAAAAGTCCAGAAAAAACATCTAGACACAGACCTACACCTTTCATAAAATGTAACTGAAAAAGGATCATAGAAGATAATATAGAAGGAAACCTAGATGACCTTGAGAACAGCCCTGATTTTTTAAATGTAATACCAAAGGCATAATCTATGAAAGGAATAATTGATAAGCTCAGTTCCTTAAAAATGAAAACCTTCTACTTTGTGAAGGACCACATCAAAATGAAAGAGAAAAGACAGACTGGTAGAAGTTATTTGCAAAAGACATCTGATAGAGGACTATTATTCAAAAAATATAAAGAACTCTTAAAATTCAGCTATAAGGAAACAACCTAATTAAAAAATGGGCCAAAGACTTTGACTCCAAAGAAGATAAACAGATGGAAAATAATCATATGAAAAGATGCCCCACATTAGGGGAATACAAATTAAAACAATCAGATACCACTAAACACCTATTAGAATGACCAAAATTGGAACACTGACGATGCCAAATGCTGGAGAGGATATGGACCAACAAGAACTCTCATTCACTGCTGGTGTGAATGCAAAATCACACAGCCACTTTGGAAGTCATTTTGGCAGTTTCTTATAAAAATAAACATGCTCTTAGCATATGATCCATCGATCATGCTCCTTGCCATTTGCCCAAAGTATTTGAAAATTTATGTCCACACAAAAACCTGTAGATGGATGTTTATAGTAGCTTTATTCATAATTGCCAAAACTTGGAAGCAACCAAGATGTTCTTCATTAGGTGAATGGATAAATAAACTGTGGTACATCCAGACAGTGGAATATTATTCAATGCTAAAAAAGAAAGAACTATTAAACCATGAAAAGCCATGGAGGAGCCTTATATGCATGTTACTGAAATAAGCCAATCTGAAAAGACTACACACTCTATGATTCCAACTATAAGACATATTGGAAAATGCAAAGCTGTGAAGACATTAAAAGAACAGTGTTTGCCAGGAGTCAGGATAGGGAGAAGTATGAATAGGCAGAACAGAGAGGATTTTTTTAGGGCAAGCAAAATACTCTATATGATATTATAATAGTTAATACATGTCATTACATGCTTATCAAAACCCACAGAATGTACAACACCAAGAATGAACCCTAAACTATGGACTTTGATTATGATGTATCAATGTAGATGTATCAATTGCAACAAATATACCACTCTCGTGTGGGACATTGATAACGGGGAGGTTATGCATGTGTGGGGGCAAAAGGTATGTGGAAAATCTCTGTACCTTCTTTTCAATTTTGCTGTGAAACTAAAATTGCTCTAAAAAATAAAATACTTAAAACAACAATAAAACAGAACTAAGGGATCTACTCAGCTCAGATTTCTCTGTGAACCCCTCTTTCTTTAGGTCAAGTGTTCATTTCTTACTCAATGAATTGTGATGGGAAGTCATGGAGCCCACTGCCCATTCAGCAGGAATTATGTGTAAAACAGGATATCATGATGTCTTAGTTTGTTTGGGCTATAATAAAATACCATAAACTTGGTAGCTTATAAACAACAGAAATGTGCTTCTTACAGTTCTGGAGTCTGGAAGTTGAAGATCAACATGGTTTTTGGGTGAGAGCCCTCTTCCTGGTCACAGATTTGTGTTCTATCCTCACATGGTGGAAGGTAGTAGGGAGCTCTGTGGGGTCTCTTTTATAAGAGCATTAATCCCATTTATGAAGGTTCTGTCTCATGATTGAATCACCTCCCAAAGGCCCCATCACCTACTACTATCACCTTGGGGATTATGTTCTATATGAATTTTGGGGGGACATAAGCATTTAGACCATAGTAGATGGTGCGGGTGGAAATTTGAGCAAGGTGATCCCTCTGAGTCTAGCTGCAGCTAAAGGACATATGTTCCTCCATTGATACAGTTGTTGGAGAACTCCACTAATCTAGCCCTGTATGAAGCTTGTGGAACAATGGAAATTCAGGTATATAACTATCAAGGCTTGGGTGAGGCTTCCATTCACTAGTGCAGATGGAGCTATAATATTCAAGTAGCGTGGTGAATAATGGCAGCATCATGGCAAATTAGACCATTAACACCCAGAAGAGGTGAGAATCGTTATGCATAGAGGAAAGGCTCCTCTGCTGTAGCAAAGTAAATGGTGACTGAGGGGATGGAAATTTGAAGCTCAGCAATTCCGATGCTATTGTGATTTAAAGCAGGTTACTCAAAATGTGATTTGTGAGCTTGATGGAAATGTATTCTCAGACCTAAAGCTGGACTTAATGAATCAGAATCTCTGTGGTGGCAAGGTCCTAATTTTCCAGGTGATTTGGAGCACACTGAAGTTTGAGAAACACTGGCTTGAGAGTCTTCCCTACCTGACTGAAGACTGCATAGAGGAGCGGGGAAAGAACAATCACGGGAGAGGTGTGAGTGGCTTAGCTCTGGGGTTGAAGAGTTCGAGATCTTTGGGGAAAATGGCAGTTTAACGGTGGCATCCCAGGATTGATAAGGGGAAGACCATTTACTGGATGGATGCTGATGTAAATAAGGAGCTGAGCTTCTAGAAAATGAGAAACTTCTGGAAACAGCAACTCCTGCCTTATACATCTGGAAAAGTGAATTGACCCATAAGGTCACAGATAATGATGTCCCGTAGTTATGCCCACCTATGTGTGGAATCAAGAACATGACTCAGGGTTCATGGATACCACATTTAGGATACCACATTAGAATCTAGATAATATTCTAGACAGTCCCCAAGCAGAATTTGCCAGATGTAGCAAATCCTTGAGTTTCCTTTCCAACATGATGCTTCTGAAAGGTGTAAAAAGTAAGGCTACGTTTTCTTTTATAGTGGATGATTATCATGAAGACCTTTCTAATTATCTCTGAAGGTCTGGGAATATGTGGGTAAATAATTGTTTCATGACCAGAGTAAATTTTTTTTATCTGCACTGGTTTATCAAGTAGAGTGTAATGATGTCTATGAACCAGGCTGGGCACCTTCCCATGAATGTAGGCTACTCGACAGTAAAAGCTGCGGGTTACTGCTATTCTCTATTTATATTTCCTGATCTACCTTACTTTTTAAAATAGAGACAAAGGACACCAGATAATGTCCAGTTACCCTTAATACCATGGAAATAGACAAGATGACCCAAAGGCTTCCTACGTTGTATAATTACATGAAGATTAAACTCAATCAGAGCTTTGCCATTTATTTCTACCAGTTATGGTTATTATAAATACCTTCATCAGTTCTTCAATAACATTCTATCCTGGCCTGGCTAATAAAATTGAGGACTTTGACATGTGATATTCACACATGCAAAAAAATCCTGTTATTATATCCATAGTTATGATAAATTACTTTTGAAGACATATTTTGGGCAGATGCTCGATTAGACTGTACTATAATTCCAGGTCCAGATCTGCCTGCAGCACGGCCTGAGAAAATATTGATTTTAAATTAAATATGACATTTCATCTTTTCTATCAAAACAGAAGGCCGTATGAAAACAAAAAAGAAGATAGAGATTGGACTTAAGAAATGTAAAAAGATGTGACAATAGCTCCTAGATAAAACGGGCAATATTTAAAAGGTAACTCATTCATGAATTAGTGAATTTAGATGGCATATGTTTTAGAATATTAGCTTATAAATCTAACTTTTTAATTTTGTGAACAGCCTTAGTTGATGAGACAGGTTGTGGAGAAAATCAAATTACATTTATAATTTATCATTTGTATTTTATTGTTCTTAAATAATGTTGTATATAAAAGGACATAGAATTCCACTATTTTCTCTCCAACACTATTTTCTCTCCTGTGGGATATCAGCCAGACATGGCTGAAGGCTGCCAGTCGGTCACAGTTATCTCCTCAAATCTGCTTGATAGAAACCTGACACAATAAGTTATTTTACACAAATAAAATCATCAAGAACCATATTATACTTTTTTTAACCAAATAAAACTTTTATTATTTCAGTCAGACAGATCCACCCAACTTGCCTTTGGAAATAATGACTACTTTTTCAAGTCCTAACAGTGGGCTAGAAGTGACTTCATGGGGCGCCTGGGTGGCTCAGTTGGTTAAGCGTCTGCCTTCGGCTCAGGTCATGATCCCCGGGTCCTAGGATCGAGTCCCCCACATCGAGCTCCCTCCTCAGCATGGAATCTGCTTCTCCCTCTGCCTGCCGTTCTCTCTCTCTCTGACAAATAAACAAAATCCTTAAAAAAATACTAGAAGTGACCTTCATTAATACTTTGATCTTTTAATGAAGTCATCTGCAACATATTTGAGCTGGCATTGGCATGACCCTGGTGTATCGTGTTTTAGGCTGGAATCTTTTGTATCAGACTGAGAGCATCAGGAGCTGACCATTTTCTCTTTCCAGATAAAGGACACATGAATATGAGTCAGTGAACCATGGTACCAATCTCTAATGATCAATTCATCAGCATTTGCCAAAAAATCTACCTGCTTTATTGCCATGTTGGTTGTACTTACTTAATTAAATTTGACTAAAAAAATTATTGCAAGGCAATAATTAAGTATAAGGTGTTGTAGAGGAATCAGATGTGATAAAATACGTAATTCAATATGGTCATATATATGATATGATATCATATAGACAAGTTATAGTTAGGCTTCATTGTTTCTGGCACATTTATTATTTCATTTGACCTTCTCAGCAACACTTAGCCCTTTTGGTTGAGGAAACTGAGGCCAGAGGGATGGAATGATTTGCAGTGCTCATGGGTGACTGGTCTTTGGTGACAGAACACAGACAAGAACTAACTCCCACACCTGATAGGAGTTCTCCCCATCACTCTTATCTCTGCCCAACTTGCAACACGGCCATTGATTTGTTGCCATCCACTCTTTATTGATGAACACCATGTGGTGGAAAACATCACTGTACACAGGATTTCCTGGTTGCTGAGCCACTCTTCACCCTGGATGTGAAAGATGCTGCCTGCCAAGTGAATCTGACCGAGAAGGTGAGAGGTTCGCAGCTTTAACAGGTGCACATCAAGTCGTCATCAATCTTTGTAATGGTGCTGCTCTCATTCTTTTTAACCTTTCTCTGAAGTGTGATGCCTTTGTTAAGACTCAGTTTTGGATGGAAGAAAAAGAGTAGTTCTTTCCCGAACAGCATGCTTACTTTATCAAATGCATTTTAGGACAAGACAAAACCTACTCTTACCTTGACTTTGTGTGAAATCCCCTCGCTAGAGCAGACTGGAGATTCTTACCCAGTTCCATCAAATGTCACCATTCGGCTTCTTAGTAACATTTAACCCCAGACCTAGGAGAACTCCATGGTACTCTCCTTTCTTTTCCTCCCTTATCTAATTCATCAGTAAATACTTATGACTCTATTTCCAAAAGCTATTCCCTCTGTCCAAATTGTCTCCTCCTCTCCCCTGCTTCTCCCTGAATCCAAGCTACCAGTGCTCCTGCCTGCCTTCCTCTGCTAGGAGCTACAGCTCTAACAAGTCCATTTCCTTTCACTCTTGCCCCTGTTACTGTCCAGCCTCCACAAAGTGACCAGAGAAACACTTTTATTTTTTTAAAGATTTTATTTACTTATTTAAGAGGGAGAGAGCAAAGAGAGGGGCAGAGGGAGAGAGAGAATCCCAAGCAGACTCTGTGCTGAGCACAGAGCCGGACGTGGCGCTCAGTCTTACGACCCTGAGATCATGACCCGAGCCGAAATCAAGAGTCCAACGCTTAACAGACTGAGCCACCCAGGCACCCCGAGAAACGCTTTTAAAAAGGTAAGTTTTGTCACTCTCTGTTTAAAACCTTTCACTGGCTGCCCATTGACATTAAACTAAAACCTGAATCCCTTACCTGGGCCCACAGGCCCTGTCTACCTCACAATCTTCATGCTTCCCTTCCCGCCTTGGTGCATGCTGCTTCAGCCGCACACACCGTTAGGACATGCGAAGCTCCTCCCACTGTGGTAGGCTGCACATTGCCCACCCCCGCCCCGCCCAACCTACAAAATACATCCATGTCCTGATCCCTGGAACCTGTGGATGTTACCTTATATGGCGAAAAAAGGGATATGATTGATCGACTGATTGATTGCAGATGTGATTAAATTAAATGTCATGAGATGGGGAGATTGATTATCCTGGGAGATGGGCCCTAAATGCCATCACAGGTGTCCTTATAAAAAAGAGGCAGAGGGATATTAGACACTCACACAGGAGAAGCTTTGAAGATGCTGGCCTTGACGACTGGAACGATTCTGACAAAAACCAAGAAATCCTGCAGCCACCAGAAGCTGGGAGGGACAGGGAGTGGATTCTCTCCTAGCGGCCTCCAGAGGGAGCGTGGCCCTGTGAACACCTTGTTTTCAGACTTCTGGCCTCTGGAACTGTAAGAAAATAGATTTCTGCTGTAAACCACGAAGTTTGTGGTGGTTTGTTACAGCATCCAGAGGAAATTAATAGATCCTGGTTCCTATATTTATGGTTCCTTCTGCTTATAGCTTATTTTTATGAAACCTTCTTATGTCTGCCTCTTTCTTGTTCCTTATGAATCTATTGAAATAGTACCTCTTCCAGGGGACTTCCCTGACTGTTGGAGCTAAGATAGCCAGCTCCACTCAGACATTCTTTATCACAACACCCATTTTATTTTCTTCATCATTTAAAAATATTATTTCTATTTATTTTTTCTTTGACTTGCCTATTTTCTTATTCCAGCACAAAAACAGTATCTGGCATGTAGTCAATGCTTACTAAAATCTTTGTTGAAGAAAGGAAAAAAGGAAAGAGTATTATTAGTTGCCTAACAGTAAAGAAAAAGATTTAATACACATCCAGGCTTTTAAAAGATCTTTGGCTTCTATGGGGAATGTCCTCTACTATAGCGAGGGTTGCCTCTTCATAATCCTATAAATAAAATACAGGGCACCCAGTTAAATACGAATTTCAGGTAAACACAAATAATTTTTAGTAGAAGTGTGTCCCACAGAGTAAGTACATGCCATCAAATATTGCATAGGACATACTTATACTGAATATAGTATTTGTGATTCAAATTCAAATTTAGCTGGGCATCTTGTTTTATTTTGTCTTTACTAAATGTGGCAACCCTAATTGTAGAACACTACAATTCTCTGTTATAAACAGATTATTACTCTGTCAGGAGATGAGGGGGTAAACGAAAAAACAAAAAACCAAACCAAACAAAAAACCTTCCTCTGAAAATCTTTTCTCATGGAACTATTCTTCAAAATCTTAAAAATATACACATATCAGTAAGTTTACCCTTCTCTCCAAGGGAAAACTAAAGAAGTACTTGTTTACTCACATCACCCAGGGAAAGAAAAGCACCTGCTCTGCTAAAGGCAAGCCTGGATGGTATCACTTGTGAATCTGTGTGGATAATGCCAGAACTGGGCATATTCTATATATTGGAACTATTTATATGTGTAAAGGCAATATGAGTTTCTAGGATACGTTTTGATTCCCTGTGTAAAGTGCTTTTGGAGGGTTTGTGATGAGATTTTGTGCATGCATCCTTTTACTCACCTCCCCCTGCCCCTTATTCCCTAGGAGACTGGCTGATAAACAGACAAAGGATGGACTGACCCAGGGAATGAAATTATTTAATGAAATTACTAAGACTTTCTGGTCAGGGACAGCCTGGAGATCAGGGTTTCTCACCACCCATCCCAATGGAAGACAGCAGACCTTCAGAGCACACCCCCACTCTTCATGCCGAGAGACTATAGAGAGAAACCTGGTGACCTTGGCAGGGGCGGCCCTGGTAGTTGTGCCCATGGACCAGATGAGCACCCTTGGGCCCTAAGAGTGAGAGAGAGCACATGTGTCACATGTACCCTGGCTTGTAGCAGGCCACTGAGTAGAGAGCATGGCCCGACAACTGTCCAGTCTGATCAGGCAGACCTCTTCCCTTTGGGAAGAGAGTCAGGGGTAAGTAGAGGTGGATGCTGCTTCTCTAGCACTTCCTTTTCACAGAGACAGTGTTTGCAGATGTTCCCTTCTCTGTAGGTCAGCTCAGGGATATGACAAGAGGAACATAATTACTTCTTCCTAAAATGCTGCTTCAGGGTATTTGCAGGACAAGGTTGTTAGTACTATTGATAGATGTGACCAACCTTTAAGCCCGTTAACATGACAGATTCACTGTGAGAAGCAAAAGGTTTCCACTGGGCAGCAGAACTGTTTGAAGACCCGGTAAAGCATACTCTAATAGTTGTGTTTACCTTGAAGTCCCTTGGAAATCTAAAAATATGAAGTGCTATGTTGAAACGCTGCCTATAAGTACAGAGATGACATCATGCGTCCAAATGCAGAGCCCCGAACCCATGCCTCAGTTTACCCACAGCCATACAATGGGAGGCTCAATTCTGCTCATTTCTGCTCAATGAGCTTGCCCATCACAATATAGGAAACACTCTTCAAGAAGAAATTCAAATAATGACTAAATATTTAGACCCATCTCCAGGGCAATATAGTTTTGTTTTTATTTATTTTTTATTTTTTTAAAGATTTTATTTATTCATCTGAGACACAGAGATCCAGAGAGAGAGAGAGGGAGGAGAGAGCCTAAGCAGGTAGAGAGACAGAGGGAGAAGGAGAAGCAGGCTCCTCGCTGAGCCAGGAGCCTGATGTGGGGCTCGATCCCACGACCCTGGGATCATAACCTGAGCCAAAGGCAGACGCTTAACCATCTGAGCCACCCAGGTGCCCCAATATAGTTTTATTTTTAATATACAAACAAAAGGGCGCCTGGGTGGCTCAGTCATTAAGCATCTGCCTTCGGCTCAGGTCGTGATTCCAGGGTCCTGTGATCGAGCCCCACATCGGGCTCCCTGCTCAGCGGGAGGCCCGCTTCTCCCTCTCCCACTCCCCCTGCTTGTGTTCCCGCTCTCACTGTGTCTCTCTCTGTCAAATAAATAAATAAAATCTTTAAAAAAAATTTTTTTTTAAAGTCTGCTTCTAAAAAAAAAAAAAACTATACAAACAAAATTCCTCTCAATCATCTCAGGAGAAAGGGAAATAAAAGAAGTGTCTTAATGAGGACCCACCCCCATCTTTCAAAATTTCCCTGGAATTTTAAGACCAGAGACTATCAGAAAGATAGTCTCTTTTCTATTCAGTATTAATTTAAATTAACTTTTGTGATTATTTTGTTTTCCAAAATGCATTAATTTCACATTTTAAAGAAGACACTGAGCCCTAGTGGTTATGAATAGAATAAGCGTATTTTTCTAAGACTCAAAATTTAAGAACTGAATCTGAGGTAAATTTACTCTTCTAGATTATTGTTTAATAATTTCCAGTAGGTAACTTGCCCTGTATTATTCTGATGCCTTAAAGAAATATAAATATAATAGATGAGACCATGCAATTGGGTTATTTTATTTGTTTTAAAAGCCATAAGATGTGTATCAAGTTATATATAAGAAGATTCTCAAGTTTAGCTTCACAACATTTTTTACATGCTTCTCCTTCTATACATTTCTAGCAATATTTAATTAAGTCTCCCTAAAATTGTATACATTTGAAAAATATCTATAATGTATAACCAACTAATTAAAAGAATTAAATGTAAAAAGCAATCTTATACATTTTAATTTTTTGTTATTTTTTCCTAATTAAAAATATGTATGTTCACTGTAAAAATCTTAAAGTGTGTAAAGTAAAAAACAGTAATTTCCCTTCCTTTCACTCCAATTCTCCACTCCAGAGGAGAACAGGGTTAATAGTTTGATATATATCATTTAAATTTTGTTTTCCTATGCACATAGAAATGTATATGTAAATATATTTTAATTTACTTTATCTTTATTATGAAAAATTTAAAACTTGAAGAAATAGAGTATTATATTGAACGAATATTTACCTATCACTCAAGTGTTTTTAACTCATAGTCAGTCTTGTTTCATCCATACTCCCACCCACTTCCTTCATTTCCTTGCTGGATTATTTGTAAGCAAATCCAAGATATAGTATTTCATTAGTAAATACTTTAGTATTTATTTCTACAAGATAAGGACTTTTAAAAATTGTTACCACACTTAAGATTTTTATTTATTTATTTATTTGTCAGAGAGAGAGAGAGCACAAGCAGGGGAAGCAGCAGGCAGAGGGAGAGGAAGAAGCAGGCTCCTCGCTGAGCAGGGAGCCCGATGTGGGACTTGATCCCAGGACCCTGGGACCATGACCTGAACCAAAGGCAGATGCCCAACCAACTAAGCCACTCAGGCATCCCATCACTTAAAATTTTTTAAATAAATAACTCTTAAATAACATCAAATAACCTAATGTTCAAATTTTCCCAATTATACACATATAATTCTTTTTTTATAAGAGTAGAACTATACTAGACATGGTGCTATATAACTTACCGAAAAATTTAAAGGAAGATATTATCAAACAATGTTGTTGGGATGCAAAGGGACTCTTGAGCTTATATTTTATGCCACTCTTACTTATAAGATCCTACTCATCTAAGGCCAGGCTGAAGGCTCACTTCTTCCATAAATGGCTAGTCATGTCAAACATCTTTTCGGGTGATTATTTTCTATCCATATATCCATGGACAGTGAAATGTTTCTTCACGTCTTTTGCCCATTTTATAATTGGGTTTTTTTTTAAATAGTTTTGAGAATTCCTTCTACATTATATTGTAAATCCTTTGTCACCTATGTGGTTTGCAAATATTTTCTCCCATGTTCTCTCTCGTCTCTTCATCTTCTTAACACGTGTTACTCTTTCGCATGGCAAAAGTTTTTTATTTTGATAAAGTTCAATTTATTGGTTTTTTTTTTTCCTTTATGGGTCATGCTTTTGGTGTCATGTCTAAAAAATAATCACTAAGCTGTAGGTCCCAAAAGTTTCTCCTATGATATTTTCTAAAAGATTTATAGTTTGTATTTTAAATTTAAGTCTATGATTAATTTTGAGTTGATTTTTGCATAAGGTATGAGATGGGCTGAGGCTCATTCTCTTCCGTGCAATTCCATTTGTCCCGATACCATTGATTAAAAAGACTGTCCTCTGTTGAATTGCTTTTTCACCTTTGTCAAAAATTTGTTGGGTGTCCTTGTGTGGGTTATTTCTGTGTTCTCTATTGTTTCACTGATACATGAATCTATTGATTAATATAAATTTTATGTAATGTTTCAAAATATTTCCTACCATACCAGGTAGTCACCTGTCCACTATGGTTCGTTACTGTGCTCAGCCAGGACCTCTTAGTCATTATGTTCCTGAAATAAGTTTTTTATGGTCTGTCAAGGAGATACAGAGAATCTTGAATATTATTCTCTTCTAATGGTATTGTGTGAATTTCCTTGTGAAAACATCTAGCTTCTTTATTCTTAAAGAATAAGAAATATTGATTTCTTATTGATGCAGATGACAGACCATAAAATATTTCATCAATATTTCATAATAAGAAAACATCTAGCTTCTTTATTCTTCTTAAAAAATTTTTGAAATTATCAAGAACAAGAAAATTTCAAGTTTATGTCATTTATTATTTGAAGTTTATGTAATCCAAATGTTCCACATTTCATTTCCCTTTAATGTCCAACTTTCAGCAATCTGAATCCCCTTCCTTATGGAAATTCTATTTCTTTCTTTCAGGTGTCTCTGAGAACACTCTCTCATGCTTACATGTTCCACCCATGTATTGGTTGGCTGTCACTTTAGCTGGCCATCTGGCCCTGACCTCTGCTTAGCTCCTGTTCAGGACTTTCTCACTGCTTTGGGATAGGTTTTCTTCTAGGCACTGCTGAAGTTCCCTCTATGCTACTTTGTTTCAGGCATCCCTAAGTTCCCCATCATAGTAGCTTGGACCAGGCTACCTGTTTAACAAGATTTAATTGAAGCCTTGAGTACAATTAGGACTGCAGCCTAGACCACTTGAAATTGCATATGAAAATGCTTTCAGTGACCTGCCACGAGGACATGAATTTTTAGATCTTTGCTCATAACTGCCATTGTCAACATGCAGTAAATAGAAGTAGTAGCCACAGAGAGGAGAATAGAATGAGATAACTAAAGAACCAATTACAAAGTGGGAGTATTGAAAATTATTAAGGAATTCTTCCAGATTATAAAGCAAAAGGGTAGAGTATGAGAGAAAAATAGAGAGACATGGAACATAATTCCAGAAACTCCAAAAGCATTATGATAGATGGTGCAGAACAGCAGGAGTTGCAGAAGAGGAGAACACAAAGAATCAAGGAAAGGAAATAATCAAAAGAATAATGGAAGGAAATTCCTCAGACGTAAATCTTCAGATTTATAGTGCCCAGCAGAAGCGAAATAAATGAAAAAAAGACCTACAGAGATGCATCATAGTAAAATTTTGCATATCAAAGATAAAGAGAAAAATCAAAAACATTTTCAGTGAATAGTGAAAACAAAACAAAACAAAATAACTGAGGCTATCTACAAAGGAATAAGAACCAGGATTTCATGCTAAGGAAAACCATACCTCTTCCAGAGAACTAATTTTCCCCCCTTTCAGTAAAAGAGTGATGGGTATTGAAGAGGGCACATTCTGCATGGATCACTGGGTGTTATGCGCAAACAATGAATCATGGAGCACTGCATCAAAAACTAATGATGTAATGTATGGTGATTAACATAACATAATAATAAAAAAAATTATGAAAGCAATCACATTTCCCTTTTTGCTCCAAATAACAGGAAGCTATGATGATTAAGCACTGTAGCATGCTAATGAACATGCTAGAATATCTGAACTTTTGTTCTTTTATGCTCGGTTGTCAATTACTTTATTTTATTAACTTTCTATGTAACTTAAAATTTTTTAATTGTAGCAAAATACATATAAATAAAAGTTACTACCGTAACCATTTTTAAGTATACAGTAATGTCAAGTACATTCACATTTTTCTGCAGCCAATCTAAAGAAATCTTTTCATCTTAAAAAACCACAACTGTATACCCATAAAAAACAATTCCCTATTTCCTCTTCCCTCAGTCCCTGGTTACCCCATTCTATTTTCAGTCTCTATGATTTTGATTATTCTGGGTACATATAAATGGATTCATACGTATTTGTACTTTTCTGACTGGCTTATTTTTCTTATAATATCTTCAAGTTTCATGCATGTTGTACAAGGTGTAAGAATTTCCTCCCTTTTTAAGGCTGAATACTATTCCATTGTATGCATATACCATATTTTGTTTATCCATTTATCTACTGATGGAAACAGGTTGCTTCAGCCTTCGGCTATTGTGAATAATGCTGCTGTGAACATGAGGGTACAAATATCTCTCCAAGACCCTGCTTTTAATTCTTTTGGGTATATACGGAGAAGGTGGATCATATGGAAATCTCTTTTTAAATTTTTGAGGCATTGCCATGTTGTTTTCCAGAGTGCTAAGCCATTTTAGATTCCCACCAACAGTGTACAAGGGTTCCAAATATCTCTACATCCTTGCCAACACTATTTATTTTTTTGTTTGTCAGTAACCATCTAACGGGTGTGAGGTGGTATCTTGTTGTGGTTTTGATTGACATTTCTCTAACAATAAGTGATGTTGAGCATGTTTTCATATTCTTGGCCATTTGGAAATCTTTGGAGAAATGTCTTTTGCCTGCTTGGTAAGTTTATTCCTAAGTATTTTATTCTTTTTAGTGCCATCATAAATGGAATTGTTTTCTTAATTTCTTTTTAAATTGTTCATTGGTGCATAGAAATGCAACTGGTTTTTGCATGTTGATCTTGTATACTGTGACTTTGCTCAATTAGTTTATTAGTTCTATCAGGTTTTGTGTGTGTGAGAGTGTGTGCAATTTTTAGGGTTTCTGCATATAAAATTATGTTGTCTGTGAACAGAGATAATTTCACTTCTTCCTTTCCAATTTGGATGTCTTTCATTTCTTTTTCTTGAATGATTGCTCTGGCTGAGATTTTCAGTACCATGTTGAATGGAAGGATGAAAACAAGTCCCTTGTCTAGTTCGTGATCTTAGAGGGATAGCTCTCAGTCTTTCACCACTGATGTTAGCTGTGGGCCCTTTACATATGGCCTTTATTATGTTGAAGCCATCCCCTTCTATTCTTACTTTGTTGAGTGTTTATATCATGAAAATGTGTTAAATTTTGTCAAATGCTTTTTCTGCATTAATTGAGATGATCATGGTTTGGGGGCCTTGGCTTTTTGTTTGTTTGTTTTTTGCCCCTTCATTCTGTTAATATGTTGTATTACATTGTTTGATATTTGAATGCTGAACCATCCTTGAATTCCAGGAATATATCCCACTTAATCATGATGTATAATCCTTTAAGGGTTGTTGAATTCTGTCTGCCGGTATTTTCTTGAGCAGCAAGATTCATCAGGGATATTGGTCGGCAGTTTTCTTGTCTTGCATTGTATTTGTTGGAATTTGGTAGTGGTGTAATGCTGGCACCATAAAATGAGTTTGGAAGTATTCCCTCCTCTTCGATTTTTTGGAAGAGTTTGAGGAGAATTGTTGTTAATTCTTCCTTAAATATTTGATGGACTTCACAAGTGAAGTATTCTGGTCCTTCGCTTTTCTTTATTGGAAGGTTTTTGATTATTGATTCAATCTCCTAAAGTTTTATGTCTGTTCAGATTTTCTATTTCTTTATGATTTAGTCTTGGTACATTTCATGTTTCTAGGAATTTGTCCATTTCATGTGGGATTTTCTTGGTGTACAATTGTTCATAGTACTCTATTATAATACTTTTTATTTCTGTAAAATCTATTGTAATATCCCTCCTTCATTTACAATTTTAGTTATTTGAGCCTTCTCTTTTTTTCATAGTCAATCTAGCTAAAGGCTTGTCAAATTTGTTTACATTTTCAATGAACCAACTGTTGGTTTCACTGATCTTTTTCTATAGGTTTTCTATTCTCTATTTTGTTTATCTCTCCTTGAATCTTTATTATTTTCTTCCTTCTGCTCTCTTTGTGTTTGGTTTGTTCTTCTTTTTCAGTTCCTTAAGGTGTAAGGTTAAGTTGTTGATTTGAGATCTTTCTTCTTTCTTTTTAAATTAGCATTTACAGCTACAAATTTCCCACTTAGCACTGCTTTTGCTGAATCCCTAAGTTTGATATATTTTCATTTTCATTTGTCTCAGTTTTCTAAATTCTTTTGTGACTTCTACTATGACCCAATGGTTGTTTGAAAGTGTGTTGTTTGGGGGCACTAGAGTGGCTCAGTCAGTTAAGTGTCCAACTCTTGATTTCAGCTCAGGTCATGATCTCAGGGTCATGAGATCAAGCCCTGTGTTGGGCTCTGTGCCGAGGATGAAGCCTCCTTAAGATTCTTTCTCTCCCTAACCCTCTCCCATCCCTACTCATGCTCTCTCTCCCTCTCTCTCTCTAAAAAAAGTGTGTTGTTTAATTTCAAAATATTCTTGCATTTTCCAGTTTTCTATCCGTTATTAATATATATTTTCATTGCATTTTAATTGGAAATATCATTTATATAATCAACTTTTAAAATGTATTAAGACATTTTTGTGGCCTAATATATAGTCTAATCTGGAGACTGTTCCATGTGCACTTGAGAAAAATGTGTATCTTGCTGTTGGGTGAAGTGTTCTGTATATGCCTGTTAGGTCCAATTGGTCTATAATGTTGTTCAAGTTCTCTATTTCCTTACTGATCTTCTGTGTGGTTGTTCTATCTATTATTCATAATGTGTTATTGGTCTCCTATTATTATAGAGCTTTCTATTTCACCCTTCAATTTTGTCAATGTGTGTTTCATATATTTAGGAGCTCTAATGTTTGGTGCATATATTTGTATAACTTATTCCTTCTTGGTAAAAAGACACTTTCATCATTATATAATGTCCATCTTTGTGTCTTAGAACAGGTTTTGACTTAAAGTCTTTGTCTGATATTAGTACATCCACTCCTGCCCAATTTTTGTTACCATTTATGTGGAATATCTTTTTATATCCTTTTACTTTCAACCTATGCATGTCCTAAATTTAAAGTGAGTCTCTTGTAAACAGCATATAGTTGAATCCTATTTTTTTAATCCTTTTCCTAATCTATGTCTTTTGATTTGGGGAGTTAAATCCATTTACATTTAGATTATTACTGATCTGGAAAGACTATTGGCACTTTGTTATTTGTTTTCTGTATATGTCTTATCACTTTATGGCCCTCATTTCCTCCATAACTGCTCTCCTTTTTTTTCCTAAGTGATATTATTTTATTATCATGATTATTTTTCTTTTTTTAATTGAAATATACTTGACATGCAATATTACATTAATTTCAGGTGTACAACATAGTGATTTGACAAGTCTATACGTTATGCTATACTGGTATATACACAAGTCTATATACATTATGCTATAGTTACCATCTGTCACAGTGCTATTCGAATACCATTGGCTAGTTCTCTATGCTGTGCCTTTTATCCCTGTGACTTATTCCTTCCATAACTGGAAGCCTGTACCTCCCACTCCCCTTCATCCATTTGCCCATCTCTTACACACCTCCTCTCTGACAACGTCTTTGTATATATGGGTCTGTTTTTGCTTTTTGTTTGTTTGTTCACTTGTTTTTATTTTTTAGATTCCACATATAAGAGAAATAATGTAGTATTTGTCTTTCTCTGTCTGACTTACGTTCCCTTTTATTTTGTTGGTTTTTTGTAGTGACACATTTTGATTCTGTTCTCTTTGTGTGTGTGTGTGTGTGTGTGTGTGTGCGTGTGTGTGTGTTCTATAGATATTTTTTCTGGTTGCCAAGGGATTACATAAAACATCCTAAAATTATAATAATTTATTTTAAACTCTTACTAACTCAAGTTCAATTAAATGCAAAAACTCTACTCCTTTATATCTCTGCACTTGACTTTGTTTTTGACTGATGTCACCAATTACATCTTTATATATTGTGTGCCCATTAACATAGATTTATAATATATTTTATGCTTTTGCCTTTAAATCCTATAATAGAATAAAAGTGGAGCTGTGAATCAAAAATACAATATACATGATTTATATTTATCCATGTATTTTTAACATTTTTAAAAAGATTTTATTTATTTGAAAGAGGGAGGGGGAGAGAGAGAGAGAGAAAAAGAGTGGAGGAAGGGGCAGAGGGAGAGGAGAGAAAGAATCTCAGTCAGACTCCATGCTAAGCATGGAGCCTGATGTGGGGCTCAGTCTCAGGAAGCTGAAATCATGACCTGAGCCAAATCAAGAGTCAGATGCTCAACCAGCTGAGCCCCCCCAGGCACCCCATGTCCATGTATTTATTTTTATCAAAAAACTTTATATTTTTGTATGGCTCTGAATAACTGTCTAGTGTCCATTCATTTCAACCTGAAGGACTCCCTTTAGTATTTCTTGTAGGGCAGGTCTGGTGGTACTGAACTACTTCAGTTTTTGTTTATCTGGCAATGTCTTAATTTCTCCCTCATTTTCAAAGGACAGTATTCTCAGTCAATAGTTTTTTTCTCTTAGCAGTAAATATATCATCTTACTGCCTTCTGGCCCGCAAGGTTTCTGCTGAGATATCCACTGATAATGTTATTGAGGATCCTTTGTACGTGATGAGTTGTTTTTCTTTTGATACTTTCAAAACTGACTTTCAACAGTTTGATTATAATGAGCCTTGGTGTGGTCTCTGGATTTTCCTATTTGGAGTTTGTTGAACTTTTTGTATTTGTGTGTCTATGTTATTCCTCAAATTTGGGGACTTCCTAATCATTATTTCTTTAGATAAGCTTTTTCTCTTGTTGTTCTGACTACTGTCTTAGTGTAGGTCCACCTGACAGTGTCCTTAAGCCCCTAGACTCTCTTTACTTTTCTCATTCTTTTTTCTTCTCAGACTTGATCATTTCAAATGACTTGTCTTCACAGTTGCTTATTCTTTCTTCTGTCTTTCCAAGTCTTCTGTTCAAACTTTCTATTGAATTTTTCAATTCTGTTATGTGTTTCAGCTGTAGAATTTCTGTTTGGCTCTTTTCAATAATTTCTATCTCTTTGTTGATATTCTCATTTTGTTCCTTTATCATTTTCCTGATGTTGTTCATCTGTCATGTTTTCCTTTAGCTCACTGGGCATTTTTAAGACATTTATTTTAAAATTTTTGTGGAGTAAGTCTGAGGCCTATGATAATTTTCCATTTCTGGAGTATTACTTTTCTTTTGAGTTGGCCATGTTTCCCTGTTTCTTTGTATGCCTTGTGATCTTTTGTTGAAAATTGAAAATGGGGCATTTGAAAAGAACAGTCCCTAGGTTTTTGTGGATTGGGTCTGTGCAGGGGTAAATCTTCATTAATTAGTTTAGTGTGAAGCCTCAAGATCCACTCAAGCCTTTTCTGAGGATGTGTCATTCCTAGTCCTGTGTGTGTGTGTGTGTGTGTGTGTGCTTTCTCCCCAATCTCCCTGTATACATGTTTGCTTTTAGATGTCTTAATTTCCTATGAGTCTCACCCCTGCTCTTCTTCTCAAGGACTTAGATTTCTGTTGTATTCCTCTGCCCATAATCTCTTGACCCAGGGGGCCACAGTTCTATAGCCTTCCTGCAGCTCTCATGTGTCATGGTGCCCACCATTGCTTCTGGAGGCTTCCAAACTGATATCCCAAACTATGCCACCATCCCATCTGTGTCCTAGAAAGGTGAGACAGAAATTAGTCCCCCAGACATCCCCCATACAAGCCAGAATGTCACAAGCAAGTTCCACTTGTTTCTTTCTGTTCCAAGGGAGGAACCAGCAAATGGGCATTTGCCAACCTCAGCGCACTGGGGAGGAAATGGAGCAAGCATTGGCAGAAACACCCTGAAATTTCATACACTTTTGGGTGTGACTTTCTTTCTTTAGTCATTCACTTGTTTGCTACAACTTTTTAACTGAGTTCTAGAATTCTCACAAAGCTACTTTTGTCTGTAAGTTGTTGTATTTTTGGTGTTTCTGTGGGAGAGTAGGTGTAGACTTTACTAGTCTGCCATCTGGCTGAAGTCACTCTTCTGTATAAGTCTTCTGAAGTAAGTAACCTTATATCTTTTTGGAAATATGTCATAAAAAATTTGAGTAAAATGAATCCACATTATTTAAGAGAGAAAAAATTATAGAATATTAATATATTTGTGCTTCAGAGAAGTGAGTAGAAGAAACTAAGATTTTTGAGACATTAGTGCTCAGAGTAAGTGCAAAGAAGTTAATGGAGCCGTGAATGGCCGTAGTTTAAATAGCTATAGACCTGGGGGACCAAAAGTTTAAAAAGGACCTCCAAACAACCTTTAGTTGAACAGAAAGTAATAAGATAATATTTAGTGACTGAGTTCTAACATATGGAGATTAAAATACTTAATTGGTGCTTAAGAGTTTTTATTTTGCAAAATAGGTTTTTTGTCAGTTAAGAGTATGCTCATTTGCAAGACAAAGATTACTGTCTTTCCATGGTTTAATATATTTAGTTACTTTTTCTCATATAGGAAATCCAGAGGTAGAAAGATTCAGGCGGTGGTTCAGCAGTTCAGTAATGCCAGAATGTGTGTGGACATTCTTCTGGCCTTACCCTCATGGTTGCAAATTGGTTCCTTTTGCCCCATATTCAAAGCAGAAAGAAGAGGAAAGTTGGTTCCGATTATCAGACTCTTTTTTCAGGAAAGCCCTGGGAGACTTCAAGTTACAACTCACTGGCCACAGTATGGTCACATGGCCTTCTTTGTTACAGAGGAGACCAAGAAATTGAGTCTTTACATTTCTCAGCCTGTGTGTAGAAGGTGGCAAGAGAGAAGCAGGGTGGGAATGGCTGTTGAGTAAGCAGATCCAGCAGTGTTTCCCCAGGGGTATTCAATGAGGAAAATTCTACTTGGTTCTCTGGTAAGTAAGCAAGAAATTCTATGCCTTTGTTTCATCACAGACTTCCATAGTCTCCAGAGTAGTATTCTGATAGAGTGGTGCATGCACAAAGTGTATTTCTCAGTGTCTATTTTAAGATAAGATTTTGTATTTTGGAACAAAAGCATACATTGCTTTTTTTCCCCCTGTTAACCATTTTAATAATATTTGTCCTTTTTATTAACTCATTCAGACAACATTTATTAGGCATCATCTATGTGATAGTAATTATAGTAGATATTGATAATTCAGAGATGAGTAAGATCCTTAGCCTTAAGCAGTTCATAGTCCAGAAGGTAAACACTTTGTGGTAAACAATTATATATATACAATTATAATTTAGTTATTTAAAAAAAGCATTGATGTGCATATATGGTGATATGTACATCCAGCTCTGATGATGTACATATTCTTAGTCTGCAGACAATCTTTTGAGTTTACAGGTTTTGCTAGGAGATCCAGGGAAATCAGTTTAGAGACGACTTGCTGTTCATTAAGCAAATGCCACTATAATGATACTACATTTTTTTAACCTTTACATTGTCCCTGAAGTCACTGAAGCCTATGTCTTTTCTATGAGGCTAGTTTACCCAACCTGATGATAATACAGTGGTTTGAATTTAGGTACCAGTGTTATGCTTGAAAATTAAGAACGTCATTGACATTTGACTTTATGTCTAAAAAGAACTGGTGAGTGACTATGTATGGTTCACTTGATGTATCTGGGTCCTGAATAAGAATAAGAGTATGAATCGGAACTGTACCTGGCAGCCTGAGGCATTCCATTTTCGGGCCACTGAGATCTGCTGTTCCCAAGGAGACAAGATGGAATGATTCCCCTTCACTTCTGCTTCAGGAGCTCACAACTGCTTGGAATCAGGAGAAACTAATTCCTCTTCTTGGCTAGGGATCTTCTCCCCTTTTCCTCACTGGATTACATGAGACCAGGACATGGCATGAAAGCTTGCTTTTCTTTACCTCTACTTTGTGATTCCATGTCTCTGGGCAAAAGTCCCTCATTTAGAAATCCACAAACTCCAGTCTATAGGCCAAATACCGTAGCTGTAAAGTCTGTGACCTAAGAATGGATTTTACATTTTTAATTGGTTGAAAAACTCAAAAGGAGGACTTTTTTGTGACATGTGAAAATTACATGAAATTCAAAATTTAGTGTCCACAGATATACGCTTTTATTGAAACACAGTGATGTTCATTTGTTTACACACTCTCTGTGGCTCCTTTTGAGTTACAATGCCCGAGTTAGATAGTTGCCACAGAGACCGGATCATCTACAAAGCCTAAAGCATTTACCGTCTGGCCCTTTACAGAAAAATTTTGCCAACCTCAGATTTAGAAGAAAAATGTCCACCTCTGGATATAGAAAAGAAATCCATAATCACATTAATATACTGCACTAACCAGATTGGGATTGTCAATCCCCTGCCAATATACCGAGGTGTAGGGGCATTGGACCATGGCACAGCAGTGGTGCTCAGGCATTTTTAGCAGCAGAACTGTTTTTTCAAGTAATTTTTATTAGTTTATTTGTTGAATGTGAATATATATATACATAATATATATAATATATATTATATACATATAAATATATATTACATATATATACAAAAATAATATCTATACACATATTCTGGATTGGTCTCTGGATTCATCTCTAAAGTCCCTCCAGTGGTCTCTAAAGTTCTGTGGCTCTAGGTTTGCCTGAAGTCTCAGCATCTATGCTCTTAGTTAGAAGGACTCTGTCATTGCTAGGAGGAGCTCTACATGACCAGGGGTTTCACTGTTCCCACCTTTAGTGAATGGTGCTGATAAGCTCTACAAACCAAAAATCTGCATGTCAACTGTGACAACCTTTCCTCTCCTTTATCTCCACATTCAATTTACCACTGAGCTCCCTCAGTGCTAGCTCCTAAATACCTTGCCTAAGGATCCTTGTTTCGCTTTCTACCACCACCTCCCTACCCAACGTTACTAGCACTTGGACTCTGGGAAGAGCCATCCAGTGATGTCATTATTCACTCTTGCTCCCCTGAAATTACTCTCCATAAAGCAGAGTAGGCTTTTAAAAACATAGATCCGGTGAGAGATACCCTAGTTTTGAACCCTTCAGTGCCTGCCTATGGACTGCCTCCTCAGTCCCATCTCTTACATCTGTCTACCTAGAACCCAAACATACTGGTCTTTCAGTTCCTTCACTGAGTAGTGGTCTGTTCAACCTCAGAGCCTCCACACCTGCTATTCCTTACCCTCTTACTCCCTCTGCCCAACTATTCCTTTTTATTCTTTAGTTCTTGGTTTTTGTTTACAAAATGAAATGCTGAGTATTTATCATATTCCAGACACTATGTTAACTGCTCAGAATACAAATAATGAAAAGAAATAATCCTGTCCGACAGACCTTATAATCTAAGAAGGGATACTGGCATTAAACAAATAATCCTCAAATAATTACTATTGTGATCAATGATAAGCTGAAATGCAGGAAGATTTCAGGGAGTAAAACGGGGGTATTGATTTCATCTTGGAAACACAGGGAAAATATTGTGGGAAGAATATTTAAGCTGACCCCCATAGGATGAACAATTATTCTTTAAGTAAGAGAGATAAGAAAATTCTAAGCTAAGGAAAAAAGCATGTACAAAGGTCCTGAGGCTAGAATTGAAAGGGATCTGGTTCCAGAACATGAAGAGGAAGAGAGACATTGACTTAGAACAAGCTGAAAATAAAAGGATGGCCCAGATCATGTAGAGTCTTGCAGGCCCTGTTAAGCATTTTGGCCTTGAGGAATTTAGGTTTAAGTAGGTTTTCCTCCAGGAAGGCTTCCTTCATTCCCCAGCCTGGGTGAGGCAACCAGCCTCCACTCCGTGCTCTGACATCACACACATATTGTTCCATAGTCTCTCTTCTCTGCTGACCTTCTTTATTGCCTTGTCTGTTTTCCCCGCTAGCCCAAGAGCTCCATGAGGGTAAGAACTTTGTCTTCTTCATCGCTGTTCCTCTGTGCCTAGCACAGTGCTTGGAATACAGGAAGAGTTCAATATATGTATGTTAAATAAATGAATGCCCCTCCTTTTCTGCCACTAGCTAATCACGGGCTCTTCTAGTGCTTCCCAGAAGTGTGGAGGTCACCAGATATTCTCGCAATGGCCCTATTTATGGGTCATTTTCCTTGATCATTGGGATAGCCTCTCCCCTGCTCCCGTGACTTCCATTCCCTTGCTTCTCCACACCATCCTTCTCACTGCTGCCTCAAATACCGTCCTAAAGTAAAATTTGGATCATGTCTTTAAAAAAATGTTTTTTGACCCTCCCATGTCCTCCATCACTTCTCAGCGCCCACGGAATAAACTTTAAGCTCTTTTGTTGCCGTCCTAGATCGTCCGTGACTTGGCCCTGACCTATCTTCCTAGTCTTATCTATCTTTCAGTTCATGTATTCTGACCTCCACTCATAGCCGGCTTCCCCAGCATGTCAGGTGCTCAGATATGCCCCACTCTGATTGTGGCACCTCTCTTTCTTCCCTGCCTGTCAACGTTTGGCTCATCCTTTGCTATCCAGAAGAATCCCAGCATTCTGTTCTTTTTACTCCGTTTTCCATAGCCCAGCGGTTCCCAAAGTATGGTCCCTGACCAGCAGCAAACTTGTTCGATAGGAAAATTATCAGGTCTTACCACAGACTTACTGAAAACCTGGAATGCTGGGGCGGTGGGGGAAGGGGGGACAATCTGTGGTTGAACAAACCTTCTAGGTGATTGTCATGCACATTAATGTTTGCCCAGCACAGTGCTGTACTTCTAGTTTAGGATTTTAGAGGGCATTAAGTTCTGGCTAATTATTTACTTGTCAGTATCCCTTATTAGAATGTAAGTAGCCTGAAGACAAGAACGAGATCATACCTATTTTATCACCACCACAGTGGAGGAAATAAAATGGCAATGAAATACAGGGTAGTTATGGAGAGTTGATGCGGCTCCTTTTATTCCTCACGCAATTTATGGTTTCCTCTGCAAATAAATTTATTTGGAAAGGAAGATAAATTATATTGTTACGTTGTACATGATATAACATTACACTAGACTATATTTCATTACACACACATACATATATGTGTGTCTATATCTATCTGTATCATTATAGTAATTAATTCACCTGCAACATTCTCAATGAATCCTGGACTTGAGTATTAGGAACCTGATTAGAAGAAAGTTTTCTAAGGGGAGACTGATTTGTCTTGCCTAGTTAGGGTTTAGGATTTTTAGCCCCGCTTCTCAGACTTTGACATAAATATGAATCACCTCGGATCTTTTTAAACTGAAGTTTCCTGATTCAGTTGGTCTGTGGAGAGGCCCACGAGTCTGCCTTTCTCACAGGCTCCCAGGTGATGCTGCTGGTCTGAGTGGGCCCCAGAGGAAATTTTACAAATGACCTACCTTCGTGCAAACTAGCTACGGAGCTTTTTCTCGCACAAAGAGATTTGGCATGAGTACAACTTCTTTGAGGTATTTTTATTCATGTACGGGTCAAAGCCCCTAGCCAATGGTTCTCAACCCTGGCTACACTTTCGAATCACCTGGAGGTGCTTTTAAAAAATACCAGTGCCCAGGATCTACTCTCTGAGAGTCGAATTTAATGAACCACAGCCCTACGCAATGAAGTAAAACAGGTGCAGAAATTGCTGTTATGTTCTACACAGCAGATCTATGACAAGTCTGCCCTTGAGAAGTTTGTCATCTAAATGGTGAGATGGTACAATGCATATTAACAAGAACTTAACATTAAAATTATCAAAAGGAAAAACAAAAGGCAAACTTTGTTCATGATATAAAATATGACAGACCACCTACTTTGTAGGATGGAAACCAAACAGTAGGCCTGCTAATATGTGTATTTCTCTGGAAATACTCCTAAGGAAATTGTTATTTGGAAGAATAGGAATCTCGCCTACTTGCTTGGATGATGAGGTTAGACCATCATTATTTGTATATATGGCACATGTGAAGATGTGAAAGCTGAAGTATATTGGATTATGTTCCAATTCTTTATCTCATACCTTGTTATAGAATTATGAGACATCTGTGCTCTTGTTGTGTTGACTTTGCTCCCACAAGAGCAGGAACAGCATATTTTCTTGTCTCACTGATGTTGGGCTGGACCAATGGAATGTCACAATACAAAGACTTTAAATATTCTTGAGTGATTTTCCTTGGCTTCTTGTACTGCTGCCATTCCACAATAAGACCACACCAAGGGGTTCACCTGGATGGCTCAGTTGGGTAAAAGTCTGCCTTGGGCTCAGGTCAATGTCTCAGAGTCCTGGGATCGAGTCCCAGGTTGGGCTCCCTGCCCAGTGGGGAAGTTTGCTTCTCCCTCTGCCTCTGCCCCTCCAGCGAGGAGTCTGCTTCTCCCTCTTCTCTCTCTGTTGCTCCCTCCCTCAAATGAATAAATAAAATCTTAAAAAAAAAAAAAATCACACCTAGGATAGCAGAGGTTCTGACTCACCTCCAAAAGACTGGGGTGCAGCTCAGACATTTTTAAATATTAAACACAGGTAATTAACTGACTTCTCCGTTTAAGGGACTAGAAAGTTAAACAGATAATGTAGATGCATTTTGTCCAATACATTTAAGTTCTCTTAATCAATGACACATCTGAAATATACCTTATTGGATGATTTCTGTGATGGAATCATCACTGTCTGATTGTAAAATAAGCACACAGTGGCTAGTGTTTTATAAAGTCAGAGTATTCAGTTTGGATACTTCTTTATTTTGAGGATGTGGTATTATCTCTTTTTTGTTTAAATTGTTTCTTTTTTCAAATGACATGATAGTTGGTTAGCTATGTTTTTTTTTCTTACTTAGTTGGAAATTGAAAGTTAGAAATCTTATCTATGTTCCTAATTTTGGTGGAGTGCAGGAGTTAAGTACAGAAGTTTCATGGCATATGAATCCAAAAGCTAGGAAACCACCTTTATAATCCATTAACTTCACCCAAGGTAGATAAATCAAATTTAGAAGAAGATGAATATTAGCTGAGGATTCAATGAACCTGTGGTCAAAGGTCCTTCCCAGTGGCTGACAGGACAAGTAAAACATGGCCTACAAGAAACCCATACTAATTAGGTGTTATACCAGAGCACCATTATTTTGCCATCAGTGTTTGTTTTGCTTGTTTGTTTTGTGAACTTATCTTAAATTGGTGAGGCTTCTCTGCAGAAATCAAGGATGGATAAAATAGACTTTAGCTAAGCAAATGCAGTGTTTACAACAAACCACACCTAATCATATAAAAATGTCAAAATCACTCTTCCTAATAGTGTTATGAGGTGTTCTAAAATGATAAGCTGTTAATATCTCTTTCTGGGATTTCTAGCTGACTGTCAAAATAATGGTAATATCACCTGATATAGTTTCAATATTAAAAAAAGATTGGCAATATCTTTATAAATATGCAGTACTGCAGAATTGAGACAAATTGTACCAGTTGGCTATGAATAGACTCCCCTGATTATTGTTTGGAGGGGCATTAACTCCTTCAAATCCATGAGGCAGCCGTGACGGGGCAGAAACACAGGAACAGGCAAGACCTGGCCACCCATGGGACCTTGGACAAATCGTTCAATCTCTCTGAACCTCAGTTTGTTTATCTACAAAAGGAAGGATTTAGATTAGGTGTCTTTTAAGGACTCTGCCAGATATGAAATTCTATATTATTTATATTCATATAATTACATTTCCAAATGAAGAGAAAAAAATGAGGTTAGTCCGGCCAAGTTACTCCTCAATACTTTTTTAGTAAGGCAGTGTTTTTGCAAATGAGGAAACAGAGCCACAGAAGGGTTAATTAACTTACCAAAATCACACAAAAACTTTATACTTGGTCTTTTGAATCCAATTTAAAATACATGTAGATCTATTTTTCCAAAAGAGCAGCTTCAAAAAAATTCCTATTATCTACATTTTACTTTAGCAGATATTAAAATTATTTTTACCCTTTTAAGGTGGATTGTTAAATCCAGGGACATTTTCTGATTTACAATTAAAAATAAACTATCTCTTAATACTAAGTGCCCTGACTTTAAGGAATCTTCACATTTTCCCTTTAAAAGATAAACAAAAACCAGGGCACCTGGGTGGCTCAGTCGGTTAAGTGGCTGCCTTCAGCTCAGGTCATGATCTTGGGATCCTGGGATCAAGTCCCAGGACAGCTCCCTGCTCGGTGGGGAGCCTGTTTAATCCCTCTCCCTCTGCCCCTCCCCCTGCTTGTGCAGGCGCTCTCTTTCTCTCTCTGTCAAATAAATAAATAAATAAATAAATAAATAATAGCTTTTTGAAAAAATAAAAGATAAACAAAAACCAATTCAATAAGCTAAAAAACTACTTGTTTCTTCCAATTATTATATGTGCTTGTCTGTATGTGTCTGCCCGTGTGTGTATATATATGTCACAGGGAGGAAGAGGCTATGTAATTTTGTTTTCTCGCATCACTTCTTACTCCCATTCATTATAAGAATTATCTGATTATCTATAAAATGTTGCCCAGATGAAACCCAGCTATCCTCAGTTTTCATAAGGATATTGAAGCACAGAGGCATTAATTGACTTTCTCAAGGTCACACAGAACTTTGCAGTCAAGGCTGGGATTAGAATCTAAATTTCTTGACCCAGGTGATTTCC
The DNA here is from genome assembly GCF_037043125.1 of Eumetopias jubatus. Classification (NCBI taxonomy): domain Eukaryota; kingdom Metazoa; phylum Chordata; class Mammalia; order Carnivora; family Otariidae; genus Eumetopias; species Eumetopias jubatus. The sequence goes on along the minus strand of NW_028274814.1, from coordinate 75,024,017 downwards.
TCCCATTAGGCTGTTTTTTCACAGAGGGCTTAGATTACCCCCTCCTTTGCAGGCAGGATTTGGGGGACTCTCGTGAAATGCTTCATTAAAAATCACAGCATCTTTGGACATGGCTACAGGTGACATCCCTAGGTAACAGATGATGGGTTTTGAGCAGGAAATCAGGGGATTTAGAGCATACATTCACAGGAAAATAAACTCAGGTGTGAGGACAGGCTAGACTTGTATTAACAGTCAAGCTAAGGCTTTCACGCTGGGATTCCATTCCCCCCACACCCCCACCCCCGCGCTCATCACCCCACCTCCACTGAGCATTTGGTTTTAATCTGATGCTGTCCCTGGGACTAATATTCAACAGCCTAAAATCTTGTCTTTTCTATTTGGATTTTTTTTTTTGCCTACTAAAGCAGATATCAGTATTTTATAAGAACTCCATCGATGGTACTGCATAAAAAGTATTCAAACAAGTGTCCTCAACCCTAATTGGAATATTGTTTTATTACGCCACACATTTCCTAAATCTCACCCTAATTAAACGTATATTGTCCTTCATTATTACCCACGAATAACTAGCCGTACTCAAGATTTATGGCTGTGTACGGTGGTGGTTGATGACTGTGTCAGGATTTCAACTTCCAATGTGTTTCAGAGGTTTGGAGTTTATCGGGAAAATTAATTGCAGCTGAAAACCCGGCGCGGTCTGTGCTTACACTGACTGGCCTGGGGTGCTCCCGCTCCCGGCTCCCTTTTCTGGAACAGCTGCCAGGGGAGTGGAGTGAGGCGTGGAAGAGGAGAGTGGATGGCGGGAGAGCAGGGTGCCACTCTTCTAGACCTTTCCACCAATCGCTGGAGTCTGTCTGGAGGGGAAATGAAAACTATACTCTGCTTAATGGACACAGTAAGTGGACGGAAGTCTGAGTTCCCCGCTCTCCATTAGCAAGCCAGCCAGCCAGATGTTGGCCGTTTTCAACACTGGCTGCTTTTTCCCTTTGTTTACATACGCGAAGATTTCAGGGTTTTGTGGGTTTGTTTTGTTTTTGTTTTTGTTTTTTAGTTGATCTCAGCTATGGGGTTTCAAGATATAGATGTGTTTGTTGGCTTAGAAGCAGATAGACAACCCCTGAAGGCAATTGGACTTTTTCCTGACAGCTTGTCCCTCAACTTTTCCAAAGGCAGCGTAGGGAACAATAAACAACAGGTACTCTGGCTAGTGGCCTTGCAACCCACGTATTCAGCATTCTGCTTTGTGACTTTTTTTTTTTAAGATTTTATTTATTTATTTGACAGAGAGAGAGCACAAGTAGGCAGAGCGGCAGGGAGAGGGAGAAGCACGCTCTCCACCGAGCAGGGAGCCCGATGCGGGTCTTGATCCCAGGATCCTGGGATCATGACCTGAGCCGAAGGCAGACGCTTAACGACTGAGCCACCCAGGCACCCCTGCTTTGTGACTTTAACTGGACTCTGCCTAGCAGCATGAAAGAGCAGTTCTCCAAGGGAAAAAACAGGAGAGTTTTGTTTTTGTTTTTGTTTTTGTTTTAACTAATGTAGCAGGAAGGTCCCGGTAATAAACTAGGAACTTTTAATTTATCATGAGTGCTAAAAAGCAAAAAACCCCTGTTGAATTCAAAGGGCCATTTGGTTGCAAAGAACAGCAACCAGCCAACACCAGGTTAAATAAATGGATTGTAAGAACTGGAAGTATAGCCGAATATTATGAGAGGTTGGAATTATAAGCTGGGAAGTCTTCAGGAACTAAGATTGCCATTCTTGGTCATCTCTCTCTTGCCCATGCTTAGCTTCTCTTTCTTTCCAGAATATTTCATTTTTACTTCTTTTGAGACATCAGCTTTACCCTCTGCTTTTTACTGTGATCTGGTTCTCTGTGTGTGCTCATCCACACAGTTCCCAAACTCCCAGCCTTGAGGGTCTACATGACTCTCCAGTTCCAGTGACTACCACTACTTATTGCAGTTCTGCTATCTCAGTTTAAATTAAGAGGCAGGCTCTAATTGACTCCACTTGGGTCAGCTGTCCAGCCCATGCCTCATCAGTTTTGATGGGTGTGATGGCACCATGACCACTAAATACATTACTTACTTTTGCAGAGTCTATGGATGCAGCATTGCCAAGAAAGAGGGCGTTGGCTGGGCACCTGGTGACCCATCCTAACTGTGATAGAGTAGGATCGATATACACACACACACCGGAAATGGCTTGATGGTAAGCAAGTGGTACCATATGGGAAAAACAGCTCATAAAAAATCGTTTAATTCACTGGCTTCTAAGCATTAGAGGGCATACATACCCTTGGAATGCCTATTAAAAATGCAGATGCCACAGCTTCCTTCAGAGATGATTGTGTGGGGGTAGCAAGCAGGAATCAATACTTTTTAATAAGCCCTTCAGGTGAGTCCAGTGAGAGTGGTCCATATACCTCATTTTGAGAAGCCCTGGTTTCTCAGCTGATTCTTAACACATATTCAGGTGTAACTAGTGACTAGTGGTGAAGAATGTACAAAGACCCCTGACTTCCCCATAGTGACTGGACCAGGTTAGGGAGTGAGAATGAATTGTGTCCCGCATCTAAGCTCTGACTGTGATTTAGTGAGGGGGTGTATAAACAGTTTGGGAGCCTATTCAGAGAAACTCCAAGTGCCTTCATTTTACAAGGTGCAGTTCCTGTCTGAAAAATAAAAGTAAGTTAATTATGAAATAACCTGGTCGTATTAATGCCATAGCAGTCAGCACCACAGTGAAAGTTGCCAGCTTGGATGACATTAGCTTGCCTGGGAGGATTGATGCTAAACTGTCAGGAGTGACGTAGAAGAACTTCTAGTGCCATTATTCTTACCCCACAGGGGTATCTCGAGAGGATAATTTAATTTCTTTCCTCCTTGTTTCCAGGAAACGCTCATTTTAAAGTGCACAGTTTTAAAATGTTTCACCCCCCTAAGTTAAAAATGTACCGTACAGTTGCAAGCTTGTCATTTTGTGGGTGTTTGAGAATGGTTTCAGGTTAGCTGGTGGGCCAAATATCTACCTTCCAACACTCAGGGCTCAGCCTGTTTTACTGGATGGAAAAAAAAAAAAAAAAACAAAGCAGTGGAGGAAGAACAAAATTAAAAAGAAATTAAGATATGAGCTTTGTACAGCCAAGAACATCATCTTCTTTCCACACAAAGCACAGAGGGTGGTTTTTCCAGGCGCACACCGGAGCGTGGCACCTGTGTTCGTTTAACTGATTACACATTCAACAAAATTTGTGTGATGTGCAATCATTTGAATCACTCATTATACATTAAAATAAACTGACACAAATACAACTCGTTCTCTGCTGCTTTTGAGAAACTAAGTAAATTAAAGAACGAAACGAAGGTGATGCTAGGCTGAAGACTTGACATACAATAGAGGCAGAAAATTCAGAATTCATGGTTTTTGACCGTGATCCGATAACTTTCAGTGCTGGCGTGCGATTAGAAAAGCAACAAGAGGAAGAACAGTGTCTGTTCCTTGTCTTGGACCACCACCCCTATGGCCCCCAGACCACTTCTCACTGGGCTTGGGACCCTAGCTAAGAGGACCACATAGCACAAAGGGAAACAGCAGGAAAAACCATTTAAAAAAAAAAAGTGAAAGAATGTAGGCCTCTAGCAAAGTGCAGGTGTTTTGCCCAGCTTCCCCCATTATAATTGTTTGGCTCTTCCTTTTTATAGCTAATATGATTTTTACACCCAACTTGAACGGGCTGACATTATCAATCCACTGAAACTGTGTTTTCAAGGTTTATCACTTTGACAAATCCAAATTTCCTCCTTTCTTACCTTTCTTGACCTGTCAGCATTTGAAATGGATGACCCCTGCCTCCTACCTGAAACATCTTCTCTTGCCTTCCCTAATAACACACAGTTGTGGTTTTCCCTTCTCATGATAGTTCCTTCTGAGCCTTCCCCACCAACCCCTCCTCCTTCCCCTCCTTCATATTAAAATCTGAAACTTAAACGTGTTGAAAACAGAACTCTTAATTTTACACCTACCTCTCCTCAACAATATCATCTCTATCCACCTAGTTGCTCAGGCAAAAAATGAGTTATTCTTAACTCCTGTCTTTCCCTCTCTTCATCACATGTTCAATTCATTAGCAAGTCCATTCAAGAAGACACCCCAATGTTCCCAATCCATTGGGTTCCATTATCCTTCACCCTGATGACTATTATAGCTAACTGGTTTCTCTCCTTCTAGCAGTAGTGTTCTTTCCCTCCAATTTTATCCATCTTTACTGATATCACCCTTGTCAATCACCATCATATTTTTCCTGGCTACTGTAATTACCTTTTAAATGACCTCCTAGCTGTACAACCAAAGATGTCTTCTAAAAAATACAAGTAAAAAAAAAAAATAAAAAATACAAGTAAGTTTTGACATTTCCTATAATAGCTTCCTACTATATTTAGAATAAAATTTGGGCTCATCATAGCATACAAGGCCTTAAGTGATCTATTTCTGAATTCCATGACCATGTTTTTCTACAGTTCTTAATTTCACAGAATGTTCTTTTAAAAACTTAAATCAGATTTTGTCATTCCTCAGATTAAAAACCTTCAAAGTTTAGTAATCCTTACCACATTGTACAATGTTTTGTCTGTTAAGAATATTTTTGGCTCTAAGTAATGGAAAAACTAATTGTGTCTTAAACAAAAAAGGATTAATTTTTCTCAAAGCATAAGCAATCCTGAGTAGACGGTTGGTGGTATTGGTGCAGTTGTTTAATGATTTCATGAAGTAATCAGTTTCTTTCTTTTTTTCTCTCCCATCCTTAGTATGTTGGTGTTTGATCTTATACCTATCACCTCATGGTCCCAAGATGGTTTTTAAAGTTCCAGACATCACATCTATATCATCCACGTTCAAGGTAAGAAAAAGGTAGAAGAGATAGAAGTTATAACAATAAGCTCACCCCTGCCCCAGGGCCTTTGCACTTATTTCTCCAGCTAGAAAGAGTTTTCCCCAGATTTTCATATGGTTTGCTCCTTATAACTATTGAGGTCACAATACAAATACCCCAGAGAAGAGTTACTAATCCAAAGTAGCACCTCTCATTTTACTATAACTGTCTTGTTTTTCTTACTGAAATCTATATTCACTTTCTACGGCTGCTGTAACTAAGGATCAAAATCAGGTGGCTTAATATCTTCCTTCAGGCTGCTATAACAAAAATACCATAGACTGGATGGCATGCATTACTGAAATTTATTTCTCACAACTTTGGTGGCTGGAAAATCCAATATTAAGATGCCTACTGGTTTGATTCCTGGTGAGAACCCTCTTCCTGGTTTGCAGATAGACACCTTCTTGTTGTGTCCTCACATGGGAGGGAGAGAGAAAGGAAGCAAATTCTTTTGCATCTCTTCTCATAAGGGCACTAATACCACCACAGAGGCTTTACTCTTAGGACCTAATTATCTCCCAAAGACCCCATCTCCAAATGCTATCACATTAGGGACAAGGGTTTCAGTATACAAATTTGGGGGGGTACCTATTCAGTCCACAGCACTCAAACAATAGAAATTTATTGTCTCATAGTTCTGAAAGCTAGAAGTCCAAGGTCAAAGTGTCAGCAGGGTTGGCTCCTTCCAAGGGTTATGAAAGAAAGAGCTGCTCCAGGCCTCTCTCCTTGGCTTGTAGATGGCCATTTTATCCTGTGTCTTTACATTGTCTTCCCATTTTGTCTGTATCTACGTATCTTCTTCTTGTAAGGACACCAGTCATATTAGATTAGGGTCCACCCTAATGACATCATTTTAATTTGATTACCATTGTAAAAAAATACCTATCTCGAAGGTCATGTTCTGAGGGATGGGGGTTAATAATTCAACACATGAATTTGGGGAGAGGACACAATTCAATCCATAACAAACTCAATAAATATGTGCTAAATGAATGGATGGATTTGATTCATAGCCACCACTTACTAAGTGTTTACAGTGTGTCAAGTGCTACATGGAGCGCTTCATCCCATCTCCTTTAATTCTCACAGTAATCCAGTGAAGAAGGTTCTACATGTATTCTCTCTTAGAAATGGGAAAACTATAGCTGAAGATATAGTGAGTAAAAGGGCAATATAGGGGAGGCCAGGAAAACAATAAAGGCTGGGATGTCTGTAGCAAAATACTGAGGAAACTTCTTTTGAGACATCTTCATTATGTTTGATGGGCCACATTGGATCATAACTAGGCAAGAAGACTGAAATCGTGAGTTTAAACAGGGGTCAGCAAACTGTTTTCTGTGAAATACATATTTTAGGCTTCCAAGTCACATGGTTTCTGTCATAACTTCTCTGTCATTATAGTGTGAAGCAGCCATAGATAATACATAAACAAATGACTGTGGTTGTGTCCCAATAAAACTATTTATAAAAGCCAGTGGCTAGCCAGATTTGGCCTATGACCCATAGTTTGCTGAAGCCTTGGTTAAAGAAATTTTTGCTTTGATTTTCTGTCCTTTCGTTTTCCTAAAAGCAAATTAATTTTATGAATTTAGAAAGCTATGCTGACCTGCCTCTCTGAGATGCCCAGCATTTGCTTCCCTCTTTTAGAGAGAGTTGTACTACATCATTCAAACTCTGAGAGAATACTCAGAAAGTCCACAACTGTCCTCCAAAATGCTCTCTCCTCTGGAAAGTTTTTTGTCACGTCTTGTTACAATGTGAACTTATTTTCCCTCAGTGATGGCAGAGGAGAGCTGTGGGGACAGAGGAGAAGTCAAAGGGACAGAGATGCAAAAGCTAGCAATCCCGAGTTTCATTCCCGGCTGAGGGATGGACAAACAACTGGCTTCGGTACCTATTACTTCAATTGTCCATGAGTTGTTTTCTTGCCTGAAGAGATCAGAAAACAAACATTTATCTAAGGATGTAGTCCATATTAAACCTTGGAGGTGACCTGGAAATATACTTGATAAATAGGCAAGATAAGAGTAACCTGATTAAGGGGTGCTAAAGAATTCTCCCCTGTTGCCTGAATATTTATGTATTTTCAACTTGTGAGTCCCTGTGCCCCTTGTCAGGGTACTTTGATGAGTATCTTGTATTTTCTCCTGATTATAAACCTTAAGGACTCAGCCTGTTTGTTTGTTTTGTTTGTTTTTTCTTCTCACAACTGCCCTACAGGATATAAGTAGATTTTAATAGGTCTTTTTGCCAGTACAACACTGGTTACTGTACCTTTAAAATCAAGAAGTATGAAACCTCTTTGTTCTTTTTCAAGGTTGTTTTGGCTATTGTGGTCCCTTGGGATTCCATATAAATTTTAGGATGGATTTTCCTAATTCTGTAAAAAAAAAAAAAAAAGTCACTGGGATTTTGATAGAAATTACGTGGATTGTTTTGAGTAGTATTGGCATTTTACCAATATTAAGTTTTGAATCCATGAGCACAGTAATATCTGATTTTCAGTGTACAAGTCTTTTACCCCTTAGATAAGCTGATTCCCAAGTATGTTATTTGTTTTGATGCTATTGCAAATGGAATTTTCTTAATTACCATTTCAGATTTTTCACTGTTAATGCATAAAACAACTGATTTTTGTGTGTTGATTTTGTATCCTTTAACATTGGTAAATGCACATATTCTAATATTTTTGTGTGTGAAATCTTTAGGGCTTTCTACAAAATCATATTGTTTGTGAACAGACATAATTTTACTACTTTCTTTCTAATTTGGATGCTCTTAATTTCTATTTTTTGCCTAATTGCTCTGGCTAGGATTTCTAGTATTATGTTGAATGAAAGTAATGAAAATAGACACAATTGTCTAATTCCTGATCTTAAAGGGAAAGCATTCAGTCTTTCACCATTAAATGTGTTAGCTCAGTTAAGCTTTTCAGAATATGGTCTTTATTATGTTGAGGTAGTTAGTGACCTAATAGTGCTAGTTTGTTGAGTGTTTATATCGTGAAAAGGTATTAAATTTCATCAAATGCCTTTTCTGTATCACTTGAGAAAATCATAGGCTCCTCTCTCCCCCATTCTATTATTGTGGTATATTACATTGATTAATATTTGTTTGTTGAACCACGCTTGCATTCCAGGAATAAATCTCACTGCGTCATGGTATATGATCCTTTTAATGTGCTGTTAAACTCTGCTAGTATTTTTCTTGAGGATTTTAGCAGCAATATTCATCATGGGTATTGGTCTGCACTTTTCTTGTAGTAGTCTTTGTAGATTTGGTATTGGTGTAATGCATAGAATGAGTTTAGAAGTACTCCCTCCTCTTCAATTTTTTGGAAGAGTTTGAGGAGAACTATTAATTGTTTTGTGTGTTTCTAGGAATTTGTCCACTTTATCTGAGATATCGAATTTGATGTACAATTGTTCATAGTATTCTCTTATAATCTGTTTTATTTCTGTAAAATCTGTAATATCTCCTTTGTCATTTCTGATATAGGTTTTGAGGCTTTTCTATTTTTAAGTCACTCTAGCTAAAGTTTTTCAATTTTGTTGGTCTTTTTGAACAACCAATTCTTTGTTTCATTGGTTTTTCTCCATTAGTTTTTCCACTCTATATTTTATCTCTATTCTAATCTTTATTATTTCTTTCCTTCAGCCAGCTATTGGTTTGCTATCTTTTTCTTTTATTCCTTCCAGTATAATTAACATATTATATTAGTTTTAAGTGTATAATATAGCAATTCAACAATTCCCGACATTACTCAGTGCTCATCATGGTAAATATATTCTTGATCCTCTTCAACAATTTCACCCATTCCCTCACTTACCTCCCCTCTGATAACAACCGGCTTGTTCTCTATATTTAAGAGTCTTTTTTTTTGTCTTTGTTTTATTTCTTAAATTTCACATATGAGTGAAATCATATGGTACTTGTCTTACTTGTCTTTTTCTGACTTATTTCACTTAGGATTATAAACCTCTAGGTCCATCCATGTTGTTGCAAATGGCAAGATTTCATTCTTTATTATGGCTGAGTAATATTCTGTTGTGTGTGTGTGTGTGTGTGTACACATCTTTTTTTTTATTTTATTTTGTTAATCACCATACATTACATCATTAGTTTTTGATGTAGTGTTCCATGATTTATTGTTTGCGTATAACACCCAGGGCTCCATTCAATATGTGACCTCTCTAATACCCATCAGCAGGCTACCCCATCCCACTCACCCCCCTCCTCTCTAGAACCCTCAGTTTGTTTCTCAGAGTCCATAATCTCTCATGGTTCATCTCCCCCTCCAATTCCCCCCGCTTCATTTTTCCCTTCCTACTATCTTCTTCTTCTTCTTTTTTTTTTTTTTTAGCATATAATGTATTATTTGTTTCAGAGGTACAGGTCTATAATTCAACAGTCTTAAACAATTCACAGCACTCACCATAACACATACCCTCCCCAATGTCTATCACCCAGCCACCCCATCCCTCCCACCCCCCACCACTCCAGCAACCCTCAGTTTGTTTCCTGAGATTAAGAATTCCTCATATCAGTGAGGTCATATGATATATGTCTTTCTCTGATTGACTTATTTCGCTTAGCATAATACCCTCCAGTTCCATCTACGTCGTTACAAATGGCAAGATGTCATTCCTTTTGATGGCTGCATAATATTCCATTGTATATATATACATATATATACCACACCTTCTTTATCCATTCATCTGTGGATGGATATCTTGGCTCTTTCCATAGTTTAGCTATTGTGGACATTGCTGCTATAAACATTGGGGTGCATGTACCCCTTCGGATCCCTACATTTGTATCTTTGGGGTAAATAGCCAGTAGTGCAATTCCTGGGTCATAGCGTAGCTCTGTTTTCAACTTTTTGAGGAACCTCCATACTGTTTTCCAGAGTGGCTGCACCAGCTTGCATTCCCACCAAGAGTGTAGGAGGGTTCCCCTCTCTCTGCATCCCCACCAACATCTGTCATTTCCTGACTTGTTAATTTTAGCCATTCTGACTGGTGTGAGGTGGTATTTCATTGAGGTTTTGATTTGGATTTCGCTGGTGCAGAATGATGTTGAGCACTTTTTCATGTGTCTGTTGGCCATTTGGATGTCTTCTTTGGAAAAATGTCTGTTCATGTCTTCTGCCCAATTCTTGATTAGATTATTTGTTCTTTGGGTGTTGAGTTTAAGAAGTTCTTTATAGATTTTGGATACTAGCCCTTTATCTGATATGTCATGTGCCAATATCTTTTATCATTCTGTCAGCTGTCTTTTGGTTTTGTTGACTGTTTCCTTTGCTGTGCAAAAGCTTTTTATCTTGATGAAGTCCCAATAGTTCATCTTTGCCCTTGCTTCCCTTGCCTTTGGTGTTGTTTCTAGGAAGAAGTTGCTGCGGCTCAGGTCGAAGAGGTTGCTGCCTGTGTTCTCCTTTAGGGTTTTGATGGACTCCTGTCTCACATTTAGGTCTTTCAACCATTTGGAGTCTATTTTTGTGTGTGGTGTAAGGAAATGGTCCAGTTTCATTCTTCTGCATGTGGCTGTCCAATTTTCCCAACACCATTTGTTGAAGAGACTGTCTTTTTGCCATTGGACATTCTTTCCTGTTTTGTCAAAAATGAGTTGACCATAGAGTTGAGGGTCCATTTCTGGGCTCTCTATTCTGTTCCTTTGCTCTATGTGTCTGTTTTTGTGTCAGTACCATACTGTCTTGATGATGACAGCTTTGTAATAGAGCTTGATGTCCGGAATTGTGATGCCACCAGCTTTGCTTTTCTTTTTCAACATTCCTCTGGCTATTCAGGGTCTTTTCTGGTTCCATATAAATTTTAGGATTATTTGTTCCATTTCTTTGAAAAAAGTGGATAGTATTGTGATAGGGATTGCATTAAATGTGTAGATTGCTCTAGGTAGCATTGACATCTTCACAATATTTGTTCTTCTAATCCATGAGCATGGAACGTTTTTCCATTTCTTTGTGTCTTCCTCAATTTCTCTCATGAGTATTTTATAGTTTTCTGAGTACAGATTCTTTGCCTCTTTGGTTAGATTTATTCCTAAGTATCTTATGGTTTTGGGTGCAATTGTAAATGAGATCGACTCCTTAATTTCTCTTTCTTCTGTTTTGTTGTTGGTGTACAGGAATGCCACTGATTTCCGTGCATTGATTTTATATTCTGCCACTTTACTGAATTCCTGTATGAGTTTTAGCAGTTTTGGGGTGGAGTCTTTTGGGTTTTCCACATAAAGTATCATATCATCAGCAAAGAGTGAGAGTTTGACTTCTTCTTTGCCATTCGGATGGCTTTTATTTCTTTTTGTTTGACTGCTGTGGCTAGGACTTCTAGTACTATGTTGAATAGCAGTGGTAATGGTGGACATCCCTGCCGTGTTCCTGACCTTAGGGGGAAAGCTTTCAGTTTTTCCTCATTGAGAATGATATTTGCTGTGGGTTTTTCATAGATGGCTTTTATGATATTGAGGTATGTACCCTCTATCCCCACACTCTGAAGTTTTAATCAAGAAAGGATGCTGTACTTTGTCAAATGCTTTTTCTGCATCTATTGAGAGGATCATATGGTTCTTGTTCTTTCTTTTATGAATGTATTGTATCACATTGATTGATTTGCAGATGTTGAACTAACCTTGCAGCCAAGGAATAAATCCTACTTGGTTGTGGTGAATAATCCTTTTAATGTACTGTTGGATCGTATTGGCTAGTATTTTGGTGAGAATTTTTGCATCCATGTTCATCAGGGATATTGGTCTGTAATTCTCCTTTTTGATGGGGTCTTTGGTTTGGGGATCAAGGTAATGGTGGCCTCATAAAACGAGTTTGGAAGTTTTCCTTCCATTTCTATTTTTTTGGAACAGTTTCAGGAGAATAGGTATCAATTCTTCTTTAAATAGTTGGTTCAATTCCCCTGGGAAGCCATCTGGCCCTGGCCTCTTGTTGGGAGATTTTTGATTACTGCTTCAATTTCCTTAGTAGTTATAGGTCTGTTCAGGTTTTTTATTTCTTCCTGGTTCACTTTTGGTAGTTGATACATCTCTAGGAATGCATCCATTTCTTTCAGATTATCTAATTTGCTGGCATAGAGTTGCTTATAATATGTTCTTATAATTGTTTGTATTTCTTTGGTGTTGGTTGTGATCTCTCCTCCTTCATTCATAATTTTGTTGATTTGGGTCATTTCTCTTTTCTTTTTGATAAGTCTGGCCAGGGGTTTATCAATCTTATTAATTCTTTCAAAGAACCAGCTCCTAGTTTCGTTGATCTGTTCTACCATTCTTTTGGTTTCTATTTCATTGATTTCTGCTCTGATCTTTATTATTTCTCTTTTCCTGCTGGGTTTGGGCTTTATTTGTTCTTTCTCCAGCTCCTTTAGGTGTAGGGTTAGGTTGTGTATTTGGACCTTTCTTATTTCTTGAGAAAGGCTTGTATTGCTATATACTTTCCTCTTAGGACTGCCTTTCCTGCATCTCAAAGATTTTGAACAGTTGTGTTTTCATTTTCATTTGTTTCCACGAATTTTTTTAATTCTTCCTTAATTTCCTGGTTGAGCCATTCATTCTTTAGTAGGATGCACTTTAGCCTCCATGTATTTGAGTTCTTTCTGATTTTCCTCTTGTGACTGAGTTCTAGTTTCAAAGCATTGTAGTCCGAAAATACACAGGGAATGATCCCAGTCTTTTGGTACCAGTTGAGACCTGATTTGTGACCTAGGATGTGATGTATTCTGGAGAATGTTCCATGGGCACTGGAGGAGAATGTGTATTCCGTTGCTTTGGGATGGAATGTTCTGAATATGTCTGTGAAGTCCATTTGGTCCCGTGTGTCATTTAAAGTCTTTATTTCCTTATTGATCTTTTGCTTAGTTGATCTGTCCATTGTAGTGAGGGGGGTGTTAAAGTCCCCCACTATTATTGTATTGTTGTCAATGTGTTTCTTTGATTTTGTTATTAATTGGCTTATGTAAGTGGCTGCTCCCATGTTAGGGGCATAGATATTTACAATTGTTAGATCTTCTTGTTGGATAGACCCTTTAAGTAGGATATAGTGTCCTTCCTCATCTCTTATCACAGATCTGTACTTCTGAAACAAATAATGCAACATATTTTAAGAAAAAAGAAAAAGAAGAAGATAGCAGGAGAGGAAGAATGAAGGGGAGTAAGTCAGAGGGGGAGACGAACCAGGAGAGATGATGGACTCTGAAAAACAAACTGAGGGTTCTAGAGGGAAGGAGGATAGGGGGATGGGTTAGCCTGGTGATGGGTATTCAAGAGGGCACATTCTGCATGGAGCAGTGGGTGTTATGAACAAACAATAAATCATGGAACAGTACACCAAAACAAATGATGTAATATATGGTGATTAACATAACAATAAAAAATTTTTTTAAAAAATCTAATTTGTCTGATATAAGGATTGCCACCCCAGTTTTCTTTTGGTGTCCCTTAGCATGGTAAATAGTTTTCCACTCCCTCACTTTCAATCTGGGCGTGTCTTTGGGTCTAAAATGAGCCTCTTGCAGACAGCATATTGATGGGTCTTGTTTTTTTATCCAATCTGATAGCCTGTGTCTTTTGATTGGGGCATTTAGCTCATTTACATTCAGGGTAACTATTGAAAGATATGAATTTAGTGCCATTGTACTGCTTGTAAGGTGACTGTAACTGTATATTGTCTGTGTTCCTTTCTGGTCTGTGTTGCTTTTAGGCTCTCTCTTTGCTTAGAGGACCCCATTCAATATTTCCTGTAGGGCTGGTTTTGTGTTTGCAAATTCCTTTAGTTTTTGTTTGTCCTGGAGGCTTTTTCTCTCTCCTTCTCTTTTCAGTGGCAGCCTAGCTGGATATAGTATTCTTGGCTGCATATTTTTCTCATTTAGTGCTCTGAATATATCATGCCAGTCCTTTCTGGCCTGCCAGGTCTCTGTGGATAGGTCTGTTGCCAATCTAATGTTTCTACCATTGTAGGTTACACACCTCTTGTCCCAAGCTGCTTTCAGGATTTTCTCTTTGTCTCTGAGACTTGTAAGTTTTACTATTAGATGTCAGGGTGTTGACCTATTTTTATTGATTTTGAGAGGGGTTCTCTGTGCCTCTTGGATTTTCATGCCTGTTTTCTTTCCCAAATTAGGGAAGTTCTCTGCTATAATTTGCTCCAATATACCTCTGTCCCTCTCTCTCTTCTTCTTCTGGGATCCCAATTATTCTAATATTGGTTCATCTTATGGTATCACTCTTCTCTCAAATTCTGCCCTCATGATCCAGTAGTTGTTTATCTCTCTTTTTCTCAGCTTCTTTATTTTCCATCATTTGGTCTTCTATATCGCTAATTCTCTCTTCTGCTTCATTTATCCTAGCATTTAGAGCCTCCATTTTTGATTGCACTCATTAATAGCCTTTTGGATTTCAACTTGGTTAGATTTTAGTTCTTTTATTTCTCCAGAAAGGGTTTTTTTTTTTTTTTTTTTTTTGCAAGCCCAGCTAGTATCTGTATAATCGTCATTCTGAACTCTAGTTCCAACATCTTACTAATGTCCATATTGATTAGGTCCCTGGCAGGCAGTACTGCCTCTTGTTCTTTTTTTGAGGTGATTTTTTTCCGTCTTGTCATTTTGTCCAGAGGAGAACAGATGAATGAGAGAACGAAATGCTAACAGGGTAACAATGACCCCAGAAAAATATACACTAAACAAATCAGAGGAGACCTGAAACCGGGGGGAAAGAAAGGGAAAGAAAGAAAAAAGAAAAAAAAAGAAAAAGAAAAAGATAAAAAAAAAAGAATATGATCAAATATAATCATGCTGGTGAATAGATCAGTGCCACACACTAGATTTTGGGTGTATTTTGGTCTGTTAGAAGAAACTGCCTCCCAAAATTTTAAGGAAGGAAAAACTTATATATGTACAAAAATAAGGGTAAATATGATGAAGGGATGGAATATGACTGTAAAGATGAAAATTATAAAATATTTTATAAAAGGAATTGATAAGAAGTTGGTTGAAAAAAGAAGAGAAATTTAAAAAAAAAGGGAGAGAATGTGATCAGGCAGGAGACTAGAACAAAGTCATACACTAGAGATTTAGTGTATATTTTGGTCTGTTAGAAGAAACTGTATCCCAAAATTTTAAAGAGAGAACAACTTATATATATATATATATATATATATATATATATATATATATATATATACCAAAAATAAGGGTAACTACTATGAAGGTATAGAATATGACTCTAAAAATGAAAAATAAAAAATATTTTTTGAAAAAGGGATTAATAAGATGTTGGTTGAAAAAGGGAAAAAGAAAACTAATAATGTAATGTATGGTGATTAACATAACAATAAAAAATTTAAAGAAAAATTTTAAAAAGGGAAAAAGAAAAATAAAAAAAAAGTTAAAAAAATTAACTTTGAAAGACTAAAGAATCATGGGGGAAAAAGCCATGAATTCTATGTGCAGTATTCCCCTAGTGCTGGAGTTCTGCCATTCTCATTGAACGGTAAACTTGGTCTTGGCTGGCTGTTCTTGCTGATCTTCTGGGGGAGGGGCCTGTTGCTGTGGTTCCCAAATGTCTTTGCCGGGCGGGCTAAGTAATCTGCTCGGGTTTGCTCTCCGGAGCTTTTGTTCCCTGCAAGCTTTCCGTACAGCTTTGAGGACGAGAGTGTAAATGGCGGCCTCCCAATCTCTGCTCCCGAGGAGCCGAGAACTCGAGCCCCACTCCTCAGTGCACCCCCAGAGAAACGCAATCACTCCCATCTCCCAGATCTCCGGCAGCACTCCAAGCTAACCTGGCCAGTGACCGAGCATTTCTATCCCTAGCTCACGACCCCGTGTCAGTAATAACTAATTTGATTACTATAGCTTTATAGTCTTGAAATCTGTGATTGTGATACCTCTAGTTTTGTTCTTTACAAAGATTGCTTTTGTTATTCGGGATCTTTTGTGGTTTGATAACATTTAAAGTATTTGTTCTAGTTCTGTGAAAAATGTTATTGGTATTTTGATAGGGATTGCATCAAATCTGTAGATTTCTTTGAGTAATATGGACATGTTAACAAAATTTGTTGTCTCAATCCCTCAGCATGAAATATCTTTCCATTTGTGATGTCTTCAATTTCTTTCATCAGTGTTTTATAGTTTTCAGAATACAGTTCTTTCACCTTGCTGGTTAAGTTTATGCCTAGATATTTTATTATTTTTTGTTGCAATTGTAAATGGGATTGTTTTCTTAATTTCTCTTTCTGCTGCTTTATTATTAGTGTATAGAAATGCAACAGATTTCTGTATATTGATTTTGTGTCCTTCAACTTTACTGAATTCATCAATACTGGTATTTTTCTTTTTTTTTTTTGGTGGAGTCTTTAGGGTTTTCTATATAGAGTATCACATCATCTGCAAATAGTGGATGTTTTACTTCTTTTTTACTGATTTGGATGCCTTTTTTAAAATTTTTGTTGTCTGATTGCCATGGCTAGAATTACCATTACTTTGTTGAATAAAAATGTGTTGAGAGTGGACATCCTTGTCTTACTCCTGATCTTAGGGGAAAAGCTATTATTTTTTGTTTTTCTGTTTTATCATTTAGTATGATGTTGGCTACAGGTTTTTCATACAAGGTCTTCGTTAAGATATGTTCCCTCTAGATCTACTTTGCATAGAGTTTTTATCATGAATTGATGTTGTACTTTGTCAAATGCTTTTTCTGTATCTATTGAAATGATCATGTGGTTTTATCCTTTCTTTTATCAATATGACCTATCATTTTACTTGATTTCAGTATTGAACTACCTTACATCCCTGGAATAAATCTCATGTGATTGTGGGATTTGTTGAATTTGAGTTACTAATATTCTGTTGAGGGTTTTTTTCCTCTATATTCATGAGAGAGATTGGCCTGCAGTTCTCCTTTTTTGTGATGTCTTTATCTGGTTTTGAAATCAGTGTGATATTGGCCTCATAGAATGAATTTGGAATCTTTCCTTCCTCTTCTGTTTTTTGGAATAATTTGAGAAGAATGGGTATTAATTTTTCTTTAAATGTTTTGTAGAATTTTCCTGTGAAGCCATCGGGTACTGGACTTTTGTTTTTTCAGAGTTTTTTAATTACTGATTCTATTTCATTACTAGTGATTGGTTTGTTCAAATTTCTATTTCTTCCTGGTTTAGTTTTTGTAGTTTATGTTTCTGGGAATTTATCCATTTCTTCTAAGGTGTCCAGTTTTTTGGCATATAGTTTTTCATAGTTTTCTCTTATAATTGTTTGTATTTCTGTGGTGTTGATTGTTATTTCTCCTCTTTCATTAATAATTTTGTTTATTTAGGTCCTCTCTCTCTCTCTCTCTCTCTCTCTCTAATGAGTCTTCCTAGAGGTTTATCAATTTTCTTGATCTTTTAAAAAACCAGCTCCTGGTTTCATTGATCTGTTCTATTGGTTTTTTGTTTGTTTGTTTGTTTCATTTCTATATCATTTATTTCTGCTCTAATCTTTATATTTCCTTCTTTTTGCTGGGTTTGGGTTTTGTTTGTTGTTCTTTTTCTAGCTCCCTTAGGTGTAAGGTTAAGTTGTTTGAGGTTTTTCTTGCTTCTTGAGGTAGGCTTGTATTGCTATAAAGTTCCCTTCTTAGAACCACTTTTGTTGCATCCCAAAGATCTTGGACCATTGTGTTTTCATTTTCATTTGTTTTCATATAATTTTTTTATTTCTTCTTTGATATCTTGGTTGACCCATTCATTGTTTAATAGCATGTTGTTTAACCTCCATGTGTTTGTTTTCTTTCCAGATTTTTTCCTGTGGTTGATTTCTGGTTTCATAATGTTGTGGTGAAAAAAGATGCATGGTATGATTTTGATCTTTTGAATCTGTAAAGAAATGCTTTGTGGCCTAACATGATCTACTTTGGAAAATGTTCCATGTGTACTTGAAAAGAATGTGTATTCTGCTGTTTTAGGATGGAAGGTTCCAAATATGTCTTTTAAATCCATCTAGTCCAGTGTTTCATTCAAAGCCACTGATTCCTTGTTGATTTTCTGTTTGGATGATCTGTCCATCAGTGTAAGTGGGGTATTGAAGTCCCCTACTATTGTTGTAATACTGTCAATGATTTTATGTTTGTTATTACCTGTTTTATATATTTGGGTGCTCCCAAGTTGGGTGTATAAATATTTACAATTATTATATTCTCTTGTTGTATTATGCCCTTCATATAGTGTCCTTCTTTGTCTCTTATTAGTCTTTATTTCAAAGTCTATTGTCTGATGTAAATATTGCTACTCTGGCTTTTTGGCATCCATTTGCCTGATAAATGTTGTTTCTCCATCCCTTCTCTTTCAATCTGCAGGTATCTTTAGGTCTAAAATTAGTCCCTTATAGGCAGCATATAGATGGGTCTTGTTTTTTATCCATTCTATCACTCTATGTCTTTTGATTGGAGCATTTAGTCCATTTACTTTCAGAGTAATTACTCATGGATATGTATTTGTAGCCATTTTGTTATTTGTTTTGTGGTTGTTTCTATAGATTTTTCTCTGATCCTTTCTTCTCTTGTTCTCTTTCATGGTTTGTTGGCTTTCTTTAGTGATATACTTGGATTCCTTTC
Organism: Eumetopias jubatus; assembly: GCF_037043125.1. Classification (NCBI taxonomy): domain Eukaryota; kingdom Metazoa; phylum Chordata; class Mammalia; order Carnivora; family Otariidae; genus Eumetopias; species Eumetopias jubatus. The sequence goes on along the minus strand of NW_028274814.1, from coordinate 75,005,467 downwards.
TTTTTACTCTTTGAATATTTATTGCTGGTTTTTGGTTTGTGGTTACCATTAGGTTTGTATACAATATCTTCTGCATATAGCAGTTTATATAAAGTTGATGGTCACTTAAGTTTAAATCCGTTCTTTATTCCTTTTCATCCTACATTTTAGATATAGAGTGTCATATTTTACATCCTTTTATGTTATGAATACCTTGACTGATTTTTACAGAAATATTTATTTTTATTGCTTTTGTATTTTTTACTTTTCATACTCACTTACTCTCTTTTTTCACTCAAAGAGTTCTCTTTAATATTTCTGGTAGGACTGGTTTACTGGTCATGAACTCCTTTAGTTTTTGTTTATGTGAGAAACTCTTTATCTCTCCTTCTATTCTGAATGATAGCCTTGCTGAATAGGGTATTCTTGGCTACAGATTTTTCTGTTTCAGCACTTTGACTATATCATCCCACTCTCTTCGGGCCTATAAGGTTTCTCCTGAAAAATATGCTTATAGCCTTATGGGGGTTTCCCTTGTATGTAACTGTCTTCTTTTCTCTTGATGCTTTAAAAGTTTTTTCTTGGGGCACCTGGGTGGCTCAGTCATTAAGCGTCTGCCTTCAGCTCAGGTCATGATCCCAGAGTCCTGGGATCGAGCCCCACATCGGGCTCCCTGCTTGGCAGGAAGCCTGTTTCTCCCTCTCCCACTGCCCCTGCTTGTGTTCCCTCTCTCGCTGTCTTTCTCTGTCAAATAAATAAAATCTTTAAAAGTTTTCTCTTCATCACTATTTTTTGCCATTTTAATTACTATGTGTCTTGTTGTGGAATTCTTTGAGTTGAATTTCTGGGGTGGGGGGGAGCTCTCTGTGCCTCCTGGATTTGGTTATCTGTTTTCTTCTCCAGATTACAGAAGTTTTCAGCTATTATTTCTTCAAATAAATATTCTGTCCCCTTATCACTCTTTTCTTCTCAGATCTCTATAATACAGACGTTACACTTGATGGAATCACTGAGTTCCCTAAAACTATTCTCAATTTGCCCAATTTTCTTTCCTCTCCTTTGCTCAGCTTGGTTACTTTCCAAGTTACTCTGTCTTCTAGGTCATTAATTTGTCCCTCTGCTTCATCTAGCCTGCCATTTATTCTATCAAGTATATTTTTAATTTCATTTATTGTGTTATTGATCTCTGGTACTTTTTTTTTTTAAATCTCTGTGTTAAGGGTCTAGCTGAGTTCCTCCACTCTTTTCTTAAATCCAGTGTGTATCTTTATCCAGTGAGTATAATTATTTTACATTCTCTATCATGCAGATTACTTATATTCACTTTGCTTTGGTCTCTTGCTGTGGTTTGGTCCTTTTATTTCATTTGGGACATATTCCTCTGTCTCCTCATTTTGTCTGAATTTCTGTGTCTGTTTCTGTGTGTTAGGAAAGTTAGCTATTTCTCTTGTTTTTAATTAGAATAGCTTTATGAAGTAGAGGTCCTGTAGTGCCCTACAGTGCAGTGTCCCCTGTTCCCATAGGCCTAGTGTTTCAGGCAGTATTTCTTATGTGTGTTGTGTATGCTCTGCTCTTGAGTCTTGGCCTCTTTCCTTCATTCCAGTTGTCTGCAGAGGCTCTCTTTGCCTATTGTGGTCAGCAAGGTGTGCAGTGGTGTGATGGTAAAACAAGACCTGCCCCTGCCACTGCTGGAACTGAGGTCCCTCAAAATATGGGGGTCTTGGCAGGGTTTGCTCAGGTCTTTGGGGGAGGGGCCCACAGCACCAGGACTGAGGCAAGCATGACTGGGAAGCATGGGCGGAGGGAGGTGCAAGCAAATTACGTAAGGAGTGTTGGAGCTGTGCTGGTTCCCACAGGTGGCCATTGTTTTTGCTGGGGAAATGGGGGAGGGAAATGGCACCTGCTAGCTCCTTTGTTCCTGGAGGGGTCTCCCCATGATCCCTGTCTCTCCGGGCCATGCTCTAAGATGAGCAAATCACTCTCCCTCACATCTGCCCCCAGAGTTTTTTCAAACTGCTAGTTCTGTGCTGTATGTGCACAGTTTGTCGTGCTGTTTCTTTAAGGGTGGGGACTCCACTTCCTAATACCTCAGGGCTCTTCCAGAGCTGAGCCCACTGATTTTTTAAATTTCAGCCTTTAAGTCCCACTGGTTTTGAGAATTCATGAAATTTGGCCCCTCTCACTTTCAAAGGAAAATATTATGGAGATTCCTCCTCCCGTTCATGGTCTCCCCACTGTAAAAGTTTGTTTTCTGCCTTTCTCTGTGCCACAGGTTCCCTTCCCACTGCAGATGGACTGTGGCCACGTCTTGAAGAAGGTAGGAAGGCCATATTTGCCCTTCCTACCTTCTTCAATGTGGCCTCTTCCCTTCCTTTAGTTGGGAAGCTTGTTCCATCAGTGTTCAGGTCATTTTCTGGGTTATTTATGCTGGAATGGATGTTATCTAGTTGTATTTGTGGGAGAATGTGAGCTTAGGCTCCTCCTACTCTGCTGTCTTCCCAGCTGACCTCTAGAAACATCTTTTTTTCCAGCTGTATTGAGATATAATTGACATATAACATTTTGTAAGTTTAATGTATACCCAACGTGGTGATTTGATATGCTAATATATTGCAAAACAATTACTACCATAGCATTTGCTAACACCTCCAGCATGTTAACATAATTACCACTTCTTTTTTGTAGTGAGAGCATTTAAGATCTATTTTCTTAACAACTCTCAAGTATATAACACAGTATTTTTAACTATAATCACCATGCTGTACATTAGATCTCTAGAACTTATTCATCTTGTGTGTACTCTTTGACCAACATCTCCCCGTATCCCCCATCCTCAGCCCCTAATAACCACCATTTTACTCTGTTTCTGAGTGGTTTTTCAGGTTCCATAGATAAGTGATGTTATATAGTATTTGTCTTTCTCTGTCTGAATTACTTCACTTAACATAATGTCCTCAAGGTTCATCCAAGTTGTCACAAAGGACAGGATTTCTTTTCTCATGACTGAGTAATATTCCATTATATTTAGATAGCACATTCTCTTTATCCATTCATCTGTAGACAAACAAAGGTTGTTTCCATATCTTGGCTATTGTGAATAATGCTGCAACAAACATGGCAATGCAGATAGCTCTTTGAGATCCTGTTTTAATATTTTTTTGTATGTATGTATATCCAGAAGTTGGGTTGTTGGACCATATTGTAGTTCTATTTTTAATTTTGGAGAAACTTCTATACTGTTTTCCACAGTGATTGCAAGAATTTACATTCACAACAATAGTGCACAGGGGCTCCCTTTTCTCCAGATCCTAATCAAGACTTGTTAGTTCTGGCCTTTTTGATGATGGCCCTTCTAACAGGTGTGAGTTGATATCTCCTTTGGTTTTATTTTGCATTTCTATGATGATTAGTGAGGTTGAGCCCTATTCACATACCTATTGGACATTTGTATGTCTTCTTTGCAAAAATGTTTATTAGGATACTCTGTCAATTGTTATTATTTTTGATTTTTTTTTAAGATTTTATTTATTTATTCATAAGAGACAGAGAGAGAGAGAGAGAGAGAGAGAGAGAGGCAGAGGGAGAAGCAGGCTCCCCGCTGAGCAGGGAGCCTGATGCAGGACTCGATCCCAGGACCCTGGGATCATGACCTGAGCCGAAGGCAGATGCTTAACCATCTGAGCCACCCAGGCACCCACTCTGTCAATTTTTAAATTGCATTGTTTGTTTTCTATTGAGTATTTTGGATATTAACACTTATCAGATATGATTTCAAATATTTCTTCCCATTCCATAGGTTGATTTTTTATTTTGTTAATGGTTTCTTTTGCTTGCAGAAACTTTGTAGTTTGATGTAGTCCCACTTACTAATTTTTTGCTTTGGTTGCTTGTGCTTTTGGTTTCATATTCAAAAAATTGTCAAGACCAATATCAAGGAGCTTCTTCCCTCTTGTCTTCTAGGAATTTTCCTGTTTCAGTTGTTATGTTTATTTCTTTAATTTATTTGGAGTTATTTTTGTGACTGGTATAAAACAGGGGTCTAGTTTCATTCTTCAGAGCATGGTTATCCAGTTTTCCCAGGATCATTCATGAAGAAACTATTCTTTCCCCATTGAGTGTCTTGGCTCCCTTGTCAAATATTAGTTGACTATATATGCAAGGGTTTATTTCTGGGCTAATTCTCTTCCATTGGTCTATGTGTCTATTTTTATTCCAGGACCAAACTGTTTTGATTACTGTAGCTTTGTAGTATAGTTTGAAATTAGGAAGTGTGATGTCCCAAACTTTGTTCTTCTTTTTCAAGATTACTTTGGCTATTTGAGGTCTTTTGTAATTCCATACAAATTCAAGGATTGGTTTTTCTACTTCTGTGAAAATGCCATTGAAATTTTGATAGGAATTGCCTTGAATCTATAGGTGGCTTTGGGTAGCTTTTTTTGGGTAGTGTTTCTTTTTCTTTTCCTGCCTTTTTTGTTTTTAATTTTATTATTTAAATATAGTTGATATACAATGTTATATTTCAGATGTACAACATAGTGATTTGATAATTCTATACATATGCAGTATTCACAACGATAAATGGATTTACCATCTGTCACACAACATCAGTATTAATTGACTATATTCCCTATACTGTGCTTTTAATACCTGTGACTTATTTATTTTATAACTAAGCTTTAACCTCTTAATTCCCTTCACCTATTTCACCCATTCCCCCTACTCCCCTCCCCTCTAACAATCACATTTGTTCTCTGTATTTGAGTCTGTTTCTGTTTTTGTCTGTTTTGTTTTGTTTTGTTTTAGATTCCACATATACATGAAATCATATGGTATTTGTCTTTCTCTGACTTCTTTCACTTAGCTTAATACCTTCTAGGTTTATCCATGTTGTGGAAAATGGCAAGATCTCATTCTTTTTTATGACTGAATAATATTCAATTGTATACATATATAGCACATCTTCTTTATTCATTAACCTATATACACTTAGGTTGCTTCCATATCTTGGCTATTGTAAATAATGCTACAAAGAACAAAGAAAGGAGTGTATCTTTTTGCATTAGTGTTTGTGTTTTCTTTGGGTAAATACCTAGTAGTGGTTGTACTGAATCATACGGTAATTCTATTTTTAATTTTTTGAGGACCCTCCATATCGTTTTCCACAGTGGTTGCACCAATTTACATTCCCACCAACAGTGCACAATGGTTCTGGTTTGTCACATCCCTTTGCCAACACTTGCTATTTCTTGTCTTTTTGATTCTAGCCATTCTAACTAATGTGAGATGATATCTCACTGTGGTTTTGATTTGCGTTTCCCTGATGGTTAGTGATGTTGATCATCTTTTCATGTGTTTGTTGACCATCTGAATGTCCTCTTTGGAAAAATGTCTGTTCAGATCCTCTGCCCTTTTCTTAATGGGATCATTTGTTCTATGGTGTTCAATTGTATACATTCTTTATATATTTTGGGTATTAGCCTCTTATCAGACATATTAGTTGCAAATATCTTCTCCCATTCAGTAGGTTGCCAGGTTGTTTTATTGATGTTTCCTTAGCTGTGCAAGAGCTTTTTATTTTAGTGAAGTACCAATAGTTTATCTAGAAAAATGTATCTCAAAAAATGTTACTAAGCCTGATGTCTGAGATTACTGTGCGTATTTTCCTTTAGGAATTTTATGGCTCCAGGTCTGTCTCACATTAAGTTTTAAATCTATTTTGAATTTGTTTTTGTGTATGGAGTAAGAAAGTGGTCTAGTTTCATTCTTTTGCATGTTGCTGTCCTGTTTTCCCAGCACCATTTGTTGAAGTGATGATCTTTTTCCCATTGGATATTCTTGCCTCTTTTGTCAAAGATTAATTGACCTTATAATCATGGGTTTATTTCTGGGCCTTGTATTCTGTTTCATTGACCTATATGTCTATTTTTGTGTCAGCATATGCTAATTTGATTACTGTAGCTTTGTAGTATATCTTGAAATCTGTGACTGTGATACCTCCAGTTTTATTCTTTACAAAGGTTGCTCTTGTTATTCGGGATCTTTTGTGGTTTGATAACATTTAAAGTATTATTCTAGTTCTGTGAAAAATGCTATTGGCATTTTGGTAGGGATTGCATCAAATCTGTAGATTCCTTTGAGTAATATGGACATGTTAACAATATTTGTTGTCTCAATCCTTCAGCATGGAATATCTTCCCATTTGTGATGTCTTCAATTTCTTTCATCAGCGTTTTATAGTTTTCAGAGTACAGTCTTTTACCTGGTTGGTTAAATTTATGCCTAGGTATTTTATTATTTTTGGTGCAATTGTAAATGGGATTGTTTTCTTAATTTCTCTTTCTGCTGCTGAGTATTAGTGTATAGAAATGCAACAGATTTTTGGATTTGATTTTGTGTCCTGCAAATTTACTGAATTCATTGCTACCATTAATTGTTTTTTTGGTGGAGTCCTTAGGGTTTTCCATGTATAGTATCATGTCATCTGCAAAAAAGTGAAAGTTTTACTTCTTCCTTACCAATTTGGATGCCTTTTCTTTCTTGTCTCATTGCTGTGGCTAAGACTTACAGTACTATCTTGAATAAAGGTGGTGAAAGTAAACAACCTTGTGTTGGTCCTGATCTCAAAGAGAAAGCTGTTTTTCACCATCGAATATGATATTAGCTGTGTTTTTTTTCATATACAGCCTTTATTATGTCGAGGTACATTTCCTCTAAACCCACTTTGTTGAGAGTTTTATCACGAATGGATATTGGATTTTGTCAAATGCTTTTCTGTATCTATTGAGATCATCATATGAGTTCTGTCTTTCATTTTTTAGTGTGATGTATCACAGTGATTGATTTGCAGATATTGAACCATCCTTTCATCCCCAGAATAAAATACACTTGATTGTGGTAAATGATCCTTTTAATGTATTATTGAATTTGGTTTGCTGATATTTTGTTGAGGACTTTTGCATTTGCGTTTATCAAGAATACTGGCTTGTAGTTTCCTTTTTCTTTTTCTTTTTTCTTTTTCCTTTTTTCTTTTTGGTTTTGGCACCTGGGTAATGCTGGCTTCATAGAATGAATTTGGAAGTTTTCCTTCTTCTGTTTTGGGGAATAATTTGAGAAGAATAAGTATTAACTCTTTTTAAAATATTTGGTAGAATTCACCTATGAAGCCATCTGGTCCTAGACTTTTGTTCATTGGGATGTTTTTGATTATCAATTAAATTTTTTCCTAGTAATCTGTTTGTTCATATTTTCCATTTCTTTCTGATTCAGTTTTGGAAGATGGAATGTTTCTAGGAATTTTTCCATCTTTGTCTAGGTTGCTCAATTTCTTGGCATATAATTTTTTGTGGTAATCTTTTATAATTCTTTATATTTGTGTGGTTTTGGTTGTTCTCTCTCATTTCTGATTTTATTTAGAGTCCTCTCTTTTTCTTGATGAGTCTGGCTAAAGGTTTATCAGTTTTATTTATGTTTTCAAAGAACCAGCTCTTGGTTTCATTGTTTTTTGTTTGTTTGTTTGTTTTAGTCTCCATTTATTTGCAATCTGACCTTTATAATTTTCTACTAACATTGGGCTTTAGTTCTTCTTTTTCTGGTTCCTTTAAGGGTCAGATTAGATTGTTATTATTTGGGATTTTTCTTGTTTCTTGAGTAAATAGTGGCTTTGAATGACACATTAGACCAGATGGACTTAACAGATATATAGAGGGCATTCCATCCAAAAACAGCAGAATGCACATTCTTTTTTGTTTTGTTTTGTTTTTTTGTTTTTTTTTTGCTTGCTTTTTTTAAAATTTTTTTATTGTTATGTTAATCACCATATATTACCTAATTTGTTTTGGTGTACTGTTCCATGATTCATTGTTTGTTCATAACACCCAGTGCTCCATGCAGAATGTGCCCTCCTCAATACCCATCACCAGGCGAACCCATCCCCTCACCCTCCTCCCCTCTAGAACCCTCAGTTTGTTTTTCAGAGTCCATCATCTCTCCTGGTTCGTCTCCCCCTCTGACTTACTCCCCTTCATTCTTCCTCTCCTGCTATCTTCTTCTTTTTCTTTTTTCTTAAAATATGTTGCGTCATTCCAGAATGCACATTCTTTTTAAGTGCACATAGAAGATTCTCCAGGATAGATCACATGTCAGGTCACAAAAAAGCTTCAATAAATTTAAGAAGACTGAAATCATATCAAGCATGTTTTCTGACCACAAAAATATGAAACTAGAAATCAATTACAAGAAAAAAAATTGGAAAAAAACACAAACAACTGCAGGCTAAACAACATGCTACTAAACAACCAATGGATTAACAGAGAAATCAAAGAGGAAATTAAAAAAAAAAACCTGGAGGCAAATGAAAATGGAATATGATCATCCAAACTCTTTGGGATGTAGCAAAGGGAGTTTTAAAAGGGCATGTATAGTGATATATTGGGTCTCACTTATTCTTCTGCTTGGTCAAGTCTGTTGTTCAAGCTCTCAAATTGAATTCCTAAGTTATTATATTCTACAGTTCCAATTTCTGTTTGGTTCTTTTTTATGTCTTTTTGTTGTTGTTGTTATCTCTGTTAAACTTCTCATCTTGTTCTTGAATTGTTTATTTGATATTGTTAATTATTTACCTGTATTCTCTTGTAATTTTGTGAGGATCTTTAGGACGATTATCTAGTATTCTTTGTTGGGCAATTCCTGGATTCCCATTTATTTGGGGCCAGTTGCTGGAGGTTAACTGTATTCTTTAGGTTGTGTCACCTTTTTTTTTTTCCTGATTCTTTGTAATTCCTATAGCTTTGCATAGGTGCCTGCACATCTGAAGAAGCAGTCATCTCTTCCAGACTTTATGGACTGATTTGGGTAAGGGAAGACTTTCACTTGCATGTGAGGACACACTGGAGTGTGCTGTGATCCCAGGTTTAGTGGTGCAGGGTGTGAAATTCAGGGGGGTGTGGTAGCACTGGGTCTAGGGAGGTTTGGTGTGTTTTTTGTCTCAAGCCATTGGAGTCCATAGTTTTGACAACTGTTTGGTCCTTGGCAACTACTGTTGGTGGTCCGCGGTGGCTGCAAGGGCTGTTGGAATCCTCAGTGAAGTGCCTTTGTGTCCATGGCTAGAGACCGGGGCAGGCAGCAGCTGTGGCTGAAGCCAGTGGTATACACATACTCAGCTGTGGGGACCAGCTGCAGGTGTCCATAAAGTGTCAGGGGTAGGTTGCAGATACAAACATAGTGGTGGGGGCCAGACCAGGCAACAAGGGTCGGGGCCAAGTAGCAGCTCACTGGCCGCTGTGCTGCCCTGGCCATGGGTGCTCTCCCATGACTGTGTGGCCTCTCCTGGGGCAGGTGCGTTGCAGGGGAGGCCAGTGATGTGCGCCAGGTCAGCAGCGCGCAAGCGTACAGCTGGAGGGGCTAGCCTCAGGCGTGCTCTTGGTGGTGGGAGTCAGCCAAGGGGTTCTAGGCTGGTGTTCGGCATTCTGGTAGCCTGGGGCAGCTGCCCGTTCTGTTCTAGGGCAGGGAAAAGGAACAGGGAGGGACTCAGTTGACTGGCATCCATGGATCCAAATACCTGTGGGGTAAAAACTGGTGAAATCTGCAGCAGGCCCACAGCAGAAATGCTAGCCATTGGTCCCTTCTTCTATGCTGAAAGCTTCTGGGTTTATCCATAAAGCAAGTCACTGTGAACTGTGATCACTCCCTTTGTGTTACTGGTGCTGCTTTTCTTTCTTGCTCCTAGCTGTCCCTTTATAGCCCATTCTATACCCCCATCTCTGTGGGGGTAAAACTGAAGTGGGACCTTCCTGTGGTGCCTCAAAAGCACCTTCTGCCTTTCTTAGTGAGGAAAGCTCTTTCTAGTTGTGAAATTCCCTGTTGGCATCACGTAATGCTGCCATGGGGATGGGATGATATAGACAAAATGACACTGTCTTCCTTTACTTTTTGTGCAGTTATTCTCAGGATTTTTGTTCCACTGTGTGACTGAAGTTACTTGAATGGATTCTAAAGCTCTCCCGGTGCTGGTTTTGTCCATGGATAGCTGTCTAATTATTGATCTTTGTTGGGGGGAAGGAGCCTGGGGTCTCCTACATCATCACCATTTTGGTGATGTCACTTCCCTGTTTCTTTGTGTGTGGTGGGATTTTTGTTGAAAATTGGGCATTTTGAAAAAGAGCTACTTCTTCCAGTCTTTGCTGACTAGATCCATGAAGGGGAAGATATCCCCTAATCAGGCCGGAGAAACTTATGGTCTTAAATACCAGTATTAAAAAATTAGTGAGCTAAGCAACACTACTTTGTCTCCAGTATGTAAAACAATGCCTGCCATACAACAGACACAACAGTTTGTTGAATGAATTGTCAAATGAATTGAACTTAAGAAATTTAGAGAAAAACAAAGACTAAGCCCAAAGAAAATCACAATAAAAATGATACACTGAATATAAAATTAAGACATAATAGTCAGCAAAGTCAACAGCTGGTCCTTTGAAAAGTCTAATTTCATGGACAAACCTATGTCAAATATGGCAGTAAAATCATACTTACTGTATGGTACTTTTTCCAGTTGGGCTGAATGAAAATGAGAGCCAGCATTTGCCTTTGAGAGTTTATTTAAAAGCCCAAATTCAAATGCTCACGTGCCCAGAAAACTCTCCTTTACCATTTTCCTATGGATAGGGAATAACAGGTTGCTAATTATCATGATAGCCTTGTTCAAGCCACTTTCTGTTTGGATCTGTCTCCAATTGGAGGGACCAAGTGGGAATCAATCATGAGAATCACACAGCAGATGAGTTCAGAAGTTAGCTCAAGGCAGCGTTTGTATATGGGGATTGATAGCTTCCCAGATCTACTTCACTGGTCTTTTACATTGGCCTCTGTATGTCCTGTAAAAAAATCTTTGGTGTCACCTCACCTCAGAAGGCAGCTGTAGTTCTGTATGGGACTGACACATTTCAGTGGTGGGCTGGTGGTTGGTGGCCAGCAGAGAGCTGGCAGGTGGCTGGAGAAGTAGCAACATCTATAGTAACAATATTTTCGCTCAGTTCACAATCAGGGCTTCTACCCACTCAGCCATTGTACGAAGCCACCATCCCTAGCTCTACCCATCTTGATTTAATAACTTGCACAGTCAACTGTCATTTCCACTTTCACCTTATTTTACTTTCCTGGATATGCTTTCTAAATCTCTTGGCTGGAAGAATCTGATCTCAGGGAAGGTTAACATATTCATTCACTTATTTATTCATTCAGTCAACTGTTTATTGAACATCTACTCTCTGCCAGGTCTGCTACAGATACAGTAATGAATAAATACACTGTCTTCTTCATTTGAAGGAAATATCTTTAATGAGATTGCTTCCTGCATCTGGTGTACAGGTTCATTTGTACACCATGTTTTTACAGTGGGCCTCTAAAGAGCATCAGGATTTGTAGCTCTGACTACTTTCTGCATGCTAGTTCACTAATATTAATGGTCCTATTTCCTCCCTTGAGACTCCAGAATTTCTAAGTAAGACAGCCTAGAATCCAACATATATACACAAATATATGCTCGATATGGCAGGATACACAAAAGAGACTGCAGCAGTCCCATCAAACTGTGCAGCCCAGGACAGACAGCTGGGAAATAAAGATGAGGGCTTTGTCTGAGCAGAAGCACAGATGCAGCCCTTGTGCTGGATCCTGAGCTTCAGTGAAGGTCATTAACATCGACCAGAAGATGGATTTCACATGCACTGAGAATGGAAAGTTTGCATTGGTCTTTCTCCCCTCTCACACTTGGAGTCGTACTGTCCAAGTTAAATGTGAATGCTGGGGTTGGCTCTTGTTCAAATTTTTACTGTTATAAGGCAATGATTCTTATACTTTTTGGCCACCAAACCCCTTCATACTCTTAAAACAGTATTGAGAACCCTAAAAAACTTTTGTTTGTTTGAATCATATCTAGTAATATTTAGTGTATTAGAAACTAAAACTGAGAAATTAAAAAATTTTCTTAATTTTAAAAAAACAATGAACCCACTGCATGTTTTAATGAAACATAACTGTATTTTTCAAAATAATGTGAGAAGAGGACATTGTTTTATATTTTTAATGTCTGACTTAATAGAAAGCAGCTGGATACTCATAACTGCTTCTGTGTTCAATCTGCGGCCATATCGAATGTTGTGTAGCTTCTGGAAACCCCACTGCACACTGAATGAGAGTGAGAAGGCAAATAATGTCTTCGTATTATTATGAAAGTTGTTTTGCCTTTGTAGACTCTTGAAAAGGTCTCAAACTGTCCCAAGGGAACATAGACCACACTTTGAGAACCACTGTTCTAGAATCTCAAGGCTGATAAGGTGCTTTTAACATATGTCAACATTTCTCAGACTTTTCCACCCAAGTTCCAATGAAGAGAGAAAAGGAAAGGCATAACCCAGGGGTTGAGATGAAGCAGCTCAACATAAGTAGGCAATTCCTTTGAATTTTGTTATTTTACATTAAAAAATTCATTTACATTTTATATTTACTTCCAAAATATATCTGTGTTTAAGATGCCTGTATTCATCCTGTGGTTTCTTATATTGCCTGGCACACTGAATTTAGTGTGAGACATTAAGAACTTCAAAGTGTCACTGCCTGGTAGGAACAAATAGCCCCATTTAATGGATCAGGAAGCTAGAGGCTACAGAGGTTAAATAACTTAGTGAAAATAAAGATCAACCAAATGAAAGCAAGCAAAATCTCTTTATTCAGAGCCTGCTGTAGTAAAGGAGTCAGCCACTGTCCATTGCAATTTGGCTGAGACTCAATGGTAGAAACAGGAGTGAGGAAGCTTTATAGTGGAAAAATGGGAAGATTCCAGGTGTGATCTAGTTGGAGACTACTGGTATGGGGAAGCTGGAGGCGGGCTAACTAGAAGCGAGACATCCTATGTGATTGGTTAAGGTGCATGTTTGGCTTTCCCTGTTTGACCCTAAGTTGGACATAGAGGTAAAAATTAGAGAAGCTGTCAGTTATTAAGTCCCTGCCATGCGGGGCTGATTGTTTTAGGTGTTATTGTTTGGCTTCCTGGACTGTCACTAGAGATAAAACAGTCTAACTTCCTACAAGTCTGGCTGGCTTTCTGGTCTGATTATTGCAGATAAGGCGTTGGTTTCCTGGGCTGGTTGCTGCAGGTTGTGGGTCAGAGTTCTATTTCTGTATATGGTCTGGCCATTTTCCACTCTATATTCAGTCTCCAAGTAACAAGGGGTAACAAGAGAGGACATGGCCTAAATGTCTTTGTGGAAGTTATCCTCTGAAGAGAAGAGCAGGAAAGAATTTGCACCTCCCCCACTTATGGCCTCTTGGCCACAGTAGGTCAGAAAACTGGAGTACTTAAAAAGGAAATGGAATAAGCTAAATTTATAATTGCTCTTTCAGATATTTTAAAGCATTTCATTAAGTTCGCAAGTGAAAACAGACATTCAAAATTCCCTTAAAAGTGATAAAATTGGCTAAGTTTATGAAAAGAATAGGATTTGGGTTGAACTTAAAAGTGTAAGGAAAGAAGTAGCTTTTTCTGATCTATAACTTCAATACACTAGATATAATTATTAAAACCACAGCAAATCTCTGAAGTCTCTTTTGGGCAAAAAGATGACCCTGATGGCCTCAACTCACACTTTCTGAGACCTCTGGAGTGGGCTGGGCTGGGTGAGAGAACGACTTAGTTTTCCCACACAGCCTCCATGTATAGCTTCGGATATTTCAACATTTTGTGTTTCTTTTATAATCATATACTTCCTTTAGTATCATTTTTTAAAAGCTACTTAAAATTTACCCACAATAAAATAAATGTTGGCAGTGAGATGATATGTGAATAAACACCTGGCACAATGTGCGGTAGCTATCTGACTCCCACCAATTACAGCTGACCCTTGAATAGTATAGGACTTAGGGGTGCCCCGCCCCTGCACAGTTGAAGATCCCTATAGAACTTTTGATTCACCAAAACAATTAACTACTACTACCCTGCTATTGATCAGAAACCCTACCAAAAGCATAAAAACAATTAACACATTTTTTAAATGAAGCATAATTGGCACGCAATGTTATATTCATTTCGGGTGCACTACATAGTGATTTGAGAAGTCTATACATTAAGCTACGCTCCCCACAAGTGTAGCTGCCATCTGTCAGCATACAACACTACCGCATTATCATTGACTACATCTCCTGTGCTATGCCCTTTTTTCCTGTGACTTCTTCATTCTGTAACTGGAAGCTTGTATTTCCTGCTCCCCTTACCCATTTTACCCATTCCCCACCCCTCTCCCCTGGCAACCACCAGGTCTCTATTTTTGTGGGTCTGTTTCTGGTTTTTTTTTTTTTTTTTGCTTTGTTTTCTATATTCCACATATACATGAAATCATATGGTATTTATCTTTCTCTGTCTGACTTATTTCACTTAACATAATACCCTCTAGGTCCATCCATGTTGCTGAAAATGCAAGATTTCATTCCTTTTTATGGCTAATATTCTATTGTATATACACCACATCTTCTTCATCCATTCATCTAATGATGGGCACTAAGATTGCTTCCAAATATTGGCTATTATAAATAAGGCTGTAATAATAAGCATAGGGGTATGTATATCTTTTTGAATTAGTGTTTTTATATACCTAGGATTGGAATTGTTGGATCATATGGTATTTCTATTTTTCATTTTTTGAGGAACCTCCATACTGTTTTCTACAGTGGTTACACCAATTTACATTCCTACCAACAGTGTTCCCTTTGTCTACATCTTCACCAACACTTGTTATTTCTTGTCTTTTTTAAAAATTTATTTTATTTTTTTTTAAAGATTTTATTTATTTATTTGACAGAGAGAGACACAGTGAGAGAGGGAACACAAGCAGGGGGAGTGGGAGACGGAGAAGCAGGCTTCCCACTGAGCAGAGAGCCTGATGTGGGGCTCAATCCCAGGACCCTAGGATCATGACCTGAGCAGAAGGCAGATGCTTAACAACCGAGACACCCAGGTGCGCCTCCTGTCTTTTTTTTTTTTTAAGATTCATTTATTTGAGAGAGAGAGAGCGCACGCACATGCATTCATGGGGGAGGGGCAAAGGGAAAGAATCTTCAAGCAGACTCCCTGCTGAGCGTGGAGCACCATGTGGGGCTGAATCCCACAACCCGTGAGATCATGACCTGAGCTGAAACTAAGAGTTGGATGCTCAACCAACTGAGCCACCCAGGTGCCTCTATTTCTTGTGTTTTTCATTCTAGCCACTTTGACAGGTAGAAGTTGCTATCTTATTGTGGTGTTGATTTGCATTTCCTTGATAATGAACATCTTTTCATGCGTCTGTTGACCACCTGTATGTTTTCTTTGGAAAAACGTCTGTTCAGATCCTCTGCCCATTTCTTAGTGGGATTATTTGTTTTCTTGGTGTTCAGTTATATACATTCTTTATATACTTTGGGTATTAGCACCTTATCAGATACATTATTTGCAAATATCTTTTCTCATCTAGTAGGTTGCCATGTCATTTTGTTGATAGTTTCCTTAGCTATGCAAGAGCTTTTTATTTTGGTGAAGTCCCAATAGTTTAGTTTTGCTTTTGTTTCCCTTGCCCTAAGAGACGTATCTAGAAAAATGTTGCTAAAGTTTATGTCCAAGATTACAGTGTATGTTTTCTTTTAGGAGTTTTATGGCTCCAGGCCTGTCTCACATTTAGGTTTTTAATCCACTTTGAATTTATTTTTGGGTATAGAGTAAGAAAGTGGTCCAGTTTCATTCTTTTGAATGTAGCTGTCCAGTTTTCTGAGCACCATTTGTGGAAGAGACTCTCTTCCCCATTGCACATTCTTGCCTCCTTTGTTGTAGATTAATTAACCATATAATCATGGGTTTATTTCTGAGCTCCCTATAGTGTACCATTAATCTATGTGTGTATTTTCATGCCAATACCATAACTTTTTTTTTTAAAGATTTTATTTATTCATCTGACAGAGACACAGCTAGAGAGGGAACACAAGCAGGGGGAGTGGGAGAGGGAGAAGCAGGCTTCCCGCGGAGCAGGGAGCCCAATGCAGGGCTCCATCCCAGAACCCTGGGATCATGACCTGAGCCAAAGGCAGACACTTAATGACTGAGCCACCCAGGGGCCCCCATAATGTTTTTATTACTATAACTTGGTAGTATGTCTTGAAATCTGGGATTGTAATACATTCAGGTTTCAGTCTTCTTTCTCAAGATTGCCATAGCTAATCAGAGTCTTTGTGGTTCCATACATATATTAGTATTATTTGTTGTAGTTCTGTGAAAAATTATATTGGTGTTTTGATAGGAATTATATTAAATCTGTAGATTATTTTCATTAGTGTGGACATTTTAACGATATTCTTCCCATATATGAGCATGGAATATCTTTGTGACATCTTCAATTTCTTTCATCATTGTTTTTTAAATTTTTTTTTTAATTCTAGTATACTTAACATCTAGTGTTATATTGATTTCAGGTGTACAATATAGTGATTTAAGAATTCTACATGTTACTCAGTGCTCATCATAAATGTACTCTTAATCCCCATCACCTATTTCAACCATCCCTCCACCCACCTCCCCTCTGATAGCCGTCAGTTTGTTCTCTATAGGCAAGAGTCTGTTTCTTGGTTTCTCTTTCCTTTTCCTTTGCTCATTGTTTTGTTTCTTAAATTCTACATATGAGTGAAACAATATGGTATCTGTCTTTCTCTGACTGACTTATTTCTCTTAACATTATACTCTCTAGCTCCATCCATGTTGTTGCAAGTGACAAGATTTCATGCCTTTTTATGGCTGAATATTATTCCATGGCTATATATACCACATCTTCTTTATTTATCTATTGATGAACACTTGGACTGCTTTTCATATTTTGGCTATTGTATATAATGCAATAAACATAGGGAGGCATGTATTGCTTTGAATTACTGTTTTTGTACTTTTGGGGTGAAATACCCAGTAGTGGGATTCCTTGTAGGGTAGTTCTCTTTTTTAACTTTTTGAGGAAACTCCATACTGTTTTCCACAATGGCTGCACCAATTTGTATTCCCACCAACAGTGCATGAGGTCTCACATTTGGTCTTTTTTTCCTCCACCTTCTTGCCAACACATGTTTTTTCTTATGTTGTTGATTTTAACCATTTTGACAGGTGTGAGATCTCTCATTATAGTTTTGATTTGTATTTCCCTAATGATGAGTGATGTTGAGCATCTTTTCATATGTCTGTTGGCCATCTATATATCTTCTTTGGAAAAATGTCTATTCATGTCTTCTGCCCATTTTTTAATTAGGTTATTCATTTTTTGGGTGTTGAGTTTTAGAAGTTCTTTATATGCTTTGGATACTAACTCTTTATCAGATGTGTCATTTGCAAATATCTTCTCCCATTCCATAGGTTGCCTTTTAGTTTCATTGATTCCTTCACTGTGCAGAAGCATTTTGTTTTGATGTAATCCCAATAGTTTATTTTTGCTTTTGTTTCCATTGCCTCAGGAGACTTATCTAGGAAAAAGTTGCTATGGACAATGCTAGAGAAATTATTGCCTCTGCTTTCTTCAAGGACTTTTATAGTTCCAGGTCTCACATTAGGTTTTTAATCCATTTTGAGTTTATTTTTGTGTATGGTAAAATAAAGTGGTCCAGTTTCATTCTTTTGCATGTAGGTGTCCAGTTTTCCCAAAACCATTTGTTGAAGAGACTTTTTCCCATTAGATATTTATTCCTCCTTTGTTGAAGATTAGTTGACCATATATAATTGTGGGTTTGTTTCTGGGTTTTGTGTTCTGTTCCATTGACCTATGTATCTGTTTTTGTGCCAGTACCATAACGTTTTGATTGCTACAACTTTGTAATATAATTTAAAGTTTGGAATTGTGATACCTCTAGTTTTGTTTTCTTTTCTAAATTTATTTATTTTTATTTATTAAGTCGAGACACAGAGATACGGGGAGAGAGAGAGCGAGCATGAGCAGGGGTAGAAGCAGAGGGAGGGGGAGAAGCAGGCTTCCCGCTGGAGCAGGGAGCTCGACGCAGGGCTCGATCCCAGGACCCTGGGATCATGACCTGAGCCGAAGGCAGACGCTTAACCATCTGAGCCACCCAGGTGCCCCTAGTTTTGTTTTCTTTTTCAAGATTGCTTTGGCTATTTAAGCTCTTCTGTGGTTCCATACAAATGCCAGGATTGTTTGTTTTATCTTTCATCAGTGTTTTGTAATTTTTGGAGTATAGGCCTTTCACCTCCTTGCTTAAGTTTATTCTGGGGTATTTTATTCTTTTTGGTGCAATTGTAAATGGGATTGTTTTCTTAATTTCTCTTTCTGCTATTTTGTATTAGTGTATAGAAATGCAACAGATTTCTGTGTATTAATTTTGTATCCTGCAACTTTACTGAATTCATTGGTTTACTGCTAATTGTTTTTTGGTGGATTCTTGAGAGTTTTATATGTATATATGCCACCTGCAAATTGTGACAGTTTTACTTCTCCCTTACCAATTTGGATGCCTTTTATTTCCTTTTCTTGTCTGATTGCTGTGGTGAGGACTTCCAGTACTATTTTGAATAAAAGCAGTGAGAGTGGACATCCTTGTTTTTTGTTCCTAATCTTAGAGCAAAAGCTCTGTTTTTCACCATTGAGTATGACGTTAGCTGTGGGTTTTTCATAGACAGCCTTAATTATGTTGAGGTATGTTTCCTCTAAACCCACTGTGTTGAGAGTTTTTATCATGAATGGATGTTAAACTTTGTCAAATGATTTTTCTGTATCTATTGAGATGATTATATGATTTTTATCCTTCATTTTGTTGATGTGGTGTATCACGTTGATTAATTGGTGAATATTGAACCATTTTTGCATCTCCAGAATAAATGCCACTTATTTATGATAAATAGTCCTTTTAATGTATTGCTTAGTTTGGTTTGCTAAAATTTGTTGAGGATTTTTGTATCTGTGTTCATCAGGGATATTGGCTTTTAGTTTTCTTTTTTTTGTAGTGTCATTTCTGGTTTTGGTATTAGGGTAATGCTGGCCTTGTATTTAGAAACTTTCCTTCTGTTTCTGTGTTTTGGAATAGATTGAGAAGAATAGATATTAACTCTTCCTGAAAAGTTTGGTAGAATGCAATTCTGAATTCATCTGGTCCTGGACTTTTGTTTTTTGGAAATTTGATTACTGATTCAATTTTGTTACTTGTAAGCTGTTTTAGATTTTCTGTTTCTTCTTGATTCACTTTTGGGAAATTGTATGTTTCCAGGAATTTATCCATTTCTTCTAGGTTGTCCAGTTTGTTGGCATAGAGTAGCTTCTTATAATCCTTTGTATTTCTGTGGTATCAATTGTTACTTCTCTTTCATTTCTGATTTTATTTATTTGGGTCCTCTGTCTTTTTTTGCTGCTGAGTATGGTTAAAGGTTCATAAATTTTATTATCTGTTTAAAGAAACTGCTCTAGGTTTCATTGATCTTTTCATTTCTTTTTCTGTCTCTCTCTTTTTCTGTCTCTCTGTCTCTCTCTCCCTCTCCCTCCCTCCCTCCCTCCCTCCCTCCCTCCCTCCCTCCCTCCCTCCCTTCCTTCCTTCCTTCCTCCCTCCCTCCCTTCCTTCCTTCCTTCCTTCCTTCATTTATTTCTACTCTAATCTTCATTATTTCCTTTCTTCTACTAAATTTGAGTTTTATTTTTATTTTTTCCCTAGTTCCTTTAGTTGTAAGGTTAGATTGACTATTTGAAAATTTTCTTTGTGTGTGTGTATGTGTTTTCTGTTTTTTGTTTTGCTTTGTTTGAGGTACGCCTGTATCACTATAACCTTTCCTTTTGGAACTGCTTTTGCTCTGTCCCAAAGATTTTGGACAATTGTGTTTCGTTTTCATTTGTCTCCATGTATTTTTTGATTTCCTCTTTGCTTTCTTCAATGACCAATTGGTTGTTTAGTAGCATGTTGTTTAACCTTGGTGTGGTTGTGTTTTCTTTTCTTTTTTTTTTTTGTAATTGATTTCTAGTTTCATACTGTTGTGGTAGGAAAAGATGCTTGATATGACTTTAATCTTAAATTTATTGAACCTTACTTTGTGGCCTAACGTGATCTATCCTGGAGAATGTTTTATGTGTACTTGAAAAGAATGTTTATTCTGTTGTTTTAGGGTGGAATGTTCTGTATATAAGTGTTAAGTCCATCTAGTCTAAATGTGTCATTCAAAAACACTCTTTCCTTATTGATTCCTTTTGCCTGGGTGATCTAGCCGTTGATGTACAATGCTGTTTCTTTTAAAATTCTGTCTTTGTCTTTAATCCTTGACATTTTAATTTTGTGGTGTGGACTTGCTTGGGTTCATCTTGTTTGGAATTCGCTGTATTTCCTAAATGTGGATGTCTGTTTTCTTCAACAGGTTAAGGATGTTTTCAACTGTTATTTCTTCAAATAAATTTTCTGCCCCTTTCTCTCTCTCTTCTCCTTCTGGGAACCCTATCATGCAAACGTTTGTTCACTTGATGTTGTCCAAGAGATACCTTATGTTTAAAACTTCTTTTTTCTTAAAAAAAAAAAAATTCTTTTTTTCTTCATGCTGTTCAGCTTGGACACTTTTCATTACCCTATCCTACAGATTACTAATCTGTTTTTATGCATCTGATTCCTTCTGTGTATTTTTTATTTCAGTTACTATATTCTTCGATATTAATATTTTCTTCAAATATTTATATTTTCTCTTTGCTGAAGTTCTCACTGAGTTCATCCACTCTTCTCTCTAGTCCAGTGAGCATCTTTATGACCATTATTTCGAACTCATTATCAGGCACATTGCTTATCTCCATTTCATTTAGGTTTTGTCTTATTCTTTCATTTGGAGCATATTCCTCTATCTCCCCATTTTGCTTGACTTTCTGTATTTATTTCTATAAATTAGGTGGAATAGCTACTTCTCCTAAACTAGAAGGAATGATCTTGTACATGGTCATCCCTGTGTAGACTGTGTGCCTGGTGACTTTGGTGGGTTGGTTGGCTGGAGCTGTGGCTGTTATGGCCTGGGGTTGGGGGCCACCCTGGTGGAATGGCCAGAGATAAAGTGGGCATGAGTCAGGGCAGTCCTGGGGCTCTTGGCAGAGGGCAACCTGGCCAGACAGCTGAAGTGGGTGCAAGCTGGGGTTTCCTGGGGCTCTCTGTACAGAGGGTGCCCCCACAGAACAGCTGAAGCTGAAGTTGGTGTAAGCCAGGGTGTTTTGGGATGCTGCATGGCAGGTGCTATGGCAGGGCAGCTAGAGCCAGGATGGGTGTGGGTCGGGGTGTCCTGGGGTACAGGGGCACTCCAGCAGTGTGGCTAAAGCATGGTTGTGGAGGGGAGGTCCCAGGGCACTCCACACAAAGGGAACCTTGGTAAATTGTCTGGAGCCAAAGTGAGAGCTGGGGGTGGCCTGGCAAGTCATCTAGAGTCAAAGTGGTGTGAACTGGGATTGTTCTGGGGTGCTTTGCACCTGTATCACCTTGGTGAGGTGGCTGGAGCTATAGTGAGTGCTGAGCAGGGGTGTCCTGGTGTGCTTCAAGCAGGGGGCCACTTTGGTGGGACAGCTGGGGCTGGTGTGGGCTTGGGGCTCACTGAGGTGGTAGGCTTGCTAGTGTGCCCAGACCCCGCTCCTGTCCACATTGTATTGTCAGGTGAAGGAGAAGGAATGTAACCCAGCTCCTCCAACCTGGAGAGAGTTTCAGCAGCTCTTCTGCCATTTGGCAGAATTCTAGGGCTGAATCCTTTATATTCTAGTTGTTTAAGCCATGGCTCTTTTTTCTGTTCCCTGGGGCATTTGAGGCTGGTGTGGGCTAGGGGTCCAAGCGTTGCTGAGGCTGGCTTTGACACTCTGACCCTGCTTTTGTCTTTGCTACCCAGGTAGAGGGTGAATGCAAACTATGGGGCTCACCAGCCCCTGTGACCTGGAGAGAGTTCCAGCAGCTCCCCTCCAATTTGACAGGGTTCTAGGACTGGTTCCTGTATATTCTGGTTGCCTTTGTATTGTAAACAGTGGCCTTTTTCTACATTCAAGGGCAGGTGAAATCTGCTTATGGTCCCTCTGAACTATCCCTCCTCACTGCAGTTTGCAATGGGTGTGGGGGTTTGTGTCTCTGTGTCTCTTTGTGGTCTTTTGTTGTGCAGAAGCTGTTCGGTCAGTCCTTAGTTCTTCAGGAGGAATTGATCTATAGGTGTTGATTTAGTGTGTCTGTGGAAGACATGAGTTCAGGGTCTTCCTACATTGCCATCTTGGACAGAAGCCAAAGTCCAATTAACACATATTTTGTATATTATATACTCTATTCTTACAATAAAGTAAGCCAGAGAAAATGTTAAAATCATAAGGAAGTGAAAATATTTATAGTACTGTATTTATTAAAATTTTATCATAAAAAATCTGTGGAGGCACCTGGGTGGCTCAGTTGGTTTAGCGAACAGCTCTTGATTACGGCTCTGGTCATGATCTCAGAGTCCTGATATCAAGCCCTGTGTCAGGCGCTGTGCTCAGCGGGGAGTCTGCTTGTGCTCTCTCCGCTCCTCCCCCTGCTAGCATGAGCTCTCTCAAATAAAATCTTAAAAAAAAAAAAAAATCTGTGTATAAGTGGACCTGTGACGTTCAAACAGGTGTTACTGTAGGGTCAACTCTATTTATGATCTCATCATTCCCTGCAAATGAGAGGAGGTACTTACCTTAAGAAATGAAATTCTGATCAGTCCTTTGCTGGACTTAAAAGGCTTGAAAGTAAGAATAACATTAGTACTGGCCCCAAGGGTATCACATAAGGATCAGAAAAGGCTTCTTGCCGTTGGTCCAGTTATGGATTATATTCGATTTAGAGTTTTCTTGGAAGCCTAATGAGACTTAAGCTGGCAAAAAATAAAACAGAAAAAAAAAAAAAAAAACCCAAAAAACCACCCCTCGCCCAAAATCCCCAAAACAAAACAAAACAAAACAAAGAGTTAAAATCTGGATATGTTGTCCAGGATAAAAAGGTTGATTTTTATGAGATTTTGCTTTACCTTCTTCTCCATAATTTCCCTTTTCTGTACTCAGCGCCACAGCAGGTTCAAACAGAGCCTTTCTGGGATTATTACTGGCTTGCCCTCTCTGGGTGGCTGTGTCCCCTGCAATCACGGTTTAGCATGCAGAAGCCAACTTTATGCTGTTGTAGAAAAGTGCCTCTCCCTCCTCGCTGATGCAGCCTGACTCTGGCTCAGCGGGTGTGGTGAGCAGAGGTGGGCTGGTTTTCAGCTCCCACCTGCTCTCCAGGCTTGGTGCCCTTGGCAGGGCTTAATCCCAACAACTGGTTTTTAGCAGCCCTGGCTGAAACCCCACACCGAGTTTTTCCCAGAAAAATCATGTTTCAAAGTAAGTATAGGCCATGAAAAATCTAATTTTAGAGATCATCTACACAAAAGCACACAATTTGTTATCTGAATGATACATAATTGATAAATAGCATATATATATATGCGCTCTCCTTAAAAACATGAAGACAAATAGAGTACACCAGTGTTGTTTTGAAAAGTGAATTTATTAAAATGCTCATAATTATAAAAGAATATTAAAATGCACAGAAATTCACAAAACATTACAAACTTTACATCTTATGCCACAGTGTATGAAAGCATCGTGAATATTTCCATTCTATTTTAGTTAAGCTGCTCATACATTTTAACTTTTCAAACATCTTATAATATGCACAATGAGAAAATGGTACAAGAAGTGTTTCAATAGCAGAGCTCATTCTGCCCCCCCATGGTGAACGAGTTTTCTGAAATTCCAGATGCACGCACGGGTAATTAAAAGGGAAGGCATTTGGTGACAGTTTACAAGATGGCCTTGTTTAGTTTTCAAACAAAAATGATGGCATTCCCTTTCTATTGACACATCTGAAATATCTGAGGGATAGTTAAAGAAAAATCTCCTGAGTATTTTGGTCTAATGCTTCAATCTGCTAAAATTCACAGGCATTACAAAAGGATATAAAACTCAAAGTTCTCTAGTGGTTAACACCGGGCAGGCGGAGGGCCAGATTCTCCTCTCATGGGGGCACCGCCACACCCACCCTTTTCCCTGGGGTGCTGCTTCTGCACATATCCCGATCCGGCCTGTGCCTGCCTGCACATGCAGCCCGGCGTTTTTCATCGCCGCCGCCAAGTCGGCACTGGAGTTACGTGAATGCTGTCTGTGTCACAGGGGGGCCTGGCTCCCCACTCCTTTGCTGTTTGGGGAATATTGGCAGTGTCATACATGTGATTTTCTGCTTTATAAATGTAGAGCTTTCCCCCCTCCTGGCCACAAAAGCACACTGTAAACTATGAAGATGATTTGTGAAAGATGATTTATGAAGATGTAAATGCACAATTCTTTTAAAGTTGTATCGTATATACGAGAAGATAAGGCAAGAACATTTCCTTTTCTGGGCTCCCATAAACAGTGAGTACTCGCCAAATCCAACATGAGGAGATAGTCCGAGGCTTCAGAGAAGAGCAGAGGTGAGAGGAAAGGAAGTGACACCACTGCTAGGGGCAGTGTCACAGCTGAGCAGGGAAAGGACCAGACACACGCGGTCTGTGCTGTGCAGACTGAGCAGCTGCAAGAAACTCCTTTCTTACTCCCTGTGCAGTCAGAGCTCATGTGGCTTGTTGGGAGCACTCTGTTCCCACTGTTCGTGGGACCAAGACAGTTGGTGAAATGTTGTCCCTGATCCCCTGGGACAATTCAGAAGTCCAGAATACTGCTTTGATGGATCCTATGTAAATACTATTTTCGTTGTTTTTTAAACATTCACGGCATGCATGCAGAACTGTGACCTTGAGTTAAGCTGCTCTCTTACAACAAGCCTCTGAATCTGCTCATGAAACAGCTTTCCTCTCCCTTTGCTGCTGGGATTATGAGTGGCTTGGCTTCTATGATACCTGGGCATTTAGCAGCACGGCCGTGGGTGGTGGCCCACCTAGCAAGAACCCAGTGCCAGACCCCCGGTCCTGCACCTAGCGCTGCCCTGGTACCAGTCAAGGGTGAGTGGTGAGAGCCCACCAGAGGGTCTTGTGCCTGAAAGGCAGTCAAGCACAGCAAAGACTGCAGAGCGGAACAAACTGAAGGCAAGATATGCGTGGCACAGGCATTCAGCAGGAAGTTATGTCCCGCCAACCATGGCTTTAGGGAGGCTGGAAGCTCAAACCAAAACCAGCCTCTTTTCTGAATTGGGAGTGATCTGGGTCTGCTCCTGTCTCCCTCCACTTCCCCCACCACTACTCCCACCCACCCTTTGGTGCATGCAAGTTACAAAGTTACTGGGCTGGGAAAAGGGAATGGAGGATGTAGGGAACCACCTTGACCATGGCAGATGCTTTGGTATGTTGATCACTTGGATATGCAGGACCCCTGCTGGAAAGGCACCCCCCACACAGCCTCACAATGAGAGCACTTGCTGTTCTCTTAAGCGCGCACAGCACCGTCCTGCCACGCTGGCTAGACAGTGAGCCATTCCCAGTGGTGCTTGTGGGCTCTAATGCTCTCCCTCCTGGATCTGAGGAATCACGGACAACTGGTGGGAAATGGATGGACTTATCTTTCCAGACCATTACACTGATACAAATGTAACTTTAATCCCTTGATTTCATTTTTTTCCCAAGAAACTACATATCTTTAGAAGAGGTAAATTATCCTGATCAATTGGAGTTACGATTCTATTTGAATCTGTAACTTTCCCTGCTTTTGTCATCTTACTCCCTTGAGATTTGCAAAGCAGTCAACACTGATTAGGCACAGAAGATTCTAGGAGTGCTCCTGGAAGATAAAAGGTGTCACTGTGGATTAGTACAAATACACTTCAGGACCTTGCTATCTTTATTCCAATCCATTAAGAGTATTTCTCTGAGATCGAAAAGACAGGCCAAAATGAAGACTGAAACTATTTCCTCTTATTGAAGTTTCATTTTCTGTAGGGATGTGCTAATACACCTGAATATTGTGAATTCTTGGGTCTATCTGCCACTGAATATACCAATCAAACCGAATTCTGAGTTAGCTATTTTTAATCACACAAAAGCTAGCATGTCTAGTCTTTAGCGACAGTACTGTAAGGGAAAGCTAACTCTGGGACTGATCTGGAGAAGTGAAGAAATGAAACACTGCCTAAAAGGGGAGCATGTGCTTGAGAACAGAAAGGAATGAAAATAATCAAACGGAGGGACAAAAATCCATTCTGCTTTGGAAGGGGTGGTTTTTAAGCACACTACAAGACACTTTCTGTGTTAGAGAAATTCCAATTTATCAAAAAAAGGTAATATTTCTGGTTTTCCAGATGATTAGCTTTATGCACTTCTTGATCTAAGTTTTATATTTCCCAGGTCCTGCATGGCTGGCTGAAACGGAAAAAACATCTCTATGAAAATGGCAATAGCGAAGGCTCCCATTTGCCAAAGTGTTTTAATTTAAACATTCTCATTAGTGATTCATAATGTATTTTGACAGAGTTAAATTCTGTAAAGTGCTTCTCAGAACATAACGCTCTTATTCTGATTTTGGTCGTAAATTATTATCTACCACTTCCACCATCCTTTTAGCTATGACCCCCATATTTTTTGTCATATCTTTGAGGTGATTCTCACGAAGAAGCTTTTGGGTTAAGTATTTTTCTCTCCTGATCTTGCTCTTCGTGGTTTTTGATACATCTGGGATGGCATAGGATACAAAAAATTTCACAGAGTAGATGAGATGCTGTGGGAGAGAAGAAGAAAGATGTCAATCACAAAGAAATGGAGAGGAACACAGAGTTGGCTTTGTTTTTTTTTTTTTTTTTGCTAGTCATCCTAGCAATAGATCTGGACAAGGCAGTGGGCATTCTACATATACAACCAGTCTCTCCTACCACCATGTGGGTCTGCCAAGGAGCTACATTTTGTTACTTTGAAAATTTCAAGAATACTATTTGATATGTAGAAAAGAATGTATCTAATATCTATTAACACTCACCCTAACAATGCTGTAGTATTTTAGTGTGTATGTTCCTTTCCTATCTCATTTCCAGGCCTCTTCCCCCAAAGGTTAGCACTATATCCTATCTGTGTGAGTCTATCTGTATCATTTTATTTTTAGAAAACAAGTTTAACAAGATATGTATATAGTCCCAAATAATATATTGTTTAGGCTCGCTTGATTTGAGCTTTATAAAAAAGTATGATACTGTATATGGTCTTTCAAAAATTACTTAAAAAAAAGGCTTATTTACTGGAGAGAGAATCTCAAGCAGACTCTGCGCTGAGCATGGAGCCCAACATGGGGCTCAATCCCATGACCGTGAGAGATCATGAGCTGAGTTGGATGCTCAACCAACTGCGCCACCCAGGTGCCCCTGAAAATTACTTTTTTCATTCAAAACTAGTTTCTAATCCACCAATGTTATTGTGCATAACTGTAGTCCGTTCATTATCAATTCCGTCTGCATACACTGTAATTTATCCATTTCCCCATCAAAATGTACTGGGCTTGTTTCTAGTGTTTGTATTAGGAGCAATGATGTTGAGAGTGTTTTTGCACTTGGATTCTGGAGGACATTTGTGAGAGTTTCTCAAGGGGATGACCCAGAAGTGGAACTGCCAAGACTCTGTTAAATGAATATTCAAATTTCCAAGATGGTGCCAAAGTATTTTCCAAAGTAGTTAAACCAGCTTCCACGCCCACCAGCAGCATGTGATGGTTTCAGAGCCTCTGCGTTCTTGCCAGCACTTGTGGTCATCAATTCTTTTTTTTTCCACCAACATGGTGATTATGAAATGGATTTTCATTTTGGTCTTACATTTCTGATGACTAACGATGCTGAACACATTTTTATTCATTATTCAAAAGTCTCTGACCTACCAAGGAGATAGGTAATATACAATAAACATCGTTAAAAACCAATAAACTGTACACAGTGTTCATGTGATAAGAGCGTGGAGAAAGCTTATAAAGCAGAGCAGGAGTTTCTGTGTTAGGTGGGAGGCCAATTTCAGGTAGATTTTGTACAGATTAGCCTGGGTATGCCTCACTGAGCCAAGGCTTTATGCAGGTGAGGGAACTAGCTGTGCAGAAATCAGGAGGAAAGGCATACGAGGCAGAGGGAACAGCCAGTACAGAGGCTCAGTGGCAGAAGCCTGCCAGCTGTACATCAGGAGCGATAGAGCTGAAGGGACATGAGTGAGGAGGAGAGCAGGGACAAGAGAGAGGTAACAGAGCATGGCTAGAGCGTGTCAGACCTTGCCCGGCTCTGAGTGAGATGTGAAGACAACTGGGAGCCCAGTCAGGAGCCTGTGGCCCTAATTCAGGCAAGAAATGATGATGACTCCAACTCAACTCTAGCAACAGAGCTCTCGTAAGAAGGGTCAGATCTGCAATGTACTGTCAAAGGAAAGGTCAAGTAGGCAGTTGGATTCATCGTGGGGTGAGTTCTAGAGGTAAATATATTGTGAATCACTGGCATATAGATGGCATTTAAAGCCAATGGACCGCGTGAGATCACCAAAGCTGTGACGTACGAGAAAAGGGGGAAAA
Source organism: Eumetopias jubatus (assembly GCF_037043125.1). Lineage (NCBI taxonomy): Eukaryota > Metazoa > Chordata > Mammalia > Carnivora > Otariidae > Eumetopias > Eumetopias jubatus. Next base: position 74,976,944 of record NW_028274814.1, on the reverse strand, counting down.
TTTTTTTTTTCCCCCTGAGAGCCAAGTGAGGAGGAACTCCTAGACGGAGAGAGCGATGAGCTGTGTCAAATGCTTCTGGTAAGTTAGGTAATGTGAGGGTGGAGAATATTTGAGATGAGAGAGAGAGTGGGTCTGAATGATGGAAATTATAAAGAGGCAAAAGTTGATGATGCAGGAAAGAGAGGTTTGTTTTTCCCCATCTATATTTATAGATGTGGACCTTGTTATGCCACCCTTGCATTTCTGGGATAAACCAATGTGGTCTGATGTCATCTTTAAAAAATATATTGCTAGATTCAATCGGCACATTTTAGAAAGATCCCTACATCAATATAACGAAGGAGACTGGCTTACAATTTTCCTCTTTCTATTCCTGTGTGATTTTAGGATCTAAAAAGGAGTTGGAGAGCGTTTCCTTTTTCTGATCTCTGGAGGTAACTAAAATGATCTGTTCTAGAAAGTATGGCATCACTCTCCTACAAAACCATATGGGCTGGCATTTTCTTTATGGAAAGATTTTTCAATTACTCAAAATTTTGCTATAATTCTAGTTTTAGAGTTCCCTTCTTTAGCATTTTGTAAGCTATTTGACTACTCTCTTCCGGCTTCCATGCTGCTGTTAAAAGTCTACTCTCATTTCAGTTTTAATTTTCTTTATCAGTCATCTGTCCTTTTTCTCTGGTTGCTTTTAAGATCTTATCTTTGATGAGCTGCACTTTTGTCACAACCTATGTAAGCATGGATTTCTTTGTTCTGCCTGATGTTTGCTGTGCTTTCTGCTCTGTGAACAGAGCCCTTTCATTTCTTTGGGAAGAATTTTAGCCATTAACTCTTCAAATATTGCCTCTCCTCTGGTATCCTTTTTTTCCTTCTGTGAATTTTTTGACTTTTTTGTATTTTCCACTTTCTTCTCTCCCTGTGATGTGCTGGGAGTAAATTTTTTCAGACCTATCTCCCAATTCATTCATTCTTGCTTCAAACTTCTGTTTAATCCGTATGTTTTTTCATTTCAACTATGTATTTTTCAAAATTACCTTGTAATTTTTTAGTTGTTTGTTCATTTGTGAATCGCTCATTTTTGTTTAAACATTTTCATACACATTGAATTTATATTCCTAATATGATAATGCATACTCTTGAAGTTACTGAAGGTCCAAATTATTATTTTTTCCCCCTGAATCTCACCTGTGGTTTTTCTTATTTCCCCTTGTTATTGTTTATCTTTGGAAGCTCATATCTGATTATTTCAATCTGAGAAAAAAATGTGGTCTAAACTGAGGACACCTTTTCTCCAGGGAATATATGCATTTCCTTCTGCTCTGAGACAAATTTAGCTCTTTTGCGGGCCCCTGGCTGAATCCAAGAGTCTCAAGCTCAGCTGGTCCACCTCCCTGCTGACCCGCTGCTTGGCGCCCTTGAGCCTTTAGAGGGAGGTGCTGAAGAGCACACCCATCCTCAGAGTGCCCCTGCGCTTCAGGGGGTGCTTACTGCTCTAGTTTAGCCATCACCTTTCTGCCCCCTCTTTGTAGATTCTCCTCCCTTCCAGTGAGCTCAAAAATGAAAAGGAAATTTTATTTTAAGCTGATTCTGAATGGTGTATAGTGAAATGGCCCCTCAGAGTATTTGGTCAGTTACGATATCAGAAGCAGAAGTCGAAATACTTAGTGACCTTCGGTAAGCCCCTTCACAGTCTAGCATGCAGCCCGGCACCCCAAATTTTTCAAAAAGGCACTCAGTACCACAGTGAGAGGCACTGAATCGTCCCCATCACACAACACGCTTTCACCTTTTCAAGCAGATAACCCATTTCATTAATGAGAGCATTATGGGTATTCCCATGTTAAATGTGATTAACAGATGTCCTAAAATAATTACTAGCAAGAGAAAAGAATGTATTTTAAGTCAGAGCTGGCAACACTTATTGTTAATAAAAGGTCTGCAAATCTACTGCCTTATGAATTCTTTCACAGTATACTCCTACCTCCATGACAATGATGAAAGCCAGCTTGGCTGCGATCACGTGCCAGTAGTAGATGTTGTGTTTATACTGTTGTTCGTGTCCAGGTGGGTTCCGGAAATCACGGTACCTGGAAACAAACCAGAGGGGTATCAGGAGATTCTTTCTGATTAAGTACTGTAAGCAAGGGCCCCTTTCAAAAGACGTCATAATTAATGCAATGCTTTTTAAAACCGGACATCCTGTAAGTTTTCTCCAAGAGTTTAATTTGGCTACAAAATCCTGAAATAATGACTCCAGTAATACTTGACTGAACATAAAATAGGAAGATGATGGTAATGACATATTCCATATGTGTAAACACAAAAGTATTAAAAAAATTTTTTTGTCAGAGTTTTATTCCTGCTTTCTCAAAAGAGTATAACACTAAAACGTTGTAGCATATTTTCAGAAACAGGCTTATAAATTTATTTATATAGTGGTATCCTCAGGCTTCACTCAAGTTATGGGCTATCTCTCCCTGTAGAGAGTAATGCCCATCTGCTTGTTATAATATAATCAGAGTCCGGATTTCCTTATTAGATATCATGTGCTACTGCTGTTAGTATGTATCGCCCTCAGGTAGCACATCTCAGCCTGTAACCTATCAGGCCTGGAAGAGGTTAACTACTCTTTAGAATTATGGCAAGTAAGAGAAGACTCAATGTGGGATTCCAAAGAGGCTCTAGAAACATTTATTTGGGGCTTATTTCTGGTTTCTTGGTTGTGTTGCTGAGAATCTGAACCAGAGAAGGGTTTGAGGAGTTGAACTAAATGAGATTTAAATCCTCCTTTAGGGTTAAGACTCTGACTAAAAAAAACAAACTATGACCTGTAGTCAACAAACTTTATCAAGTAGTGATTTACTTGATGTTTATTGTCCACAGTTGAACTTACCAGCCATTACAATCAATGCAGAGAGTCCTTAAGGAATGCTTTTGAGAATACTGCTAGGTGAGCCTGAGGTCTTTACATTTCTCATCTTTGTATTTCTTGGGGAGGGAGTGCTACTTTATTGTCACTCAGTACATCAGGTTGTGCTCGAATTAACAGATTAGTCATTACAACTGAATTAACTTGTTTTTTTGGAACTCCTTGAGTTTCTTCATTTCTAAGATACAAACAAGACTTTTCTCCTGGATCAGTCTCCCTGCAATCATTTGAAACCCCCATCTTTAAATCATGCTTTATGGTTTGATTTGTAAATTCTGACCCCAGTCTGTATTAAGTTTGGCTAAAAAGAAACCTAGGGGAAGAAAAAATGTCTCCAGCAATTTTATTTAGAATTACATGACAATAAAAGTCCTTTAAAAGATGAAATGCATTTTCAAACATGTAAGCGGAACTTGCCTGCATGTGGTAGGGATAACAACCTTAGGGTCTGGATTTCCCTTGCTTTGATTTTTGAAGTCTGAGACCTTGAAAATGGAGAGAGTACTGTTGATGTATCCTTCCATGGTGTAATGGGTGTGGTTCCCATAGGGAGGGACGGAGAAGGACCAGTAATACACCAGGCGGGGGATCATGTCTGACGTGAAAGCAATGATCATGGCCTATATGGGGAGGAAAACAGGAAGGGGGCATTAATTTAAGCCTTTATAGCTATGGTTAACAAACACACCAGAATTATGTGTTCATCAGTTGATTTTTTTTTAATGAAAGATTCAGAAACATTTAATCCTTTCCTAACTGTCAAATAGATATAGATAGTGAATGTCCTAAAGTCTTTGAGCAGCTGCTTTAAAGAATAGTTACTTCCTCTTGATCTTCAGTTCACCTAAGGGCTGTCCAGAAGTCCATCTGCAGTTGAAAAGCAAAGGCTTGCAAGTTGCCTATTATGTTTCTTAGGTACAGTAGGAATAATTGTAGACCAGGGTATCCTGGATTAACTCAACTTGCTTGCATATATTGTTATATAAATTAGATTTTCAAAAATTAGAATATTATACAACTCAATCAACCTTGTAAATCTCCTTGATATAATTTATTGATTTGACAGAGAGCAAGAGAGGGAACACAAGCAGGGGGAGTGGGAGAGGGAGAAGCAAGTTTCCCGCGGAGCAGGGAGCCCCATGCGGGGCTCGATCCCAGAATCTCGGGATCATGACCTGAGCTGAAGGCAGATGCTTAATGACTGAGCCACCCAGGTGCCCTACTTGGTATAATTTTAATCTTTCTTTTATGATTTAGAAGGCCCTTTTGCATAAGTAATATTAGGGTCAATATTATGAAAATAATTTGGCCTTTTATAATTCCTTTGTAGAGTTTCCAATAGATATAAAACTGATTTTGAAATACTTGCCTCTTAAAAATAGAATATAAATAGCATAAAATAGATTTTCCTTAGTCTAACAGTAGCCTTCGAATTCATACTTCTTTTCCCTAGAGTATCCTGACTTACTTATACATGTCAACCCATAGTCTGTCTGACTTTAAGCTCTCAGTATATACTTGCATATGTTCCTTCATTAGAAAGCAAGAATTTATTAATTTTAAAATGTAGGCAGCAAGAAACTATATGGGGGTTGCTGCATTCACACAGTCAAGTGTATGCCTATTTTGTTAGATCTAGTGTCTAAGCCTCTAAACTTCAAAAAGACTAACTGAACAAAGTTCTGAACATTATACATGATCAAATAACAGATTTTAGTGTGATCCCAGATTAAAGGAATAAATTGAGATTAACTTTTAACCTGGGTCTGTGTCAGACCTCTATCAGGACATAAAGCTATTATGAATTACATGAATTTTCTCTAAAATTCTTTAATTTGGGTTTTAAACTCCCCAATATATGAAATTGGTTTGAAAGAGGGAGAAAGTAAGGAATATACTTTAACCTAAATTCTCTGCGAATAAACAAAGCTAAATGATTCATTTATTGAAGCAGAAAGGCATGTTTTTGGCACAACATGATTTTTAATAGTATTCATCTGAACATATGGTTTAGATGCAGTGTGACCGTAAGCCAACAAACAAGATCTCAGGCAGAGCAAGAAAAACAACTAAGGGGGCTTTTCTACTGCAAAATTACTCCCCTTAGTAGAACCAGCTTTGTCATTTCCTCTGAAGTGAGTGAGTGTGTGTGTGTGTGTTTGCCTGTTGGTGGGGGGGGATATAAGACAAGAATATTTTACTTTTCCCAGATTTCAGTAGTTTAACATTTCCTGTTATTTAACTATAGCTTTTTACAGAATCACCTGCAGATGTGCTCCAGGAAGCTATAAAAATTCCAACAAGGAAGAGAATTCTCTTGTCTTCTGACAAGATATTTATTCCTCCCGAATTGAGCTGCTTCGAGATGCACTGCAAGAGTGCAAGTAAATGCGGTGTGCTTTGCTTCCTATGCTGTTCTGAACACAATTTTCCATTTATATCAAATTAAAATCAGTCTTCAACGGCAGATACTGTGGCCTGAGACAACCATGTCAACTCAGCTCATGTATTGCACCAGCAGCTTTAAGATGAATGATTTCATACCAAACTCTTGCTTGATGTCCATTTTCATCCCTGGTGGCTATTCTTTTCTTCCCATAGTTGAAAGTTCTCCTATTATGGAAAGTTAGCCCTTTTTGTGCCCAGTAGATGGTAGAGGCATATATTAGGTATGTGAGGGAATGATATACACGTTTCATTCTTACAGACATGTACACAAACATGCACAGGATCTGCAGCTTGGAAGCTGTATTAAATCCTAATAATATGGAAAAAAAGATTGTCCGTAGTTCAATCAATGATCTAAAAAGTAGTTTTCCTAGGGTATAATAAAATGACGCCTAAGTTAGAAGAAAAAACTACTGGATAAGAACCAGTAGCACCAGTTAGTTAGCAGGCATGCATGTGCCTGTGTACACACCCACACCCACACCCCCCAGAGTAGCCTTAGAGACATGGCCAATACCCCCTTTGTGCCAATGGAGTGGAGTCATGCAGGGGATAGTAGAAGGTGCCTACCACATTCAAACCAGAGTGCTGAGGAATGGGGAGTAGGAGTCCTCTGAATTTTCTGGTTAGCTGAAGGTCAAACAAAAACCCTTTTAGTTTCAAACCTTGTTGCTCAAATGTTCCTAAAGCACACAAGTCCACGTTCCTGCCTTGCTTGGGGTTGTACAGCATATTGAATGTGACAGATTCATTCTTTTATGATTGCAGAACCTGAAAGGCCTCACTGTCCTATTTCTGCACGTCAGTCTTCATTCCGTAGCACAGGGGATGTTGAAGGTGTGGGCTACTTGGGTGAATGGAAAATGATATAAGCTAGCAGTTGTCTTTTGTGTGCAATTTGCAACTTTCTCCAAAAAGTAGGGATAGCATACAATTCAGATAAATTAAGGGTTCTTGGTCTGACAGTTGGGTTCCAGATAATTGGCTTTATTGTGTAAAACTGTAACCACGGCTCAGTGACACATCATAAAATTCTTGTGCCTTTAGTTTAGATACCTGTTAAAGTCTGATGGGTGATGAAGATAATAACACAGCAGCAGCTAACACTGCATGAGGACCAGGCTCTGTGCATTCCATGTATTAACTCCCTGAAGTCCCTGGCTACCCTTTATGGTATGTAATATTCTTAAAATATGCGGTAAGGAACTATTCAATTTACAAATGATAAACTGAAGCTCTGAAGTGTTAAGGCCTGGCCCAAGGTCATGTAGCTTGGAAGCTGCAGCACTGAGAGCTGGACCTTGGGTCTGACCTGTGTCTGCAGTGCCGAGCCGGACGAGGAGCCTGACCTGGAGCCTGACCCACAGGCACTGCTGAATTCTCTTCTGTTTCCACAAGTGCTCATGGAAAAAGGCTGCGGATTCAGGGAAAGTGTAGCTTGACAAAGAAATTAAAACTGGGATATCATCGTGTTGAGGATTGTGACCTGAGAGTAAAATGGGCAGTGAAATAAGCGAGGAAATAGCCCTAGTTGTAAGGATATTTCTAGGGAAGGTGGTCATTCCCCTACTGGGCTGGTATGGAACTTATTCTCCCTGAGAGCTCCTTGTTGGCCTGTGTTTATAAAGAGGGAGATGGAGGGAGAAAGGGGGAGGGAGGAAGGGGGAGGTAACTGTTCAGATTGGTCCAAAGTCTATACAGGTTGCAAAGGACTGTGTTCTGTTCCCTCAAGCTGGTACACATGCAGGGTCTGAGGCTGCTTAGCTAATGACCAGTGAGTGGCTAGCAAAGGCCAAGGGGTGGGGTGGAGAAGAGAGATGGAACCCACCCTAAAGCCCCCCTCCTTGAAGAACCTCTGCCCTAGGAGACAAGGAAGGTAACATGAATGGAACGCAAAGTGCTTATATGTACTTCATTATCAAATAGTTCATATTTTAAGTTGATAGTTTGGAATATATGGTAAAATATGGTAGAATGATAGTTCTTATTTTAGGGTCCTCCAACTATAAGTGGACAGATTTCTATCTCTGTTATAAAAGCACTACTGGATAACTCCTTTTATAGTCCTGTGAGGATTAAGAGAGTTGGTACTTACTGTTATTACTATTACCATGTTTCTATTGAATAAGAACTTTAGCAAATGAATAATAGTATAATGGTCACTATTAGCAACTGCTCCCATAAGAGGTCTTGACTTTGTAAGTTGTGAATAATAATGTAAACACTTAAGAACATTAAAAAAATAATCACAGTTACAACTGTTTTTATATGAAAAATAGTATTGGCATCTCCCTCCCATTTTAAAAAAAATAGCTAACATTTGATTCTTTAGGTAGCAAAACTAATGCATTTTTGGGTTTTTCAAGGTCTTTCCCCTGTGAAGCCTAGGTTTACTCACATTGGTCACCACAGCCAGAATTGCTATTCCTTGCATGATGGGCTGCCATGCTCCGATGTCTTGGGCTTTTTCTGGAACCATGCGTCTATACTGGGTAGTCATTTTCCATGCGTCCACTCTTATTTCCAATATATTGTTCACCAGAGCCAACAGAGGGGCCAGTGGAAAAGAGGCCACAAATAAGGTGACGAACCCAAACTGAATAACTGTCAATGGAATGGACACGCATCATGGAGTGGTGGGTGGATGGAAGGACAACATATTTTCCTTTACTCTTATAAAAAAAAGGCAAACAACAAACTAAATCCCAAAGAGAAAAGACACCCATGGTAATAACAATGTTCAACAGTGAAAGAACCCAAACAGAAGACAAATGTGAAGTCTCTGGAAAGAAGACTAGTTATAGCTGGTTTCTTTCATATGTATACACTTAGTAGGAATAATATATTTAAAATCTTTAATCAACTAAAGTTATTTGCTGGCAGTAAAGTTGGGGCACTTTGTATTATTCATTCTCTGTTGAAATAATAGAATGTTGGAAGATGATTCGTGATTTAGGGTTAAAAAAAAAAGAACAGGAATATTGTGGAAGCATCTAACAAGTTAAAAAGAAATAAGAAATGGACTTTTGGGAAGGCTATATTTAGAGAATGTTAGAGGAAATATGCTGGAAACAGGCAAATGAGCAAGCTCCCTTGAGTCTGCAAATGCAATGCAGTGCATTCAGAGAATCTGAATCACAGAAATGTATGTGATGAAAGTGGCCTAATAAGGCAAAATATACTTCTTTAGGAATTTTTATCTTGAAGTTGTTGCAGTCTATGTGGTCACAGTAAGTAAAAATTCAAGTGATGGCTTCTAAGTTCTTTTCTTCCTCGTCTGTAATTTATATGGCATCACTATAGACGGGACATCAGAGATTTGGGGCAAGCTGTACCATAGTGGGGGTAAAGGTTAGAAATGAGATGGCCAGAGATCTGAAAGAAACCTTTCAAGTAAATTAGTACAGATAGGGAACTAAGGCTGTGAATAAAAGGAAGCTTTACAGCCCCTTTATGCCTATAGCTCAGAAAAGGGGCAGGGACCAATCTGGCCAGGAAGGGCAAGACTATGGAGGGGTATGTGGGTAGAAGGAATTGCATGCGCTTCTGGTCTGAGAGGCCAGGGTGTGTTGTAGAAGAAGAGAGAGGGCTGGAAAGATCTGGCAGGTCCACAGGCCAGGCAGGAGCCATCGTCTTCAGGGAAGACAGGCAAGGACCAGAGCTGGTGATGTCATAGACACTGACACCAGTGCTTGGTGCTATGCTGCTGACTATGGGTATGCACCACCTACCCCTACAGGAACTCATCCGCCTGCAGGGGCCAGGCAAGAACAGAAATGTGTGGAGGGGGTGCAGTCAACTGTGGTATACTGGCAAGTGCGTAGCCTAATGAAAGGGACTACTCACAGTTGCCACATTGGAATGAGGGTCCAGTGTTGCCAGATCTCCTCGTTATTCAAGAGAAGCCAGAAATTAGGACTATACTGGCAATTAACCCAGTTAAATATCCCAAACAGAAAAGATGCCATTTAAAATAACAATAAAAGTTCAGACTATTTAGGAATAAATTAGTGAGAAATGTTAACACTGATATGATAACGGACTTAAAAAATAAAAACAAATAATGAAAAATGAATGGGTGGTAGGATGTACCATACTCTTAATTGGGCTGACTCAATTTGGGGGACTTATCAATTTTTTTCTCCAAAACAGAATTTCGAATTCTAATGCAAATTTAGTTAATAATCCCCAATAGATTTTTTTTTAACGCTGAAAAGTGATGCTAAAGTTTTTCAAGAAATCTACACAACTACACAAGTAAAATAACAAAGATGGATGCTTGAACTGACAGTATGAGAGACATTCTGAAAAAGGCTAAGATGGGCCAGTTCTAAGAGAAGCTAATGTATATTATTATGCAATGGCAACTCAAACAGTCTAGAGCTAGAGCATTCATTGTATGAATGGGATTTTACTATATTATAAAAAGAGATACTTAAAATCAGTGGATTCAGTATTAGAGCAATTAGCACATCACTGGAAAGACCGGTATGGAGTCCTCACTTCTGACACCAAAATAAATTACAGATGGATTAATTGTAGAAATAATGCACCAGAAAAACCAACATGGTATATAATCTGTTTCGATGTTCAAGGGAGAAGAACTTTCTAAACTTTTGAAATGAAGAACAATAACAAAAAAGACCTATGGATTCTGCAAGGCAAGAAACACACACTGTAAAAACACAAATAATCCTTGCCTAAAATGTTTTCATGACCCTGTATTGTTAACACTCTGCTTTCTTCACCTCACAGTCAAGTTTTCGAAGAAGTAGCTAAACTATTTTTCAACCACTCCTTCCTTCCTCCGAGCCCCACCTCCTGCCTCAGCCTTCACTGTGCTCACTTTGTGGTGACTGCCTATTCCTAAACCAGCATACATTTTCAGTCCTTATTTGCTGGATTACTAGGCTGCTTTTGATATGGCCAAACGTTTCCCTCTCAATGGAATGCTTTTCCCCCTTGATTTTTGTTTTACTGAAATATTTTAAAAGGCCAAGGTAGGGTTGTGTATGTGTGTGTGTGTACACACCTGTGCATGTGCACACAAATCTTTTTAAATGCTTCCTAGCTATGGAGTGCGGCTTCTACCTTTCCTCACTGTCCAGCAATGAAGTGTGGGCTTGGGCTCTTGCTTCCTCACCCTGCCTGCATATTTTGCATCATGCTCCTTTTAGTCAGTGTTCAAATCCCTCTTAAGCAACGTTATCGCCCTCTCAGATTCTATGTAGACACAACCCTCTGCTACATTTCTTCCAACTGTTCTGCTATTCTTCCTTCTCTTCATGGATCTCTTTCCCCATTTACCATTTTTTTTTTAAGATTTTATTTATTTGAGAGAGAGAGAATGAGAGACAGCATGAGAGGGAGGAGGGTCAGAGGGAGCAGACTCCCCGCTCAGCAGGAACCCCATGCAGGACTTGGTCCCGGGACTCCAAGATCATGACCTGAGCCGAAGGCAGTCGCTTAACCAACTGAGCCACCCAGGTGCCCCCACCCCATCCATTTACCCTTTAAATGCCCTTTCCTCAGGGCCTCATCAATTCTGTGCCTGGCATGCTGCATCACTCCCATGGCCTCACCTGCAGCTCCTCTGAGCTCCTGGTGGATCCAACTTTCTAATGGATGTTTCTATGGACAGGTCTCACAGACCCCCTCACACTCAAAAATATCCAATGCCTAACCATTTTCTTGAAACCAGCTCTTCTCATATTCAAGCTCCTGGAAATTATCTCAACAATTCTATTCCTCACCTGCTATACTAGTCCTCTCTTTAACACGTATCAAATCTGTCTCCCTGATCTCTATTCCTATGCCTGCTGCCTCTATTTAGGTGTGGGGATTACCAAGTAGTGTAGGTTACCTGGTGTAACCTCCCATAATATCCTTTTCCTTCCAAATATCTTCCATTCTGCAGCAGAATGATCTGATCTTTTTCAACATAAACATTATGTAATTCTCTTGCTTATAAATATTCCAGTGCGTAAGGATAAGTTCATTAAGGTTAGGTTCTAGGGACTCCTGGGTGGCTCAGTCGGTTAAGCGTCTGCCTTCAGCTCAGGTCATGATCCCAGGGTCCTGGGAACAAGTCCTGCATCGCTCCCCCTGCTTGTGTGTGTGCACGCTCTCTCTCTCTCTCTCTCTCTCTCTGTCACATAAATAAAATCTTAAAAAAAATAAGTTCTAATCCCCTGGCTAAGCACACAAGACCCGTTAGGACATAGCCCTTGCTTACCTGATATTCCCACCTTTGGATCCTTTGTTCTCACCATACTTTGTTTACTTGCCACTCTTTGAACTGGCCAAGCTGTTACATGCCCTGGTACTTTTAAATGGGTCTACCTCTCTGCATGAAATGTCTATTCTCCCTTTACCATGCTTTAGGTAGACAACTTCCATCCATCCTTCAAAATCCAGTTCAAATATCACCTGCTCTAGGAAGTCTGATCTTCATTCACCTTCTTAACAATCTGCCAGGTATTCACCACCCCTCCCTTGGCTCTCTGAGGGCAGGCACCCTGTCTTCCTTATGTTGATATCGCCACCAATCAATACAGTATTTGGCATTCCAGGTGCTCCAAAAATGTTTATTGGATGAATGAATGAATGAGTAAAAAGAGAGGAGGCCTGCAAAGATGAGGAAATATCAATGTAGGTGGTGGGCAGAAACAGTAGAGGTGAGGGAGTGGGGGAAGACAGGCCTGAGTCCTGGAGAGTGTAGGGGGTGTTTAGCTGGGGTTAGCACTGGAGAGACAGGAAAAGGGGCGGGCATGAGAAGATGCTGAAGAAGTATTGATATTAATTATAGTAAATTAAATGGAGAAAATAATAGATGAGGGTCATTGTTTTACTAGATCTTTTTAAAACTTAACTTGGAGATGGAGGACAGTGAGGTCAAGTTAGGAAGGGGAGAAGAGGCAAGGACAGAGAAAAACAGGGCCCGCTCCATCACTTTACTGCATTTAATTTGTGGCACCTGCCCCCTGGGAAGCCATCACTAAGTTCTCAAGAGACTGGTGTCTATGTTGTGTCATGCTAGAAGCACAAGGTATTTTATGGCTTCCAGATTTAGTCTGACAGGCTCTTTCTCTATAACCTGTGTCTGAATTCTCAGAAGTTAGGAACATACACCTGGGGAGGCAATTTTGGTTAACACACCAGGGTTACTTTAATAATCTCCAAGGATGGTGGACATAAATAAAGTAGAAATTTCACTCAAAAATAAAACCCAAAAAACGTGCCATAAAGAACTTCACTGGGATGGTGGGGACAATGTTAATGTAAACTCAACAAACAACTGTATGTGTGTGTTGAAACTCCAAGCTTAGGTCACTTAAATATTTATGAGTATGAGGTCCAGACAGTGGTGCTCCAGCTGAGGGCTTAAAGATGCAGAGGTCCTGGTAGCCTCCTTGGGGGGAATCCGTCTAGCCAGGGGGACAGGAATACATACAGTCAGATGCCATCAAGGCAGGAATTAAGTGCTGTTAATGCCTAGAGAAAAGAGCAGCGAATCTGTGTGAAAAGTTGAGGGTTACTGCTGAGGCTTGAAAGGAGTTCCTCAGGTAGAGAAGCAGGGAAGGGTGTTTCAGGCAGAGGGGAGTTCTATCCCCGCCACTGGGCAGAGGGGAACAGAGCTGGTGGCTGGGTACAAGACTCCAGGGTTTTCTGCCGGAAGATGGTTCCCTTCAGCAGCTAGGAGGCATAATTAAAACAGTAGATGGCGGTGCCATTCATGAATATGGGGGGAAAACCAGAAGGAGGGAGTTGTGGTGATGAGACCATCACTGGAGGCACTCTATATTTATTTTGGAGGAACAAAAATAATTCAAAAAGCACTTGGCAATTCTATCTCCCAAAAAGTAAAATAACAAAAAGTAGATTTCACTCTGGTGTTGAATACAGATCAGAAACAGATCAATTTTTCTAATTCATTAGGTATTAGTAGGAAAACAATGTAATAATCTAAAAAAATATCTGTAACAGTTGTTATTCCATCCTTTCTTGTAGGAATTACTTTGTTGGTAATTATTTTAATGAGACTATGAAATTCTAAAAGTCATGCCAACTTCTCCCCAAAGCACAACCTTTTCCTATAACTTCTCGCAACACTATTTATTTGACTAGTCAACTACAGAAAAATAACTTTTTCCAAGATATATTTTTGGTGCTAAAATAACAAATGATATTCTGCCCCAGAATGTTGTTGTTATTAATGCTGGTAATAGCTCCAATAAAAAATATTTACAGTAATGACTCATTTTGGAATCAGAGGTAATTGTCTTGCAGTCCTTTTGAAAATAAACAGAATAAATAAATAAATATAGCTTCTACATTATGTACTGAAGCTATACCCTTAATCGAACCTGGTCATGTAACATAACAAAAGCAAACATGAAATTCAAATCAAACTCCAGGCTGCAAAGTGTTGTTGACTGAAGAAGCTACAAGATGAACCTTTCACTCACTGAAGGAAGCAGATGTGTTTCCATGTATAATGTATATTTTTAAAAGCAATTATTTTATATATAGAACATGATTTAATAAAACCATCCTCTATCTGCAGACTTGTAAACAGGAACCACAAAGAGGTATCTTTGCAAACACACAAACTCCTCTGCATAAAAGCAAGGCCTGTCAACCAAAATGTGTGTTTTCTATTCTCCTAAGCTTAAAAAAATTGTAATTCAGTGCCATGGTTAGCTGAAAGGGCACAGATACAAAATGAGTAAATAGTAAGCCTTCTATTAGATACAAGTGTGTCATGCATAATAGAAAAGACAGTGTTTCCTCTGGAAATGTTTTTGAGAGGTGTCCATTTAAAGGCACCCAAGAGCTCCGAATCAAGTCCAACAGAAGAGAAACAGAGCCCAAGCAAATACTGCACAAACGGACAAAGGCATTCAAGAAAGAAGGGACCTGTCCTAAATCTTAATTCCAAACCAGCAAAATGTGAGTTCTAAATTCAAGCCAGTGATTAGCCATGAGGTCACTCAAGCAACCATGCAAAAATGATGGGCCAGGAGAAAGAGATACACTGTCAAAAGCAGGTGGGAGGTGTGAAAGGGGAAGCCTGTGATCTTTCCTGCCTCCAAACAGCATGCTCCTACAGGCTCTCGGTCCAGGCTGGATCAAATGACTCATTCAGAAGTGTATCCGCCAACAGCTGTGCCGGCGTGGACTCCAGCCCAAGCTGAATCACCTCTAATAATAGTTCTGAGTTCATTCTCAGACAGCATGGGTAGAGCGCACTGGGTAGAGTCACCTTATTTGAAAGCCTGATTGTGTCATTTTATCTAGTGGAGAAAAGCACGTCTTTCTTTGTTTCAATAAGCCAGGTAATTATTTGGGATCCAAAACATGTTCCAATATAATTTATGTCACCTAAAACTTCACTAAGGACTTACTCATTTCAAGATATTCATAAAACAATCCCAGTTTGCCCATGAGCTGCAGGTGGTAGTCTTGTTCCCATCGCGGGGTTATTTTTTCTGCTCTGGAAACTGTGCGACATCGTCCAATTAGGTTCTTGACCCAGCTGCCAAAAAGATCAAACTATAAATTAGAATATTATCAAATTATTTTGCAGATATCTCAAGCTAAACACACAATCTTCCCAAGAAATTAATTGCTTGTTTTCATGCTAAATTTCTCTTTATTTCTGCCTCCCTATCCCCAAATATTTTGAAAAACTATTATTACCAGGTTTTATTAAAATTGTAACTGCTACCGTTTTTTCACCCAGCTCCTTTTCATATGGCAGTTAGTTTTTAGAAATAGTTTCTCTCATTTGATTAACTTTAGTTCCCCTCCCGCCCCATTTGGCTGCTATTATCCAAAATGGTCTTTCCAGTACGAAATCACCAGAGAAAATGAAATACAGACAGACACGGTATGTGAGCTGGTGACCATGCCATGGAGAAGAATGAGGCAGAGCAAGGAATGGAGATGGTCTGCGTTTGTGGTACGGGGAGTGGGGCAGTGGCAGGGAAGGGCTCAGGAGGAGTGACATTTGAAAACAAATATGAAGGAGGTAGAGGGAGAGAGTGACTACGGAGCCCCAGGGGCAGGAGCACTGCAAGGAGCCTGGTGTGGTCCTGGGCTAGAAGGAAACCACTCTGGCAGTTCTGAGCAGTGGGGAGCCTAAGAGAGACCACTGTGATGATTCGGGCATTTTTTACTCCGGGGGAAGCAGCGAGCCATTAAAGGTTTCTGAGAGAATGGGGAAATGGGGATATATTTTTATTTTAGATGAAACAGGTCCAAGACCATATTTTAAGCTGAATAAGTCAAGAACCTGGGTAGTGAAAATGCCCAGTGCTCTGCTCTGTCGGACACCAGCCCCACAGAATCGTCTGTTGTCTCATGTTATTTTCTTTCTCAATGCCTCCAGATAAATGTGCCCCCCCCCACCTTTTATGGCAATTTTTCCTGAAAAGAAATTGAAGTTGGCAGTGAAATGAAGTGTGCACCTGTAGTCTAAAGAACCGTTGTCCCCTCAGGCAACAGCTAGCTTGTGGTTTCCTTGTGGAACTCACCATAAGGGGCACAACAGCAGCAAACAACTTCAAATACAAACATCTGGGCTAAGCTTTGGATGATTCAAGAACATGCTTGTACAGATTTTCAAATTTGGATAATGAGAAGCTTCACCCTCCTGTAAAGACAACTCTCGAGGTTGCACATGCACCCCCGCCCGGAGAGATGAATTACAAATAGCCTGTCATGCTAAGTGTCCTACTGGTCTCTGGGGTCCCTTTACTGACCACTCCCCAAGGTTCACGAGGGGGAGACTGCTCTACAACAGAACAAGCCCCTGGCTTCACGATCTTGCCCCACTTCTTTCTCTTCTGTGACATTAGGGACACAGCAGGAGGCTGTGGAAAGTGGAGGGGACACGGCCTCAGACACCCCTGAATCTGAATCCACACTTCATTGCTTACTATCTGACTTGCGTCAAATTCAAATAAAATCAGGTGATAAAGCCTATACTAACAAGGGTTTCTGTCAGGATTAAATGATTCAGAACAGATAAAGTATTTAGCACATTTTCTAACACATCAAAACCCCCTTCACAGGATTTTCTTTTGACCAATACAGGCTAACTGGCTGAGGCTGATGGTAAACATGGCCTCAGTGACTTGGAATCTTGGCCTGGGGACACCCAATGCTGTCTTGATGGGTGGATCTCACTTCAGCACTTAGAAGGACCCGCAATGCTTGTTGCTAGTGTTACTTCCTATGCCCCATCCCAAAGCTCTGTAATCAGTCAAGTCTAAGGCAAGGCTGGAACTTGATGGGGGCCTTGTGACACAGGTGGCATCATCCATCACCCTTCATGACAACCAAACTCGAGATTCCTGGTTTCTGTTGTTTTGTTTTGTATTTTTTTGCTCTGCCTCACACTTCCAGCCTCAGCCTCTGGACAGAATCCTCATGGCCCAGAGAAGCATTCTTTTACTATAGGGGCTCCAAATCCATTACAATTTGGACTGAGGATGAAACTTCTGTCCTGGCAACCACTTGCATGACCAACTCATCTCGCGCTTCCTTCTGGTACTGTTCTGCCTTCCTTCACCCATAATAGGTCATATTAGAAGTCTTTCTGACTAGCTTTCTTTTCTGAGCTACAGACTCTGAGCCTCTTGTTCAGTCTTCCTGAGTTGAACCACTTATCTGTAGTAGGAAATCTTGGGCTGTCATCCATTCATCACTGTCCTCAGTCTTTTGGGTTTTCTAGTGGGTTATGAATCTAGTGCAGAGATATCAATCTTGACTGCACATGAGAATCACCTAGAGAACTTTTTAAAAATTCAGATACCAGATACCCGTGGCCACGGTTGGAAGCTTCCTCCCTCTAGCAGGGGTTACAAAATAGTCTTCTTAGGAACTTACCATGCATACTAGCAATAAAAGTTGTAACTGTAACTGTAACTGTAAAAAGTTACCCTTCCCTAAGTCCTTATTATGTGTAAAGCATGGTATAAAACACTTTATACCTCATTTTCTCCTTGTTTCTTCATTATCATATGTAATCCACATGCTACAGATAATCACCATTTCTATTTAAGAATATTCCACAGTATTCCCACTTGCTAATTTTGAATACAAGCATCCTTCACTATCTGACTCTATTTTACTGTTCCTGAAAGTAAAGGGTCAGTGTGGATAGTGAGGGATAGCTGTATTTAGGGTTCTCTTATCGTATGTCTTTGGTTCATCCTCTAGCCAAATCAGATCTTGAGAAGGGTATTTTCTCTTATAATAGTTTACTGTAAGTAGTGCATACCCATTGTGAAAAATACAGAAAACATATAATGGATTAAAATTATAGCCATCCATTATCTAAATACCAAAGAACAATGCTATTGGTACTTTGGATATTTAACTATAATTATGTTCCTTAACATTTTATCATAAAAACTTCTCCAGAGTGAGTGGCTCCATGCAGCAATGGTATTAGCCTTTTGTCAAGCACAGAATAAAATTCCGGGGAATGCCTCAAATATCAAAATACTAAGTGAGGCTGGGATGGACAAAGGGCTCTGAGCTTGTTCTCTGGGTCCAACAAACAATTGTGTTACTTTGCTGATGTTATGTATTTGAAGCCTATGGCTCACTCATTCACTCGACTGGTGCTGGGGAGTGTCTGCTAAATCCTAGGTACTGATTTAGGTGCCAGGGGGACCCCAAAGGGAACCGGGGTCACAGTGCAAGAGGTGCTTCTTCATTCGCTCCAGGAATCGACACTGAGGATCTCAAGTGGGGTGGGGGTGGAAGGCGGCAAGTTTATGGTGACATTCATTTCATTATGTTCCTTCTGACATATTTAAATGGTGTGAAAACAGCTACTGACTTACATGGCTTTTCTCTCCCTTCCTGTGTATTTTTGGGGTGGGGGCAGTTTTGGGAAGCAAGAGTAACTGCTCTTTCACTTTGTGTGGAAATAGTAAGAAGGAAAGTGGCACCTAGCCCAATGAAGAGTGATTGAGAAGAGCCCGAGTCACTCTCTAAAGTGGCTAAAATTTCGCATTCCCAGTTTTCAGACAAGGGGAAGATAATTCACAATGTACTGCCCCTAAGTATTTTAGGCCAGGGGTAGAAATAGCTGAACAAAAAGCTTAGCTTACTAAAATTTTGCAACAATGGCCTCACTTGAAGTGCAAGTATAAACAGACCATGGATACTACATACATCCTTTATTTTTAAATATTTCATGTGAACAAGTTTCATTTCATACGAATTTCTCAGTACCAGTTTAAGAAATATATGCTCCCCCCCAACCAAGAGCCACTATTTTTTTAAAATCAGAAAATAGCTCACTGACAACCAATTAGTCCTCAAAATTTAGTTTAAATAACAGCCTACTTCCTTCAGAAAAATTCTTTTTACTAATCTGAGTTAAGCCTTTCCTCTATTTGATATATTTATTTTCATATCCAGTATTTGTGCATGACCTACTTCTACTCATTTGGAAAAATGTGAATATGAACTCAGTGAAGGTAAGGGTTGTTTACTGCCTAGTAAGGCCCCAAAGCATTAATTTTACAGCTAAGATCAGAATCCATTTTTTTATGAGGTGGGGAGAGGTGAGGAGAGAGCTGGTAGGGAGGAGGAGTGTCTGTTTAGAGATAGACCCTGACAGCTTACATTGAAGGTGGAGGATAAAGCCTGGTAAAGAAACATGGAAGGGCACATGGAAACCCAGAGGTCTCTGCTCTACAAAGACAGGGAAGAAAAAAAAGAGGTTAAATGCTCCGCAAAGAGAAGGAACAGGAACCTGGTAACAGGGAAGAGAGAGGAGAAGCCAGGGGAAGGAGGAGAAAAAAAGAGAGGGGGAAAGACAGGCAGCAGAGTCTGGAGCTTACAAAGAAGGGTGATAGGAAAAAAAAAAAAATCCAGTTATATATAGCGGGAGGAAAGACTTTTAAAAGATGGGGGGTTTTAATTTCAAAATTAAAGTTGTTTGGGTTTCTGGCTCCATGTCCCAAATGTCAGTAAAGGCTGCCTGTGTGAGTGCTTTTGGAGGACACTGAGGAGAGAGGCCACAACTGGCATTTGGGTTGGCATAAGCAGAAAGTATAGATGTGGGAGGCAACACAGGGGAGACATCAAAAGTTTTGTGAGAACAGAAACTCAGAGCCAGAAATTATCTTGACAAGGTATGTGGGGTAGTCAGAAAAATGGTCCCCCAACAGATATCCACATCCCACTCCCCAGAACATATGAATATGTTACGTTACATGGTTAAGGCAGAATTAAGTTGCAAATCAGCTGACATTAAGAGAGATTTTCCTGGATCATCCAGGTGGGCCGAATGTAGTCACCAGGGTCAATCAAAGGGGAAGAGAGAGGGAGGGACAGAGCTAGGGGGATGGGATGACAGAAGTCAGACACACAGCCACACTGCTGGCTTTGAGATGAGAAAAGAAGCCATAAACCATGGAATATGGACAGCTCCTAGAAGCTAGAAAAGGCAAAGAAACAGATTCATCTCAGAGGCTTCTGAAAGGGATCTGGCCCCTGCCAACACCTTGACTTTAGCCCACTGAAACCTGTGTCAGACTTGTGACTTCTAGAACTGTAAGATAATGAATCTGTGTTCTTTTGTGTTTTTTTTTTTCCATTGTCGTCCCATTACCATTAGGTTGGTGGTAATCTGTTCGGCAGCAATAAAAAAGGAATATAATAAGCCCCCTGAAAATGTGCAGAAATTGAGACAGCACTGGACTATTCACTTTGATATAGGATAGGGCTTAAGTGAAGATTTAAAAGGACAGTGTGACTTTGGCTAACATGTGACACTCTCATTTCTTAGGGAAAGAAGAGGAAGTCAAAACATTTGTGGTTATTATTTTAGACGATTATCTCTTAAAACATTATGTAATCTTGTGCCTTAGGACCTTTCTTGTTGAAAGCACATGGGTTTGGAGTCCTGGGATCTTGGATTTGAATCCCACAGTAGCCTCTTATGGATAATGAGAACATGGGTAAGTCATTTAACTGCTTTAAGCCACAGAATCTTCATTTGTATAAGGGAGATAAAAATAAGGATTGTCTGAAAGATTAAATGAGAGAGATCTATCAAGCACTTAATACGGTGACTGGCACATACTAGGAACTCAACAAATTACTACTCTTGATTTTTTAAAGCATACTATAAGGGAGGAGAAAGTCATGAGAAGTTGGAGAAATATTTAGTTCACAGCCCCAACAAAGGTCATCTCTCCAAGAACTAGGATCAGTCTGCTACCAACAATGGGCTAATAGGCATAAACTGTAGCAGATGGTGATTTAAGTTAAATATAAAATTTTTTTCTTTGTAACATAATTATTAAACACTGGATATATTTACACCGTTGGTTGGACCATCTTGTCTGGAGACCTTTAATAAATAGAGTTTACTCTATTTTAGAGGGGGGCATGCAGCTGTGTGAACACACAGGCAAATGATTTGGATGGGTGGGCTGTTCTCTCCCCAGTCATAGCCCCAAGATCATACAACTTCATACTCACGGAAGTAACACCTCTTGTATGTTATTCCAGATTGCTTTGCCTCCCATGATTATCGTCAGCTGTGTTGTCAGTTCAAGGAGACAGCCACCTGGGTCACACTGGAATATTACAAAGAAAATCCCATTTAAATTCTAGATGGGTCTAACATGAAATTGAGTCATTAATTTTACTTTTTGCTGATATTTATTCTGTTGAGGTGAAAATCTCAATATACAGTGAAGAAACTCTTCATTGGGCACCTGGGAGAAAACATGAAGCAGCTTAAATTGTCAAGAGAACCCAATTCTAAGTTCGTACCTCTTCATTTCTGTATTTTCCCAGCCAATAGACTGGGTCTCCTGGATAACCTACAAATTTGCCCTTAAAGAATGCGATGTAGAAGCATGAAGAATAGTAGTTGACAAACTGGAATAAGAACATCTTCATGGTCAGGCTGTTCTCATAATCAGTCTGGGTCCTTGGGAGTTCTGTAGTTAAATAAAGGTAAGATTTTAAAATTGTGAACAGCTTTGAGATCCTAATCAAAGACACTGATACATGAGTTAACATGTTTTAAAAAAATACAATTCACACTGTTTCCGTTTAAGCTGTTTTGAATTTCTTAATATAGCTACTGTGTTAACTCCAAGTTTACACATTGTTATGAGTCCCCCCTCCCCCTTCCGCCAAAAATACAATATCCCATATGGCAAAAATATTCAAGGATTCCTTAAAATTTACGAGCCCAGTGTTACCAAATGGACAAGGCTGTGCTCTCTCAGGTCTAAGTGGACAAAAAAATTATTTGTGAACAGCCTGCTAAATGATACTCTCTTGTCTTCCTGGATTGCAACAAGATAGGACTGTTGAAACAAACAAAACAAGGGGGAACTAGTTATAAGCATTTGGAGAAGACAAAACAGGTCATCCTTCTAGTTTAGAATTTAAATCAGTCTGATCATTTTCAGAAGATGACCACTGAGCAGACCATTCGGACAATGACCCAGGCATATGCAGCATGTGGGGAGCGCTTAACTCTGACCGCTAAGCAGCTGCCTGGGATACAAGCCAGGGAGAGAGAAACATTTATTACAAAAGCGGGAGCTGATGAGAACATAGCTATATTAATATGAACAGCATGGGGGGAAGCCACGCAACAGTGTGATTACTTGTCCTCTCAGCAAAAGAGGAGCATATTTGCCACTGGAACCATGACCCTATTCCACTTATTTGCAATAAGGAGACTATTTACTTTCAACAATAGGGTACGTGATCTAACGTAATTGAAAATATTATTCAGCGCTGATCTGTTTACACAGAGCTTGGACATTATAATGATTGTCTTTGCTTTGTCCCTTTTGCTAATGCAAAGCTGTAGATAATTCATTTCCCACACAGGTTAGATAAAATATGTTTACACTTGAAATTTTCTAAAATTTGTAACATACCGAAATTGAAATGCCTAAAAGAGACAGACTCTCTTTTTCACCAGGTTCTAAAAATGTCTTACAAATGACCTAAGCTATAATAGGACCTTACCAAAATTCGTAATCATGATGGCTACTTTTTCATATATGATGTTCAGAATCATGATGATGACAAAGCTGATGAGGGAAGCTGTGATAGACGTGGCTGTCTGTGGAGTCAGGTACTTCTGGATTGAGTCTGTCCCATTTAAGGTCTCGGGAAGTTTGGTAGAAAACACAATGAACACTGAGAGCCTGTAGACAATGATCCCAATAACGGAAGCAATGATCAACAGGATCTGGAAGCACAATAAACAGCAATATGAGCTTCACGAGTAGTATTTTTACATTTCAAAATGCACCCCTCTGTGTGAATGGACAAGGTGCATGTGTGAAGTGACGGGGACTCACAGAACTGCCACGAGAAAGGTGGAAATTGGTCATGTTAAATTTCAAAAAAGGGAAAGGAATGATGGAGGTCAGAAGAGAGTGTATCCACTGAGGGAAAATGTTAACAATGGGAGAAACTGCATAGGGAGGGAAGAATACATGGGAAGCCTGTACTTTCTGTGCAGTTTGGCTGCAAACCCCAACCTGCTCTAAAAAAGATTAAAAAAAAAAAAAGTATCTTCAAATGAAGAAAAAGCAGAATAGCAGAACCTGTGAAAACATCTCTCCTAGAGTTACGGCATCCTGTAGGGTATGCATTAAAGTTTTTGCTTAGTTATCATCCATTAAGGGGACATATTTCCTTCCAACAGAGAACCTAGCGCTGGTTCAAGGGTCAGTAGGTGCTAGCTTCTGTCTTAGTCACCTGCACGAGGTGAGATTCTGAACAGGAAGAGGGAGGCTACAGACGTGCCCGGAGGGAATTTGGAGAGGACAGCAGGTATCGGCTGATGAAAGCTTCACACACTTTTCACCCTTAGATCTTAAGATCTGAAATGGGCAGTGATTCATACCTGCATGTGCACAAGATTCATTTCACTAATCTGCTGTATTTTTGCCGGCACAGACCCATGTCAGTGGGGGGGCGGTGGGGGGGACGCGTCTGAAGCCCAGTTTGTATGTAGGTGGTAGGATGTCACTTCCTCGCTAGGCAGGTTTTCTCCCACCCCTGAGTAATGCACACCGAAGGGTACCCTTTTTAAACTGTTTTCCCTACATCTACTTTCTTGGACTTACTCCAAAGCATGCAGTCGATGTGCCCAACTGCTTGTGATGACTGCTACCAGAGAGAAAAGCTACGGACAATGTGCATTTCAGGGCCAAGCAAATCACGCTGTGTTGTTTACAGCAACAGAGGGAGGCTGGTTTCCACCTGTGGAGATTTCAGGTGGGGCCCCGGAGCCAGGTTCCTGCATTGGAAGCCCAGCTCTGCCTCGAGCTGTAGGACCTTGTGCAAATTATTTAACCTTTGGGGCTTCAATTTCTTTGCCCATATAGTGAGGGATCCTATTGGGAACTAACTTACAGAATTGTTGGGAGGATTTAATGAGTTACTCCAGGTAAAAACACTTAGAACGTTAAGCCCAGGCACATGAAAAGTACTATATAAATGGTAGCTGTGAATATGGTGACTGAAGTGTTAACAAGATGCTTTTCTTACTTTTAAAAGCCATCAGTGTGTAGAGAAGGCATGATATTTCCCCTTCTAATTTCTCTCATTATCTCCTTCCCTTCACAGTTAGGGCTTAATACTTGTGAAAGGAATGACATGTTTGTGTGCGTGAGTACATGTGAAAATTAGCCCAGGCAGAGAAAATATATTCGAGAAGGTATGTCCAGCCTTCCTCTCTGAGCACAACAAATATAGGCCATTTAAATCATACATATTTTTTTAAAAATCTCCATAATAATTTTTTAAATTACTAAGTAATTATAATAGTTGAGATTCTTTAAATGCTTACTCTTCACCTCAGCACACACATATTTTTAAAATCCTCAACATCAGCCCTATGAGATAGGTAGTATAGTATCTTTTACAGCGGAAAAAAGAGCCATGGAGATTAAGACTTGGACCCAAATTAAGAAACTAGTAACTGAAAGAACTGAGGTACTTGGGAGACTTCAGAGTCTACATGGCACTACCTCCTCCATGGGTCAGGAAATGATTTCTAACTCATTTCAGAGCTTTTACAAACTTAGTATGTTTCCATACTTCTTCGGGGCACTTGGTAGGTTCAATATTTCTTCCCGGGAGGAAGATTTTCATTCTCAACTTCCTTATGAATCTTTTCTGATTATAACTGTAATATATGATCATAGAACATTTGAAATTACTCCATAGTGGACACTAGTTACTTTTGCTGCCTTGGATCTGTTCCCAGTCTTAGAAGAAGACCCAGATTTTGCTTTGGGGGAATAACCTCTCCTTCATTTTCAGTCCTATGGTTTGAGCTGGATTGTCCCCCTGCTCACCCGGCTTTACAGGTATATCCTGATGGGTTTGAGAAAAACGGGTATCTCATCCTCTTGGCCTCAGCAACTGATTCAAGGACTGACAAATAACTTACTAAGAGCCAGTGGGATGTGAGGAGAGATCTGCTAGTGTCTATGGGAAAGAGAAGTTTGCTCTGTCAATAGAGAAAGCCGCTAACAGAAACCTCTCTTGGCTTGCATGTGATGTGAAATCTGGAATCCTGAGGCCATTTTGAGACCATAAGGTAGTGCCTACAACCACAAAGCCAGGAGATCACTGGACACAGAATGAAGGCAGAACAAAACACACAGCCCATGGTGTCATCTGGGCTGCAGTTATCTATCCTTCATGGAAGCCATACTTCAGACCTGGGATTTTTAGTTACAGGAACCAATAAATGCTACCCACCCTCACTTTGTTGTTGGAGATTTTCCATCACGTACAACTGAACGACTCCTAACTAATAAAAATAAAGAATAAAAAATAAAGAGAAAAAATCTATGTACTATCTATATGTGGGCATAATTCCTTCAGAATTATGCACTGTTTGCATATTAAAGATCATGTTACATATTTTATCCTTTCCTTAAGCCTATCATAACCATAACATTTTTACATGTCATAAAATATTTTCACGAACATACTTTCTCATTGCTATACCATATTCTACTGTATGAAGGATTAGAAGTAGGATATTTTGGCTGAGATGTTCTTATATATAATAATGCATACACATAAATAAATGTATATATTTGTAATAAATATATATGACTAAATCTTTACTGACTTTTCTTACCATTTTGAAATACTTCCTTATTAAAGGTTTTTAAAAGCTGAATTAGTAGATTAAAGCACATGAATATTTGTGACTCATGAGACTTACTACCAAACTGCTTTCTAAGAAGTCCACAGCAGCTTAAAATTCTCAAAGCCTAGGTAGGAGAGTAGCTGATCACTGCACTTCATCCTCACAAACACTAAGCCTTCTCACTTGAGAGGTGAAACACTGTATCTCATTTAAATGGGCGCTGATTTAATTAGTATTGAGCTCTGACATTTGCCAGGGTATTTTTTCTTTTATGAAAGGGTGTTCCTGTTCTCTGCCTCCTTAGCTCTTGAGATTTTTGGTGTTACCTTACAAGTGATCTGGACTTCTTACGTATTAAAGGTATTAACCCTTTGCCCTTGTTGTTAACAAAAATTTCTTCTGTTTTGTCTAAGCTTAGAATGCTACTGATGTGTAGAAATCTTTAAAGATTTTCCTCTGAAACTTCTTCCACTGCTGTTATGTTTAGAAAGTTTTTTTTTTTAATCTAGAGATTGCACATTCATCAATATTTGTTTCTAGTTTGCGGTGTTACCTTTTGAATATTTCTGGAATTATAATATGTATTCAAAGTATGGTTTTAATTTTTTTTTCCCAAAGAGCTAACAAATGTTCCACTGCCGTTTATTAAATAATCCCACTGAGTTATGATGCCTCCCTTCTCATATATTAAATTATTATTGATATGAGGGCCTATATCTGGGCTTTACGTCCTCTTTTCTAATTTGGCTATTCTTGAGCCAATAAAACTCTCAATATATTACTAATGATGATATTACTAACATGACTTTATTAATAATAAAACCCAAAATTAATTTTATAAGTCCTGCTATTTTAGAAATATTATCTTTTTATCTACAATCATTTGTTTCAGTCTTCCTTTATATCTTTCAGTAGTTTTTATGTTTTCTTTGATAGTTCCTATTATTTCTTAAGGCTATTCCTAGACATTGTATTTTAGTTGCTACTGTTGGAAAATCTTAGAATTCTTAATGCCTCCGATTTGGTTTCTTCACCAGAAACTGGAAAATCTGGACCCACTCGTCTGATTTAAACAGATGAGGTGAAAGGAACTGGAAGAGCCACCGTGAGTGGATAGATACCGAGAGCCGCTCCATGTGGTGGCTGAGTGCTTCTCTGGAAACAATTCTATGAGACACAGAGTTTCCAGCTTGCCTTGAGTTTCCTGGATATTTACAAGTAGATATTAAAAAGTCTGTGACAGACTTACCCAGAATAAGACAGCACTTGCACAGAGGGTTATACGGACACATTTTCCCCACGTAGTGAAGGGAACACGCTCTTGTTCCTTAAAAAAAAAAAAAAAAAAAGTGTGGTCAATCAAAGGAGTACTCTGGTGAAATGATTTTTTTTTTTTTCTCCTGATTGGTCTCTAAATCCTAGGCTTAATTTTTTTAAAAATTAGTTTTCCAACATAGCCCCCTTCCTCATAACTGCATTTTTTTTTTTGTTAATTTCAAACATACACACAACAAGGCATCTGCAATGCTCATTTTAATGTCTTCTGAAAATGCAAGCATGAATAATGAACTGTTTATGTGCCATGACCTTAGCTCAGGAGCCTGGGTATCTGACAATGCTAAGCTGTAGAGCTACATTCCTGAGCTTGTCTGAGATGTTAGACATGGCAGCAACTTGTAGGACAGGAAGTTCCACAGGTGTCTGCAAGTTCTAGGTATCCACTATGTGTTTCTTGGTTGAGCTTTATATATTAATTTGGTATAGCTATTTCCATGGCCCATAAGAATATATATTAAGTTTTAAGAGATCAATACTTCTCAAGATTTACCTGGATTATACCAGCAACTGTAGCATAATAATAGCTATAAACACTTACACATTTACTCTATGCCAGGTACTATTCTAAGTAGGTTCTACACATTAACTCAGTTTACCCTTACCACAACCATGTGAGGAAGCAACTCTATTATTCCCATTTTTATAGCTGAGGAAACTATGGCATACAGAAGTGAAATCGTTTGTCAAAGATCATTCAGCTAGTAAGTTGCTGTGTTTAGATCTGCAGGCAGTCTCATTCCCAACACTTCATTACCACACTACAGGCTCTCTAAACCAGTGGAGGATGCATTAGCAACAAAAGGAAAATGAGGAAAAAAGATAAAGAAAAATGACCCTTTATCTTCAATTTTTTAACAAGCAATGTTTCAAAGGAAATTTAACTTACTGGCAATTTTAAGTTACCAAATTGTCTTTTCTTCACTACTTTTTCTACGTTGCCAATATTATAAGCTTTTTTTTCAGTATTTAAAAGTTGTTTTCAACATTTAATTTTATCTAAGTTTCTGCTTTCATTTCTGAATGTATAGTCTTTCAACAACACATGGTTTGACTTCATCATCTCCCATAGTAAACAGTGAGAACGATTCATAATGGGAATTATTTGCAGCTTGTCACATGGTAAAAGACAAATGTCACCTTTTGTTGATAACTGAACCTCATTTTTTTCCATTTATAAAATGAGGAGGTTGAACTGCTCCCTCCAGTCCCTTTTAGTGTTGGCATTCTATAAATCTGTGATTCAATTGATAAAATCTATACTTCGGGACATTTTTCTGATGCTCTTGGTAAAAGCATTTTCTTTCCAAGAATTATTCATATTCAGAACTGACTGTCCTTATGCTGATGACTGCAAGTACAATCAGCTCTAAATTTTCTGTGTGGATGGAAAGGAGCAATAATGCAGATGATTCAAAAATTATCTTTCACTGGCTTTGGAATATATATATATATAAGAGACAGAGAAAGAAATAGTTTTATTTTTTTATTTTTGTAGCAGCAGTAGCAGAAGCAAATTTACCTTTCCAATTATATAAAATGCCTCGCACAGCCCTAAACAGTTGAATTTCAACGAATGTTTCCCTTCTTCCTCTACCCTTTCTCCAACTTTTGGATAAGAGCTGCACAATCTTGTGTGCATCCCAACCAGAAGGTGGGGCAGTCACCGAGGCTTAGAGCAACACAAAGGGCAGCTCCTCTAGGATGAAAAAGCGGTCGTAATAATGTGAGGCTTGTGAAAATTTGCGGATCAACTATAAAATCCAATGTGTCCTTCTTATACAGCTATGTCATAGAATCTAATTTTTCTATTTTGCATTTTTTATCAATATGAAAGAAAGGACACAGACCAATGCATCTTTTCTTCTACATTTTATGTTGGAGTCTAATTTTTTTTCCCAATTTTACTTTATTATGAAAGAAGGCGTCACATTTATCTCCTATGTCCACCATTCTAAGCAATACTTCTTCATCTTGGCTGCATATTAGAATCACCAGAGAAGCTTTACAAAATCCCTGTGCCCAGGATATACCCCGGGCCACGAAGTACCACCAGAGTATACAGTGATGGGACCCGGGCATCAAGACTTTCCAGGGTCCCCAGGTGATTACAATGTGCCACCAGGGTTGAGAACCACTATATAAACAGACTAAATTGTATCTACATAACATTCTCTTTACCTGAGTAATCTCATTGATCACCACGTGAGTACACTGTGCCTCATATTCTGGCCGGGGTTGCTCTTCCTGTTGTAACTCAACAGTGTCCCATTCGTACTCAAGTTCTGCCTGGCGCCGCTTCCAAAACTCCAAAAACAAGGTGACTAACAGAGAACAGAAGCATGTAGCTCATCAGTGATGACTGATGTTTCAGAAATCTGTACCAAGTTATTAATTGTTCTAACTATCCAAAACACTTTTATACAGTCACTAAAGTCTAACATACAGGTGATACTAATGTTTAAAAGAGAGAAGTTTTTTTTTTAAGATTTTATTTATTTATTTTGACAGAGAGAGAGAAAGAGAGCACAAGTAGGCAGAGAGGCAGGCAGAGGGAGAGGGAGAAGCAGACTCCCTGCGGAGCAGGGAGCCCAACGTGGGGCTCGATCCCAGGACCCTGGGATCATGACCTGAGCTGAAGGCAGACGCGCTCAACTGACTGAGCCACCCAGGCGCCCCGAGAGAAGTTAATTTTTTTCAAGATGACGTTGATAATTTATTCAACTTGTGAAAACAAACTACAGCCACGGGAAAGGTAATAACATGATGGGCAGAAGGCATGTGTGTGTGTCTAATGAATGCTAAGGCATCTGCTACCAGCACTTTACTGCCAACTAAGAAAGACAAATAACTACCATAATTCAAAAACAGTTTATGGTCCATCCATCTTTCAGCCTGTTCATCCCTACATCCCCCGCCCCCTCTTTCCTAAGGGCCTGAGGGGGGCACCTTAGTAGTCCCCAAATCTCTACTTACCACCACCAAGCCACCCTAAATTAATATTCTTAAATATGGAAAACTGATTTTTCAACCTTGTGTGAAGTATGAATAAAATAATTTTTAGAACTCTTTACTAGGAACTTAAAATACTAAATAGAAACAATATTAAATGTTGTTTGAAAATGTAGTTTCAGGGTAAATCCCTTAGATCCTCTTTTGATCAGACTGGTACCCCTGTGCCATTCCCATACAGAAATTCTGGATTTATTACTGTTCCACACACAAGTATTTCTATGTGCCAAAAAAGACAACAGGCCATGCTTCAAGGAGCTCCTAGGTGTGCAGAAATTATTGTGACGTGATAGTTACAGTATACTAGTGAGGGTTATGATCAACGTAAGCACAGCTGGCTCTGGGCGTGGAGCCAGAACATGTGACCAACGTGTGGCCGAGGTTCTCTCAGAGGAGGGGACCACTGCAGATGACTGAGTTAGAGTTGATCAGGTGAAGGTGGGACATTAAAGCCACCTCCCCTGAGGGAGCTGCACATGCATAGGCAAGGAAGCCAGAGAATCAGAATACTTTCTAGAAACGGCAAATATCCGGAAGTGAGTGCACACCGTCACGAGGAGCGTGGAGAAGCCAGTGGAGAGATGACAGGGGCACATCACAAAGGACTCTATGCCTTAAGTTACCCTTTTGTAACTTCAAGGTAGAGGGGACACTGCAGGGGTTCTAGAGAGACTAGAGGCAGGGAGACCTGCTGGCAGGTACATGATGAGGCCTGCTTGGGTGGGGAGGAGAGAGAAGACAGCATGTTTGGCAGGTAGGTTAGATGCAGGTTGTGTAAAGGGGAGGAAGAAATCTAGGATGCCAACCAGGTTTCTGGCTTAGGTGATGCCCTAAATTCTAGGGCCATTATCCATAATAAAAAGGGCAGTAAGAGGAGTGAAGCCAACAGGTTTGGTTCAAGCAGGTGCCTCTGGGCCACAGGAAAGATGGCCAGTAGGTAGGTAAACATCTAGAACTCGGGAGAAAGATCTAGGCTGAGTCGGAAACTTTTTAAAGCAGTAACTGAGGCCATGAGTGGATGAGATCACTAAATGAGGTGGAGAGGGGTAGCTCTCACCGTGGCTGCACATGAACAGCACTTGGGAGCTTTAAAAAAACAAAACAAAACACTGAGCCCAGGCACCACCGCTGAGTTTCTGACTTTACTGGACTAGAATGAGGCATGAGCACTGTGTTTTGTTTTTGCTTAAAAGGTCTACATCAGTCAGAGTTGAGAACTGCGGGAGGAGACAGCAGAGAGAGGCCAGCCTGACATCCTGCAGCCCATGGATGGCCTGAGATGCAGGAGGAAATCCTGGGATGTGGCCGTGAGTGGCAGGAACTCCGCAGTCCCCAACGGCGAAGGCAGCTGAAATGGGTAAAGCACTTGCTTCCAACAGTGTTTGTTTTGCGTTTACTAATTTTCCAGGAGTGATGAGTCAGAGTAGAAATAAACTGGATGCTGGAATCGAGGTCAAATCCTGGTTCTGACGATTATTAGATGCGTGACTACTGGTCACCATGTTCCAACTTTCTGAACCTCCCCCATTTCACGTTCTGTGAAACGGGGGCAGTAGGACCTACCTCACAGGGCTGTTGTGAGCTTAATGACATCATCTATGTAAAAGCCTTCCCCCCAACTCGGCGGCAACTGCTATTATTCTCCTCATTTTAGACACAGAGAGAGAGAGGCATGGAAAGGTTAAGATACCTGCCCAAGGTGACAGTGTTGGAGGCCAGGCATTCTTGGCTCCAGAGCCCAAGCTGTGCTTACTCACTATGTGGTACTTCCTCAAGCTGCCTACCGCCAGGCGGTAATGGGGTATTGGAAGGTGAAGTCTGCAAAACCTTTGGGTATTACTTTGCAGAGTCCAGGGAAGACACTGGTCATGTATTATAACCACCCACGGTGTTAGAGTGATCCTGGACGACTGCTGACTCACATTGCTCTGTGTCGCCCACTGAGGGCACCAGGACCTCGGGTGACTGTGTGCCATGTCAGACAGGAATTTCCTGCTCTGTGTCTTTTGATCTTTCTCCCTCTGGTGGGGAGCACTGTACTTAAGTTCTCTGGCAAACCACACACCAGGAGGCTCGTGTTGATTACAGAGACACAATTAGGACTCTTACAGTAACATGTCATGAGAGAAGAGGGAAAGCTGCCTAGGACTTTGGGAATCAAGAACAGTTTGTCCTCTCACTCATGGTATCATGACATCTACAGGAAGGATGCATCATCTGAAGACAGCCATAGACAGCGTTGGTGGTTATATCCGGCACCGTCCAAGGACAAGGGGCACACACTAGCACATGGTAGTGTGCCAGTTGCTGTAAGTTTGTTGCTGGAGAGCTGGGCCATTTTATCGGGCCTTGAAACTATTCAGACCTCTTTATTCACAAAGCTGAGTAAGTCAAGATGAATTTGCTCAGCCTTTATTCCAACTTCCCAACTAAAAGACTAGGTTAAAAAAAACAACAACATTTTTTTTCAGACTCTCTTGCAGCTCGGGTTCCTGGTGTGATTTTATAAAATGCCCATCAGGTGCATGTGTGTGTCACTTAAATGAGAAACTCAACTGAATGGAGGCAGAGGTGGTTGCAGGAGCTGCATTATTTTGCTGATGTGGATACAGCTGATGTGGATACAGCAGTACAGTTCTGGAACTAATTGGCAACAGCTGTTTCCCGATCTCCAAGTGTAGTTGGTTAGGGTACTGCCTTCCTGATTCCCCAGCTCCCCATAAACCAAGTGTCCAGTGTTTTTCCGGAAATCACTAGGCCCAGCCCAGAACTCAAAGGTAAAAATTAGAAATTCAGCGGAGAGCCTGGAGCCAGGGAGAACCCAGTAAGTAGGTACAAAGTAACAAGCAGTAAGGAGAAGTGGATATGTCAAGAACTGGCACTTTAGCCTCGGGTCGGGTCCGTGTTTAGGACTTGAGTCAGTATGAATATGTGGGCTGGCTGGGCCTGAAAGGGTGTACATTATTCAGATAAGTACATGATTTGTACTACGTTTATTACAAAAGGTTTTCAACCCTCAACTTTTATAATTCCTAGGGAGCAGAAACATAGTAAAAATATACTGATAGATCTGAGCACACAGGAGATGCTACAGGAATATGAATAGTGGTGATATAAAAGACTTCACATGGTCCTCCTGCCTCTTTGGTTCTGCAATTTCTGATTTTCTGTAACAAGGTTCACAGCAGTGGTTCTCATAAGGCAGATGTAGCAGGAAAGGCAATATAAGACACTAAAAATAAGACTTCATCATATGTACGTATCCTTAAAGATCACATATGATGCGACAAGCAATGCTGAAATGTTTCCTGCCTTCTAAAATCTGATGACATGAAATCAGCTCGATATGCTTAAGTCAGTTCTATAAACACAGTATAGTCAATAATCTCAGAAAGCAAGGTTAGCTAGGAAACGGGAGGTTTGTCTTTCCAGTGCAAAGTTAATTTGTATTTTTTGCTTTATTTAAAATGTATTTCGGGGCGCCTGGGTGGCGTCTGACTCCTGATTTCGGCTCAGGTCATGACCTCAGGGTCATGGGACTGGGCCTGCGTCGGGTTCCCTGCTCCGCGGGGAAGCCTGCTTCTCCCTCTCCTACTCCCCCTGCTCATGCTCTTTCTCTATCTCTACAGCAAAAAAATAAAATCTTAAAAAAAAATGTATTTCTAAATTAGGGCTGTCAACATCCATTAGTATATGGAGTTCAAGAGATGTGTTAGAATTTTATTCATTACAAATCAGGGCTGAGACAAAGGTTAGGATAATAAGTAAAAGTGAGCACCACCCATGTGTTCAGTACCCTGTGCTCTTACTGGGGGTGGAAATGACACAGTTTACAACAGAGGAGTACAGAGGATTTTAATCCACAAATGTGATCTTTCTTTTTCTGTGTGTCAAATATTAGCTAGTTTTGGTCTCTAGCCAGAACACAGCTAAATGTCTGAAGGACAGTAACTTTATAGATAAGTTTGGCCATCTTAAAGTTCGCTTTATCCAGGAGTGGCAACTAATCTCTAAAAAGTGTCCAGAACAGTTGGAACATCTGTTCTGTGATCTATCTGGTGACTTCTAATAGGCACAACCACTGCAGAAGAGAAACATCTCAAGGACACGTAAAAAGCACTGTGAGCTGCATGAGTTCATGTGCTGTCTTCTCAAGAAGACTTGAGTCACTTTCTTCCCCCAACTATCTATATAACCTGAGCTCTATTTCCCCCTTAACTTACACAGTAAAATTGGAAAGGATTTTTTTTTTGAAAATGAAATTTTTTTCTTCTTTGGTGGAACACTTACATTAATTGAACATTTAAATATCTGCATTTAGAGGAAATGATAATTGCCTCCTTACAATGATGGTATTCAAAGTAAATAATGTAACTATAGTGTTAAAGCATCTACACAAGAATTATATTCTTTAGGACTATATCTGTTCTACTTATTAAACAGAATTTATTATTTACTGTAAGAGTAACACATACTTAATAAATACTCGCTCATATAAAAGAATATAAAGAAGAAAGCTTACCTGTAATTCCTGTGTTGCTTCCTCTGAACCCCAAGCCCACGTAAGTTAGGTAGTGGATCACAGCTGTGGGGACTGTTACAATAATGGTTCCCAGTGAACCATGCCTCCCTGTATCCAAGCACCTGGGTAATCCTCCCACCTCCTCACATTGTTGTTGGCTTGGCCATGACCTGCTTTGGCTGATGGGACATTCATAAACTTGAGGCAAACGCAGGCTCAAAAAACGTCTGTGCATTGGGGCTTGCCCTCTCTTGCTTCTCTTTGGAAGCCTAAACCATGTGAAGAATCCTGGACTAGCTTACTGGAGGATGGGACATCAATGTAGAGCAAGACAAGCCAGCCCAGTGAGCCCCATAGACCAAACCAGACCAAACAAATACTAAATGTGTGTTTTAAGCAACCACATTTTGAAGTAGTTTTTTTATGCGGTAACTCGTACAATGGCCTTAAGGATTGTAAATGGAGTTATAGGGGAGCTGAAGTTTAGGCAATCCAAGGTCCTAAAAGTGGGTTACTTTGACAGCTCATATCAAACTGTGAAATGGTATTAAATTAGCTGCTTGTATGATCTCAGGGTTTTTTTTTTTTTTTTTAATGTTAAGACGTAAAAGTTAACTGAAAAAAGATAAAGGAAAGTAACTTACCCCATATTCCCATAAATACTGCAAACACTAGGGTTCCAAAACTATCAAAGATGCACAATTTCTGGAAAATACAATAATGACATATAACTGAATCATGTTTTCTCCTCACTAGCATTCAGCAAATATGCAGTGCTTTGTGTATTCTACAGTCCAAATTTCCTTTAAAGCTGATACCTAGTTTAACAATCACCATATCTATTACATACCTGCAGATGGGATTTCTTGTTGTTTTGAAAGCAAAGAGCCTTTGCTGTATTTACCACAGTGCATTTTCCATATCGTGATAAAGAAACTGGCATAGCCGCTAAGATTCCATTCAGTTTAAAGTATCAGACTTTTGAATGATGGCCTCTTCTTACAAGCTGTCTTAGTGAACTTGAAGTGTACAGCTCTACAAACACAAGGAACTCAGAGCAACTTTTGGATTTACAATTTGCATCTTATCATCATCTCATCCTGGTCGGATGATAGGTTACTGAGTTCTTGCTTTTCTTGCTAAGAAGAGCACAAGGCTGGGGTTTATTCTGAGATGGCTCTGCCCAAGGAGAGGTGTTTCCCCAAACCCAATGATGGCTTTTCTAGATCAATGACAGAGGCTTCCAGGAGATTAAGGAGGTACAGGAACTACTGCTGACATTACAATGGGTGCAACCATGAATGAATAGAGATACACCTGTACAAAGAAGGCTTTATTCACTAGTTCTGCTAAATTTCTTTTCTTTTTTTTTTGCTAGTATATAAATAACCTATCTCCTTTTCGGGAGTCCTGGAAAATCTTTCAATTAGTTACTAATTTTCCACTAGTGAGTATTTTTACATATCCTAAAAAACCTATAAAGTATAAAGGAACTGGAAAAGGTAGGCAAACATGTAGAATATCAACTTTATGATAGATCATACAGACCATATGAAGAGTAAAGAAGCTATAGGATTAAAAAAAAACAAACAAAAACCCAAACTTTTCAGTTGCTAAAGAAAATTCAAAGTTGCTTCTAAGGAAAACTCTTTAAGTAACTTTTTTGGTTGCCCTTTATATACTGATATAAAGTTGGTAAACTTTCATCTATGTGAAAATATGTTTTCATAAAAGAATATCCACTTAACCGTTGTCTTGTACGTGTGTTTTCCAAAGCATACAGATGTCCCTCAATCCTCTATCTGAACCTGATCAGAAAGCACAATCCCAAACTGTTACCCAACTATTCCTCTCAAAAAATCACTTAAGGAAGACAGAATTAAGGAGTGGCCACTCTGGGGAACACTGCACCTACCTATTCCTCTAGTCCTGGCATTCCATGGACTAATATTTCAAATCTTTCAGCTTTGACTCTTACGGAACCAAAGCTCTCATTTAATGTTATGCCTTATCCTTCAGTGAAAATTACTGTAAGAAAAGTCTTATGCAGAACTGTTCCATGCATTATAATGGTATTACTGAAGATTCTGTCCAACACTACTCCTAGGAATCACTGTAAACCTCTGATACCTCCCTACTTGCCCTGATACCTCTGAGTACCTACTCCAGAAAGAAAAAAACCCTACCCATGAATTCTTTGCCCTACCATGTTGAGAAAAAGCCAGTGGATGCTTATCTGTCAGTGTGAAAGAAAAAAAAAAAAAAAGGAGTAGCAAGAAAAAGCAGGTTTACCACTAATGCCAAGATCACCCCAGTTGCCTGGCTCAAGATAAGAGATGTGCTTTGCGCTCCTAAGAAATGGAGTTAGGTGACCTGGATGAAGTTATCATTTTTGCCACATTTGTGAGGATCGAGGACTCAGTGGAAAGAACAAGATGGCTGGCTTCCCTATGTACCCCATAAGCAGGAATCAGGGGAGAAGGTAAGCAAGGGGTGTTCTTGGTAAAAAGCTTAGCTTAGTTTGCTTGCCAGGAGGGCACAGATGGGGAAACACAGTTGTGTTAAGGACAGCCCCAGTCAGCATCCTGCTTTAATCACATAGAATAGGAAAGAAAAAAGATGGCTGCACATATATAAAGGGCATGATGTTTTAAAGCAGAGGAACCAATGAAAATCTAGAAAAGTGACCATTTGTTGTGTTTCTTCCTGCAAAGGAACAAAA
The DNA here is from genome assembly GCF_037043125.1 of Eumetopias jubatus. NCBI lineage: Eukaryota > Metazoa > Chordata > Mammalia > Carnivora > Otariidae > Eumetopias > Eumetopias jubatus. The sequence goes on along the minus strand of NW_028274814.1, from coordinate 74,939,785 downwards.
TCAAAATTTTATAACAATGTATTTCCGAGAACAAAATATTTTAAGTTACCACACTTTCCTTTTATCTTGCCGGCCAAAAAGCTAAGAACCTTATTTAATGTTCAATCACAAAAACAACATTAATCCTGATTATCTCCATAACTGTTCCCTCACTTCCTTGATCACAATTTTCTAATTTATTAACCCTTTTAGCACTCATGTCCATTACTGAATACTCTCTTTCCAAAAGAAAGCAGAAATGAATATATAAATGTATGAATAAAGAAATGATTGAATTAGCCAACAGAAAGACATGGAAAGCTGCTTTTTCTCCCCTTTAAAATTTTTAAAATGTAATTCTTTTACAAAGGGAAGGAGGCATATGAAAGAATAAATCACCCTAACAAGATTCAAAGGATTCTTTAGGAAATTAGGATAGAATAAAAGATTCATTTTTTCCAAAACAATGAAAAAAAAAATATACACACAGGGCCACGTGTTTGAAAGTCACGTGTTTAGGGATGGGTCGGTGGAAAAGAAGAACTGAGAGAAGAGATGGATGGGGGTGTGGTGTTTGAAAGAGAATTTCTTAAAGAAAATGAAATTTCCAATTGTACTTTGTGGAGTATAGTTTGCCTCTGGCATTATCACTGGCATTTGCCTTAGACCCAGTGTCCAGGGATATGCGCTAACTAGTGACCTTTATGAGTCAACATCGCTGGAAGGCAGCGTCCCTCCTGCTAACTTCAAGTCTTTTACTTTATGTGATTTATGACAGATTTTTATAGTCTAGAATTTGTGTTAGTTTCTGGGGGAGAGGCAAAGAAATCTACTTTAATTCATAAATTAAGAGTAAAATTCCATGTATCGACAATACCCTGCAATCATCTTAATTAAGTAGCGGAACGTTTTTCAGACACAGTGCTCAATTTGTGAGTGAAGTGGCTGCTACTATTGTCAGCTGGTGAGGAACACAGTAATGGCAAGAAAGGCAGATTTGCTGTCAATTTCTGGCTTTGTCAGTTACTAGGTGGGTGACCTTGAGCAAATTATTTAATCTCTCAGACCCTCAGTGTTTTAATCTGTAAAATGGAGGTAGTACCTGTTCCACCTACCTCACAGGGTTGTTGTGTCAAAAGGTCAAGAATCTTTCAAGATATACATTTTAAGTGACATTATAATAGGAATGTATTTGGTTTTAAATAATTCTCTGATGGAGTAAGCTGGAATATTCTGAAACCATTTAGGATTCCTAAGCTTTCATGGTGGAACAAGGGGATAGAGAAAAGATCACAACATGGGAGAACAGTAGGTCAAAGTTGTCAGGAAAATTCTCCAAAGCAAGACGACCATCTTTCTCTCCAGCTAGAGTTTGTGGCATGCCTTTCAGTAAGCTACCTCTAGTCTCAATACTTGTCCTAAATGTCCTGGATTTTAACAAGTCATATAGCTCAAGATCTTCAGCATGTTTAAGGGAACCAGATGTGTTTTGTGGGAATGTTTTGGGACAAAGTGAGTATCTATTATCATTTATATACAAAGACTTTCTTATGCATAGTCATAGACAGAGCCTAAATCTGATGATCAGGGTTTTTAAAAAAATGTAGCATAGTTTCAGCACACCTTGGAAGTGGAAAAATACAAATACAAATATCAGGTTTCTACTCACTTGAATTAAGGAAAATAAGTAAACCTATTAAACAGTATTCATGAAATAAGCTGGTTTTGAAATTCTGCTTTGATTACTTCAAATACTACAATAGTTCAATTCTGCAGTTCCTCACTGACCCACCCGAAGATTTTAGATAAGGCTTTTCATCTCAATTTCCTATTTGTAAAAGAGAAATAAACACATACATTCCATGTCTATCTTTCAGAATATCTGGAGGCTTATTTGAAAATTACCTTTTCTGAATTTCACAGAAAAAAAATAATTCCAGCCTGTGCTAAAATTATTAGAAGGAAAAAAAAAACTTCCATTATTTGCAAATATTTAGAGTAACAAAAATTACCTTTGAGGACTCGCAAGTAATATTGAGATTCCAGAATGAACAATGTTGATCACACTGAGGACACATGATGATCTTGCCACCAATATCAGGATGACAAACTTCTTTGCTAAAGGAAAGAGAAAAATAAAATTTAAAAAGTTTTAATGATTAGGACTTCCTTTCTAGCAGCATGATAAAATCAAACATCCATTTGTGATAAGAAAATAAGATTCTTATAAAACTAGGAAAGGAATTGAACTTCATGAACCTAACAAAGGCTTGCTACATAAAACCTATAAAAAAAAAACACAACATTATACTTAATGGTAAAATGCTGAAGTATTTCCTTTAGATCAGGGTAAAGCATCCCGTTATCACTACTTCTTTCCAGTTGGAGGGCCTTGCCAGCACAGTAAGTCAAGAAAAACAAATAGAGGATGCTGGACATAGAAGACATATACAAAATATACATAGGGTTCAGAAAAAGGAATTACACCCCTACAGATCTGCAACTTGTTGGCACAGTAAGTCAAGAAAAACAAATATAGGATGCTGGACACAGAATCCGTATACAAAATATACACAGCGTTCAGAGAAAGGAACTACACCCCTATAGATCTGCAACAATTAAAAATTAATTTTTTAAATATCATTTTTCCATAGCTTAAGAAATATAAAGAGCCTAGGAATAAATCAAATTCCAGACGTATAAGATTTAGAGAGGAAATGATAAAACTGTTCCGAAATAGTTAAGAAGATCTATATAAATGGATACATTATCATGTTCATAATTTGGAAGAATCAACATCTGAAGATGTTATTTCTCCTTCATTTGAACCATAAATTCAATAGAAGAGCAAAAGGCTCAGACCATTCAAGACATTCCTAAAGAACAAGGTATTACTGCCATAGGTTAAGAAGAACTGAGCAAGAAAAAACAGAGTTTATGAAGAGACCTCTGCATATACAAACACTGACTTAGGACAGGGCTGGTCCAGCAAACCAGTAAAGTGAGAAGTGACATTTGCTGCAATCGAATATCCATTATGGAAAAATGTGAAACTGAACTCCTAAAGCCTATCACATACAAATCAACTCCAGGTAGAAAATGGGAATGCAGCAGTAGGACCTTGTTAGGAAAAAAAACAAAAAAAAGCAGGATATCTAGATAACATTGGGGGTAAGGAAAAACTCCACTACTGAGAAAACAAAAAGTATAAATCATAAAGGAAAATACTGATAAATTCAAAATCTAATAAAAGTGAGAACTTCATTAAAAGACCATAAAGGGGGAGAAGAAGAAATAGCCACAAACAGGTAAAAGTTTTGCAACACATGAAAATGACAAAGGACTATTCACTAGAGTATTTAAAGAACTTCTACAAATTAATAAATTAATAAGGAAAAAGCAAACTTACAAGAGGGTGCAGACTGCTCCCTCTGGGGTAAGCTTCTCAGATGGACTCCTTATGTGAATGGCACTGGAGTTGTAGAATTCATTAGCCTTGCAAATAATTCAGTTAAAAACGAACTGGCAGGGAAAACACTTCTGGAATAACTGAGTAAAGATCTTGGAAAATCTACTCCTCCATAAAAGCAATGAGAACACTGGCAAAATTTGTAAAAAGTAACCTCTGCAGAACTCTGGAAATTAAACAAGGGCTTACAGCAGTCTGAGAAGTAAAAATAGCTAAATCTCCGTAAAGATAGTGAGCTTTGTGACATTTTACCTTGACCTATCCCCATCCCCATATCCTTCGCCTAATGGTGGGGTTAAAAGACAACAACCCCACAATCATGGTAGCATAGCAGCCACTGAAGGAGGCAGAAGTGATGTGAAGCTACCAAAAAACCCATCCCCAGAGAAACGTCACTATTTGACTAGTCTGGAAGCTCCCTGGAAAAGCTCCATTAACAGGATTTGTTATTTTTGACCCGTATCAGAGCTCATACATACTGTGCAAACAATACTACTCCCAGAGTGTCTGTTGAAAGTATTAGTAGGAATTATTAACATTACAACTGCCTGAGGTGGCAATACCAGGAGGGGCTAACAAGATGCTGATCAAAAAACTTAAAAGGAAACATTGGAGAATGAGATACCTATAGGGGGCTTTAAAAAGCTCCAATTAATTCCTAGGACTGTAGAAGGCCATGTACATGTGTAGGACAGTGCAGGTGGCCAGTAAGGGCCTGAGGAAACCTTAATCCCTCATCTCTGGCTGGCTTTGAGGTTCTGCATAAGTGGGGAGTAAAGGCGCAAGAAGACCTGCAAACTGCCTGCTAAAGTGCTGAAGGCATTCCCCATAGACACATACAGAGCAACTTGGCAAAGGCTCCAAGAATGATTGGTTCCCAGCACTTAAAGAAATCACTGTCCAATCATTAGCTGACAACTAAGCTTACTGAACACAGGCTTCATGGTCACATGCAACAGAAAGACTTTACAGAATTTGTTCAGAAAAGTAACTGAATGAACAGCAGCAGTGATGACAACAAAAGCCACATCTCTGAAGAGGGGAAGTAGGATTTCTAGATCTGCCACATTATAATATTTAAAATGCCCATTTCTCAACAGAAAATTACAAGATACACAAAGAAACAGAAAATTTGGGTCATAATGCAGGTGCAAAAAAGCAGTCAATAGAAACTGGTCCTTGAGGAAACCTAGATATTGGACTTACTAGACAAAAACTTAAATAAGCAATTAAACATAGGTTGAGGACCTGATAGGAACTCTGCCTAAAGAATTAAACTATGTGAACATCTCACCATGCAGAGAATAGCAATATAAAAAATTGTTAAAAGAACCAAGTAGAAATTCTAGAGATACAAAAGTATAATTAAAATGAAAAGTTCACTGAGAGGTTCCTCTGTAGATGACCAGCAAGGGGAAAAAAAAAAATCAGCTAATTTAAAACTAGGTCTACTGAGATTATTCAGTCTGAGGAGCAGAAAGAAAAAGTAATGAAGAAAAATGAACACAGCCTCAGAGAGAGGTGGGACACCATCAACAATACCAATATGCACATACTAGGAGTCCCAGGAGGAAGGGGAAAAAAAGAAGGGGGCAGAAAGAATATCTGAAGAAATAACAACTGAAAAGTTCCCAAATTTGATGAAAACATTAATTTGTACACCCAGGAAGCTCAACAAACTCCAAGTAGGATAAACTCAAAGATATCCAAACATAGGCACATCAGACTCGAAGTGTCCAAAGACAAGAACAAAGAGAATTTTGACGGCAGAAAGAGAAAAGTGATTCAGCATGTACGAAGACGCCTCAGTAAGATTATCAGTTGACTTCTTATCAGAAACCATAGAGACCAGAAGGCAATGGGATGATATACTCAAAGTGCTGAAAGAAAAAGATGGTCAATCAAGTATTCTATATCCAGCAAAACTATTCTTCAAAAAAAATGAAGGAGAAATTAAGACATTCCTAGATAAACAAAACCTGAAAGAACATGTTGCTAGCTGACCTGCTCCACAAGAACTACTAAGGAAAGTCCTCCAGGTTTAAATGAAAGGACACTAGACAGTAACTCAAACTCACCTGAAGAAATGAAGAGCACTTGGTAGAGGTAACTACATAGGTAAGTAACACGTTACAAATATATATTTGCATTTAATTATTTTCTTCTATCTGATGTAAAAGGTAACTGCATAAAACAGTAATTATAAAACTGTGTTGATGGGCTTATAATGCATAAAGATGTAATTTGTATGAGAATAATAGCACAAAAGGAAAAGATTTGTACTGAAGTAAACTTTCTGTATACCAATGAAATTAAGTTGGCATTAAAACTGAATGAAATTGCTTTACAACAAGATATTAATTACAATCTCCAGGGCAACCACTTAAGAAAATAACAACAAAAGAGTAAAAACCAACAAACGAATTAAAATGGTATAGTAGAAAACATCTATTTTACACAAAAAAGGTAGTAATAGAGGAATGGGGGAAAAAAAGACATAAAACAGATAGAAAATAAAAATGACATTAAATGTAAATTAATTAAACATTCAAATGAAAGGCAAAAGGCAAAAATAAATGAAATACAGAATAGACAAACAGAAAAATCAGCAAAAACAAAAGTTGGTTCTTTGAAAAGATCAACAAAATAGACAAATCTTTAGCTAGACTAATTGAGAAAAAGAAAAAAGTTTCAAATTATTAAATTCAGAAATGATAGGAGGGACATTGCTATTAACCTTAAAAAAATAAAAAGGATTATAAGGGAATACTATGAATGATTATATGCTAACAAATTAAGTAATCTAGATGAAATAAATTCCTAGAAAGAAGTAAATAACTGAAGCCAACTCAAGAAGAAATAGAAAATCTGAAGGGACCAATAGCAAGGAAAGAGATTGAATTAGTAATTTAAAAAAATTTTTTTTAAATTTTTAATTTAATTAACTTAATTTAATTTAATTTTTTTTAATTTAAATGAAGAAATGCCTACGCCCAGATGGCTTCACTGGTGAATTCTATCCACCATTTAAAGAACTGACACAAATGCTTCACAAACCCTTCTAAAAATAAAGAAGTGGGAACACTTCCCAATTCATTCTATGATACCAATGTTACACTGATACCAAAATCATACCAAGACGTCACAGGGAAACTATAGACAATTATCTCTTATGAATACAAATGCAAAAATCCTCAACAAAATACTAGCAAATCAAATCCAGTAACATATAGAAAGAATCATGATCCAGTGGGATGTATCCAGGAATGCAAGGATAGTTCAACATACAAAAATCAATTCATGTAATATGCCATTTTAACAGAGTAACAAATAAAAACTCAGAATAGAAGAGAACTTCTCAACTTGATAGAGAACAATTATGAAAAACCCACAGCAAATGTTATCCCTACTGATGAAGGACTGAATGTTTCCCTCTTTAGATTAATATTGTACTGGAGAGTCTAATCATGGGAACCACACAAGGAAAATAAATTAAAAGCCTCCAGACTGGAAAGGAGTAAGTAAAACTATTTTTATTCGAGATGACATGATAGTGTATATTAAAATTCTAAGAAATGTACCAAAGAACTATTAGAATTAATAAGCCAGCCCCTCAAGGTTATAAAACATAAAATCAATACACAAAAAGCAATTATATTTCTATACACTAGCAATGAATAATCCAAAAATGAAATGAAGGAAGCAATTTCATTTATAATAGCATCAAAAAGAATAAAATACTTAGAATAAATTTGAGAAAAGAAGTGCGAAACTTAAATACAAAATAGTAAGAACTACAAAATAGTTTATTAATAGAAATTAAAGACAACCTACATAAATGGAAAGACATTCTATGTTCATAGATCAGAAGTCTTAATATTGACCTGAGATTTAATGCAATTCTAGCTTTTTTGCAAAAATGGACACTAATCCTAAAATTAACATGGAATATAAGGAACCCAAAATGGCCAAAACAATCTTGAAAAAGTTTTGAAGTTTCCAATTTCAAAACTTACTAACAAAGCTACAGTAATCAATATAGTATGTATTTGCAAAAAGGGCAGACATAGAGATCAATGGAAAACAACTGAGAGTCCATAAACAAACTGTTACACCTCTAGCCAATTGGTTTTTGACAATGGTGCTAAGACAATCCAATGGGGAAAGAACAGTCTTTTCAAAAATGGTGCTGGGGGGGGTGCGGCGCCTGGGTGGCTCAGTTGTTAAGCATCTGCCTTCGGCTCAGGTTGATCCCAGGGTCTGGGATCGAGCCCAGGGTCTGGGATTTGTATGTTGAACTATCCTTGCATTGGGCGCCCTGCTCAGCGGGAAGCCTGCCTCTCCTTCTCCCACTCCCCCTGCTTGTGTTCCCTCTCTCACTGTGTCTCTCTGTCAAATAAAAAAATAAAATCTTAAAAAAAAAAATGGTGCTGGGGCCCCTGGATATATACCTGGTAAAGAAATGAATCACAGACCTAAATTTATAAAACTTTTAGATGATAAACACTGATAAAATCTTTATGACTCTGGATAAAAATGCTTTCTAAGATATAATACCAAAAGCACAAACAAAAGGAAAAAATTAGGTAAACTAGACTTCATTAAAATTAAAAACTGTTGTGCTTCAAAAGATACCATCAAGTAAGTGAAAAGGCAATCCATAGAATGGGAGAAAATATTTGCAATATATTTGATAAAGGATTTTATCCAGGATAAAGAACAGTTTAAAAAAGACAATAAAAAGACAACACAATTAAGAGAGGCAAAGGATTTGAATAGATGTTCTCCAAAGAAGATATACAAATGGCAAATAAGCACATGAAAAGATGCTCAATATCAGTAGGCATTAGGGAAATACAAACAAATCCACACTGACATACCACTTCATACCCACCAGGATGACTAATACATAGGTATTTGTAAAACCCAGCAATATCAAGTGTCGATGAAGATATGGAGAAATTGGAATCCTCATAAACTGCTACTATGGAAGTACAATGGTGCAGTCACTCTGAAAAATACTCTGGCAGCTCCTCAAAATGTTAAACATAGAGTTACCATGTATTCCAGCAATTCCGTTTTTTGGAGGATATATTCTCGAGTGAACTGAAAACATATGTTCACACAAAAACTTGTACATGAATGCCCATAGCAGAATAAGTAATAATAGCCAAAAAGTAGAAACAACCTAAATTGACATGGATGAACGGATAAACAATGTGGTATATCCATACAATGGCACTGTATTTGACGACAGAGGGAAATGATGTACCGATACATGCTACAACATGAATAAACCTTGAAAAGATTATGCTAAGTGAAAGAAGAGTCACAAAAGGCCACATACTGTACGGTTCCACTTATATGAAATGTCCAGAATAAGCAAATCCACAGAGACAGAGTAGATTTGTAGTTGCAAGGGCTAAGAGAAGGGAGGTTAGGGAGTGACTTATAATGGGGATGAAGTTTGTTTTTGGGGTGATGAAAATGTTTTAAAATTAGACAGTGGTGATGGTAGCACAACTCTGAATTGACTTAAAACCACTGAACTGTATACTTTGAAAGGGTGCATTTTATGATATGTGAATCATATCTCAATAAAGCTTTTATGTTTAAAGGGGGACATAAGCTTTAAACATAAGCTTTTATAGAAGAGGAAATACCTATAGTATCCTCCGCTTACACATGCATATTTTCAAAAGCACACAAAATGAAATATATTTTGTAGGGATACAAATATATCTGATAAAGAATATATAGTATATATGTAAAGGAATGATAAAAAAATCAAAATTTGGCGTAGTTCTGATTTCCAAAGTAGAAAGTGAGGGAATGCAACTGAGGGAAGCATTTCCCAGGTAACAGTAATGTTCTTTTTCTTAAACTGGTGAGGGATCATTATTCCTTATACCTTAAATACATTTTCTGTTCCTGTGAATCTACTCAGCATGTAATAAACTGAACTGAAAATATTTAAATGCATGTATTTAAATAGTAATTAAAGCCCCAATAGTTCTGAGCACAGGGAGTATATCCCCAAGACCCTCCCCCAGATTTCTGTAAACTAATCTTTGTGAAATAGTAGAAACATGTGCTGTGACTGTCCGGGTGTTTGTATAAAATGATCTGTAATGAGAATAGTCACAATGTAAGAACCTTATAAAAATGCTACTTTTGTACTTTGAAAGTGTATTTTTGAGATGTTGGTTTTTTTGGTTTTTGTTTCTTTGGTTTTGTTTTTTTGTTTTGTTTTTGGTTGGAACAGTATAGAAAACAATGGAGAAGCCAGAGACAAATTTAGACAAAAAGTATCAACACTCAGCCTTTGGCCCTGAACTCTTATTTTCAGTGAAGAGAGGAGAATACTTCAAAGACCATCTGCAGCTTTCTAGCTAAGAAGCCATAATGGGGACAAAACGCTCAGAATTCTCCGTTAAATAGAATGGATAATTATGCCTATACATCAGAGCTGCAATATAAGCTTCCTGCCTCAGGAGCCAGGCTGATATGCTTGGGGCTAGAAAAATCTGGTCACCAGCTAGCTCATTGCTGGTGCCCAGAAATTTTGATCTGGCTGTCACAGCTGGAGAGAGGCCAGGTGAACACAAGAAAATGCCTGCTTCAGTTGCATCCCTTCTAAAGGTTGAGACTACCAAAAGCAGAGGAATAATAACACAATTCAGAACAGTGATGGTGAAATTCAGTGTTCTGGCATACATGCTTTTTCCCTTTAGACAGTGCAGCTGGTATTTTAATTCTAACATCAAGCACAAACGAATTGTTTAGCACTTATTTTTTTTCCCATAACACTGTAAGGCCTAATTTTTTAAAAAGTAAAACAAAAACAAAAGTGTTGTTTACTTCAATTTTAAACATCTGTTTCCTAATATATATTAAAAAGTCATTTCTAAAAGCATAAAAACACCAATTTTATCAAGTTTTGCCTTTGAAACCTTGAAGAAATCAGAGCTGCTCTTGGCTCACATCTGTAGGGCTGAGTGAAGCATTCCTCTGGGGAGCAGAAGTTCAAGGAAAATCCTCCCTCCAGACCGCCTTTCTTTTTCAAAGTACTGTCTTTAAAAATTGGAGTGTTTCCTAAGGATAATATTCTTGTCAGAAACTGGGCCGCATTATCTAAAAAAATGTTTTTTTCCATTTAGTTATTATACTCAGGACAAAAGGGATATATCATCCAAAGCAGCAAGTGTTCTGTGATGAGTCTTCCTTTACTAAAACAGCCTAAGACCCTGAAAATAATTTTATGTCTAATCAACTTTTCATCACAGTAACAAGGAATAAGCAGAACTTACCTCCATGTACAGTTATCCTGATTAAAATATCCATAGAGAAAGCAAGCCACTCCTACCACCGCTGCTAGCAAGAGCATCTGAGTGTAGTAGCCCAGCCAAGCAAAGTAGATTCCAATCTTTTCTCCGTAATATTTCCTGAACAAAGATAGAAATCATCTTTAGAAGACACAATGAGGTTTATCTGAGGCGTGATTATTGCTAATTGAACCACTTTGCAGCTTCATCCTAACCTTAATTTCTGATTTTAAATACCAGAGGCTTTAAGCTTAAACCTCTTATCCAATTCATACTTAAAACATGTTCATTTTCATAAAGACCCCAAATTCCACTATAAAACAAGTATTTTACGTATCCTAGAAGTGCTGATCACTGGTGAGCCTGGTGAAGCAAAGTCAACTAGAACAGGGCGAAGGAAAGAAAAATGCTACATAGTAAGCAAATAGAGAACATCACCATCCTTCTTTGTAAATACGTTCTCCAAAAGATTGTTTGTAACATGCATGAGACAATGAACATGAACAATCTGCTCCCAGTTAACCTGCTTTTGCTTATCTAGGGAACTTCCTTGGAGCAAATGTAATGTAAATCACAAATACAAGAAAAGGACTGATAAGAAGTCACTGATAGTGACTGAGGAATCCACCGTCCTGTATTCCTTATATCTAGCACTTCTATTTTTTTTAAGTTTTGAAAACTCATCAGTGGAAGAGTCCAGGGAGGCAGAGTTGGAAGAAAGGAGGCAGGGCAGGAAGCAGCTCCAGACTATTCCTGAAAGGGAGACAGATACAGTTGGGCACTAAGAGTTGAAAGGCAAGGAGAACACATTGAGATGATGACTGTCGGCTGCTGTTGATTTTTCCTAGACTGACTCCTTCCTGGCTCAGTACTGGTCCCTGTACAGAAACTGTAGGTTTACTCAGCTCTTTGCTTCCTTAGAGGACCCTATGAGACGTCCAGCTCAGTATGGAGCTGGGCTGAGGTCCTTGGGCTTAGCCTGGCGGGGACTAAGCTCTGAGGAAGACCTGAAGCCCCAGGAGACTTCCTTCAGACACGAACATCCCTGGGCTGAACCAGTGGTCAGCTTCACAGGTCATAGGCCTGGATGTAGGCTGCATCCCTGGGGATAAAGAAGGGCTGACACAGACCTGGAATCAGGGGTCAGGAGGAACCAAGTGTTGCATTTTTAAGTGACTGGGGCTTTGCTGTCTGGCTCATAGATTGCAGGCCAAAGACAGGCTCAGGGTAGTGCCTGAGAAAGAAAATCCAGGCAATAGGTTTGCAACGTCTTGGCTGTTAGGCTTTCTGTGATATGTTTTTATCAACCATCCACACTGGAAATGCTACATTTTAAACTGGAAAGAATGTTAGAGGTTACTGGTCCAACTCCCCAATAGTAAAAATACTCTGCCTCATTTAGAGCTAGTCAGGTAGTCCCTGCTTGGATACTGACCATGACAGGGAGTTCATTATTTCCAAAGATATCTACATTATATTGGAGGCAAGAAGATCAGAAAGAATTTTTGAATCTCAGAAACCCGCCTCCAAGTTCTTGCTGAAAGACTGGGAATAATAATAATTCCTTCAAATATGATATTCTGATCATTCTTTCTGCCAAAAACATCCCAATTCTTAACACCAATTTCTAAAAATTCAGCTTTTTGATCAAAGTTTTAAGTATATACTCAGTAAGGGGTCAGACAGTTCTAGTAATTGTCACGGTGGTTCACTGCTTAGTTTTCTGTGTGCTTACCAATAATTTAACCCGAGACTTTTACCTAACATGTAATTTTCTCAGTACTTTCAAACACATGAGGTAGTCTCTTGCTTTCATCTCCTTGAATAAATCCCATCAGATCTTCTCCACCCCGATTAATGATTCTCTAGCCCTGCCAGGGTCATCACCTGGGATCTCTCCATTCCTCTGTCATGTTGGGAATCCCTGTTTACTGAAGTCATGTTTTTCTCTTCCTTCATGGAGCACCTCCTCCGTTACCTTGCACATTTAAATTGTGAAAATTCCTCACACTTATTTTAACGGTTTGACCATTTATGGAATTGGAAAGTGAGAAATCACCTCCCTTGAAAACTTGAAATTATTGCTCTCTTTTCTTCTACCTGCAGTGTTGTCACTGAGGAGTTCAGTGTTATTCTGAGTCTTGCTCCTTCAAATGAAGCCTGTTTCTCTTTCTGGAGGTTCTCAGGATCTTCTTTCTGTCTTCAGTGTCCTGAGGTGTCATGTTGTCGTGACTTGATGTCATGCTGAGGTGACTGGCTGGCTCTATTTTCATCCTCTGAGCTGAGCACTCAGTAAGCTCCTTCCACCTGGAGACCCAGCACACTCAGTTCGTGTCCCAAGCATGCTATAAAGGTGCATAGGCACAAGTTGTGTCTTTCCACAATGTCAGCTTTATTCACTCATAAAGCAAGATTTGCACAACTGTAACAGGTTCGGGACTCCAAACTCAATGACACCTCACTGCACACTTAATTTGGCTTCATACATACCACACAGGACAAGATACAATACAATGTCACATAAAAGACAAGATGCAATGAGGGTGAGAAATTAATGAACCAAACGCAGTCAGTCCATGAGCACGCAGGTGAAATGAGGACTCAGTCCAATCTGGGTCAACTCTTGGCACTTAGTGCTTATTATGTTCAAGCAGTGGAGGGTCTCTGTTATGTTCAGAGACTAATCAGGGGCCATTGCCTTTCAAATATGGTCAGACAAGGAAGAGTCTGAATCTGAAGAATCTGACAGTTTGCTACAGAAGTCCTCTTTTTAGAGGAGTTTAACCAGTCTTTAGCCTTTCCCGGCCTCTTCTGGTTCTAGTGATGGTCAGTTCTCGGTGTTTCCATCATCTCTTGGCTTTGCTCACTATCAGTTCTTGGTGCCACCTGCATGTTCTGGTGCTATCTATTCTCAGCTCATCACCTTTGGCTGTCTTTCTGATTCCTGACATCACTGCTTGACATGAGTGACCCCCTCATGCTCTCTACTGTTCTTCAATATGGTTCTTCAGACACTACTCTAATTTCCTCCCTAATGTTATCTCTGTTGTCGTACCTAGCACCCCTACTATTTGTTCATTGCATCTCCTGGACCGACCTTCTAATTTTTATTTCTCCCTGCCCTTTTTACTTTCCATCTCTTTATATTTTTGCTCTGTGTTCTGTACAATTTCTTCAACTTTATTTTCTAACACTATAGTTAGGGTTTTTCTGTTCTATTACATTTTTTATTTTAAGAGTTACATTTTATCCATGGAATGATTTTTTTTTTTTTAAATAAAACTCCTGTCCTTGTCTTATAGATATCATCATTTCTTTTCTCACTCTGAGGGTAAAGATGGGAGTTTGGGGCGTAGTTTTTCTTTCTTTTTTTTTTTTTTTTCCTGTGCAAAGTCTGTTTCTCCCAGGTTGCTTTTTCTGGTTTGTTTGGTTTGCTATTGGGGAAAGAACTCATTTTCCCTTCTGGTAATACCTGCGGACCACAGATGAAGGCTTAACAGCCCAAATGCTCAAGGGATTACTAGGGGGAAGCAAGGAAGGGAACATGTGGACCAGGGACAGGGAATAGTTAAAAAAATGCATTCTCCTTAGTGAAATATACTTAAAATAGTGGGGAAATTGTTCTCTTTACCAAAAAACCAAAACCAAAAACCACAACCTCATAAAGAATGATTAAGAACCCATCAAACCCATCACCCTGCCATCAGAGGCTATAGGTTTAACATAAAAGAAAATCTCACATGAATGTCAGCTTCAAATGTTTACATATGTACAAACATCCTCTTTTAAAATTTTATCCTGCAGGATACCCAGAGTTAATGAGAGAAAAATGCCTCTTATGATTGTAATCCAGTTAAAAAATGAAGAAATCAGAGTATGACCAAATGAAATAACAAAATAAAATCCTTGATGAAATGACTCTAAGCAACAATCATTAATGGTTGTTATCATCACACACAAAAGAAACAGAACATTATGTATCTTCTGGTAGAAGTATGAAACTCCACATATCAAGTATTCTTGTACAAAGCTGAACCTCAATGAGATCAAACTTTCAAATGAGGAACAAATTACTTAGCTAAAGCAAATACACAGGACGGAGCAACAAGTCCAACACCACCCCAAGGAAGAATGAAAGTAAAATAGAGAATGGAGAAACTCTGCCAGAGTTGCAAGGAAAGGAAGAAAGAAACGGGAAACTCTCAGATTACAAGACAACTGAGAAATACATTAATTGCGCCATTTGGACCTTGTTTAGATCCCTAATCTAAACTAAAAACTGTCAAAAAAAAAAGGTAGAAATGTGACAATCAGGAAAAACTGAACATGGCTTTTTGATGATTTTTTTTAAGTATTCAGGTTGCATTTAAAAGAGAATTAATGAATTATATGAAATATCAATGAAATATACTACTATTTGGGGTTTTCTTAAAAATGCTCCACTGGAAAGCGATGGGAAGGAGCTAGAAAAATGAAACTAGATTAGTGAGGAGTTCATAATTTTTGGAGCTGGGAGACAGATATAGGCAGTTTTGCGGTACTGTTCTCTCTCCTTTTGTGTATGTTTGACATTTCCCATAATAAATGTAAAACAAAGTAAACCAAAACTTTTCCGTGTTTTAATACTCTCACTTCCAAGGTCACGCGGTTTTCCCATTTCAGTGGGCACTGAAGTATGGCAGAAAGAACAGGCACTTGGCTCCAGGCCAACCTGGGGTACACCTGACTCTCCCCTCCTCACCCTCCACATCCCACCCATAAGCAAGTCCTGCTGACTCCCCGCCTACCCCCCATTCCAACTATGCAGCTACGAGTTCTCCTCTGGCCACTCTGATGGCCTCCTACCTATTCTCCCTGCTTCCTGGGGCCCCTGTCGTCCATTCCCCCACATTATCTTTGCAAAATGTGAATGAGATAAAATTATCTGATTACTTAAAAGTATCACAACTCCTTTTCACTGCACTTACAGTCTAAACTCTTTTCCATGTTCCCGCTACCCTGCTTCTAACCCGTGTCTCATCATTCTCTTCTCTCATTAGCATGGGTCTTCGATATTTCCTCACACTTGCCAGTGTCCCTGTGCATCGGGCCATTGTGCAAACTGCCCCTATTCCTAAAATGACTTCTTCCAAATCCACAAAATCCTGGCTCCTTTTCACCATCCAAGTCTTAGTTCATATGTTTCCGACTCAAACGTAACTTTCTTCACTTCTTTCCCCCACCCCATCTCATCACTGTGTTTCTTCATTTCAATCAGAAATTTTGCTTACTTCTTGGCTTAATTTTATTTGTTTGTTGGTTATTTTTGGTCTGTCTCTCTCCAGCAGCCTTGCCCAAACAATAAAAGTCTCTGGAGAGTAAGAAGGGCGGAGCAAGACGGCAGAGGAGTAGGAGACCGGGATTTCATCTGGTCCCAGGAATTCAGCTGGATAGGGATCAAACCATTCTGAACACCTATGAACTCAACAGGAGATCGAAGAAAAGAATAGCAACAACTCTCTGAACAGAAAAGTGACCACTTTCTGGAAGGTAGGACGTGGGGAGAAGTGAATCCGACGCAATATTCGGGAGGATAGATGGCGGGGGAGGGGGCCTCCATTGGCTGCTTCTGGCAAGTGATAGAGCCGCGGAGCACAAAACCGGACTTTTGGAAGTCGGCTCCGCTGAGGGACTTCGCTCCAGTGGCTCAGCGGGGGGTGGAACCCTCGCAGGACAGTGTGGTCTCAGGACCCTTGGGGTCACAGGAAGACCAGGGGTGCCTGAGTACAGCAGAGCTCCCAGGTATCGGAGTGGGGAAGCCAGCTGCAGAGACGGAGCCAAGGAGCAGGCTCTCAGCTCGGGGTTGCCATAAACTGTGATCGGTGACAGAGTCGGGCCACTGCTCCTCCAGCAGGGACGCAACAAGCGGCAGATCCCGGGAGACTCCCCTTCCTCCTCCTGGGGGGAGCGGCATGGGAGCTCACCAGAGGGATCTGCTGGGTTTGGAGACTCCACAGGGGGTTGTGTGCCAGAGACAGAAATGCTCGGTCACAGGCTGGGTGAGCACGGAGAGTGGCGGGAGACCAGGAAAACGGGAGTGATTGACGGCTTTTCTCTGGGGGCTCACTGAGGAGTGGGGCCCCGAGTTCTCGGCTCCTCCGGGGCGGAGACTGGGAGGCCGCCATTTTCACTCTCCTCCTCCAAAGCTGTAGGGAAAGCTTGTAGGGAACAAAAGCTCCCCAAACCCGAGCAGATCACTTAGCCGGGAGCCGGCAAGGGCGGGGCAATTCCAGCTCGAGCAAAGACATTTGGGAACCATGGCAACAGGCCCCTCCCCCAGAAGAAAAGCACGAACAGCCAGCCAAGACCAAGCTTACTGATCAATGAGAACAGCAGAACTCCAGCGCTAGGGGAATACGGCACATAGAATTCATGGCTTTTTCCCATGATTCTTTAGTCTTTCAAAGTTAATTTTTATTTTTTTTTTGAATTTTTCTTTTTCCCTTTTTCAACCAACATCTTATCAATCCCTTTTTTAAAAAATATTTTTTATTTTTCATTTTTAGAGTCATAGTCTATCCCTTCATAGTAGTTACCCTTATTTTTGGTGTATACACACACACACACACACACACACACACACACACACACATACATACATATATATATATATGTTGTTCTCTTTAAAATTTTGAGATACAGTTTCTTCTAACAGATGAAAATATACCCTAAATCTCTAGTGTATGGCTTTGTTCTAGTCTCCAGCATGATCACATTCTCTCCCCTTTTTTTTCTTAAATCCTCTTTCTTTTTTCAACCAACTTCTTATCAATTCCTTTTATAAAATCTTTTATAATTTTCATCTTTACAGTCATATTCCATCCCTTCATCGTATTAACCCTTATTTTTGTATATATATAAGTTTTTCTTTCTTTAAAATTTTGGGAGGCACTTTCTTCTAACAGACCATAATATGACCAAAATCTAGTGTGTGGCACTGATCTATGCACCAGTCTGATCATATTTGACCATATTGTTTTTTTTGTTTTGTTTAGTTTGTTTTTATCTTTCTCTTTTTTTTTTCTTTCCTTCCCTTTCTTTTCCCCTGGTTTCAGGTCTTTTCTGATTTGTTTAGTGTATATTTTCTGGGGACGTTGTTACCCTGTTAGCATTTTGTTCTCTCATTCCTCTGGACAAAACAAGACAGAAAAAATCACCTCAGAAAAAAGAACAAGAGGCAGTACCGACTGCCAGGGACCAAATCAATACAGACATTAGTACAATGTCGGAACTAGAGTTCAGAATGATGATTTTAAAGATACTAGCTGGGCTTGAAAAAAGCATGGAAGTTACTAGAGAAACCCTTTCTGGAGAAATAAAAGAACTAAAGTCCAATGAAGTCAAAATCAAAAAGGCTATTAATGAGGTACAATCAAAAATGGAAGCTCTAACTGCTAGGGTAAATGAGGCAGAAGAGAGAATCAGTGATATAGAAGACCAAATGATGGAAAATAAAGAAGCTGAGAAAAAGAGAGATAAACAACTACTGGATCATGAGGGCAGAATTCAAGAGATAAGTGATACCATAAGACGAAACATTAGAATAATTGGGATCCCAGAAGAAGAAAGAGAGAGAGGGGCAGAAGGTATCCTGGAGCAAGTTATAGCAGAGAACTTCCCTAATGTGGGGAAGGAAACAGGCATCGAAATCCAGGAGGCACAGAGAACCCCTCTCAAAATCAATAAAAATAGGTCAACACCCTGACATCTAATAGTAAAACTTACGGGTCGCAGAGACAAAGAGAAAATCCTGAAAGCAGCTCCGGAGAAGAGATATGGAACCTACAATGGTAGAAACATTAGATTGGCAACAGACCTATCCACAGAGACCTGGCAGGCCAGAAAGGACTGGCATGATATATTCAGAGCACTAAATGAGAAAAATATGCAGCCAAGAACACTATATCCAGCTCGGCTGTCACGGAAAGGAGAAGGAGAGAGAAAAAGCCTCCAGGACAAACAAAAACTAAAGGAATTTGCAAACACAAAACCAGCCCGACAAGAAATATTGAAAGGGGTCCTCTAAGCAAAGAGAGAGCCTAAAAGCAACACAGATCAGAAAGGAACACAGATAATATACAGTTAACAGTCACCTTACAGGCAATACAATGGCACTAAATTCATATCTTTCAATAGTTACCTTGAATGTAAATGGGCTAAATGCCCCAATCAAAAGACACAGGCTATCAGATCGGATAAAAAAAACAAGACCCATCGATATGCTGTCTGCAAGAGACTCATTTTAGACCCAAAGACACCCCCAGACTGAAAGTGAGGGGGTGGAAAACCATTTACCATGCTAATGGACACCAAAAGAAAGCTGGGGTGGCAATCCTTATATCAGACAAATTAGATTTTAAACCAAAGACTGTAATAAGAGATGAGGAAGGACACTATATCCTACTTAAAGGGTCTATCCAACAAGAAGATCTAACAGATGTAAATATCGATGCCCCTAACATGGGAGCAGCCACTTACATAAGCCAATTAATAACAAAATCAAAGAAACACATCGACAACAATACAATAATAGTGGGGGACTTTGACACCCCCCCTCACTACAATGGACAGATCATCTAAGCAAAAGATCAACAAGGAAATAAAGACTTTAAATGACACACTGTACCAAATGGACTTCACAGACATATTCAGAACATTCCATCCCAAAGCAACGGAATACACATTCTCCTCCAGTGCCCATGGAACATTCTCCAGAATACATCACATCCTAGGTCACAAATCAGGTCTCAACTGGTACCGAAAGACTGGGATCATTCCCTGTGTATCTTTGGACCACAATGCTTTGAAACTAGAGAACTCAATCACAAGAGGAAAGTCAGAAAGAACTCAAATACATGGAGGCTAAAGAGCATCCTGCTAAAGAATGAATGGGTCAACCAAGAAATTAAGGAAGAATTAAAAAAATTCATGGAAACAAATGAAAATGAAAACACAACTGTTCAAAATCTTTGGGATGCAGCAAAGGCAGTCCTGAGAGGAAAGTATACAGCAATACAAGCCTTTCTCAAGAGACAAGAAAGGTCTCAAATACACAACCTAACCCTACACCTAAAGGAGCTGGAGAAAGAACAGCAAATACAGCCTAAACCCAGAAGGAGAAGAGAAATAATAAAGATCAGAGCAGAAAGCAATGAAATAGAAACCAAAGGACAGTAGAACAGATCAATGAAACTAGGAGCTGGTTCTTTGAAAGAATTAACAAGATTGATAAACCCCTGGCCAGACTTATCAAAAAGAAAAATGACCCAAATCAACAAAATCATGAATGAAAGAGGAGAGATCACAACCAACACCAAAGAAATACAAACAATTATAAGAACATATTATGAGCAACTCTATGCCAGCAAATTAGATAATCCAGAAGAAATGGATGCATTCCTAGAGATGTATCAATTACCAAAACTGAACCAGGAAGAAATAGAAAACCTGAACAGACCCATAACAACTAAGGAAATTGAAGCAGTCATCAAAAATCTCCCAACAAACAAAAGCCCAGGGCCAGATGGCTTCCCAGGGGAATTCTACCAAACATTTAAAGAAGAATTAATACCTATTCTCCTGAAGCTGTTCCAGAAAATAGAAATGGAAGGAAAACTTCCAAACTCATTTTATGAGGCCACCATTACCTTGATCCCCAAACCAGACAATGACCCCATCAAAAAGGAGAATTATAGACCAATATCCTGGATGAACATGGATGCAAAAATTCTCACCAAAACACTAGCCAATAGGATCCAACAGTACATTAAAAGGATTATTCACCACGACCAAGTGGGATTTATCCCTGGGCTCCAAGGTTGGTTCAACATCCTCAAATCAATCAATGTGACACAATACATTAATAAAAGAAAGAACAAGAACCATATGCTCCTCTCAATAGATGCAGAAAAAGCATTTGACGAAGTACAGCATCCTTTCTTGATCAAAACTCTTCAGAGTATAGGGATAGAGGGTACATACCTCAATATCATAAAAGCCATCTATGAAAAACCTACAGCCAATATCATTCTCAATGGGGAGAAACTAAGAGCTTTCCCCCTGAGGTCAGGAACACGGCAAGGATGTCCACTATCACCACTGCTGTTCAACACAGTATTAGAAGTCCTAGCCACAGCAATCAGACAACAAAAAGAAATCAAAGGCATCCAAATCGGCAAAGAAGAACTCAAACTCTCACTGTTTGCTGATGATATGATACTTCATGTGGAAAACCCAAAAGACTCCACCCCAAAACTGCTAGAACTCATACAGGAATTCAGTCAAGTGGCAGAATATAAAATCAATGTACAGAAATCAGTGGCATTCCTATACACCAACAACAAGACAGAAGAGAGAGAAATTAAGGAGTCGATCCCATTTACAATTGCACCCAAAACCATAAGATACCTAGGAATAAATCTAACCAAAGAGGCAATGAATCTGTACTCAGAAAACTATAAAATACTCATGAGAGAAACTGAGGAAGACACAAAGAAATGAAAAACCGTTTCATGCTCATGGATTGGAAGAAGAAATATTGTGAGGATGTCAATGCTACCTAGAGCAATCTACACATTCAATGCAATCCCCATCAAAATACCACCCACTTTTTTCAAAGAAATGGAACAAATAATCCTAAAATTTGTATGGAACCAGAAAAGACCCCGAATAGCCAGAGGAATGCTGAAAAAGAAAAGCAAAGCTGGTGGCATCACAATTCCGGACTTCCAGCTCTATTACAAAGGTGTCATCATCAAGACAGTATGGTACTGGCACAAAAACAGACACACAGATCATTGTAACAGAATAGAGAGCCCAGAAATGGACCCTCAACTCTATGGTCAACTAAGAATTCCTCACTGATACAAAGAATTCTTAATCTCAGGAAACAAACTGAGGGTTGCTGGAGTGGGGAGTGGGGGGTGGGGGAGTGGGAGGGATGGGGTGGCTGGGTGATAGGCATTGGGGGGGGTATGTGCTATGGTGAACGCTGTGAATTGTGCAAGACTGTTGAATCACAGATCTGTACCTCTGGAACAAATAATACATTATATGTTAAAAAAAAGAAAGAAAGAAGAAGATAGCAGGAGGGGAAGAATGAAGGGGGAGAAATCGGAGGGGGAGACCAACCATGAGAGACTATGGACTCTGAGAAACAAACAGGGTTCTAGAGGGTAGGGGGGTGGGAGGATGGGTTAGCCTGGTGATGGGTATTAAAGAGGGTATGTTCTGCATGGGGCACTGGGTGTTACATGCAAATAATGAATCATGGAACACTACATCAAAAAGTAATGATGTAATGTATGGTGATTAACATAATGATAAATTTAAAAAAGTCTCTGAAGAGCAGCTGACCTTGGTGCTTTCAGAAAACAAATATTGCACTAGTCATCACATCTTGTTAGATATAGTAAAACAGTATCTAATAGCAGAGACAGGCAAGCAGTGAAAACTTCTTTTCTTACCATACAATTTAAGCTAAATCTAACATTTACTCCTGTGCAATGAAGAATATGGTAGGTCTTTATTCCCAATTCTTGGGAGCTAACCTCTAAACCCTTGAAATTTCCCAAGATAAGGGTATCTTTGTTACTCACAAAGAACCCCTGGGGCCCCACCTAAGAGTATATGCCAATGACATGACTCACGGAGGGCCCCTAGTTTGTGCTAATGGGATGATTCAGGATGGCGACTGGCCATGCCAGGAAGACCAACCATGTGACTAGAGTGTTGGGGCTTTGAGTCATAGGATACTGGGAAAGGAAGGGGTGGGAGATTGAGCCACATGGGCAATGATTCAGTGAGTCATGCCTACATAATGAAGCCTCAATAAAAAGCTCCAGGCAATGAAGCTCAGTGGTTTGGGTGAGCTTCCCTGGTTGGCAATACTCTTTAAATAGTGTCACTTCGATGCCATGAGAGCAACTCTAAGTCCTCCCACTGGCATGCTCTCTCCAACACCTCACCTGATAAGATCCAAGGGCTGCTTTTTGTATATACTTCGTGGATGAGCCCACTCCCTGTACAGAAGATACCGTTCACTTGGGCAGCTGAGATCCTCTGACTTATGGCTGAAGTTACACTGCGAAGCAGAAGCAAACAAGTGAGCATATAATCGCTAGGTGTTCACAAATCTGTTTATTCAATATAGTACTCATACTTCACAGGAATAAGGGGCCCTCATTTGCTGGAAGGGATGGATGGATCATCTAATTTTTAGTGATTCTCAACCAATGGTATTGGTATTATTAATCGCTTGCGGCCACTTGAAAATGTGGGTGGGGAGGAATGCTTGGTTGTTATAATCCTAGAGAACACCTCAGGTACCTGGTGGGAGCCCCAGAGATGCTTTACATCCTACAAGTGTGCCAATTCCTAAACAGTTAAAAATTGGGCTGTTCAAGTGCCAAAACTGCCACAGTGCAAGAACACCTGATAGTCCAGCGCCCTCCTGGGACACCTGGGGGAACCAGGGCCTTAACGGGTTAGTATCAAGGTCACTTCTAAAACCCAGGCATCTTTGTCCCCCAACTCAGCAGTTACTCTGTGACAACACATAAAATATAAACAACAACGAAGTTTGACGTATTATACACTTCGCTTACTCAAAACACAAAGCTTCCTGCCTCTACTTCAATTCAGTCACTCTTCCCATCTGACTCGTTTTCCTTCCTCCTATACTAGAACCAGATTATCACCAGGTAAGCCTTAACATGGGTCCTGACCTCCATTCACTTCCCTTCCAAATGCCACAGGAGATCAATCCTTAGCCTGGATGTGGGACGCTGCAAGTAAAAGAGGCTTTAGTGGGAAAGAACTGGGCATGGTCAGATGCCAACTGAATACTATTGAACTTTGGCCTCCCAGATTAATATTCATGACAGCTATTTGCAAGTGTCCCCAAAGTTTGTGTCATGCCATAATCACTAATTTTGCTGGGCACAGATATAAAACACATGGACTGTCAGGCCGGGCTGCCATATTGGGTCTCTTTACCAGAAAGTTCAGAACCTGCTTCTCCACCCAGCTCTCTGCTATTTACACATGTGCATCAAGTAGCTCTTTTGTGTCCTAGTTTATTAACATATACAGTACGTTTCAATAATGTCGTCACCCATAAGTACGTGTAATACCCAGTAGCAATGATCAATCTCAGTCTTGGCTTTCTTGGTCTTAGAGATTCAGATAAATCGAGAGTGAATGTAACAAAGCTACAGCACACTCTAATATGGTATCTAATTTATTTCAATGACAGAATTTATTTAAAGAGCTTAGATATAATATCCCTGCATTTATGGCATCATTAAGGGTCTGAAGCAGTCACATTTTAAAATTTTCATTTCATGAGAGATGTTATCCGCTAGAGAAGTGCTCTTGAATTTGAGGAGCTACTGTCATCTCAGAACGGAGTCCTCAAAAAATGTCAACACTCTGCAGTATTGCCATCGTGACAAGAACCCTGACAGATGCCTTTTTAAAAGCCTTGTGATATTCCAGGACACACTAAGAAAATGATATTTCAGGGGGAAAAAGCCCGTGTTCCAGAAAATGGTAAGTAAGAAGATCCAACACGTATTTTGCTTAAAAAGAACCAATAATTTTCTGGTTGATAATAACATCTGCCAGTAATTATGAGGATAGCTAACACTTACATTCTACCTCCTATATGCCAGGGATGGTTGTAACATTTGACAGGGATTAATTTAATTAATCCTCGTAACTCTACGGTATAACTCTATGAGGTAAGTATGATTATTATCCCAATTTTATTGATGAGGAAATTGAGCAACAGAGAGGCTAAATGACTTTTACAAGGTCATCCAGCTAGGAAGTGGGAGAGCGAGCCCCAGGGTCCATGCTCTTAACTGCTAATCTGCACTGCTTTACACATGCACTACACGGCGGCTACTGTTTCAATCATCCATTCATTGACTCATTCAAACTCATGGCCTTCTCTATGCCCGAGAGTCAACAGTGAACAAAACAACCTGGTTCCTGCCCTAAATGAGCTTGTAATCCTTGCAATAGACCATCTTCATTTTATGAAAGAAGAAACTCAAGGTTAAGAAGATTAGCCCTTCTCTATTCACACGAGAGTATACCTTGGGTATTTTATTTCATTTTTGCCATTTGACTTACATCATGGAGAGGGAAAGCTGCTTTGTAGATCCCAGAGCTGACAAGTTTGTTAATTCCAAACTTTTTAACATTGTCTCTTACTTGATACATGATCCGAGAGAGGATGAAGTAAACCTAAAAAAAAAAATTCCAAAATAATATGCGAGCACTAGACTGAGTAACTAACCAACCACTGTTTACTATTGTAACAGGAACCTGTTTTCTTTTTGCAGAGGGGGGTGGGGGTGCAGCTTTTAAAAATGAAACTAAACCAACCAAACCAGACCACTAATTATTCAAACAGCAGGTTCCAAATTACTCTAAGACAGCAACTAAATTTGGTTTAGACTCACAATGCGGCTTCTGGTGGCTGGATTGAAGAAAGTATCTCTATCCTGAATATAAAAATCATTCATCCGGTTCTTCTCAAATGGGGCAGTGAAAAACTCTTGCTCTGGCTTGATGATACTTTCATCCACTTGGAGGACTTTGGTAAACCAGCTGAAATTATCAAAGGCTGAGGACCGGGTTTTCAGATCATTGGGTTTCAGAGGCAATTTGATGTGCATTATCTCAGCATATGTACATAACACCTCCCATGGGGCATGTACTTTTACAAATACAAGCTTATCATCCAAAATCTACAAAGGAAGAATAAAAACACAAACCAGGACACTAAACCAATTGTTTTCATAATTTTAAAACACATATAGATTGTTCTCATGTTGCTGGTAGTTAAAACACAGGACACTGGTAAAAATGAAGATAAAATAAAAACAGACTTGTACTCCATCAGACATTTTTGCCTTAAAGATAATTTCTTGGTTCAAATTATTGAGCAAGTAATTAAACTCCTTGTCATATTCCTTTCATAAAATTACTATTATTTTAAACGAAGAAAAGCAAACTTGTTAATTTGCCCATCACTCCATCCAAATTGGTGACTAAAAATAAAAACACTAGAATATTCACCGCAGTGTTATTTTAATGATAATTTTAACATTTCTAACCCAGAACAGGACTCTTTATTGTATTATATATCTGTTAAATGTCATGTTACGTGTCCATTAGAAAAAAATGTCAATATAGAAATGCATCTACTACATATTAACGGAAAGAAAAGCAAATTATAAAACTGTGAAATAATAATCCCCCTTTTTGAAAGGGAAAAATGCATATATTTTGAGGAATAAAAAAGTTTAGAAGGACCACAAGGTTATTTACGCATAATGAGAACCTAGAGGATTTTTATTTTTGTTATTCTTATATTCTCTAATTTTTCATAAGCTATTGTCTATAAAATAAGAAATCTTTTTAAAAAGCTCTTAAAAGAAGAAAACAATCATTTATACACACATTCAGTATTACATTCTTTGGCTATTAAAAAAGGTAGGCTGACTTCGATCAGAAACAAACATACATTCTATAATGCAGATTTTGATGGACTCCCCTCCCAGCCTAAGGCATCACTAGAGTTGCATGCACGTTTCAAACGCCACTCCAGCATTCCAAATGACATGCCACTTCCCAAGAGTACCAGTCAGCCCAGGACTGGAAAGGATCCAACACTCACCGATCTTGTTGCTTCTAAATGCAGGCCATCACAGATGAGGTTAGATTCATACGCTCGTCTTTTTCTCTGTCAAAAGAAATTGGAAAATATGTTAGATCCTGTAGTTTTGCCAAGGACAGAAAAAGTCCTTTTTAAGAAAAACCAAACCAAACCAAACCAGTTTGAATCTGATGAAAAGATAGATCTGCTCAAAATGGCACATAAGCAATGAAGGTGCTCCAGCTGTTGGTGATTTGTTCACTTAGCACTCTCGAAGGCCTTGGCTGTCCCCATGGGTTTCTGGCCATTCAGGATGCATAAAAGTCTCTAGCTTTGGCACAATTCCAAAACCTTTTTTTTTTTTAACTCATAAGTGGTTTGGCATACAAATGGAGTTTTTTGAGCCCCATTCACTGATGTCATTTGCTAGAGTTAAAGCCCAGATCTGGCATTCTAGACATATCAGACATACAGATGGTTCAATTTTGGATATGTATATTTCATCTCTACATGCCTTGAACAAATTCAATAAACAACATAAACAATTTTGTTGCAAAATTCAACAGAATGTTTCTCTCTGCAAGATTAAAATGTCCATGAAGGAATAAACATCTAAAAATCTACAAAAATATGGAACTAATTAATTGATAATAGATATGTGTCACATGGCCATCTGAAAAGATGTGGAATGTACTGTATTTATTGGTATTAAATTCTATCTGGTTAGGCTTTTGTCAAGCTGTGTCCTCTAAGTTGTAAGGAAAGCATGTAAAAGTAGAGACTTACTTAACCTTTTAAAAGAACACTTTCGGTGTTCTTGATGAAACAGCTATACTGCTTCATGAAAGCAGAAAAATGAGTAAAGACAGGGGTTAAACATACAAACTCTAAAACCAGACTGCCTGTGTTCAAATTCTGGTGCCACCACTTATCAGCTCTTTGACCCTTGGCAGGAAACAAACTCTCTGTGCCTCACTTTCCTCCTCTATAGAATGGAGAAAGCCTCACTAATTTCCTTTTGAGGCTCTCATGAGGATTGTATGATTTAAACCACATAAAGCACATGAACTAGAATTTCCATTTCTAGTCATCACAGATTAACTGGACCAATTCTCCCACCAAAGACAACTGAAAAAGCTGGACCAAAAAAACCCAAAAACTTGTTTTAACTTGAGCAGTTAACAAGATAAAGGAATTAGTGGATCATGGCTTAGATAATCCAGGGGATCCGGCAGTCAAGACCACTTTGCCCAGGGAGCGCCATTCATGATTTGCCAATTGCCAAGGGGCAAAGGAGAGGCTGAGCTGCTACCAAAGTGCCTAGAACATGGAAAGCAGCTAATAAATAGAAAGCAGATGGCGGTTGTATGAAAAAAGCCCCAAGGCCAAAAGGTGAAAAAATACACCTAGTATTTGGCTAAATTTAAGTCCAAGTGTTATCCCTAACATATTTTGTGGAATTATCAGAAACAGAATATTGCTTTAATTTTTATTTATTTAATAAATGATGCGATACAGTACTTACAACATGCCAGAGCTTTACAAATGTAATACCTTTAATTGCTTGTTACAATTTGAGCACCCAATAGTCACTTAGAGAAAAATCAGCAAGTGCTACAACTACCCTAAACATGAACAAGCAACCAGACCTGCCATATCCCCAGCCTCAGCTTGGGAAGCTACTTCAGACTCATCCTGCTTCTATATAGGTAGTATTTCTTCATTCTAGATCCTAATCTGCATTTTGATTCTTGCATGGTAGTCCAGTTCTCATGCCTGATTGCTTCTTTCTTCACTACTGCTTAAAATAAGCATTTTTGAGAGGCACCTGGGTGACTCAGTAGGTTAAACGTCTGGCTCAGGTCATGATCTCCGGGCTCCGTACAGGGCATGGAGCCTGCTTAAGATTCTCTCTCTCTCTCTCTCTCCCTCTGCCTCCCCCCATAAATAAATAAACAAACAAACAAACAAACAAACAAAAGCATTTATGATCCTGCAAGTAATGTTCAACATGGTGCTTGGCACAGAGTAAATGCCCAATACATGCTTGTTGAAAGACTATACTCAACAAATGCTTATTAATTTCTTCTACAAACATTCCCAAGAACATCCTTCAAAGTACTGAAAATTCAAAGAACTTAAAATAGTTTGCTCTGGGGGGAACTACAGAGAAACTCAGCGTCCAGTGACCTAAGACCTTCTTCTGATACAGAAGGACTGAAACTTTTATGCATATGTTTCATGACAGTTTAACAGGCATTTGTTGTTCTTTATGGCCACCCAACATTTCAACTCTCCCCAGAGCCCATGCCCACTACAGCAGAGGAAAACACATTCACTGTCCTTCCTGGTTTCCTGTGAAGTTCAGGTATTTGCACATGAGCTGGGCCTTGTCAATCAGACCAACCACTCCAGACTCTCACTCAGAAGCTAGTGACACAAAGAAGCTGGGCCAAGCAGAAGTCATTCGAGGGTGGTTGGGAGAGTGAATGCCAGGTCCCGAGGTAGCAGAAGTAGAGGTTATGGCAGATTTGGGGCACCATTGCTGGTCAGTGGTACCAGCAGTGGCTCTGGGCAGCAACCATGCTTTCTCTCCCAGAATGGCTCTGCGGTGGGATTTGGGGCACTGCTCCTAGCTGCCTGGTTTCCAGGCTTATTCTTCCAACCCTTCAGAAGAACCTATGAGCTCCCTAACACTCTTCTGATAAATTCCTTGTCGGGGCTTAAGTTAGAGCTCATTTCTATTACTTGCCAGTAAGAATCTGGACTGGTTCAGTAACCACGAACTAGGGAAAAGTTGTTAGCCTCAAACCTACATCCCTGTACAGTGGAGGGAGTGGTGCTCTGAGTACACCAGACACTCTGCCTTCCTCTCCTTCAGAGAAGATGACTCATCCTGAGTCTGTACAAGAGGCAACCCAGACTGTCTTATTAGCAGGATCCATGACTGTGTCTTCTGTATCCTTTCAAAGTCAGTCAGGAATAATTTCAGTTAGAGTGTGAAGGCTCACTCTTGTAGACAAATGTCTTTCTAGTTAGAAGAGCAGGAGAATCAGTCAAAAGAGGAACTTCTCCAGTGGCTAAAAGGCTATTTTAATAATTAAGTGCTGGCAGAAAGAAATCACATAACTGTGTTAACTGGCCTTATTACAAATTCATGGTTACTACTACAGTTAGGTCCACTATGATACACAGCTGTCTCCTTTCTGGCCCCTACTCATCCACCAGGGAGCTGTTCCAAACTTTCAAGGAGCTCCTCACACCTCACACCCAACTCCAGACCAGCACACTCTGCAAGTGGCCTTGCTTCCTTCCTTGCAGGGAAAATGGCAGCCACTCATGTGAACTCCTGCAGGTGTTTTTCTATCTACCTATCCACAGCTAGATACCATCTCTCTTCTTGGGGTCAGAAGACTGCATCCTTTTCCTATCTCTTCTTGAGTTTGCTTCAGCAATACCTTCTCTTTATTCTTTCCTCTTCATTGCTCTTACTCCCAGCCAACAAACACTTAAAACGTTTCCCATCCTTAACAATATTAAATCCTTCCATGGCCCTACCTACTCTTCAATTACCATCCTTGCCTCTAGAGATGTCTTTTAATCTTGATATCCTCAGCACTTAGACCTATAATAGAATAAACATGCAATAAATGTCTGATGAATGAATGAATGAATGAATGGAGTGGATAGTGGATCAATGGTTGCCTGTTATGTAGGAATGGACTGAGGAATACAAATTGCTGAGTGTAGCAACTAAGCTCCCCTTTCCTGAGCCCCCTAAAATGTTCCATGAACTTTTACTTACAAGTATTACAGGATATGACAGAGAAGAAGAGATATGGTTTAATTCTGGAATGTCCTAGCACCAGATAGCTCGGGGCATCCAGGGTATGAGGTGATTTCCAGATACCCTGGAGTCTGAATTACTAGATGACAAAGGGGGAGGGTTTAGAGAGTTGGAAATGAACCAACCCAATAGGAGGGCAGTTCTGTTATCTAACATACAAAACACAAACTACTCCTGTCTTGGTTGTATCGGCTGCATCACCATGACTGCAACATCCTGAACAGTAGAAGTAAGACATGCCTCCTCCTCTATAGAATTCCTAAGTTGAGGCTACAACTCTTTACTGCCTTCATGGGACTCTCTCCTTTCAAATTTTAGTCTACCAAATAGCCCTTTAGCTCTTCCAGTTTTGGTTTCCTTTTGGAAAATAATGGCATAATAGTTAGGTTCAGAGTCAAAATTCAAATCCAGATTCTGTGACACTGGGCAAAAGAACTTAAATCGTACAAACATCAGTGGCTTTATTTCAAAAATAGGACAAGAAATCGCTTCATCTTGAGGTTTTCTTAGCGATTAAATGTGATCATGGGTATAAAAGTCCACAGTATCATGTTTTACACATAATAAGCCATACAGACATGTTAGCCATTACCATATCCTCTTTTTCTGCATTCAAACATG
This sequence comes from Eumetopias jubatus, assembly GCF_037043125.1. Lineage (NCBI taxonomy): Eukaryota > Metazoa > Chordata > Mammalia > Carnivora > Otariidae > Eumetopias > Eumetopias jubatus. Next base: position 74,908,835 of record NW_028274814.1, on the reverse strand, counting down.
CTCAACTACCCTTATTCCTTAAAAACAAACAAAAAACAAAACAAAATAACAACAACACAAAACACATACACAAAACCCTCTCTCCCCTACAGGCCTTAGAGGCTCACCTCTTCTTTTTTAATGCCAAATATCTGAACAAGAATAAGCAACCCCAATCCACTTGGCCTCCGTACCTTCCACCCAATGATCCCCTAATCCTTCAGTGGGACACCAATGACACTGTTTTACTAGAACTCTAAGAAATGGATCTTAATGCTGAGTTACTCAGCTCTCCCACTTCTTCACTCTTCTATACCACTTGGTCATCCTGGTCCTTCTTTGATATCTGATATATGTGTATATCTGTGTGAGACAGAGTGAGTGTGAGTGTGTGTGTGTGTGTGTCCTCTTCACTCTCTGAAAGTTGTGAACACAGCTTTATATCTCCTCACTTTTCCCTCATTTCTGTGTATAATAAGGGAGGTCACTGACAAAAGTGTATAGCACATCTGAGTATCAAAGATGCAGAAAACCTTAGAAATACTTTTCTTCCATCTCATTTTAATGCTTGGTAATAGTCTCTCAGAGAAGTGTACTATAATTTATTTAACAAATCTCAAATTGTTGGATATTTAGGTTGCTCCTAATTTTCACTATCATAAAAATCCTTGTAGAATAGTCTTTGTGCATCCATTATTATTTCCTCAGGATAAAGTCCCAGAAGCAGAATTGTTAAATCAAAGAGCGTGTGCAATTTTAAGTTCCTTAATATGTACTGCCATACTGCCCTCCAGAAAGGTTGTACTAATTTATCCTATTTTAGTTCTTATCTAGTTCTTTATAAAGAACTCCTGAGATATTTACCTGATTTCTCTCAAGATAATTGGTAGACCTTGGAGGTGGTTTATAATGCCCTCTATTTTACCACTCATTATAAATACTTAAACAGTTGAATCAAGGATAGGACATTTTTATTTGCTTAAACATGTTAATATATCACCTTGGAGTTACTTTAATAAGACAGTTCTTGTTATTTTTCTTTGGCAAGGCAATTCACAAAGAACTAGTGGAATATTTTAAAAATTGATCAAACCAGTTTTCTTGGTTTGTCAGGTAGCTAAAGTAAATTAGCATATGTGTTGTATTTGTCAAACAAGCACATATCAGGAAAACACTGATTACTTAAGAAAAGATTGCTTCAATCTGTTTAATATGAAATCATTATCTTCACTTCCTTGTAGAATTTATACTTAGATAAGTAACAATGTTCTTGACATTTAAAAAAATTAGGGTAGAGCTGTCTTCCATGTTAAAAATGAAACAAAATTAATATTGCATATTGACTGACAGCCATTGTTCAATAAATACTTGTTGAAAAAATATGAGGTCACACTTTTTTTAACTAAAAATTCTCTATGTGCCTTATTGAAAAACTTTACATTTATGAACCTAAACTATGTTCTATAGTCTATGGTCTATATTTAGCAGCACAAAATAACCAGTTGAGGCTCTTTGGCTCTGAAAAATACCCAGTCATATTTTAGATTGTGCTGTAAATTCTTCTGTCTCTAGGGGAACAAATTTATTGGCATTGCAACCTGGATCATTTTTTTTTTTTAAACCTAATTCTAGTAAATCCAAAATGACTGTAATCATTGAGGACATGCGTACATCACGAAAAAGATGGATGTGATTCTATTAATGCTGGTGGAGAATGGTGCTGGGGGTTCAAAGTGAAAAAGGATAAGAGTACCTATCTCACCCCAGAAACTGGAATTTTATTCATATCTCTTTTGAGAGGTTAATACAGCTGTCAGAGAAATAAAGAATAAGAGTAATCAAAATCACAAAGGACAGACTGGCATAATTAAGGAAGCTTTCTGCCCCTAAGCACCTTAGATTACACATCTCATTTAGCTTAATAAAGTCATTGTGGGGAGGACTGGCTTGTGAATTATACAGCAATAATACTGATTGTAAACACCAATCTACCATTTTTTTTAATGTCACCCAGCTTTTGCAGGATAAAAAAACAAGGATTGTAATGCCTATGAAGTAAAATTACTGAACACACTGTAATGATAATAAAGCACAAATCAGTTGGGATTAATGAAATATATGCATAGATTAATTTCAAGTGTTTGTTAGGCACTTTGTTAGGCAAAGTACTGGTGGTACTGTCAGTGTATTTTTCAACTTGCCAATCTTTGTTAAGCCTACAAAGATGAATAAGGAATAAGTTAAAGATACTTAATTTGTACAAAAAATTACTAACTACTCTAAGTACTATTTATTAGTTATATATCATGTGCTCAAAAAGGTTCAGTAAGCGGAATAAATAATTTAATTGGGACTTAATTTAAATTCACATGTTGGTGATAAAACATTTAATGTTAGTAGACCGATCTGATGAGGAATTTACTCAAGTAGGTAATATGTGTTCTCTAGGGGACAGAAAAAAGATGAGCATTCTAAATAATAAGCATGGAATGGAAGTGACTATTAGTTGAACTTCACTTCTGAATTTCCTTTTTAAATTAACATTTTAGGTGTAATTACAAAAGAAATAAATGCTTTCCGTGGGTAACTTAGAAAACAAATTTTCTGAGAAGGCGAGAAAAAGCAACTTATAAAAACTCACTACTGAGATAACTACTATAAACATTTTAGTGCAATGCTTTCCAAACGTGCTTATACGAACAACTTGGAGCACTTGCTTAGTTTTCTTGGCCCCACTCCTGGAGATTCTGACTCAGATTCTGACTCAGTAGGTACAGGATGCTGCCTGAACAATCTACTTTCAATGAGTAAAGCAGATGCCTCTTATCAAAGTTAAGAAATACCGTTAGGACACACCCTCTCTCTGCATACAGCAGCTACTCTTTTGTGATTATTTATCCCTTTCAAGGCTATTCCTTATGAAAATTTAGTATAGTTGATTTTTCCTAATCTTGTGCCTTTTAAAAAGTGAGATACAGCTGACTGTTTGGGATCCCCAGGGCAAACGACAGCCTCTTCATTCAAACCTAAGGCCAGATCTCAGAAGGACCAATCAGAGAGAAAAGAAAGGATTTTCTTTTCTCCACATCTTTGTGAGATGAAATGGAATAATCAGGTTTTACTTTTTAGGATTTCACTGATCTTTTTGTCTGTTTTAAGGACTGGGCCCAAGGACACTTTCCACTTGAGGAATAAGAAGCAAGATCTGGATTCATTGCTCTTGTGCTGAGTACTCAAAAATAAAACCAAACATGCTTATACCAGCAACACACTTTGTAGCTGTAATTTGAAACTGCTGATTCTAATTTACTTTATTCCTTTTAACCTACAATCTTAGTATAAGCGAGTAGGGTGTAAAGAAAGGAGATAAAAATATAAAGAAGAGCTCTCTGCCTTAGTCTAAAATGCTAGAGAACTGAAGTTAGACTGGATTTTGCTCCCTAAAACAGAAGAGAGGACACCTACCAAAAGTTATCTGGGAAGGCAAAACCAGCCAACACTGGTTGCCATCATTTCTTCTTAACCTGTCTTAATATAAGCCTTAAGTTTCCAATTCATGGACTATCTGTGGCAAACGTCATTTCCAGGAAATATTTTATGCTGTTCTGATGCTTCCTAATCCCCTTCTGCCTTCCTTTTATTTCTTCAACTTGGAGGAGATATGCCAATGTTAAGTCTATTCAATCATGTCTTTTCCTTTATGAGGCTCCATGGAATACATTTCTTTCTGGGAGATCCTCAGAACATTATATTTCTTTTGGACAGTTTTGTTTTTATCGTGTTAAAACTTTAGAACATATTGCTATTAATAAATAACATCTCCCATTTTCTTTGGCTACTGGGAAACTCAGAAGCAAGTTTACAGCTGAACTCTAACTTCTGCAGTCAAATGCTCTACCCCTGAGCTATACCCCCTGAACTCTAACTTCTGAATAGGACCTATGGTTAATAAAAAATCATTTTGTTTATTAGTCTGACACATGGCTTCATTTTATTTTCCTGGACTTTACATTTGTCACTCTGTGTTTCTCATTTAACTACTTTTATTCTTGATGTTATTTCTGTGACTTCAAACACTTTTTAATGAATTATAATAAACTATGTTATCATAGTATTAGCATATATAGGGAGCTAATGACTAGGAAAATTATACATTTGCAAGCTGGAGTTAATAATAAATGATTTTTGAGTTATCCATACTGTTAATTATTGTCTATGAGCCACAAGTAACCATACATTCAATACACATAAGACTTAATGAGAAGTCAAGCCATGTGATTCCTCAACAGATTAAAAAAAAAGTATTCATAAAATTTAAAACTCGGTTATCATAAAAACTCTTAGCAATCCAGGACTAGAAGGGGACTCCTTAAGCTTTTTTAAAGAAAACCACCAAAATCTTATAGCAGGTGTGATATTTTGGGGAAATTTTAGAAACATTCCCAATAAAATCAAGAACACTATAATGGTGACTACTATGTATCACTGGTTTTATTCAAGAGGTCTTAGCCATTGCACTTCAACAAGAAAAGGAAAGAAGTATAAAAATGGCAAAGGTAGAGCAAAGCTCTCATCATTCACAGATAATTGGTCTTTTTCTGAGAAAACTTAAAAGATGCATTGGAAACTATTAGAACTAAAAAGAGTTTATCAAGATTTCTAGGTAGAACTTATGAAAATCAATGAAATTTTTAAATACACAATAAATCACAAACCACAATTTAAAATGCTTCTGAAAATATCAATAAAATTTTAAAATAATAGTTAATAAAAATGTACAAGATCAGAAAAAGACAAATACCATATGATTTCACTCATCTGTGGAGTTTAAGAAACAAAGCAATGATCATAGGGGAAAAAAAGAGAGACAAACCAAGAAAAAGACTCTCAACCATAGAGAACAAAGTGATGGTTACCAAAGGGGAGATGGGTGGAGGGATGGGTGAATGGGTGATGGGGATTAAGGAGTGCACCTGTGATGAGCACTGGGTACTGTAAGTCTTGAGTCTTACTAAACTGTACACCTAAAACAAAAAAAAAAGTACAAGATCTTCATGGACACTGATATACACGTTTACTAAAAAATGTAAGACCTCAGTAAATGGAGTGATGTAATATATTCACTGTACTAGAACTTTCTGATGAACTTTGAAACGTGTCCAAAGAGATCTCATCCAGCTTCTAGGCAAACATTTCCAGCCTCATGATAACGCATCTAAAAAAATGGACAACAGTTTTAAAAGCTCACAGGATCTGTAACCAATTAGTTAGTTGTCTCACATTATTTGAAGTTAAAGGATATAATTTAATTTGATTGCTCATTTCTTAAAAACCTCTTATGCTATGATCTCCACTGGCCAGATCCTTCTGCCACCTACTAAAGAATTCTTAGTCAGATATGAAATACAAATTTACATCTCCATATATGAAATTTACATCAGCTTCAAGGAAATAAGTTTTCCATTAACTTTTAGGAATGGACTGTGCAGACAGAAAGTTAAATAAACTTAACTCAGGATTGCTTATACTGTCTTTGTGCTACCTTGACCCCTCCACCCTCTTTACTATCACCTGAATTATACCTTTACTTGGTCATAAACTCATCTGTTTAAAGGGACACCAACTGTCATACAAAACAAAATTCTAAATAGATCCATTCTGCCACTTGTTTGCAGGTCTAGGAAAAGGAAGTGGAAGAAACATTACTAACAAAACTGAGCAGAAACAGTTGGAGAAAAATATAGACATTTGTTTCATTTAGAATCTTTGCTCTTCCCAATGTACATTGAACATATTTAGATACAATTAATCATGTGCTATGCCAGACGTGCCTGGCTACCTAGTAAACAGTCATTTCTCCCTTCGCTACTACTAAGAAAAGCCTGATGCTTTCTCAGGTATTGGGTGATCAGGCAATTTAAGAGATGAAAGACTCATCTTCATTTGTCTATGCTAATGATTCCATTCATTTTGCCAACAGTCATTTTTGGAACAGACCCGTGATAGACAATTAACTGTGAAGGGAAATCTGCTTAGGGCCCTTCTAGGGCATTCCCTATTCCCACCTCCAGGTGCCTTGAAGTAGAATGGCTATCTTGTAACAAGGTAAAGTCAGTTTAAGAAGAGCAACATTTTGAGGATGGCAGGGCAGAAGGATGTGATGAATTCCTGATGACCTCTTTAAATCAGTGAATTACCAAACCCAGAAATGATTTTATCTCTAGGCTACTTCTTAAGTGAGAAAATTATTTCCTTTAGCACTTAAGCCATTTTGAGTTTGGTTTTCCTGTTTCTTGCAGTAAAAAAACATTCAAAGTGATTCAGTGCCAAGGACAGCGGGCTAAATGGGCACATATTATTGAAACAACTTACAGTCATTCCCCATGCCTAATCTAAATGTAAACGATTTATACTTTTTAAAGGAAGGTGTGAAGTTCCTGAAGTAGTTTCACTAACATAGGAGGACAAGGTGACATGCTATTTGGAGATCTGGCTAGAAAAAATATTTTCTCTTTTGCTCATGGGAAGATGTAGCCTTTTACTCCTCTATGTTTACTCCTCTATGTTTTGTGGCCCTATCACTTCTCTTTCTCCATCTCTAGAAAGTACTTAACAATACTCTTTAGATTAGCCATTGGCAAAGTCTACCTTGGTGTTAACTTTAGGAAATCAATATGATTTAGACATAACTTTTTTTTTTCTCTCAAAGAAAACAGGATTTTAAAACTGCCTTTCTTTGGTGGAGTCCTAAATCCTGAATAAGTCCTGACAGAGGGCACGATGGAACTCACAAATATTTTTCTGATTAATAAATATGTGATTCCAAAGCTGAGCTTTAAATTCTGGTGGAATCTAAGTAATATGTACAAAAACAGACTCAAAGCACTTCAAGCACGGCTTACAAAAACCAACACCATGGTACATCTATCCGTTGAGTTCAGAGACTGACAAATTAATGACGATTTTTTTTCTCCTGATTTATGAGAGTTACCCTGGGACCTATGTTTCTGTGTAAAACAAATGCAGCACTTATTAATAATGTAAGCAGCTCTAGGGCCCTTTCACCATGGCAGTGAAGCTCTTGTCTAAAACCAGAACTGTTTCCTTTACACTTTAATGGATTAGATTTGTTTAACTTACTTATATAGTGCTCAATGCAGTTCCACCGGCATATGGATGCTTAATGAATATTTGATGGTGACTATGACTGCACATATCTTGGTGTCCACAGGAAAATGATAAAACATTCTAAGCTCTATTACTCTAGTAAATTTATATATACGTATATATCCATCCATACATACAAATTATATAGTAACAAAAGAGGAGTCATGCCTTTTCGTATTAGTACACTGTTTTAAGAAAACTGGAAATAAAAGGTAGAGGAATTAATATCTATTATCTAATATGTGCTAACAATTTATATAACATTTTACTTAATCCTAGCCACAATCCTATGGATTGAGTATTGGATCTCACTTCCTAAATCTAAGATGTCATCACTATATGATGAACAAATATTTCACGTATCAACAGGAAAAATTCAGCCAATGAAATTATGATGTCATTTGTAAGACATACCCTGATTTTAAAGAAGCCAAAATGTAACAATAACATGCATCTCAAAAATAGTAATAAAACAGGATAGCGATCAGAAAATCACTCAAGTCATATAGCCAGTTAACAGCTGTGGTCAAGAAGCCAGCTGTCCGCCAAAGATTCATGTTCTCCTTCCATAGTGTGGCGTTCCGGTGGAGAAATGGCTGTCCAGTCAGAAACGACATTTTCCACTTTCCTGAGTCCTGACCAACAGAATGTGGCATACTTGATGTTGTCACTTCCAGGCCAAAGTGGTAAAGAAGCACAAATACTTTCTCAGTCCTTGCTCTTAAACTATTATTTATGTTAATGCCCAGGATGATCTTAGAAACTACCTGTTGAATATGGCAAAGCTTCTGTGTCAGCCTGAGTCCCTGACTGACTGCAAAGGACAAAGGTCCCCCCCGCAACCCATCTTGCCATCTTGCCAAACAGGGATGCCACATCTGACATGAGCAATAAGTAAACTTTTATTGTGTTAAGCCACTATAGTTCAGTTTGTTTTATCAACTAGAATTACTCCAAATAATTGGAGTGGCAGAATTAGAATTTGAATGTCAAGTTCCAATGCCTGGGTTTACTCTGTGATACCATGCAAATACAGACCTCTAAACTTACCCCTTCCAAAATAAACAAACAAAACAAAACAGGCACGACTGCTTCATTTTATGCAGATTTCATCAGCTGGTTTGAAAGAATGGGCAGAAATCAATAGATTTAGGAATGATGTATTTCAGAGAAAAAGTCCAGAGAGGGACAATTAAAGTTGTGTGTATATAATAGCACAGAGGTGAGAACAAACAAACAAAACAAAGAATGAGGGAGTTATTTTCAAAGTGGGAAACAGTGACACATGTATGCTCTCTCCTTTTTGTCCTGTTTCAGCTTAATAACAGTTTCAGTTCAGGTAAAGAAGATTCAGGCATTTGTTATAACCCTAGCCTACTAAATGGTTTACTATCACAAGATAAAAATAGTCTTGTCACTTAGAAGAGCTTGAAGAAAAGGAAAGGGATGAAGGAGAAGCTTAACTGGTAATGGATAAAAAGGAAGGGAAGTGACAGAAAATGGGAGAGGTGACTAGCGTGGGTTCTTGATTCAAGACAAGAATCGCGAACCATGGCTTCACTATTTCTCATCCTAGAGTCGGTTACCTTGGACAATCAGTTAACCTCAGGGTCAGTTCTGTCATCTACAATGCAATGATAATAGAATGTACCTCACAGGTTATTACGAAAAGAAAGTGAGACAATGCATGCACGAGCCTCATACCATCCGTGAGAGCACCCTGAATGCCAGTTGTTACTCTACTTGCTGTCATTATTAATCATTAGTTTCCTCTCCCACCTTGTAGCAAATAGCCAAGTATGCTTTTAATGTAAATCTCTTCTACAGATAGAAAGTACAATTCCTTGGAAGAAAGTCTGCCTTCAGCTGTGAAACCCACAGAGGTTAAGCACCTGAGGAAGTTTCTGCTTCAAATTAAAAGAAAAAAAAAATTTGTTAACATGCCTTGAGGGAATGATGAGCAGAGAAAATATGAAGGCATGTTTGGTACATGGTATCGCAAACACCAGTTTCACTTTATTGCTTACATAAAAAGAGCACTTTGGTTTTTTTTTTCACTTCACAGTATAATAAGAAATGAAAAGGAGAATAGCACACACAAAATCTTACCCTTTGTTTTTCATTTGAACCCTTTTTATTGTTTTCTTTTCTACTTTCATCTTCATATACTAGAACAAAATCGATTCTTCGCTGACCATCATTAAAAAAGAGGGAGTCGAGTTTTCCATTAAATTCTTCCTGTGGGGAAAACAAATTTTAATGTAATTTTTAAGTGTCCATTTATAAGTGTTTATTTTCTAGTTTTAATAGGTACATCGGTGTGTTTATAAGAAAAAAAAATCCATTGCTAGTTACTTAACTAAGAGGTCACAGTCACCATGATCTTTGCAAGCATTGCATGTTCTTGGTGAAAGAAGTCCTTGAATTGAGCAGCTTAGGATTATTCTACAAATACATGGGAATATATCAGTATTTTGTATGTAAACACAATCATCTCAGAATTATTCCCTCCTTGAACAGCAAAGGAGTATCACTTTGTAAATAAACACGGTAACCAGAGGTGCCTATCTGAAGGAGTGAAGTTTAGTTTCTTCTTCATCTAGGAAGAAGAAAAATCGAAGATGAAGCACTGTTTATGAAAATCTCATCCTTCCTAAGTCATATTTTCTAACCTTTTCATCATTTTTCAAGACCTCTCTGGACCTCACCACTTTACAGAAGACACCACTTTAGAACATTAAACATATACCAGATGATGCTTCAATAAACACAAAAGCTACAATGGTTGTTGGTATCTGTTCCCAAATCCACAAAAGATAGCCCTTCACTTCTAGCAAATAAAACAATAAACAAATGACCCCAGCAACAACAATAAATGAGCCTTTAGAGCTTAAAAGCCTTATGGCTTAAAATAAAGAAATAATGTCACATCACAGACCTAAGAGAGTTTAAACAATCTTTATTACCATGTGGATTTGGAAAGAATTGTTTTAATTTGCTCTAAGCAAAGACAGGTTTGTGTTTCTTGCACAGCTTGTGGGGATGCTGATGTGAATTCTGTTGCTGTTTAAGAATCAGACTACTTTTTAACTGATAAGTAGTATTTTTAAATTTTTAACTTTTTTCATTAAAAACTCATGGGGATATTGCATTCTGTAGTCATTTGGTAGAACCACTTAATCACTAAATGCAATTAATTCTTCTCTGTACTTTAGCATCAATTCATACAAAAATCACCTAATTTTACCACCACCCCTTCTTCCTTTTCTTCACACTTTTGAAAAGATCGATCTTTTGGTGAATGTATACAACCTGATACTTGTCATTCCTTTCTTTTCCACCAGGGAACCGGTGAAGGTATATGTGCTGCCGAAGCGAGCACAGGGAACCGGTGAAGGTTTCTTGCTAGCAGTCAAACCGCCTCCCATTTAGCAGGTTACTTCACCTGTAGAGTGCATGCTGCCGGTGTAACCTAACTCAACACACCCTCATGCCAGTCGCACTTAACCAGGGATTCTAACCACAGACTGTGACTTCCCTAGCCGGAGCACCGAGAAGCCAGGACAACAGACACATCCGTGGCTTAGACTGGTGCACTACTCAGTTCTTTTATTTACAGTTTCAGCTACTGAACACCCCTCAGCTTTAAAAAGTGTTTAAAGCTATACAAAATTTCACACAAAGTACTTTGGGCTCCTTCCATTTCTCTTCCTTTCAATGAAGATGTTACTATTGGACAGCAAGGGTGGCTGCTAGAGGAAAATTCTGTGTAGAGGGGGAGAAAAAAAAAAGAGTAATTTCTTCAGAATGGCAAAGGGGAGGTGGGGTGGGGTGGAACAGAGTCACAAAAATCTGGTCATTACAGACGTCTGAAAAGCTTTGTACAAAAGCCACTTGTTCTCTGTAGCCCACGTTCTGTTGCCCTTGGTGGCATCCAGCCGGACTCAGTGAAGTGAAGGTCTGGAGAATGAGGCCTGGAACGAGCACCACATCTGCACATGGCTCCAGGCACTCTCCCGCGCACAGCCCTTGCTCGGCCGCATGGGCTGGCAGGCAGCTCCCACGTAATCTGGTCTGCACACACGTCTTTCATGTGTGACAGAAGACCATGGCCTCACTGGAGGAAAGCCTCACTGACTTGGCATCAACTGTCTGTATGAAATAACTAGGTCAGACTCTGGTATGGTATTATTGGAATGCAATGCCAGGGAACAGAAGGCCAGTTTTCTGCTGTTATGAAATCCAGGTTTCCCATCTCTTGGCAGAAGACTTCCTACTAGGCAATTGGGAAGAAGGGGGAAACTCAATGTGGGAAAAGAATAAGTAGTGCTCGCTTCGGCAGCACACATACTAAAATTGGAAAGAATAAGTAACAAGAAATCTGGCCTAAATTTAAAAAGACTGATGTATGAACTGTATTTTTTTTAAAGGCTGGATTTTTTCCAGTAATAATTCTACTACAGGCCTAACTAACCCAACAGGGCACTGAAGTAACAGAGAATTAAAAAGTAATTCCTCTCCTAAAGTTTTGCTTTAATGAAGTAAAATTTTAATAATCTCTCAGGATAAATATGGATGAACCTCTTTAAAAACAACTTGATTGTTCAGTGATGAATTATTCAAGTCCTGACCTTGACCTCTCTGCCTTTCTTGGTCCCTACTCAAAACCTGATCTTTACTCTTTTTGACCACGTCAAATGGCACCAAGATGAGACACAAAAACCCTGAAAGCAGACATTTTTCCAAAGAAGACAACCAGATGGCCAACAGACACACGAAAAGATGCTCGACGTCATTCATCATCAGGGAAATACAAATCAAAACCACAAGGAGATACCACTCACACCAGTCAGAATGGCCAAAATGAGTAACACAGGAAACAACAGATGTTGGCGGGGATGCGGGGAAAGGGGAACCCTCCTACGCTGTTGGTGGGAATGCAAGCTGGTGCAACCACTCTGGAAAACAGTATGGAGGTTCCTCAAAAAATCAAAAATAGAACTACCCTAGGATCCACCAACTGCACTACTAGGTATTTACCCAAAGGATACAAAAACACATCCAATGCCCTCACCGGTCCCAGGGATACTAGATCCCACCAATCTAACATTCATTTACGCATTTGTGGCCACCTGACCTAATGTGGTACTTTAAGTTAAAGGCTGCAGGGGTTAAAAAAAAAAAAAAAAAACCCATGCTCATTCGTCATTATATCAAAACCCGTGCTGCCAACCACTGTGGAATAGTGACTTGACCACCTCTGTCTTTGGCTGCTACCTCTGACATTTCACACTTGGAATACAGAGGAGACATGCTGGTCTGAGCAGTAAGAGCTTGGCTGAGGAGAACAAGGACAGGGAATAAGAAAGAAGGTCAGGTGTGAATCATGCAAATGATGTTATCCAGGCCTCCCTCCTCTCAGCTGGCTTCTTTCCCTCTTTTATTTGTGGGGTGGCTCCTTCAACAAAAAGCCCCAGAGGGCAGGATTCGCCTCAACCAAATCAGGATAAAAAATGCAAGCAGCAAAATACCGTGCCCAGTGCTTTTAAGCTAGAGTTGTGAATTTAAGAACTTGAAAATTTTTTGCTATTGGCTAAAGACATACGGGCGGGTACCAGTCCCATCCCTGGGTCCGGCTGAGACCTCTGTACTTACTATAGGACAAGAGACTGAGAAAGAATGTCCTAGTAGGTAGAAAGACAAGTCCCAAGATGAGCATTTTCCGGTAATTACTTGGTAGGAAAATTTCTCATAAGCAATCTCTGGCTGAAATAAGGCCATAGACTTTTTTAAGATTTTATTTATTTATTTGACAGAAAGAGAGAAACAGCGAGAGAGGGAACACAAGCAGGGGGAGTGGGAGAGGGAGAAGCAGGCCTCCCACTGAGCAGGGAGTCCAATGCGGGGCTCGATCCCAGGACCCTGGGATTATGACTTGAGCCGAAGGCAGACGCTTAACGACTGAACCACCCAGGCTCCCCTAAGGACTTCCACTTCTTGACTAGGATGCTTCAGGTATATGAAGGGTCATATGATGGTGAGGTCTGTCTTCTAGGTGGAGAAAGAAGGGCTGGGGTAAGAGAGGACCTGGGAAACCACTGTGTGAGTGGCCCCATCTTTACTAAGCAGCCTCCTAGAATCCCCAATATCAGCACTTGGCAAGATCATGAAATAACTTGCTGCTGAACATTTGTCCAATCTCATTCTTCTCAAGCATCCACAAATCGGGTCCTCAAATAACCCGGCAAAAACAAGATTGGAAGTCCCATTCCACAACAGAGGCATCTATTCCTAGAGCTTAAAATGCTGAATTTATTTGTCCAAGATCTGCATAAAAAAGCAGTCCAACTGGGATTTTTGCTCCAACTTTTATGTGTAGGGTGTTTAAAACTTGCCCTGGACAGCAAGTGATATCTGATTGTATCTCCAGAACTTTCAAATAGTCTATTCCTAATATGGCTGTCATTTACTATGATATCGGAGAGGGGTCCAAGCTTATTTGGGTAATGGTCTTGTCCTTTATACGAGGCAGGATGCAAGAAAGGTGTAATGCCTAACAGTAATAGTTGAGGAATTACATTATGAAAAATAAACAGAATCAAAACACACACACAATTAAAGAGCAACTGATATGTGAATGTGGGAAAAAATGTGACACTCTGCAGTCTTTCAGACCAGTAAAACAAAGCTAATTAATTCCAAGGACACAATAGAAAAAAAGCAAACTTTAATCATAGCAGAGAACTAAAGTGAAAATATTGGATCTTCTATTTTTCGTTAAACCCTGAATCCATGCACAGAGCAAGCTCTAGGGAAACCAAAGTTTAGAAGCAAAAGCCTTTATGTAAATATTTAGATCTCACAAAATACGGAGCACAATGAAATTTTATTTACATGCCATACAGTTATGAGATATATTCTGAAGTGTTTTCACTAACTGTAAGAGAATTCAGGGAGATTCAAAGCATAAGTAATAGTGGAATTTCTTTGCTTTACACAATTGTGTAGAGAGAAAAGTGACCAGGACAAATTCTTTCCTTCTATTAGGTCCCCTCCTCAGCCTGTAAAAACAAGTAATAGTGAGAAAATGCAAAGTAGAAAAATGCCAAGCACTGCCGGTATGGAAGGCTTGATGCTGAAGGTGGAAAGACTGGTATTGTGGAAAGCAGGGTAGAAGAAGAGGAAGTAACCTGTTAGTTAACAGGGATAAGGAGAAATATGGACACACAAGGGAGCCAAACAAGAAGTCAGCTCAGTAACTGGTGTCTTGGAGGGAATGAGCGAGCATGTTTTTGACTGGACTCAGGCATTCAGGAATGTTGATGGGAAGGAAGTCGGTGGAATGAAGGCCCGTTCCAGGAGGAAGGTGTATCCTGAAGCTAGGACTCTGGTTTGTTTTAGAGTCAAGCATGTCAGGATATTCCACAAAGATCCCTTGATGGTGATGCTATAATGATCAAGGTGTACTCAAGAGTGACCCAGAATATTTGTACAAATCAGTCTCCTTTCCCACTCTGTTAACCACACTATTAACTTCTGAAGGCCAGTGGCCATGTCTTGGTCACTCTGAGCTCTCTGCTGAGCCTTGCATGTAGCACGAGCTCTGTTTACTTTTTTCTTAGGAAAAAAAAAAAATCACCTTTTTCCCCCTGATGTTAAAAGTAATATATACTCGGGGCGCCTGGGTGGCTCAGTTGGTTAAGCGACTGCCTTCGGCTCAGGTCATGATCCTGGAGTCCCTGGATCGAGTCCCGCATCGGGCTCCCTCCTCGGCGGGGAGTCTGCTTCTCCCTCTGACCCTCTTCCCTCTCGTGCTCTCTATCTCTCATTCTCTCTCTCTCAAATAAATAAATAAAATCTTAAAAAAAAAAAAGTAATATATACTCAATACAAAAAAATTCTGAAGATACGGAAAAGTAAAAAGGAATAAATAAAAGTCATATGTAATCCCACATCCCAGAGCTGAGCTGAACTTAATATTTTGGAGTATATCCTTTCAGGTTTTCACACTAACCAAAATGGTACCATACCCTACATACTGTTTCATAAACATCTATCATAGACATTTTTCTAGCTTTATATAATGCTCTGTGTCATGTTTAATCACAATATAAACATTTCCTCTGCTGATGAACACATAAATTGTTTCCAATTTGCTGCTTTTATAAACATTGATGCAATGAGCATCCTTGTACATATGTATCTGTGCACATGTTCAATTACTATTTCCTTAGGCTAAATTCTAGAAGCAGATTTTAAGTGGCATAGCCTTTTCAGGAGCTTTTGACATGTAAGCTGCTAAACTGTCATCTGTAATATTTATAATAAATGAATACTTGCACCAGCAGTGTATGAAAATGCCTTTTCCCACCCTCACTAGATTTCAGTTATTTTCACTTTGCCCGTGATAGTCAAAATATCTTTTTTAATTTTTTATTGTTATGTTAATCACCAAAAAATATCTTTTTTTTATTTGTACTTTTTAATTAGAGAGTGCCAACATTTTTATGGGTACCGCCCAACTGAATTACTGCTTTTGTAAAATGCCAATTATTATTCTTGACCTAACTGAACTATATTATTATTTAATCCCCATTCAGTAGATTCTCTTGGGTTTTACTGATGAGATCCTAAAGACCATGCAGGCAAATGGGGCAAGCGGGTAAATGGCAATATAAAAGGCGCCCATAAAATTACCAGCTAAGTCCCAAAAAGAAAAGGAAGAAATATTTTAGGGTACCATCCATCAGTCCTGGATTCAACAATGTTGACATGTTTTCTGAAATTCAGACATTGAACTGGAATGTGCGATACAAGTTTTAGAGATCCTTGCCCCAAGCTGACATACCCTCCGTTATAGTTTATATGCCACCTGTGTATATAACTACCAAATATCATTTATATATTTTGACTCAAAAATTTCCGGAAAAAATTTAGAACTTAATACTTATTAGTTCATAAGTGATTTTGGGCTGCAGGTTAAAAATTGATGTACAAATTCCGAAAAAACAATCTTGCTATTTTATGTTGGTAAATGGCTATAACTAGTTCTCGCCAATAGCTGAACTGATGGGTTTTAGCCATTTCTCAACAGGGATAGATACAGTTGACTTATAAATTATCAGTAGATTAAAATGTTGCTCCTGCTACTGTTTTTTTGGTTTATACACACACGGGAACAAACATTCACATGCCAACAGCTTGCTGATTGGGTCTATGCATTTTGCCTTTGTTTCCTTTTGCTCAGATGGTTAAGCGTCTGCCTTCGGCTCAGGTCGTGATCCCAGGGTCCTGGGATCGAGTCCCGTGTGGGGCTCCCTGCTCCTTGGGAGCCTGCTTCTCCCTCTGCCTCTCTCTGTGTCTTTCATGAATAAATAAATAAATAAATAAAATCTTTTTAAAAAAATAAAATAAAATAATAAAATAAACTCTGGAGTTCTACTATTAGAACATCACATTTCAGATGCTGGGTGAGTATAAAGGCATAATGCCTTAAGCATAACTGCTGTTAAATATTCCCCTCCAGCCCATGCCAAGGAAACAGTAGTTTTATCAAATGAAGTTCTCACATGACTTCATATAGTCTTCAGATTTCTGAACCAAGCTTGAGGAAATATGAAAATAGAACTCTGAATGACCTTCTTAAAGTAAAACTTCCTTACAAGGAGTTCCGTCACTAGGGTAGATAACAGGCTTCCAGAAAAATTATAGGTTGACGCTCAGCTGGGAGGCTCCTCCTAAGGGCAGGGTCTCTGTTTGAACCATTTCCTTAACCCCATACAGAGAGCTAGGATTGGGATTTTCATTAGCAGGACTACACTTTTTTTTCCCCCCTCTCCTGTTTTTCCACAGACTTTCCAGCCATTTTAAAACCTCTGGTTGGCGTTCCTTAAAGGTGATCTGCAGAAAAGAAGAGGAACAAGAAAAGTCACAAATAAAAAGAAAAAAAGTGTGAAAATGCCTATAGCGATTTTTTTCATGCTTTTCTAGAAGCAGCCATCCACTGGCTGGCACAGTTCACATCCAATAATGGTAACACTGGTGAAATGTGGGTGAGATTAAGCTGTAAATATTCCCAATAAAGTTTGAGGAAAGATGAAGTGATAGATATGATAAAACAAGTCAAGTGGTATTGATTATCCTCCTGGAGGCTAGCCTCTTCAGGTTTCAATATCCTCCAAAGTGTCCTGCTTTTGCTTTCATATCACATTATGGAGTTAACATTCTTAAACATGTTTTGAATCTATTAGCATTTTCAGTTTGTACTACCGCTTAAGAAAAATGTTCTATAGGTTCCTCACCTAGCAAGATGGTTGTCCTAATTACACTTTTTGGAACTTTAAGAAATAACTCCCAATCTTATGTCCTGGAATCCGTTAGAACCAAAATAATATTGCTGCAACCAGATCCTTGATGATTTAATGGACTGTCACAATATTCCATCCACAACTTTAAGATCATCAGTCTTAAGGAACAACAGTTTTCACGTGACTTCACAACCACAGGGTTCCCCTCTACCTACCCTCCTGTTCCTCACAGTCAACCATATTTCAAGTGGCTTTCGCGTATCTAGTTTCAGTTCTTGGAAAACTAACTGGTTACGACTCAAAAATATTTACTGGCAGTTCTCATTTACCAAATCCATCGATGTGAACTATTCCCTTTCTTCAGTTACATGTGACCCAGATTACCAGTCCCTGAGATTTTACGCTTTTGAAAGAAAACCCTACCTCACAGAAGGTGATTATAATCTGAGAATGAACGGAAAACGGAGTTTCAAACTGGTTATTCAGACTGTCAAGCTGAAGACACTATGGAAGGTAGCACTGGGGTGTAACCAAGGCAACAAGTCAAGCTCTTTCCTAGGCTCCTGTCCAATTCCTCTTCGGCAGGCTCCCTTAAAGTTACAATCCGTCACTCCCAGAGGCTCTTCATCTCTCACAGGATGTTGACATTTCTCGTCTAAGAACTGCCCTGGGTTATTTTTCGCTTTCAGCTGCTCAGAGTTTGCAGCATAAGAGTCCTGTCATCAGCAGTCACTCCCTCATGGACTGTTAGGTCCCATGTATCCATGGGCCATAATCTTCTCGGACTACTTCTCTGAGAATTGGTGTTTACAAGCTCATTCAAAGCAAGAGGAAGAAAAGAAAATCAGAGCATCTAGTGCTCAGCAAAACAATGTGACAACACCTCTCAGTTAATGTTTTATATAAATATTACCTTCTTTCCTTTAATTCACAAACAGTTTACAGGAATGGCTGTTCTTTGTGGTATGAAAATGAGAATGCACAGATGTTTGCAAAACAAAATTAAAAAAAAAGCCCACAGGACTAATTTAGAACAATGGCACAAAAATGTTTGAAACAGACTGTAAATAATAAATAACACTTTACAAAATCCTTTTCCCACCAATTGTTGGGAATTTTCAAGAAGTAAAGTGCCAGTGTTTTTTTTTTTAGATAAACCTATACCAATTTTTATGCTCTAAATTTTCTCAAATACAGTACACAGTATTTTTTGATATCTTTTAAGAGGATATTGAACATAACTTAACTGCTATTATTATTATTAAGAAGGTCAAAATGAAGGAAGTCCCAAATGATGGAAGAATAACGAACATGGGCTTTGTTATCCAGCTGGGCCAATCTCAAAACACAACTCTGCCACATACAAAGAAGTGTGCCTTTATGTATGTATTTTATTTCTTTAGAACTATTTATTCATCTGTGAAAAGGGGGAAATCACAGAAAGAAATGCATGGTTATTGCGAAGATTAAGTATAATGATACATGAATAGCAAAAGCATAGAGCCTGGAACATGGTAAAAGCTCAAGAACTGTAAGTTGTTGGTTTTCTCTAACAAACCAGTAACAGTTCTTTATTAATTACTAGCTGTGTTGGGTGCATTCACATAATCCATAATCACTAGGAATTTGCACCTCCATCTTTCTCTGCCATTACTCAGATTATGAAGAGTCATCTCTTTTGGTATCACTTTACCTATTTTTAATACGTATTTCACTACCCTCTTATTTGCTGCTTCTCATCTGTTTTGAATTGGACAACCAGATTAACTGAATTTATCAAATTTCTTTGAAATTTAACCTTGGTGCTTTGGTTCTGTACGTCAGAGTTTTTAGCTTTCTTAAAGTTCTGAGTAAAATGTGACTAATGTAGAGTGCCCTATACTATGAGTGAACAAAATATGTGAAGGGTTAATATATTATCATGACTTTACTCTCCCTGTGATATAATGACTTATAAGAAATAAATATTTTGTTATTCAGAGAACCAAAATATCTTTCTCAGATGTATTTGGTCTTCATCCACGTGTCCTGAAAATGCTTCAGAGACATAAAGGTGAAATGGGTGTCTTCTTATCAATGATGACTTTTGGACCCCACCCAAGGGTGTGGGACTGACTCCAGGAGCACCAACTAGGTGATTAGAGGGTTGGAACTTTCAGTTCCCTCCATCACCTCTAGGGAGGGGAAAGGGGTTGGAGTTTGAATCAGCCAATGACTTAGCCAATCATGGCTATGCAGTGAAGCCTCCATAAAAACCAAAAGGGCTAGGTTTGGTGAGCTTCCAGGTGGGTGAACACGTGGAAACGCGGGGAGAGTGGCAGACCTGGAGAAGACAGGGAAGCCCCAAGCTCTTTCCCCATACCCTGCCCTACGTCTCTCTTTATCTGGCTGTTGATTCATATCCTTTAATAAACTGGTAAATATAAGTAAACGTTACCCTGAGTTCTGTGAGCTGCTCCAGCAAATTGAACCTAGAAAGGAGGTTGCTGGAACCTCCAATCTGTAGGCAGTTGGTCAGAAGCTCTGGTAACAGCCTGGGGCTTGCTCCTGTAGTCTCAAATGGGAGTGGAAGGGAATTTTGTAGGACTGAGTCCTTAACCTTTGGAATCTGATGCTATCTCCTGGTAGATAGTGTCAGAATTGACTTGAATTCTCTGACATCCAACTGGTGTCTGAGAATTGCTTAGTGTGGGGGGGGGAACACACCCCCTTCACATTGGAACTGGTACCAGGAATCCTAAAAGACTCTCCCACCACCGATCTCTTTCAAAAGAGGTCTTATGACATCTGGCATCAAACAGAGTGAAAATAATAAGATTAATGAATTGTAAATAGAGATAGAGAATCAGGGCCAGAGAAAGTAGAAGGAAGAAAATGTACTAACCACTGGGACAATTGTAACTGTTGTGATTTTAACATGACATTTGGCACAAAGCCTCCTGGCAGCAGGAGGAAAATGTGGAAATGTGTTCAATGATCCAGTTCTTGTTATCAGAAAAAAAGGGAAGCATTCTGATTTTGGGGAGAGGAAAAAGTCTTATGTGAGACCTTAACATAGAAACACCCAGTTTTTGTCCATTTCCCTAACAATGTCCTTGGCAAGGAATTGGGGTTATAAAATATAGTATGCTGGTAACCTTTGACTTTTTCTTCTTTAGTTCTCATACTGCTTCTATCTCTGAAGCAATTAGTCTACATTTCACCCTGTTCCATCTATTGCCATCTCTCCAGCCTGCATTCTGGACCCTTACAAACTAGATTACAATTAATATTCCAATCAGGCTCCTTGCATCCAGTTGTCCTGTTTGTCAAATTCACCTTATACACTTCTACCAAAACGATGGTCCTAAACCAACATGTTCAAGTCACAGGATTCAAAATCTTTCAGTTACTCCCAATGACCCCTGGAAAAAGTGTAAACATTTCCCATGGGTATTCAAGATCCCTCATAATCTCATTACATCCCATATTTTATTATCACTCCCCATTCCTAACCCTCCAACTCAACCATCCTTTGTCATCAGTGTTTGGGTTACGTCATGCTGCTTCCTGCCTCTACTCCTTTACTCACATGACTCCCCCTCCTAAAAATCCCTTTCCCTTCTCCTTCCCACCTATCCAAATCTTAGTTCTGCTTCAAGATCTAACTCAGTTCTTCTCTCATGAAGCCTTCCTCACAATTAAGTTCCCGTTTCTCTCTCCCTCACTATGCCAATGGATGTGTGTGTTCCGAGGACCCCTGGGAATTTCTGAGACCCTTTCAGGGGGACCATGGGGTCACAATCATTTTTATAATACTAAAATGTTATCTGTCTTCCTCACTGTGTTAACATCTGCAGTGACGGTGCAAAAGCAATGGTGGGTAGAACTGCCAGTGTCTTAGCACTACTCAGGAGCAGCACCAAACTGTACTAGTTGTCGTTACATTCTTCACCACCACTTACAGTAAAGAGTCACTTCCCTTAAACATGTTCTTGATGAAGCTGTAACAATGACTAACTTTATTAAATCCTGACCCTGGAGTACACGGCTTTTCACTATTCTGTGTGAAGAAATGGAAGTACCCATAAAGCACTTCTGATGCACACTAAAGTATGATGGTTATCTGGAGGAAAAGTGCTTGTATAATTTTTGAGTTGCCAAATTTTTTCCACAGATACCATTTTTACTTGACAGATGACTGACACAAAACTCAGTTATGTAGACTTGGGTATTTGGCAGATATTTTTCCGAAAATGAACAAAGTGAAACTGTCATTTCAGAAAAAACAACCGCCAATATTTATTGCTAATGATAAAATTCCAAGCAAGTATTAGAATTTAGGACAACTTGTATTCACCACTGTGAACTTGACAGCTTCCCAATATTCATTAGTGTTTCTGATGAGACTGGGTGTGTGTTAACAAATGTCATTTTTTTCATATTGTACAATGAAATGGGTCAACATTTGTGAGAGCTACTTAACTCAGTGAACCAATATTTTCATCTGCTCTATGCATAGTAAGAAAAATTATGCTTGGGTAAAGATTCATTCAAAATGCAAGACAGGTTTTCAACATACAACAAATCTGTTGATATGGTTTCACAATTCCATATTACAACCAACCTGTAAGATGCTTACTACCTGGCGAGTTATAATGTAGTATCAAAGAAAAATATCCACAATTACCTGAAAAGACTTTTAAAAACTCTTCTCTTTTCTGACTACCTATCTGTGTAAGGCTGGATCTACTTCATATACTTCAACCAAATCAACATACTGCAACTTTTAACTGCAGAAGCAGATATAAAAATCAAGCTGCCTTCTCTTAAAGAGATCTGTAAAATATATAAAATAATACTACCCTTCTTACTAATGTTTTTGTTTTAAGAAAATAGTTCCTTTTCATTAAGATATTTTATGTTAACGTATGTTGAGTTTATCATTGGTTATGTTTAAGTAAATTAATACATTTAAATTTTTTTCAGTTTTAAGTTCTACTATAGTAAGTACCAATATACCCACATAAAAAAAGCTCTTTGGGGTCCATTATTTTATTAAGAGTATAAAGTGTAGGAAATAAAACCTGTAGAATCACTGTTTTATACTATTCATTCTGGCTCTTAATTTTGCTTTATATAAATTATAATAATAGTATGATAAAATACCTATATAGTATGTCAAACTATTTTTATGTACTATCATTTTTATCGGATTATAACAATGAAGGAAAGAAACCCATTTTTTGTTTTAACCTACAACCCCTAGGAAAGATAAGCCATCAGATACTTGCTGAATTGACTTGAGATCACATTCAAGTCAGAAGTGTTTAACAGAACCATCCTACTCAAGTTTTATAAAGGTTCGGTCTTGTTGCTTTCCAAAAGCTGCTCCAGATGGCTTAGGAAATTTAAGACCACATTCCATCCCAATGCAGTTGTCAGGTTCTGTATTCCATTAATGTTTTTAATGGTTACATTGTATTCCACTGAAGTAAAGAATTTCCCTTCTCTCTTGGCACATGCGGCCCCACAACCTAGAATCCCTCCCTTTCCCCGGCTAACTCCTCCTTACCAAACCCTTCCCTGTCCTTCCCGGCTAGCTTAGGTCTCCTCCTTTTATACCCTCAGAGCACCTTATATTCCTCCTTAAATGTCACCTCTCACAATTTTAATTGGGTAGTTATTCACGTAATTATTTGATTAATGTCTGTTTCTCTCACTAGAATATATGCCCCAAGGGATAGTTCGGTGATATTTCCCAAAAGTACCTGCTTAATAGGGTTATAGAAATATTAAATGGATAAATATTATTAAATATATCAACTGAAATTAATTAACCCTTTATCCTGTGATATTTTGTAATGTTACAGATAAAGCAACACTGGTGGGGGGATTCCATTCCACATGGCGGAAGAAAGGAAATGACCTGATTTCTGCTTTTCAAGGAAGTGCTTAGAGAACAGACAGTGAGTGGCAGAGTGGTGACGGGAGACTGTGAGGGTCCAGGGAAGAAAGGTAGTAAGCGACCTAGTCTGAGGGGGAGCAACAGAAACGAAGACGAAGGGACAGACAAGCCGTGACTTCGGCTAGGACACAGCAGGTCAGAAACGGTGTCAGGAGGATTCCGAGGTCACTGGCCTGAGCCACCAAGGGGACGGTGAGGATATTTACCAAATGCACAAACCTGGAAAAGCAACACAGCCAGGAGGGGAAGACTCCTAAGAATCTGTGAGATTTCCGAGCGGAGATTATCAA
Organism: Eumetopias jubatus; assembly: GCF_037043125.1. NCBI lineage: Eukaryota > Metazoa > Chordata > Mammalia > Carnivora > Otariidae > Eumetopias > Eumetopias jubatus. Next base: position 74,885,145 of record NW_028274814.1, on the reverse strand, counting down.
GGTCTGAGGTTGAGGGGAAAAAGCTCAGACGGTGAGGAGGAACCTGGGCGCTGTTAACACAGAGCTCTGCGGTAACTGAAGAAGCTGAGGGAGGGAGCGTGAGGAGAGCCAGCGAGAAAAAGACGAGCTGGGGAAATCTGACCGACAGGAAGGGCTTAGGTGGCCGAGGAGGGGGAAGTAAGATCATCTTCGGTTCCTCTGTCCTTCACCTCCCAGCTGTCTTCCCTTCGTTTCCTCTTCCCGCACTGCCCGGCCGCCTGGCGCTGTCAGAGTGGTCCGCTGACTGGACTGCTTGCTTGCCTCCGCTCCTTCCGGTGCCTCCCGCACGCTCCGGCCAGACTGCCATGCTATCCACGCTCTGTAAGCTGCCCCGTCCAACACCGTAACTACGAGCCTGCGGAGCGACTGAATTTATGTCAATTAAAATTAAACAAAAATGCGGTTCCTCTGTGTCCCTAGTCACATGGTAGGGGAGGTCATCGAGAGGATGTGACCGCTGGTTGACCCTGGAGCTGGACCCCAGCAATTGGAGGCTCCTCACCCCCTCCTCTGTCCTTGGAATGCACATTCCACTCACCTTCCCTGCTCAGGGAAGCTGCCCCAAGGACATAGCCTTGAGACAGTGATGTGGAATTCAGGCCATCTGGCCGCTCTGTATGACTGAACACAGTTAAGGCCTCTATATAAACTTTTAAGATTCTGGCAGGTGGTGGGGGGCGGGGGGCAGTGGTGGAGATCTAACTGCCTTGAGGCTGCCCAAGATAAGCCTTCTAAGTTCCCTTGCTTATTAAACCTACCGCGTCCGGATCTGGAGTGGCCTCTCTCTTCAGTCTCTCCTTCCCTTCATGCATGGGGTCAGTTTCAGATTTTACCCAGGAAGGTCCCGAGGAGGTTTCTGAACCAGCACCACACTTCAAGTGTCTCCACAGCCAGATGTGGCGAAAGGGCTACGGTGTCGGACATCACAGAGACAGCACATTTCCATCATCACAGAAAATTCTGTTGGGCAGTGCTGCTATAGCATTGCTTTGTCTTCTCAGCTCAAAAGTCCAAACCCTTAGTTAGTCCAGTACTGCTACACTGGGCCTTAAACTATCTAACTTCATCTCCTCCCACTACCCTAGATCAACTCTACACTCAATACAAACTGGACACATCTTACTCTTTTCCACTTCCGTTCACTGGTTCATGCGGTTAGGATACTCTCCTGTACTACAGCCACTGGGATGGTTAGGTTTGTGCGTCAGCTTGGCTAGCCTCAGTACTGTTATGCAGTCGAACACTAATCTAGGTGTTGCTGTGAAGGTACGTACTTTGTAGATGTGGTTAACATGTACGGTCAGTTGACTTTAAAGGAAAGGTTATAATGACATATTTCTATTAGAAAATGTATGATACAGAGTGCGTGGGTGGCTCAGTTATTAAGCGTCTGCCTTCGGCTCAGGTCATGATCCCAGGGTCCTGGGATCGAGCCCCCCATCGGGCTCCCTGCTCAGCGGGGAGCCTGCTTCTCCCTCTGCCTCTGGCCTCTCCCCACTGCTTGTGTGCTCTCTCTCTGTCATGCTCTCTCTCTCTCAAATAAATAAAATCTTTAAAAACAATAAAAACAAAAATAAAATGTATGATACAAGCCATTTAAAAAAAGCACTCTTAATGACTTAAGTGATCTTAAATATTTACATCACAAACTGGTTATTAAAGTAGCAGCTGCACTGTAAAATATTCAGAGTCTGCCCAACTGTTCAGGTGGGACACTGGTCTTCTCCTGGCCTGAGACTGGGACTTACACCATCCGCCCTATGGTTTTCCAGCCTTGAGATTTGGTCCAGAACTCACACCGTTGGTTCTCCTGGTTTTCAGGCCTTTGGACTGAGACTGACACTATGTCACTGGCTTTTCCTGGGTTTCCAGCTTGCAGACAGCAGATCAGGGGACTTCTCAACATCCACAATCGTGCAAGCTAATTTTTTTTTTTTTTTAAGATTTTATTTATTTATTTGACAGAGAGAGAGAAAGAGAGACAGCATGAGAGGGAACACAAGCAGGGGGAGAGGGAGAGGGAGAAGCAGGCTTCTGACCGAGCAGGGAGCCTGAAGCGGGGCTCGATCCCAGGACCCTGGGATCATGACCTGAGCCGAAGGCAGTCACTTAACCAACTGAGCCACCCAGGTGCCCCCATGCAAGCTAATTTGTATAATAAATCTTTCTCTCTCTTGCTTTCTCTTTCTCTATATGTATATATGTATACATACAGGTATCTCTCTCTGTACGTGTGTGTGGAACAAAAAGTTTGGCAACTTTCTCACTAAATGCTCCTACAAAGATCGTTATTCTTACTCAAGATTAAAATATTTCCAATCATCGAACACTACATCAGAAACTAATGATGAACTACTATATGTTGACTAAGTAAATTTAAGTTTAAAAAAACAAAATTAAAATTAAATATTTCCTACTACAACAACAACAACAAAAGGAAAGGTTGTTATCCTCAGTGATCTAGGTGAGACTCACCTAATCAGTTGACTGGTCTTAAAAAAAAAAAAATCCTCAAGCTTCTCTGAGAAAAAGAAGTTCTTCCTTACGGAATGCAGGAGCCACCCCTGCCCCAGAGTTCCCAGCCTGCTCTTCTGGCCAGCATGCTCTATGAAATAGACTCCACACTGCATAAACCAATTCCTTCAGCTAGGTCTGTTTATTTTTTATTTATTTAAGATTTTATTTATTTATTTGACAGAGAGAGACACAGTGAAAGAGGGAACACAAGCACAGGGAGTGGGAGAGGGAGAAGAAGGCTTCCTGCGGAGCAGGGAGCCCAATGCGGGGCTCGATCCCAGGACCCTGGGATCATGACCTGAGACGAAGGCAGACGCTTAATGACTGAGCCACCCAGGCGCCCCTAGGTCTGTTTAATAAATTTGTGTGTGTGTATATATATAGATACAGATACATACATACATAATTGAATGTGTATGTACGTGTGTGTACGTATGTATATATCCTATTGTTTTCTGGATTAGAGCACCTTTTAGTACGGATTGCAGGACCTAGTGAAATGTACCCTTCAGGGCTGAGCCATATACCACCACAGCCTTCAAAATTACAAACGTGAATTCTCAAAGATAATGGTTCTTAAAAATGGCTGCACATGAGAGTCACCTTCGTAAACTTGATATAAACATATTCAGGTTCTAACCAAGAGCACAATCAGCACATGAAGGTCAGCTTGGACCTTCACTTTTTAAAAGAGCTCTCTAGGGAATGCTGAGGCACAATCAAGAGTTGAGAACTATGATCCTAACCAAGCTCCTCTAGACTTCTATTTAAGTGCCGCTGGAACTCATCAAACACTGCACATTGCCTCATAATCTTTCACTGAAACAACTAATCAGCATCAGTTGCAGGACTAACATTTGTCAATTAATAAGACAATGTGCAGGGGACAGAGGTAACAGTACCCCCACTATTGGCCTTGAGGGGAAACACTGAGATATACTGCTTGGTATTCCTTGAAGCACATTGATTAATAAATATTAAATGAATGAATAAATGAAAATTTTAAAGCAAAATTTAGTGAAGCTGATGGGAGTTTATTCAAAATAGTGCATAATTTAAACAGCTCTTATTTCTAGTTCAATTGAAAATCCTATTAGCAAGTGTTGGTAAGTGCCTGACATATTTATTTATTGATAGACTGTACCATTGATATTTTATAACATTGCTGAGTAGGATTAATTCTCACCCCACAGATAATCTGGTAGATACCCAATGCCTGTAACTACTTTCCTCAGAAGTGTAAGTCAAAAATGCCCCTCTGTATGGACTCTGAGCAACAAACTGAGGGTTCTAGAGGGGAGGGGGGTGGGGGGTTAGCCTGGTGATGGGTATTAAAGAGGGCATGTACTGCATGGAGCACTGGGTGTTATACGCAAACAATGAGTCATGGAACACTACATCAAAAACTAATGATGTAACATATGGTTATTAACATAATTAAGAAAATAATAAAAAATATGTGAGGAAAAAACAAAACAAAATGCCCCTCTGTGCTCTTCTAGGGAGAACAGAACCGATTCTTGATGCCAACACAGTGTGAGTTCATTCAAAGGGGAAGGGCTGGGGTATGGCTGGGCTGAGCAATGCTGGGCTGTGGTCACTTTGAGGCTGGCCATCCCCATACCTGCAATCTGTGTTGCCAACTATAAACATCCATAAATGTTAGATAAGACTTCTTACCGTATTATTATTTTATGAATAGGCTTTTAAGATAGCTAAAATGCTTTTCAATCACCGTGCAGTCATGGAACAACACCCCAGTGAGGAAATGGGCTGATTTTTCTGCTTTTTTACATGAGGAGACGGGGTCCTAAAAGAAAAAGCAACTTCCCACAGGGGACCAAGAGCAGAACTGCACAGGGACAGAAGGCTTCTAATTCCCTGGAATTCCATCTTGTACTCAGCTTCCTGGGGGCACTTTTAGAATGACTTTCTTTTACAAAAAAGAAAAAAAAATTTTTCTTTTAAGTAAAAACACTGAATCAAAGTCTCAAAAGTGCCTCCTCTCATTCACCTCTCTTCTTCAACCTTCTTATTTCACAAGACAGTATATTTACTTTTTAAAAACACTTACAACTACTGAAAAACCATGAAATGCTGATGATACCATTAGTATCCCTGAATGGTCTGTCAACATTTTCATTATGTGCTTTTATCTTAGGGGATTTGGACTTAGCAGTCAAATTTTACTCCAGCCACAAGTATGGTCTCAACTTGATCTATTCTAATTCATACTAACATTGTAAAGATCTATATTATTGGTTTGCTCCTTATAATTAATGAAAATGCTCTTTGGTAGTTATTACAATCTGTCAGGCCACATTAATCTACATTTCAAAAAGTGACTTGGGAGAAGGAACTGTAAATGCATTTTCCTTTTGAAGGAGCCATTAGAGTTTTCTGAGTAAAAGCATATCTTATAGTCTCTTTTCGTTTTTTTTTTTTTTAACCGAGACAGACTTAAGGAATACATTTGAGGCTTATAGTAAAGATGCACTTTTTATTATTATTTGTCAAAATAAGGAAAGCCAGGGTTAACTAGTAGGACTTCAGAAATAAAGGGATTTTAAATCATCTTTCCAAAGCCCTTAAGCCTTCCAAATTAATTACAAATTCAAAATGTGGGGGGGGGGGCAGCTACAGTTGAAATCCCACAGGTCTCTCCTTTTCAATTTTCCAGGAATCCTATGAATTCATTCTGCGTATACATTTCTGCCAAGTTCTGTGTTTCTCTTTAAATTTTTATTACAACTTCTTCCATTAATGCTGTTTTTTAGGTCATGGCACAGTCAGGTTTTTTACCAGCAGACTCTCAACTTTAACTCAAATTCTTTTGCTTCTGTGGGCTTTTCTGGCCATTACTGTGGCATGCTTCTAGATGACTTATAATCAAATGAGTTCCATGGTAAATACTGATATCACATCTTTGTTCAGAATGCCCAGGGCTCCCTGCTTTCCTCATGCCTGCTTTTGTCAAATTAATTTTGACATTTCCCCAGATAATGGATAGCTCACTGAATTTCAAATGGGATACTCTGTGGGGCAAGAATTCACAAGGCATTTCAGTCAAGGCTTTCTGAAAATAGGGGAATAAAAGCAGCAGAATGAACACTGTTACAAGGAGGAAATTTGGCTGATGATAATGATAGGTTACAGGAGGGGAAAAAAAATAAAACAAAAGCAACTCAGATACATCAGTGAGCCACATATAACTTACTAGGGTGGTATATTCCCAGAAACATCCTGTCTTTCTCTCATTCCCTGCTTGCCTTCCGCTACCAAGTCCTGCTACACATAAAACATGTATGCCCTTCCTTCCCATCCCCACTGACGTGTCCCGGTTCAAGCATACATCATCTGCCTAGATTGTTACCCAGTCTGTCTATATTCGAACTCCTCCAAGGAATTAAGGTACTCCAATTATGAGAAGGTCTTTCTACCGAAATGAACTGTCTGCCTGTATATACCTTCTATTCATGGGTCTTAATACTGTATTTTGCAACTCCATCCACCAATTACTATCATCAAATATTTAAATTTGATGTCATACTCTTGCCTAAGTGTCAGGATCCACTCCTATGTTGGTTTTCTCGAATCAACATGCCCCCTCCCCTTAAAATGGAGCACCCAGAATGGCGGGTGGCTTTACTGATACTGAACAGGAGAGGCCTAGTACTTTCTTTGTTCTGGACACATAGGTATGAATGCAACCTAGACTTGCATTAACTTTTTGACATTATTATTACAAGCTTGATTCATACTAAGTTTAATTAGGCAAATACCTAGCCTTTTCACATGATCAGTCATTTAGCCTCAGCTCTTACAATCTGTACTTAGGCAGCAGATATTTGTGAATTAGGGAGCAGGCGCTTACTTTAATTCATATTGATTCTTGTCTCCTCTAGGAATTGATTTCTACCATTGTTCCACAGTCTTGGTAAAATCAATTGCCCAGATAAGTATACTCTCACTAGGTCCACATTTCTTCATTCTGTATTTAAATGCAATCTTTTTCACATCATTTGCTAAAATCAAAACTTGCAAAAATGTGTCAACTATACTTCAATTAAAAAAACACAAAAATGTCTGTGGCTTTCTCCTGTTCTACCATTATAATCACTCCCATTAAAAAAAAAGAAGAAGAAGGTAATGTACTCAGTTTGACAGGACTTATTTTTATTGAACTCACATTGGTTCCTGATAACCTTTCCTTTTTTAATGTTCACAAACCATCTGCTTAAAAATCTCATTCTGTAATATTCCTGGAGATTAATACTCCAGGGTCAATGTCTCCATTTATCAGAATTCAGTCTATGTCCAACTTCTACTCTAACCCCACCCCTTCTGGAAAACTATTATATTGGTCCCTCTATGATTCTGGTATTTGTCCTGGCCCCCATATCACCTCCAGATTCCCAACTGTGGTTCCATGAGCAAATCCACGTTTTTTTTTTTTTTTTTTTTTTTTAATGTATTTGACAGAGAGAGAGAGAGAGCACAAGCAGGGGGAGCAGCAGGGAGAGGGAGAGGGAGAAGCAGGCTCCCCTCTGAGCAAGGAGCCTGATGCAAGCTCCATCCCAGGACCCTGGGATCATGACCTGAGCTGAAGGCAGACGCTTAAATGACTGAGCCACCCAGGCGCCCCCAACATGTTCTTTTAATACCTGGTTGATATGTAATCCTTCTAGCTAAAAAATTTAAACTCATTTGGAATAACGATATTTCCTTTCTACAACAGTCTCATGCAGCATGGGCTTCTATAGCTCTCTCCCAGGGCTTGAACCTTTCCAAACTAAAAAAAAAAAAAGTTCACCTTACTTAGTAGAAAAGACAAAAGGAATATAGAAGCTGATAAGCTCTTTTCCCTTTAAACTGTCTTCAAGTTTTAGAACACTGCTTCAAAATCTAACATAACTCAAAAATCAATCCTACTTTCATTCACTCACCATACTAAGCATTTTTTCCACAAGCTTCCACTCAACACACTCACTCTGGACTTTACATTTATTCTAAAATTTTAGTAATAATGGAAAAAATAAGATTGGAGTGTTCCAGAGGATTATTAGTACAGAATGATAATTTTGTTAACTCTCTGCGTTAAACTGGCCTTAGCTGGTCTGGCCTGGCTGGGCCTAGAAGCCCAATCACCATTTATGACTGTTTCTCTGGGAAAATACATTCTGCATTCCAAAGAAGTGATTATTCAGAAAGAAATTTCTGACTGAGACTTTGCATACTAGCCTATTTTTGCTCATACCCTCCAACCCTAACAAATCCACAAATGTAGCTTCTGAATCAACCACATAGAGCAAATGAGTAGGTCCCCTTCCCTCCATATTCAGGCAAAGTACACATTCCCTCACCTTTTGCTCTCGAATGCAAGAAATGCTCTCAAAGTTGAAATGCCATGTGAATTCCTACAATAGCAAATGGGCCAATTCAGCCGTTCTTACTCACCTATCTTTGGTCTCATTTCTTCTTCTGAGAGTTCTTTTGCTAAATCCATGTTCCTTTGTTTGGTTTCCTTTTGTTGGTGAGTTCCTTTTCTCTTTTAGTTTGGTGAACTTAGTGCCAAAAGCCACAAAGCAAAGCTGTCCTATTTCTTTGTAGGAGACCCAAGTACAAATCCAAGAAATGTTTGAGAAGAAGGGTCCTGCCTTATTCCCAGTCTTCCAGGTTCTGAAGATCCTAGGATCTTGAGGCAGACCTTTGGGACTTTGGTTGGGTTTCTGAAATTAGCCAGACAGACTCTGGACTGTCCATAAAATAAACCATAATCTCCTTCAATAGCCCCAGCACCAATTCATTTGCTTCAGGGCCAGTTAAGCCAGAAATCACCAAAATGAAGTCTGGATTTCTGGGGGAGGGGGAGATGGAGATTAAAACAGATCCTGGACACCACTCTGAAATAAAACTTGACTGACGACTTTGAAACAACGTCTGGAAACAAAACTATGCAGACCTACGGGCAGCTGGTTCTGATTATTCTTTCGTACCTTTCACGGTCGGGGCAAGGAAGTAAGGCTGACATTCACCTTATTCTAGAGGTCACGGCCAGACCGTTGGTCCCCAGTGTTGTTGGCCCCTTCGGTCCACGCAAGCAGCGTAAGCCCCTGAGCTTCCCAGAGCCGATTGTCTCCTACCTGGCAGCTCCTACTGCCCCTGTCTGTGGAAAATCCGGCCCCTGACTCACACTGCCCTCCCCATTCCAAGTTCTCCCTCATCCAGAACGATGTCTGCACCCACAGACATGACTGGGCCCCTGGGCCCCTTAGTAACTTGACACTAGTGATGTCCTCCCTTGCACGCACTAACTTCCATGGTCCCACCCTGGACCTTGTCATCACTTGAAAAATTCTCTTTCCAAACCCACTTCCTCAGAGATCCCCCTTTCTGACCACAACTAACATCTCCTCCTCATTTCCCAGTGACCTCAGAGGCCCCATGACTTTTTCTAGACAATCTGCAGATTCGTGTTTCCTTGCCTCCCTTCCTTCCGTAAGGTCACATTTCCCAAGCTTGCCAATATTCTGCACTTTCCATCAGGACCATCTAGTAAAGCCCCAACTGGGGGCCGAAGCCTGCGACCTGCTTTCTTGGGTGTCTGAGTGCTGCCAGAGAAACCAGAGCAGGGCAGGCTGGTATTGTTTGTAATTCAGGCTCACCGGCCCCCACGCAGGCCCTCACCACTGCCCAGACATCCTAGTACTTTTCCTCGGTTTTCCAAGCCAGATGGGTCTTCCATTCCTCCCACTCTCCACAACTGCTTCAAAGCACCAACTCCCTCCCCACTCCTCCGTCACCCCAGCACTCTGTTCTCTTCACTCTCAGCAGCTGAAAATGGACGTGGTTGGATGAGAACTCCCTCTGCTTCTCTCCAACAAAGCCATAAACCAGTAACACCCACCTGCTGTTCCTGTATCTTTGGAGACACTGCTCCTCCCATAGAACCTGGACTCCTCCACATCTACAAACCATTCCACAGCTCAGGTCAAAGCCACTCTTTCCTCTAGAGTCAGTTGTTCCCCTCACACAGATCCTTCTCATCAATATTTAAAGCTGCTCAGGGCTCCATCTGATGGAAGGATAGCATCTCTGGTTCTCAGTCTCCTCCACTTACTGCTCATCCTCCAGCCCTTCAAAGTCAAGCTCCTGGAAAGAGAAGTCAGGATTTCCTATTTTTTTCTCCTGCTTATTCCACAGTCCATTCCAAACTGGGTGAGAGTGGCATCCCCAGCACTCCCTAGAAACAGCTCTACATAAGGACACCAGTGACCCTAATGCTTTTTCAGTATTCATTTAACTCACTGGTTCTTAAATGAGGGCAATTTTGTTCCCAGGGAACATTTAACAATGTCTGGGCGTATGTGGTTGTCACTGCTGGGGAGAGGGACCTTTGCTGGGGAGATGGACCCCATGGGTAGGGGCCAGTGATGCTGCTAAACATCCCACAATGCACAGGGCAGCTCCCACAACAAAGAGAAACCCAGCCCAAAATGTTAGTGGTGCTGAGGCTGAGAAATCCTGCTATGACTGGATCCCTACACAACACCCAGAACTACTCACCATGTCATCTGCTTCTTAGCTTCTATCCTGCCATTCTTCAGATTTCTCTCCTACCTCTCTGGTCATCTCCTTTGGCAGCCATCTACTGATCCCTGAGTCACTCCCCCTCATTCCTTAGAGATTTAAGCCCTGCCTCACTGTCAACCCCTCCAAGACATTTCTTCTGACATCATTCTTGGGGATTTCCATCTCCACACCTTCCAACACCCTGTCCTTGCAACTCTACCCTGCCCCAGACCCTCATTCCAATGCACATATCCCAGACCTTGTCTGTACTGGTTACTGTGATTCCTCCCTTAGTTAGAAAGATCCTGACTCTCCAACTACCTCTTCCTATTTTTCCAGTCCACTCTCTCCAATACCCCAACTGCAAAAATTATCAAACCCCACTAAGGTCTAACTCTCCTGATCCTATTGCCTCATCCTACTCATGTCCCTGGTCCTTCATCTCTGGCAAAGACCCTAAAACTCTCTTAGCCTTGTCTTGCTTCACTGAACTGACTTAAAGAAACCCCCAAATTGGTTAAATCAAATTCACTGCCTATTGTACACCTGTTCTCCAAAGCTGTACTTGAATGGGGAAGGCACACACCCATCATGACCGTGAACCTCAAGTGGGCTCTTAGTGCTGCCAGGAAATCAAACTGCACTTCCCAGAGCTTTCACTCTCAGACACCTTCTCCTCCCCCTTTAGGTCTCTTCATCTCTTCTTCCTTCCTCAATCTTCGCTAATGTTTTGCTTCTCATTTCACTGGTAAATAAGAAGCAATCAAGAAAAAATTTCAACAAGCTCCTACTAGCATAAAGCCATAAACCAGTAACACCCACTGAATACCAGTAACTGAACTAATTCCACCTGGGTGGCCAATACACTGGTTTTCCTCCTACTTCTAAGAATGAACTACCTCTATAGCCATGGGGGGTGTCCAACCTCTCCACATAGGGACCAGATTCCATCCCTTTCTTGCCTTCTCAAGGATGTCATTCCAGAAATCCTTCTTTCTCACTCCCGCATCATCATATTTTCTCTCCCTATTGGATTAATTTCCATCACCTTACGAACAGAAATTCCTGCCATCTTTTCTTTTTTCCTGTACATAGCTGGTATAGGCTTGGGGGCTGACCACCACATTGAGAGAGAGACAGACGGTCCGCCCAGCAGGGCACACCAGGCAGCATCCCGGGGCCTATAACATTTGCTTGGTGGACACGCCGGTGGGGCAAGGAGTCTTGTCCTGCACTTGTCACGCCCAGCCATCCCCAAGGCTCCCTGGCCCGAGGTCCTGGGCAGCATGGGCAGCAGCAGCGGGCTCCGCTCACATCCCTCAGGGCCCGGGCAGCGCGCTCAGACAGGATGGGGCCCTGCTGGTACACATCAGAGTTGTAGTAGTTCAGCTGCATCTGTTCCACCTGCTTCCATGTCAGCTGCTTCAGGAGCTTCTGGAAGTTGGTGCTCAGATTTTTGCTGCACAGCATGAAGCCAATCAGGTCACTGGGGTAGCTGGGGATGGTGCAGTAAGTGGAAGTCACCAGAGGGAAGATGGTGCAGTAAGTGGAAGTCACCAGAGGGAAGAGCGACTTGCAAAACCGCCTCATCTCTTGATGAGGTCCGGGTGCAGCCACTGACACTCGCCCTGGCAGACGACACTCCTCATTCTTGAGGGCCACCTTCATGAGCTGGTAATAGGATTCCTTGAAGAGAGTCTTGGCAGAGTCCACGGGGTCTGAGGAGTCAGTGATGACAACATCGAAGGCGTCCTGGTTCTGTTTTGTGAACTCAAAACCATCACCCACGTGTAGGGTCAGCTTGGGGCTGCAGCCGCCCACAGCCATGCCTGGCAGGAACCTCTTAGAGACCTGAATGACATCCTTGTCAATTTCACACTGGACCACAGGCAGACTCCATGGAGGAACGCTTCACCACCTCCTGCAGGACACCCTCGTCCCCAGCCCCGATGACCAGCACCTTGCATGGGTTGGGATGGCTACAGAGGGGCAGGTTGGCTATCATCTCCCGGTAGAAGAACTCGTCCCTCTCTGTGCACTGGATGATGCCAGCCAACACTAGCATGTTGCCATAGCTCTTACTACAGAAGACAAGGATAATCCAGGCCAGGCTGCAAAGCTGAAGGGTGACGAGGGGACCTGGACTGAAGGCTGCACACAGCTGCAACAGGAAGGGACCAGCTCCGCCTACCGCCTGTGCTACAGCCTAACCTGGCCGGGGGTGGGAGCAACTCCTGTCATCTTCACACTAACTAAAAAAAAAAAAAAAAAAAAAAAACCTCCCTTCATCCTAACACATAATAACCCCTTGTTCTGCATTCATGTTCAGAAAAAAAAAAAAATTGAAAGTGTTATCTAAATGCTGTGTATCTGTCAACAAAACCAAAAGACAACCAAGAGAATGGGAAAAGATGTTTGCAAATGACATATCAGATAAAGGGCTAGTATCCAAAATCTATAAAGAACTTTTCAAACTCAACACCCAAAGAACAAATAATCCAATCAAGAAATGGGCAGAAGACATGAACAGACATTTTTCCAAAGAAGACATCCAAATGGCCAACAGACACATGAAAAAGTGCTCAACATCACTTGGCATCAGGGAAATCCAAATCAAAACCACAATGAGGTAATCACCTCACACCAGTCAGCATGGCTAAAATTAACAAGTCAGGAAGGAACAGATGTTGACAAGGCTGTGGAGAAAGGGGAACACTCCTACACTGTGGGAGTGGGAATGCAAGCTGGGGCAGCCACTCTGGAAAAAGTTGAAAATAGAGCTACCCTGTGACCCAGCAACTGCACTACCGGGTATTTATCCAAAGATACAAATGTAGTGATCTGAAGGGGCACATGCACCCCAATGTTTATAGCAGCAATGTCCATGGAAAGAGCCAAGATGTCCATTGACAGATGAATGGATAAAGAAGACACACACACACACACGCGCGTGCGCGCACACACACACACACACGCGCGCGCGCACACACACACACACACACACACACACACACACACACACACTGGAATATTACTCAGCCATCAAAAAGAATGAAATCTTGCCATTTGCAAGACGTGGATTGAACTAGAGGGTATTATGCTAAGCGAAGTAAGTCAATCAGAGAAAGACAAGTATCATATGATCTCACTGATATGAGGAATTTGAGAAACAAGACAGAGGATCATAGGGGAAGGGAGGAAAAAATGAAACAAGACGAAACCAGAGAGGGAGACAAACCATGAGAGACTCGTAATCTCAGGAAGCAAACTGAGGGTTGCTGGAGTGGTGGGGGGTCGGAGGGATGGGGTAGCTGGATGATGGACACTGAGGAGGGTGTGTGCTGTGCTGAGCGCTGTGAATTGTGTAAGACTGATGACTCACAGACCCATACCCCTGAAACAAATAATACATTATATGTTAATTAAAAAAAAATAAAGAAAAATAAATAAATAAATGAATGAATAAATAAATGCTGTGTATCTGATTCCTCTTCTCCCATACTGTATTCAATCCTCTCTAGTTTTGTACACCACGGTTCAGCTGAGATTTCTCTCGTCCAGATCTCTTCCACACTGCTAAATTCAATTTCCCATCCTCCTCAGCAGATTTGGTCGTTTCCTCCGACTTTATACTTTCTTCATGTGGCTCCCAGGACTCTCCTCATTTTCCTCCAACCGCACTCCTCCTTCCCTCTGCAGATTCTTCCTCAGACCCCTGACTTGTGAACACTGGAGTCCCCCCAGGGCTCAGTCCAGGGTCTCCTTATCTCACCCCTTGCTGGTCTCAGTCAGTGCCACAGACTCAAATACCACCTGTGTGCTGACAATCCCCGCATCTCTAGCTGGACCCCTCTCTTTAACTCCAGACCCGTATATTTTACTGCATACTGACATCTCCACTTGGATGTCTCAGATTTCACATGCTGAAAACAGAATTTTTATTTTCCTCTACATATCCTCCCCTCAAACTGCTCCTTCCACAGCCCCCCACGTCAAAAACCTTGGAGTCATCTTTGACTACTCTTTCTCTCACATCTCATGTCTAATCAGTCAACAAATCCTATTGGTTCTACCTTCAAAACATACTGAGAATTTGAGTATGTCTTGCTAACACCATAATTAACACTCAGGACCAAGCCACCATCACCTCTCACCTGGGTTCCTGAAAAGTCCAAGAGGTCTCCCTGTTTTGCTTATAGTCCTCTGTAATCTATTCTCAACACAGCCAAAGTATTCCTGTTAAAACACAGGGCAGGGCAGTCAAGTCATTTCTCTGCTCAAAACCCCCCAGGTTATCCTCCAAAGGCTTACCCTTAATTGCTTACCAACTCATTCAGAGTAAAACCAAAGTGTTTACAACGGCCTATGAAGCCCCCACTATCTACTATATCCACATTTCATTCTGCTCATCACACTGGCCTCCTTCCATTTCCGCAAACGTATCTCAAACTTCTACCTAAAGACCTTTGTCTATGTTATTCCTTCTGCCTGGAATGCCCTGCATCTAGATTTCCAAACAGTTTGCTGTAGTACCCCGGCTTTCAAGTCTTTTCACTTGTCACCTTGTGCATACCCTATTCCTGAGATATTCCCTGAACCACTCTATTTAAAACCATAGCCATCACCCACACCCCCAACACATACGTATAATCCTTCCTTCACTCTTCTCTAAAGGACTTACCAGGTCGTGTCATATTATGTATCTTATTTATTTTGTCTTTTATGTCTCCCCCACCAAAATGTAAGCTCCACAAGTACAGGGATATTTTTTCTATTATTCACTATAGTGCCTCAAATAGTTGATTAATATTTTAACTCTTGGGGATCACAATATATTATCATCTAGTTAAATGCAATCAAACTTGAATTTCAGAAAATCAACGGTATTTTCTGTAAAGTAGCATCTCCCCTCAGAAAGGGAGCCAGTTACAACAAAATCCCAAACAGGATAATGACTATTCAGACTTCCTTCTTTCTGCATAAGCACGACTGTGGAACAAAGGGGACACGTTTTTGCTCCACTTTGATCCTCATCTTCCTGAGTCTATACCCCAGCTTGGTCTTTCTAAATTCTGTAGTTTCTCATCATCTTCCCTGGCTTATTCTATTATAATCCTAATACTCTTTTGCGAGCCTAAACTCTTATTATTTACTGCAAATTTGGCAGAAGCAAAACCAAGGAAAACAGCATCAATCGGCATGAAAACAAGAGGTGGTTAGAATCTTCCTGCCTCTAAAAGCCAGGAGAGTTAGACATAAACCTCAAGTTCTGGAAAGGATGGAAAGGGGGATATAATTAGCAAGACTCGGATCATAAAATGTAATTCCTTAGCCTTTCCTTTCCTTCCATGTGTTTTTGTGTTGACCATAGCCTGGCTTCCATCCAGCTAGTTACAAGCAGATTCACTCCACTGGAGTTCCTCCCCACACCCCATTCCTCACCCCTGGTGCACCCAGGTTCCTGGGTCAGTACCAAAAGGGTCAGGGTTTCTAGAAAGAGCCCTGACCATTACTCAACCTTTCCTCTACTTTTTCCCTACTCCTTGGGGCTTGGAATGAACCTGGGGTCCTCTGGGCCCGCCATGACTGATAATAAGCCCCTGGACTAACCCCTCAGATCACCTTTGCTCTTAAGCAGACCTGAGAGTGAGAGCACCAGGGGAAGCCTAGGCTGCCCGGCATCTGCATGCTACCACACTGCAGAAAAACCTTTATCTGCTCCATTACCACATTGATAGCTCCCCATCCTGGGTTCTAGCCAGACTGCCTCATTCTGCAGCCTCTGCTTCAAAGTCTGAACTCTAAAAAAGTTATCTGGGTCTCAGATACTCAGTCCCCAGCCTCCCTTTGGCCAAATCCCTTCTCCAGAGTCTGGTACTTGTCCTCATGAACCTAGCCTATTTCCAGAGCCCATGTCCCTACATGACAGCCAGCAATCACAGGGTTCCAGAGCATCTGGCTATGTCACCGTTTCCTTGACTAGATCCCCCTTGAACTAATTGCTGTGAAAAGTTACAGCGTGCTTAATTATAGTTCATCAACACAAGGGAACAGAACTGAGAGATGATAACAATAATGTCAGAGGAAACAAATAGCATGGACCTGTACACCTTAAGCCTTCAGAGTGCTGCATGTCAATCATATCTCCATACACCTGGGAAAACAACAGTGTGGGACACTATTCAGGATGAAATATTAAGTTAATAAAGCAGATCACAAACAGATTTTCACCACGCTCAAACAAAAAACCAAACCGGGATCGAGCTGGTTTCCTACCACAATGAGATGACCCAGTTACTCTCTATAAAGCCAGCATTCCTCCAGGCCCCTTTCACCGTGAGCCCCATCCACACATCCGCCCCACCTCCAAGTGGGGCTGTGTCCAACACGTCCCCAGCTCCTTGCAAGCAAGAACACAGGCACCTTATGTCCGTCTTGGTTCGCCTCCCCCTTAACATTTCAGATAGTTGGGCAGCACAGCGTGCCCCCACCCCGCTCCCGCCCAGAGAACAAGCCGCACCTGGACTTTGCAACAGCATTTATGTAGCCGTGAGGTACGCAGACTCTGCAGCAGCCCCGGCTTTGCCTGACTAGTCACATCACAGACACCTGAGCTGTGAAGGAAAACTTTAATGTGTTTATCATGCTGGTAACCAAGGCTACTCGACCGGCACTGCTCGCCTGGGCCTTGTTTCAAACGAGAGCAAAACAGAAATCCTGAAGGAAACAAACTAACAACGATAAGCATTTTGTTCTCCCTGTTTGCCAAACTATATAAATACACTCTGTTGTATGAAAACACGAGGCTCTTGATCCTTCTAAAACCTGAACTATTTGAGAATAAGGCCGGAGCAAACCCAGTCTGCGCCTTGCTTTATTTCAGTTCACCTCAGCAAACGGCAGCTGCACCTTCCAAATGCCAGATGGAGAAAAACAGAGCGCTGATATCTCGGCTCCTTTTATTCTTCTCCATCTTCTTTCTGTTTTCGCTTTTGCTTTGTTCCAGGCTCCCTCTGCTCCTAGGTTTGTACTGGTGGCCCTGTTTCGGATTTAAATTTTTGGGTTGGATGCATGTACCTGGTTTTGTCCTGGCATCTGCCCAATCCACCTGCCTACACAGCGGAGCCACCCGTTTTCACGGATGCTGTCACTTTCTGCCTACAAAAAAAAGGCTTCGCTTACATGTCGTGCCTGATTCCCTCGAGGACTCTGTTCTCAAAGCACCTTATACGCCTCCTGTTTGTTTATCAGGGAGGCAGCAGTTTGGGAAATATCTGGGAACAAGGGAATTGCAGGGGGCCACAGTGACCTGGGGAGAAAACACAAGCAGCTATGGACGTGGTTCCTGCCAATGGGATGTGCAAACATCTAAAAAGCACAAGAACATCACAGACTCCTTCCTAAACATGGCATGAACACACAATTAGAGAAGAATAGTCAGACACAGAAATCTTGTATCAACCACACATATAAGGAAACCATGCTTCACAACTTCAACTCATGTGGCCTCAAGAAATAACTCTAGATATTCTTGAGGCATGACAGTGAAAAAGAAAAATATGGGGATTTAGCCTAAAAATCTCCTTTCAGCTTAGGTGTTCTCAGACCCATTGCTAAGAGAAATCTCTCAAAACAGAAGTGTATTCTGTGATCCTCAAGTTCTACTCCTCGTCATTCTTTTTTTTTTTAAGATTTTATTTATTTATTCATGAAGGACAGAGAGAGAGAGAGAGAGAGAGAGAGAGAGAGAGAGAGAGAGAGAGAGAGGCAGAGGGAGAAGCAGGCTCCCAAGGAGCAGGGAGCCCGACGCGGGACTCAATCCCAGAACCCTGGGATCATGACCTGAGCCGAAGGCAGACGCTTAACCATCTGAGCCACCCAGGCGCCCTACTCCTCGTCATTCTTAGACTCGCCAGTCTTCACCCCTTGAAAAGGAAAATGAGGTAGTCACGAAGTTAACACTGAAGGTAGAATAACATTACCAGTGTAATTACCAGTGTAGACTATCTGCTGCTACAAAAACCTCGCTGAGGCATGCCAATCTCAAACCTAGTACACTGAAATCTGTTCCTGGGAAAAATACTCGTATTTTCACACAGGGAATCAGTGTGAACTATACAGGTGTTTGCCAAGCACATCAGCACTTTATTGCACACGGCTCTTTTTGGATTAGAAATAGTGCTTAAAGAGTATCAACAAGCAGCAGTTAGAAAATACAACAAAAAAGGGCCAGCTCCATGAGTGTCTGTATCAAATTCAAATTCAAATGGGAAATACCTGTGTCAATTCTGCTTTGGGGCTCTAACGGTAGAAGTTAGAAAAAAACCACAAAACTGCTCTGCTACTTTAAGTAAGATACAGGATACACTGGTGGGCATTCACAATTTTCCTTCACTGAAAATCTCATTGAATGTAACAGGAAGTCACTGAATACGAGGTCTTTCTATTACATCCAAGTGATTTTCACAGTAGGCAATCTGCTAGTACGCCACAGGAGTCCCACACTGTGAAATAAAATGGCATTGTGGATATAGTTTCACGTGCGATCCCTTTCAGTCCAGAGCACTGCCTAGTTTCTTTACTCTTGGCTGAATTGAGTAAGTAATCCATAAAGAATGAGTGAGAAGAGGAAAAGCACATAATGAGTTTTGTTTTTTGTTTTTTTTGTCTCTATCAATAATACAATTGTGCTCTGCCAATTACTGGTGTGGCAACTGTATATCACACATTTGGGAAAATAAGCCAAAAAAAGACTTTTGCCTTGCTAAAGTGGTAGACAAGCCATTTGCAGCAAGGGGCAAAAATAAGTAAATCAAGGTGGATCTTGGCATGCTTTTCCTTCACATCTGGTGCAATAATATGGTACATGAGTTAGAGAAACACTTCTTCCCATCCCCCTCTTCAAATGAGCCTAAAATAAAATCTATTTAATAAGGACATTCTGCACATGGCATCCTATGTGCTTAATTTTCTTTAAACAAGGCATTAATAAAATCACAGTAGCATCTAATAAGATTTTTAATTCCTTGAGGGTGAGAACCATGGCTAATCTTTAATGAGTCTAATTTAGTGAGAGCATTTAGTTCCCCTCTTGGTAGGAACAACCAACAAAATAGTCCTAGCCCTACAAGATACATAGATATAGGTCGTATGACTAAAGGCTCCAGAGTGAAATGTACCTGTATGTGCTCAGCGAAGACTGGTTTCCAGAGTCACTAACAACAAAAACTGATAGCAAGGCTACCCATGAATGAAGGAGGAATTTTCGAAGTAATGATGCTACTTTACTGCAGGAAGAGTTCCCATTTGCTGGTACAAAGCAGTATAAAGAATAAGCCTACAGAGCATGACGCCAAGACACTGTAGTAGTTCAGTAACCTGTTCCCCAGACAACCCGAGCTTCAAATACACAGCCCTGCCACTGAGACCGATGCCACAACTAGAGGCACTGAGGGCAAGATTCCATAAAAAACCTTCTCCATTTTGTGAGAATTGAAGATGGAGTAGTAGTACTTACAAACTCTGGGGTTCGGAAATCAGGCTGACTTTCCAGTGCTCCAAAACTGGAGACAGCTGTCTGTTCGAGGTTGTCCAACACTAGAAATAAACAAATAAATAAAGCATGACTTTCATTGGCTCATACACCTTTTTGCGTTTAAATCACCAGCACTGGTTTACAACTGTATTTGGCATCCGTGGTACACCTCCAGTTTTACGTTATTTAGCACTCCAGCTATCAGGGACACTCAAAATCTTTAGCAGCTATCCCATCTATTGGACAATGCTATGCTTATAGGATATTAGGTCTTGAAACGCTCGAGGCTAGATCAACTCTGGAAAATCACTTAGCTTCTACGTGGAAGGACACTGCAACTAAATGTTGTAAAACTCCAGCTAAGGAACATGTTAGCCTATTAATGTTCTCTCTTCAACTACATCTCAGAGAACTGATGTGGAGTCATTTTGGGGCAGCAATTTTCTGTTTTAAGATCTGTTGAACAACAGCACTATCTGCTAGAAATATATTTGGGAGCCAAATAAAATTTTCTAGTAGGTACATTTCAAAAATGAAAAGAAACAGGTAAAGTTAATTTTAGTAATATGATTTATTTAACTTGATACACCCAGATTATCATTTGAACATGTATTCAATGTAAAAAATTAGTGAAATAGTTTACATTTTTTTATACTAAGTCTTAGAAAGCCAATGTGTACGTTATACTCAAAACACATCTCAATTTGGAATAGTCACATTTCAACAGCTTAATAACCACATGTGACTAGTGGTCACTGTGCTAGACAGCACAGTGTGGGAGGGAAAAAGGAACCAAATCCAGAAGTTGGGTTGTTCTGCAAGACACTAGTCTCATCGTGTCCACAAGTTCCTGATATGAATAAAAGGAACTGTTCCAGGGGTGCCTGGTGGCTCAGTTGGTTAAGTGACTACCTTCGGCTCAGGTCGTGATCTCGGGGTCCTGAGATGGAGCCCCGCATTGGGCTCCCTGCTCGGCGGGAAGCCTGCCTCTCCCTTTCCCACTCCCCCTGCTTGTGTTCCCTCTCTCGCTGTCTCTCTCTGTGTCAAATAAATAAAATCTTAAAAAAAAAAAAAAAGGAACTGTTCCAGATCAAAAGATGCAGAGAAAACAAAACAAAACAACCATTTGCAGTGTGTGCTTCTAGACTGGATCCTGGCTTAAACAAACCAGATGTAGAAGACTTAAAAACAAATTGGGAAAATCTGAATATTGATTAAGTGTTGGATTATATTAAGGAGTTATTAATATTGATAAGTTTAACAATGTAATTTGGGCTGTGTAGGGAAAATGTTCTTAATTAAATGAACTTAAATATGCTTAAATATTTAAATATGTTTAAATAAACATTTGAATAAATTTAAAATAAATGTTCTAATTTATCAACAGGTCTAGCCTCTTTAATAAATCGATGACATGAAAAAAGCAGATAGAGATTTAAAGAGCCTAAGAAACATATCTCCAGTGTGTGTTTTTTTCCCACACCACCAATCACCTGAATTCTGATACTATCTACCTGAAGATAGCATCCGACCACAGGTTAAGGGCTCAGTCCCACAAGACAGCTCCCAGCAAGCCCAGGTTGTCACCCATGCTTCTGACTGACTGGCTATAAAATCAGAGGTTTCCCACCACCCTCCCCTCGGGTTTGATTAATTTGCTAGAGTGGCTCACAGAACTCAGAGAAACATTTACTTACATTTACCAATTTATTATAAAGGGTATTATAAAAGATGCAGATGAATAGCCAGAAGGACAAAGGCAAGGTATACGAGAAGAGACACAGGACTTTGATGCCCTCTCTTCACGAAGGCGCCACTCTCCCCACACCGGCATGCGTTCACAGTAGCTGAAGCTCTCCGACCCTGCCCTCTGGGTTTTTACTTATGCTTCATTACTTAGCCATGATTGATTGATCACTGGCCATTGGCAATTGATTCAATCTTCCTTCTCCCACCGCCTTGGAAGTCGGAGGGTGGGACTGAAAGGTTCAACCCTCTAATCTCCTGATGGGTTCCCCTTACAACCAGTCCCCACCCTGGGGCTACCTAGGGGCTTTCCAAAAGTTGCCTCATCAACATAACAAAAGGCACCTTTATCTATCTCCTCACTTAGGAAGTTACCAGAGTTGTAGGAGCTCCTGCCAGGAACTGAGGAAGGCCAAACATATATTTCTTAATATAAAATCACAGTATCACAACAACCATTAGCAGTATATGGTACTCATCTGCATCCTAACTTGGACCAACCAGCTATAAAGGACGTGTATCAAAAATAGGAAGATTGAGTATGGCATAAGCATTAAATTGTGTTAAGAAATTACTTTTAATTTTATAAAGTGTAATGTTATCTTGGCTTTGTTGTGCCTTTTTAAAATGCATACTAATTTTTTTAAAAATCCCTTACAGGCTTTTGTGAAGGAAAAGGCTGAATCCCCATCAATCCAGAAAAAATTCACTTCAGTGGCCCAAAAGAAAGCTTATTGGGGAGACTGATTAAAAGATCTCTAAGTGGCTGTTCAACAAAACCAAAATGTCAGGCAACAATCCAACTATACCAGATACTTAGATTTGGCACATCACTAAGAAACATCCCAATATCTAGATTAGATTTCAGATTTACCCAGAATCCTGTCCACTAAATTCAGATCACTGGTTACACCTATGAACTGAAAGGAAATGCCAGTAGCAATGACAACACAAACAAGTGATTCTCACTCTCAGAACAACTGAGTTCATCACAAAGACCCCTAAATGGGAACCAAAGCAGAAACAAGAAACAGATTAGGCGGGCCAAAGCCTACAGAACTGCAACCAAAACCAAAATTACGGGGCTGGCCTCTGAGAACCCTAGAGGACTGTGGCAATTACTGCGCAGCTTGTTACACTTAGGGAATTGTAACATAATAAACTGGCTTACTCCAACATCAGAATAACGGTTGTCCAAGATAATTACGTTCTTGAAGGCTGCTTCTAGAACTTGCTAAAATGTGTTTACGGCTGGTGGCTACGACATTGTGCTTTAAATTGGTGTTCTGCAGCTTGGTTTACATTAGGAAGACATAACCTTTTTATAATATTTAGATATTAAAAATTATGTATTTATGTGGTATTTATGATACATTGGTTTTTTTTGGCAGAACCAGCAAGTCACTGAAACGTAATACTGCAGATATTTTTAAAAATGAGTACTGTAAACATCATGGAGCAATCTGACTTTTGCATCTTATCTGGATTACCTTACAATTAGATGCCCAATTTAACTATTAAGAATCTGAGGTCAAAAGACAGGACAGAGCTGCTTTCGAGTTTTGTTTTTTTTTTTTTTTAAGGAAAGGCTTAAAGTACGCATTTGCCGAAAGACAGAGAAAAAACAAAATGTATTACCCATATGTTTTATCAAATTAAAGGCATCTATGCATCTTGAGAGGACTTGTGAGAGAAAATAATAGAACTATTTATAGTTTTAGTTATTCTGCTGGTAACGGAAACTAATAGATTCACTGCTTAATGTCAACACAAAAGAGAAACTGTAAATTTGAGTGAATAAAAACAGAAATGGCTTTACTGAAACAGTAGAACAATGCTGCAGCTGTCGCTCTCATGACCTACTGTAGTACTTGGAAGCAATGATTTATGATGCTAATATGATAATTATACTTCCACTACTGAAGGGCTCCTGTTACTGTTTGATAGTCTCATTTCTGGTAATCTAACACAGCTGAAAAAGTTCATTTCTCAGCAAAAATAGTCAAAATCAAGGTGACACTTTGAGGGCTTTTTATGAAAAATAGGGCAGAATCGGGGGGGACCATTCTTATAAGGCAAAAATGTTAATTTTTTCCCTTATGTAAATCATTTTTCATGTACCATTTTGAAATATACTTTTAGTATTGTCAACATGCCTCACTGTACACAACAGAAGTACCACCTTGAATGGCTTCATGATTAGTTCATTTAATTTCAGCATTTGATATTTTGTGACCTCTGTGTTATCTGTTCATCAAAAGGCTGCCTAGAGACCTGAAAACTAGTTATTCTAATATGATGAAAAAACTTTGGCCTTGACCTGTCAGTGGAATTTTGTATGGATGTACAATGAAAGCACAGCTGAAAGTCAGGTTCAATGAACATTCCCTGCCTGGCTTGTATTTTACTCGGTCATTGTGTCGTTAGACCCTGGGGATACCCAGAAGAACCCCGCAAGCAAGTATCCCTCTTCTTGAGAAAAAGAAATTGAGACATGATGAATGTTAATTTTAAGCTCATTAGTGAGTGCCAGACTACATAGACTTAGGAATACTGAAGGAATACCCTGGAAAACACTATACACACATCTATCAATTGGTTTCTGTAGGTAAAAGTCAAACAATTGAGGGATTGGACCAAAAGAAACCCACTAAAATTCTACTTTTCCAAAATGTAGTAATTAATCACAAAACAATTAGTTAAAAGTGAAAGAACAGCATATTTTTTAAAAATTATCCATGTAGGTAAGTATAGTAAGATTAAAGCAATCCAGTCATTGGTGGTATTAGTTCTGACTTTTTTGGCAGAACAAAATGAAGGGCCCAATAGCCAGAGGTCTCATCACTTTAATGGGTTCATAATAACACAGTGGAAACCTCACCAGAGAGTTGCAATTCATGTGATTACTCGTCTGTCAATTAGAAGAAATGGAGTAACTAACACTTATCATCCCACTGCGAAAGAGATCACCTCTAGAGCAAGCAAAGCAAATTTGACTTATTTAAAGTGGGTGATAAAAGGAGCCATTATCTATAATTTTGTAACTTAGACAATCTATTATCCATCAGAAAAAACAAAAAGACCTTTCAGGAAATTCATGATTCAAAAACAAAGTGCCTGATAAGTAGTGCCCTCGCAATAAAAGTAACCAGAATTAGGCATTCACATTTTATCTAACAGCACCAGCGTGGAAGTGGGTGGGTCCAACTGATGTATTTATTACGGTGATCACTGAAATAATCAGACTCATAGTGAATATATGAGAGACAGCAGGTTAAAAATAGATGAACCTGGTGCAAAGGGCACTGGGCATGGATTAAAGGGATGGACTGAGTTCAAGTCCTGATTCTGCAACTTAAGCTGCACGATCCTAGGCAATAACTTAGTCTCAGTTTATCTGAAGCTGTTAGTAAAATTACTTTCCCTTGTTATCTCACAGGGCTGTGCAAAGGATACAAACGACAATTCAAAAGCATGTTGTAAAAAAAATACAGCACTATATAAATTAAGTTCATGTACACATACCCAGAGATATGAAAAAATGTAAACAGAAATTTCCTGAGTGTGTTATTTTATGCTTGGCACTTCTAAATTTCTGATCTTATTTAATCCTATTTTTATCTTTGTTTTCACAGATGATGAAAATTTGAGGTTATTAGTTGCCTGAAGTCAACCACCAAAAGTGACACAATGAGAATCTGACTCTGTCCAATTCCAGAATTGGACATGTATCTGAATATACTGATTTGTCTCCTCAGCTGTAAATAATTCCAAGGGGCTCCCCATTGCTAAATATAAGCTGATAAGGAATCAAGACAG
Source organism: Eumetopias jubatus (assembly GCF_037043125.1). Classification (NCBI taxonomy): domain Eukaryota; kingdom Metazoa; phylum Chordata; class Mammalia; order Carnivora; family Otariidae; genus Eumetopias; species Eumetopias jubatus. The sequence continues at coordinate 74,859,917 of NW_028274814.1, read as the reverse complement.
CAGGGCGCCTGGGTGGCTTGGTTGCTGAGCATCTGCCTTCGGCTCAGGTCATGATCCCAGGGTCCTGGGATCCAGCCCCTGCATCAGGCTCCCTGCTCCGCGGGAAGCCTGCTTCTCCCTCTCCCACTCCCCCTGCTTGTGTTCCCTCTCTCACTTGTGTCTCTCTCTGTCAAATAAATAAAATCTTAAAAAAAAAAAAAAGGAATCGAGATAGCATTATATATATAAGTCAAATAAATATTAACCAACAACCTATCTTGAAAAACAAATGATAGAATAGTATAGTGAAATTCATTAATATAGCCAGGACAATTGGAAGAACTAATGGAACACCTCCACCAAATAAGTAAACAGATACAACATTCTGGCAAGTGGCTAAAGACATGCATGTGCCAAGGATGGAAGTAGGTGATGTGAGTACAAACATCGAGATGAAAAAAGTACAGAAACTATCTTCAGGAATGTCATGATCTAGTGAATGTACAAGTAAAGAAATATCAGAGGAATGGTCCATTCACGTTGGAAATGAGGATGTATTCATATATCCAGATTGGGCAGGATGTCTAATGATTTGCCAGGCAGTCCTGCACCTGAAACTCTTCTCCCATTTGACCAGAAGTCTCTGAAAACTGGTCTCAGCATACATCTGATCTTTGACCTGAGTGCTAGTACCCACCCATTGCAATTCTTAAAGTAACTACACACTTGGGCCACCATTTCCTAACGCTTCATACTTTCCAGATACTATGTGAGTCCACTTAGTCTCCCTATACTCACATCACTTACAACTGAGCTTCCCCAACAGGTCCCGCATCATCCTGGGGTAAGCATATCTGATCCTCAGGTTCCAGTATCTCTTTCTCTGGCCTCAGTTTAACAGGATCTATTGTATTTTGGTGACAATTAAGTAGGGGAAAATCTATTTCCCATATTATCCATAGGTTGTAAGCCTGCAGATTACAGATCCTGTCATATTAAATGAGATTCTAAAATGAGGCCAAAGAGTCACCATAAATGAAAAGAAAGTTAATAATGAAACATAAAACACAAAGACAGGAGAGTTTCTTTTTTTTTTTTTCAAAGATTTTATTTTATTATTTATTTGAGAGAGAATGAGAGATAGAGAGCACGAGAGGGAAGAGGGTCAGAGGGAGAAGCAGACTCCCTGCTCAGCAGGGAGCCCGATGTGGGACTCGATCCCGGGACTCCAGGATCATGACCTGAGCCTAAGGCAGTTGCTTAACCAACTGAGCCACCCAGGCGCTCAGACAGGAGAGTTTCTTTCAAGGCTGAGATGGCTGTAGTTCACCACCCAGGGCAGTGCACTTGAATTGTAAGACCTCTACACAGCATAACTCTGTGGCTTCAGGTACAGCATTTAACCCTAAATCTGTTTCCTCATCAATAAAGTACAGATTATAATACCTGCATCAGAAGGTCATTGTGGAGAACGAATTAAGTGACACACAGATAAAAGTGACTTGAAAAGTGTTAAGTACTATATAAATATTGGCTATTATTTTTTTTTTACTTCAATCTTCACATTCCTAACCTTGTTAGGCACCAAGTTTCCCCCCTGACTTTTCACCTTGACTATTCTTTTTCATAAAATAAATTCAAGTGTAAAAAAAAATAACATTAACTCAGCAGATATTTTTGAATGACCTCAATGTCCTAGGCACCACTGGCTACTACTCGCAACGAAAAGAGACGTGACTCAGGAAATGTCTCCTCATTTTTCTGAATCTGGATGGACAATTTTTTTTTTACCCCAGCTTGTTACTGGCACTTCAACTCAATGATGGTAATAGTCAAATGAAAAAAAAAAAGTGACATTATCCTCTAATCATTCCTGGAATGCAATTTCAAATTCAAGTTGATGGTTTCTATTAGAATTCTGTTTTTCCCATCTTAAGACAAAAGTGCACTCTCACTTTCTTGTATGTACTCTTTCTCTCTCTCAGATAATTCTGGAAATGGAAGAAATAGCTGAAGGGGAAAGAAAAAGGGACAAAGGGGAAAATGTCATTCATGAAGATGTCAAGTTTGTTAAGGTAAGGAAATTTTTGACTCATGTCTGAAACTCAGTACTATCATCAGGCAATTTAGAAAATTAATAAATATTCTCCCTATATTACGGTAAAAACTGCCCTGTTTCAAAGTTTCCCCCTGTTGTGCTTGCCATTTTTGATGAACAGACTGCAATCACATTGATTCAACTACCTAAGCCAGAGCTGGGGTCATCCTTCACTTTTGCCTTTCCTTACTTGATGTTTGGTCAGTCACCAAGTTTTATCCTTTTTAATTTTTTAAGACTTTATTTGAGAGAGAGAGAGAGAAAGCACACGTGAGTGGTGGAGTGCAGAGAGGGAGAAGCAGACTCCCCACTCAGCAGGGAACCCGATGCGGGGACTCAACCCCAGGACTCCAGGATCATGACCTGAGCCGAAGGCAGACACTTAACCAACGGAGCCACCCAGGCTCCCCTAACCTTTTTATTTTTAAACTCCTCCTAAGTACATTCTATCTGGAATGCACATCCCTTCATTGCCCCCCCACACACACACACATTTTACCCTTTCTTTAGATTTTTATTCCAATGTCACCATTTATGTGCCAAGTTACCTGCCTCAACTTCATGCTCCTATAGCACTTTGCATTGTTTAGTAAAACCTGTCAGATCACTATAGGTGCCCAAAAACTCAACTTGCATTATTAGTTATTAAAATACAGTATTTTTCAGTTGGTCTTCTAGAGTGTGGAAGAGAAATAAAGATGAGTGATTATTATACACAAATTTGCAGCTTTATACTGAACAGAGGCCCAAATAATCACATGGTAGTTGCTCTCTCACAACTGGCCACCACCACAGAAGATACAATCTGGGGAAAATAGAGGTTTCCGTCCCCCTTATCGTACTGTATGGTCCTGATTCATTCTTCTTCTCCACTGGTCCATGAGCTCTTGGGGGAAAAGTCATTGTCTTACTCTACTTTGTTTCCTCAAATTCCTCAAGAATTTGAAACAATACCTAATATAACACAGAGTCTCCATAAGTGAGTGAACCAAAGATAGGATGAATTATAAACTCTGTCATTCCAGAAAAGTTCCTAGCGCTCTTCAATTCCTCAGAATGTAGTCTGATTACTTACATAATAACAGTTTTTTTTATTTCCAGAAACATACTGCCTTGGGCCACAATGAGGTACGTTCACACTCAGGGCAGGCTAACAATACAGTGTTCCTCCAAGATAATATTCTCCAAATATTTTGACGGTATGTATGAAGAAGAGGCGCTCTGCCTTTCCTCCACACTGCCCACTGCTCCAGCAATGTATCAAACAGGAACACGTTCCTTCCCATAGCACAAGGGACTCCAGAGGGGAACAAAAGAGGGACACTTCAGTGAGTCGCTTGGGCATCTCACCCATCCAACCCTACCCTAGCGGCAACTCCAAGGACTTCTTCCCTCCCCAAATAACTATATTATCCCTGAGAAGAGCACTGATAAACACAATTTTCTTCATCTTGTTCTAGTTCTGTGATGTTTAGAGTTGTTTTAGCTCCTCTTACACACTGCCTCTCCCTCTTCCCACAACCCTCCCCCAATAATTCAGCTCCAAAAATACACCTGGAAGTTAAACATGCCTCCTTTTGAAGAGCTGGGAACAATTATCACATTATTCATTCTCACATCCCAACCAGGTTAGCTAATGCTTTTACAGAAAAGCCCAATGTATGTCACAAACTTCTCAGATTCCAACTGAATTCATGAGTTCCTTTTACCATCTTAAAAACTTTTTATTGTACTAACATACATAAAACATAAAAATTTCCATTTTAACAATTTTTTAAGTGTACAGTTTGGTGACATTAATTCTGTTCACAATATTGTGCAACCATCACAACTATTTCCAAAACTTTTTGTTAATCACATCAGAGACTCTGTAACCACTAAGCAGTAACTTCCAATTTCTCCCTCCCCACAGGCCATAATAACATCTCATCTACTTTCTGTCTCTATGAATTTGCCTATTCTAGAGATTTTCATGTGAGTGGAATCATACAATATTTGACCTTTTGTTTCTGGCTTATTTCTCTCAGCAGAATGATGTCAAGGTTCATCCATGTTGCAACATGTGTCAGAACTTTATCCCTTTCTATGACTGACTATTCTATAGTGTGTGTGTGTGTGTGTGTGTGTGTATGTGTGTGTGTAATAAGCCACATTTTATTTATCATTCATTCATCCTTGATGGACACTTGGGTTGCTTCTACCTTTTCGCTGCTGTGAATAATATTGCAAATGAACAACGGCATACAAGTATCTGTTTGAGTCTCTGTTTTCAGTTCCTCCGTGTGTATACCTGGTTGTGGAATTGCTGAGTTATTTAGTAATTTTATGTTTAGCTTTTTGAGGAACCACCAAACTGTTTTCCACAGTGGCTGCACCATTTCACGTTCCCATCAGCAAAGTATCTACTCTATTGTGGTTGCTGTGCATGCTTTTGTTGTCATATCTAAGAATCCATTGCTAAATCCAAGGCCAAAGATTTACCCGTTTTCTTCAAAGAGTTCTATGGCTTTAACTCTTATATTTAAGTTGTTGATCCCTTTTGAGTTAACTTTCTGTATATGATGCAAGGTTCAGTCCAACTTCATTCTTTTTGCATGTGGAAATCCAGTTGTCACAACATCATTTACTAAAAAGGTTCTTCTTTCTTCACTGAGCGTACTGGCACCCTTCTCAAAAATCCACTGGCCATAAATGTACAGATTTGTTTCTGGACTCTAGATTCTAACCTATTGGTCTATGATTATCCATATATGAGTACCACACTGTTTTGATTACTACAGCAGCTTTGTAGTTAAGTTTTGAAATCAGAAAATGTGAGTCCTCCGACTTTGTTCCTTTTCCAAAGCTATTTTGGCTCTTCAGGGCTCCTTACAATTCCACATGAATTTGAGTCAGCTTTTCCGTTTCCGCAACCGTTACCACTTTAATAAATACATTTCTAAAAATTTAAATTTAATAGCATTAATAATAATCGATCATATAACTGAAGAGTGATTTTATTTAATTTTGCCAATTTGGTGTTGTTTTTAAAAGCTTGGTTAAGACTGTTTATGTTCTGTAAAGGACAAGTGGTATTAATTATAGAAATATGTTGCAACAGTATCTTGGAAAACTATTACTATCACTTCACAGCTCAACTGGTCCAGGCCTCCCAGGACCCTCAGGTTCCCGAGTTTGCAGTTGGCTATTAGCTCAGCTGAAACCTAGTTCTAGTCACTGACCGGTCAGTCCCCAGATTATAATGATTATACAGTGTCCTGGGGATGAAAGAAGACACCACATTTAAATTTCTATTGTCTTTAAACTCAAAGCACATTGAGTTGTAACTCCATGCTCCCCCTACCGAGTAGGCCTGATTTCAAAAGTTTCTGAAGCCCAGAGGATGAGAACATAGAAATGCAAGAAAAAAAGTATAGGTCCATAGTCCCTTACCTGAAATCTTTGATACCAAAACCTTTGTGTTTCAGAATTTAAAAAGAAAATAACTCTTATATGTATATAGTATACGTTACTATGCACCCTCAGTGGGGTCTGGGACAGCACCCCTTAATCAAACGAAGTCAGTTTTGCAGCCAAAAATACGAACAGTCGCTCTAAGTGGGAGAAATAAGATATATAAAATAGCCTCATGCAGCTGAGGTCAGGTTTCTCCACCAAATGAGTTCAGATCTGTCAGGTGTTTTATGGTTTTTGTCTCTGAGTATAGCTGACATACAGTGTTATGATCTGTCAGGTTTCATAACCAAATGAATTGCCAAAAATATTCTTTTTAGCACTTTTAAGATTTTTTAATTCTAAGTAAGAAAGTGTGAAAGTTTAACTACTAAGAATGTATTCAGCACACAAAACAGAAGATCTCAAAACCCGATTACACAGCTTGTCATACAAACACAGAGCAAAAGGTTCACAATTGCCTTCAAATTTAAGACTAGGAAGGACCCCACAGATTGTCATCATTGCTCATCATCTCACATGTTGAGTGTTTACCAAATCAATAGTTTCCCCCGTAATCAGCTACAAATAAACCCAGACAGTGAACCCTAAATTTGCATAAAAGGAAAACGAGAATTAGCATACCATTTTTAATTATCAAATTGACAGAAAACAATTACTCATACCTAATATTACCAAAGGAGCAGAGAACACATACAGGTTTTGCTAGTGTCGGGTTGTATGAGTTTCTGGTTGGCAAGTTGGCAAACGTAGCAAAAGCTTTAAATCAGTCATATTCTTCCATCTTTTGATTCTATTTCTAGGAAACAATTCTTGTTTAAGTCACTGAGGACATGGCTATTTTATTATTTAAAATAATTTTGTTAGAAGAATGTTCATCACACAAAATTTTAACAATGTACTTCAATGTGAAAAACTAGATTATAAAACTGCATATAGTATAGGCCCCAAAGAACTGAGAGCAGGAACTCAAACAAATATTTGTATACCCCTGTTGATAGCAGCATTATTCACAACAGCTAACAGGTGGGAGCAAACCAAGTACCCAACTGCAGATGAACTGATAACACAAAATATACAATGCAATATTATTTAGCCTTTAAAAAAGCAAATTCTGACACATGCTCTAACATGGATGAATCCTAAGGACACATGCTAAGTGAAATAAAGCCAGTCATAAAGGGTAACTACTATATGATTCCACTTATCTGAGATCCCTAGAGTAGTCAAATTCAGAGACAGAAGGTACAACAGTGGTTGTCAGAGGCTGGAAGGAGGGAAGAATGGGCAATCATTGTTCAGTGGGTGTAGTTTCAGTTTTGTGAGATGAACAACTTCCCGAGGTGGATGGTGGGGACAGCTGCACAACAATGTAAATGTACTTAATGCCACTGAGCTGTACATCTAAAAAAGGGTTACAATGGTTAAGTTTTAGGTGACGTGTATTCTACCGCAGTGAAAACAAAGTGTTGTTCAGCTAACGACTGTGGACGAAGCTGCACCAGGTAGCAGGCACTGGCGGTCCTCAGACAGATGAGCATAAACAAGATCTACCATATGCATTACCTTCTGTAGCTGGAGATCCCTCTAAGGCTTGAGTCCATAACCACTCTCTGTGGTGGTGGGTGTAGAGGGCTTTCACGACGCTAGGGCTCTTATCACCTTGCCTAGACTTTAACTCTCCCCTTTGTCATGAGCCACTTTCCAATAAACTGAAGAGTATATAAAACTAGCAAACAAACAAACAAACCCTATATATACTATACGATCTAAATTTGTATGGGGTAAAAATAAATTTAACCCAAAGATAATGGGTGATGGAATGTTAAGTGTTTTTATTTTCTTCTTAGTATCTATGTTTCCCAATTTTCTACAGTGAACATGTACAAAATATGAACATGTTAAGAAGTGTCTCAATCTTGATTTCCACCCTCCACTATGCCTTCTCCCCCCCCAAAAAAAGACTTGCTATATGCCCCCCCCCCGTCTTCCCCACCATCTCAGTAAATGGCCCCCAAATCCACCAAATCAGACCAAAATTACTGGAGTCATCCCTGGCTCCTTCCCCTCATACCCCTGCATTTAACTCCTCAATAAATCCTATCAGCTGAATTTTCAAAGTCTACCCAGATTTTGATTTAAGTTACCAGTTAAATGACAGACCCAGAAAGTAGCTACTTCTCACCATTTCCATAGTGCCTAGAGAACACCAGCTAATACTTAAAGAGTTCTTATATTCCAATGCCTGTTTTATAGCTAAGTTCTTTTTATATGAGCCCATTTCATCCTCACAACAGCCCTATAGGGTAAAAAAAGGTATTATAGTTACCTTTACATCACTGATGAAGAGGCCCAGAGAAGTCAAGTATTTTGTCCAAGAACACACAGCTCATAATGAGCAGGAGAATCAGAATTTGAACTTAGGAGGCCACAGGCTAGGCTTGTAGCCACGATATTACACTGCCCCTTGGCCTTAAGTAGCTTGCTCTCTCCCATTATTCAAGTCTCTGTTCAAGATGCATGCCTCAGAGAGGCTGTCCCTGAAATCCTAACTTTAACAGCCCGAGAGTAGAGTCACTGTTCTCTGACACTTTGCCCTGCTGTACTTTCCTTTAGTACTTAATAATAGCTTCATTATTATATATTAAGTGAGTTTGTTTGCAGCTGAATCCCAAGCACCTAGAACAGTACTGGGACGTGTTAGGAACTCCATAATTATCTCTGACTTACTAAATGGATGCATAACTTCTGTAAGGCTGGCTGGGGGAGTCAGACAGACCTGAATTCAAATCCCAGACCTACCACTTCCTCACTATGTGACTTTGGGCAGTTTATTCAACCTTTCTATGCCTCGAAGTCTACACCTGAAAAATGGGAATGACAGTACTTTCTCATGGGGTTGTTTTAAAGATGAAAGGAGCTGTGGCATATGCAATGTTTAGCATGGTACCTGCACACAGTAAACACTAGAGGAGTATTAACTACAAGTATTATATAAGGAGAGGGAGAAAATGATATGTTTGAACCTTCACGAACTTCTTTTCATTTTTATGCATTCTCTACTGTATTATCTAAGTATTTCTAAATCATGCTCATAACTTAAATTTTGAATGTATACATATATTTTTTAAGCTACCAGTTAAATAACAGACCCAGAAGACAACAATTCCTTCCATGTGGCTTAGTTTAAATTCGTATGTGGCCACTGCCCCTCGTGCTGTCAGGGCTCAGCAGAAACACAACAGAGTCAAGTGCAACCCTAGCAGCAAAAACCTCCACGCTCTTCCTGTTCACCCTCTACAGCCCAGGGGGCTTGGGGCAAGTGGGACGCCCAGACCCAGCCGCAGGCATTCCCTTCTGCTGAAGCGATGGCCGGAGCCATGGCCACCCTAACTGCTGAGGATGCAGGGAGTGTGCTATGAATGGGTAGCTGTTTGAGGGAAACTCAGACCCTGGGGGGGGGGGGGCAGGAGTGGAGGCAAGAAGCATCCCTCAGGACAGACAAGCGCCTCTCCCGGTGGTCCCGAGGACTGAACCCAGGCCCTCTGCTCCACAGAAAAGGTAACCAAGTCTGGTGTTTCTTTCCTTCCTTACCCTTCGATTGTATAACTTGAGATACTAGCTCAGTTGCCCCTGGTAAGGACCTCCCACTACTCTCCTCAGGAGATGAGGCGGGCATGGTGATGGGGGTGGGGAGGCAGGCGGACCCACACAGGAACATTCCAATCCTAATTTGGGAGCTCTTTATGTAATGCATTGGAAGGCCATTTCTTTTAGAATCCCATCAGGGACTTCAGTCATGTGATTATCCTCTAGCTGGCCAGATGCAGCTAAAGAGGTTCAAGTATTTCTACTCCAGAAAATACCACAAAGTAGTTATTTGAGATTTTAAAAAAAGTAAACAGATTGTCTGAATATAGCTAAATCACCCTAGAGATGCAAGGTATTTAAATTTTCTCAAAATATGCATTTAACATGCTGATTACAGAAATACTAATACAAATGACACTTAAAGCAGATTGCCTTTCCCTAGGGAGTAATAATCCTGAGGCTTGTTCCAGGATCAAATATCTTAAATTACTGGTCCTTTGTGAGTTCATCCCATGCCTGCTTTTGTCTTTGTCCTCCCTTTCTGGGTGCCAAATTTATATAAGCATTGGGCTTTCACATAAAATATTATCAATCATTTAGGTAGCATGCAACATGAGCTAAGCACTACAGGTCTTAGAGATGTAAAAATGTCCATTAAGGTATTTATATATGAAGGTTTTAGGTAAGGAAAAAAAAAAACATACAAGTGACCATCCAGGAAGGACAGATGCTACACAGGGCTGGGAGCTGAAAGCACTCCTAAGCCAACCTGGCTGGGGGCTGGAGGAGGTGGTCCCTAAACCAAGTTCTGAGTGATGTACAAGGGGAGACAGGAGACCATCTAAGAGGCTGCTCTGAGAAGAAAATCCTGGCTGGGGAACTAACAGAATGATGGTGGTAGTGGGGATGAACAGAATTAGACGGAGTCCAGGGATATTAGGGCCTTAGAATCAACAGACCCTGTGGGTGACTGGAGGGAAAGTTGGGAGACGCCCTGTCTCGGAGTCCTGCCCGCCCTGGGCAACTGCGTTCGCGAAGCAAGAAGGGCTTTCAGATCTCCCAACTTCTCCTTTGCCAGTTTCAGTAAGAGATCTCAACCTTCTAGCTTGTAGAGGAAGTGGAAAAACTAGATGCTCTGAAAGAAACATCATGAAGCTCCATTGCCGAATCAAGTGAACTACATTTGTTTATTCATTCAAGCAACTTGTATTTGTTGGGGGCCTGCCATGTGGCGGCCCTGGTCAAGGCTCTGGGCTGCAGCAGTGATGGAGGACCCTGCTCCCCCATCCCCTCGTCCTTCTTGGCCTAAAGCCTCCTCCCATGCCTTGGTTCCCAGTCCCACTGGCTTCTTACTATAGGACACTGAGCACTTTTTCCTGTGACTTCGACCTACTCTTCATTTGCCCCTCGTTGGCATGTTTCATGCTCAAATTTCTTGTCTTAAAAAAAAAGAAAAAAGAAAAAGCCCCTCGCCTTGGGCACTGTCGCACTATCAAAATGTCAAATGCACATGCCCTTTGACCCCACAACTCCACTTTAGGAACTTGTTCCATAGAAATTCCAGTACACATAGATATGTAAGGACGCACAAGTAAACATGTGCAGGTGTGTTTGGTGTAGCATTGTGTGAGAAAGCAAAGATGTCTAAATTAAACTCAAATATCCAGAGAATCTACTACAACACAACAGAATACTATATATATCTGCTCCATGGGATGAGGTCTCTGAAATACACAGATAAAAATAGACGCTTTAGCAGACTCTATGGCAATAAATCCAATTTTTGTAAAGCAAATGCGTATCAATGTGTATATATGATAGCATACACACAGAAGAATCTGGAAGGTTGTACCTTAAACTATTAATGGTGGTCATATATGAGGGAATGCAATTATAGAGGTTATTCTCATATCTTTTAATGTTTAAAACTTTTACAATGAGTACATACTGCTCTGATAACCAAAATAAAACAATAAAGAGGCTCTCATAAGAAGGAAACAAAACAACTTTATCAGCCTTTTCCAATGCATCTGCTACATTGCAACATAGTCCAAAATCCTCAATACTACTGCCACGGCTCTAGGTGGGTGGGCGCCCCTCTTACACGGACCCAGCCTCTAGCCACCTGCCATTTGACTCTGGCTAAGGTCATCTATGACTTGCACACTGCTAAACCTAACATCCGTTTTACATTTTTGCCTTATTGGACCTCTCAACAATCTTTGACACAGCTGACCATGATCTTCTGAAGCCTCTCTCAGAAGTTCTTCCAACCTGCTGTGGGTGCCTCCTTCCTGATTGGAGCTTTACTTTTGAAAATATTCAGGCCTCCACCTATGGCTTGCTCCTCTGTAATTTGTCCATGGCATCTGTTAACTGCTTTAGAAGAAAGGCTCCAAATGCATCATTCTGTTTCAGGTGGTCTCTTTTGAATTCCAGATTCATACAACCAACTGCTTATGCGACAACTCCACTTGGAAACCTCCCAGGCATCTCAGACTCACAGAATGTTCATACAGGACGGACACACACACACACACACACACACACACACACACACACACACACACACACACACACACACACACACACACACACACACACACACACCCCTTTCTCCATGATTTCTTGTCTCAGGAAATGGCACGACCAGTGAAGCAACTGGTCAAGCCAGAGACCTGGGTGTCATCCTGGACTCCCCTCTCTTCTTCATCCTCATAGTCAAACGTTCATCACCCGTGGGTGGTCAATATACCTTAAGTCTTTCTTCCTCCTTCCATCTTACAATACCATCAACCCTGATCTGGGCTAGAGCAGAAAGTTCCTGACCAATCACCTGCCAGCAATTTCTACTCCCTCCCAATCCTCTCTCCCTTCAGCAGCCTAAGTGACTTTTGAAATGAAATTCTGACCCAGTACTCTTCTGCATTTAAACCTTTTAGTGGCTTCCCATTAGGAAGCTACTTCCAAATTTATGACCATGAGCATGTGTTATTTCTGTAATGGGGGAAAGGAAGAACAATAATTTTTAAAGGAGTCTGGTTACAAAGAGACCATAAGCATGACGAGAGCAGGGGTTAGGTCTGTGTGGTCTGACACTGAAGCTCAGTGCCCAGCCAGGTCTCTGCGCACAGCTGACTAATAAATGTGGACCGGCTGGTGGAATGACTGAATGAAAAGGGACGCAGGAGAACCTAGGCTGGCCACAGAGTTGAGGAAGGCATAGTTTTGTTTGCTGTGCCTTGTTTTGTAAGATGAAATACATACTCATATATATTACACATTCATACACACACACACAAATGGTGATGGAAAAGAGTGAAAGAAAAATACACAGGAGGGGGTCACTGATGGAGAGAGGCACAGGCAGAGGGGCTCATCAGGAAAGCAAAGTGAAGTGTAAACATAAGTGTATATGTGCATTACACATACACACAATTTTTTTTGAGGGAGGAAAAGAAGTTGAGGCATTGTCCCCGGAAGATTTCCACTGCCTCTGTGATTTAAGAAGCAAGATGACCTATGAAGAATGAGGGAAAAGGGTGTGAAATAGGGACATGAGGAAAGCAGTGGGAGTTTGAAATCCTTTCCAGGACAGATACGAGGCGTCCTCTGGCTAGGTGTGCAGGGTTCCGTTTCTGTTCTGTGGTTTTCTTCCTGAGCTCTGCAAATGCTCAAGAGTCTGATTTTCTTTTTGGCCTCCTGTCCCTACAGCAATAGGTCCCCGGAATCTAAGAATCAAGGGTATCCCAATAACCTGGGGGAACTCTGACAAAAGGATTCCTATGCCACGCCCCGTGAGGATTCTGCATTAGTAACTGGGGGTGAGGGTGGCTCTGGTGTGCCACTCAGTCTGGAAAGCCTTGCCCTAAAGAACCTCACCTTGGGTCTCCGGCTCACCAGGTCTGTGGCCTCACAGGTCACATTTTCTCCTTAGTCACTGTACTGACCACTGCTGGGCACACAGTGCTGGTGATCAAACCAGCCAGTCAAAACCACAGTGACATGCAATGTCCACTCGGTCTTTCGATCTAACAAGAAACCACAACGTGGAGGGGAGAGAAAATACAGATGTGGCTTTTATCTACTCACACACGGCTCCGACGGGAAGGACACACTTCCTGGTAGGGCGCTACCAAGAATGGCCATCCCTGCCAGAGGGTAAAAAGGAAACAAACCAGACCTCTTTCTCTTTTATCTTCCCTGTTTCTCTGGCTCAACACTAACATTTTATCTCCCTGTCAAGAACATGAATCCAAGTATGCTTTGCAGCTGAACTACTATCAGCTGAAAATAGCCCAAAGGAAAAAAATTCAGAATTTTTAACCATTTAACAGTTTCTTGTTCAGGAAATATAGGCTGCAATTCTACTTGAGACTTTAAGGATACCAGAGTTACAGAGACTGACGGACAAACACAAGGAAAAGCTTCACTTCTGCAATTTCTTCAGTTAGGGCTGCTACAACTCTGTTTCCTAATCTGGTATTCAGCTACACTTGATTACCTCAACTGCTTAGAAATAAAATCAATCTTTGGGTACAAAGAGATCTTAAAATCACCTACTTCAATCCCTTGGACTTACAGATGAGAAAATAATGGCGAGAGAGAATGCCCAGGATTAAGTATTAAATCTGGGAAGAGGACCCAAGCTTCCTAACCACTGGTCCAGGGAACTTTCCACTGTACTTGACCCCAACTGTTCCTAAGAGAAGAACTAAAGTCGGTGAAAATGGAGATTCACGATTTACACAGAAGTCCCATTTCACAAGTGTGAGCATATGCCTCATAAACAACAAAGAAAAACATGTAAAGTGAGGCTTTCATTTAAAGGTGGAGTACTAGGGGCCTCCTGGGTGGCTCAGTCGGTTAAGCGTCTGCCTTCGGCTCAGGTCACGATCCCGGGGTCCTGGGATGGAGCCGTGAGAAGCAGGGAGTCTGCTTCTCCCTCTGCTGCTGCCCCCTCCCCCTGCTCATGCTCGCTCTCTCCCCGCCCCCCCCCGCTGTCCCTCTCAAATAAATAAATAAAATCTTTAAAAAAATAAATAAAGATGGAGTACTAAGCCCCTGGACTGAGTCCTGCTCCCTCCTCAAACACCACTGGGACATAAACTAATATAAAGAGCACAGGAGAAAGTAACACAATTTTGGAAGATGGAAAGCAGACAGCTGAGCAGGCTGGAGAAAGCTCAATCCAAAACTAGTACTGACCTAGAAGCAATGTCATTTAAATGATAAACCCTCAAGAGGCTGGGGGACTGGCAGCGCCAGGTTGCTCTGGAAGTGAGGGTGAAGGTGGGGCAGAGAACTGGCTGAAAGTCTGTTTAAGTAGAGAGACCAGCAGATTCTCTCCCTCACTCCTTCAAGAAAGTAACTGCCTCCAAAGCCCGAGGCCCCACCTGGGAGGAGACGGAGAGTGTATTTCCTAGTGGGACCTTTGGACTAGAGGATTCCAGGCATAGGTGATGAGTGAGATTTCATACTGAGGGGAGATTACACAAATTCCTGCTGAATGCTGAGACACCCCATCCTCGTCCTTGGCTTTCTCACTGGTCATCTTTTCTCGGGAGAATCTGGTCAGCTCAAAAAACCTAAAAATACATCAGGATTTCCTAAACAAAACAAAAACAAACAGTCCAGCCTAGAATGAAGCTAAACCCAATCTGCTGTCAAAGAACCTCCAGGCATCTTTTTAGATAGCTAATCCAGAACAGGAGAGAATAAGACTTCTGGATAAGGAAAGCATTTAACAGAGAAACAGCAAAGCAACTTAGAGGAGAAAGAAAAATCACAGGAATGGGCGCCTGGGTGGCTCAGTTGGTTAAGCGACTGCCTTCAGCTCAGGTCATGATCCTGGAGTCCCGGGATCGCGACCGGGATCACGTCCCGCATTGGGCTCCCTGCTCGGCAGGGAGTCTGCTTCTCCCTCTGACCCTCCCCCCTCTCGTGCTCTCTCTTTCTATCTCATTCTCTCTCTCAAATAAATAAATAAAACCTTTAAAAAAAAAAAAGAAAAAAATCACAGGAAGAAATTAAAAAAAAAACAAAAATCAAAACTCTAGCATCTTCAGCTACTGAGAAAAATACATTCATGAAATAAGGACAAGATACTATCAAAGAGAGAGAGAGAGAAATAAAAATATTAACTCTTAGAAATTAAAATGGTGGCAGATTGAAAATTCAATAGAAGGCCTGAAAGATACAATTCAGCAAATATCCAAGAAAGCTGAACAAAAAGACAGAGATGGAAAACAGGAAAGATGGAAAGTTTGGGGGCCAATTCAAGATAGCCAATATCCTGATAATAGAGTGTTCATCACCAAAGAAAATGGAGGGGCGGTGATTATAAAGAAATTTCCCAGAACTGAAGGGAATTTTTTTCCAGAATTGAGGGACATCTTCCCCCAAACCTGAAGGACACCATTTTCCCTTTAAAGAAAAGTGGACAGAGGGAGGGGGATGGGGTTTCCATAGTGAAGAAGCTGAATTTCTAACATATTAAACGCAAATAGTCCTACACCAAGGTACATCATTATGGAATTTCCAGAAAGAGTTTTCAGACAAAGGGTTTTAAGTCCAAATGGCAGGAACTTCTGAAAAGCAACACTGGAAGGCAGAGGCTTAAAAATTCTGAGAAGAGATCATTTCTACTCAAGAAGTATACTTAGTCGAGCCATCAGGAAAAAGCCAGGGAGAGCAAAGGCGTTGTCAGACCTGCAAGTCTCAAAAAGTTCTCTCCTCTTACACCCTTTCTCCCTAAGGAACTGGACACTGTGTGCCACCAAAATGAAGCAGTAAACCAAGAAAGAATAAGTCATTCCGTTCCAGAGATCAGGGGCTCCAACACAAGAGTGGCAAAAAGAATTCTCAGGAGGGTGGTGAAGGGGGAAGCCTTAGTTGTTCTGGGGCCAAGAAAGCAACCTAGGCAGAGACAAGATCAGAAGGGTCTGAGAGGAATTTCCCCAAAAAGATGAACTTGGTACATTCTTGATGTGGTTGACTGGGAGGAGATTTACAACTGGGGTAGAGCCTGAGGTTGAATATTCGTAAGTACATCAAAAATGAAGAGATTTTAAAAAGTCGGTACCTGCTATGTAGGCTTGAGAGGAAAAGTAAACAAACTATATTACAGCACTCGTCTGTGGAAAGCATTAGTTATAAGAAGGTAAACACTGCATATTGATTTTACCAAAATTACAATACAATTACAGCTGGGAGGATAGGGGCTGGGAAATTTGTGTGAGAGGGGAGAGGAGCAGGGCTGCATGAACCTGAGCTAAATACTCACTTTTTCATCAACAGATAATCCTTAAAACTAAAAAAAAACAGATGAGTAACAATATGATTACATTAATTAAAGATACAGAAGTAATTACTAAAATAATCCACTAAAGTTGAAAATACTTGCCTCTGGGGACCATAAAATGGAAGGGGAGATGCTGCTCTTCATAACACATCTTGTATTACTCAATTTTCTACTTATGTAAATATTATAAAATAATTACACAACACTCTGGAAAAGCAAAAAAATTATTTTTCCCCTTTAAAAAAATGGAAGTAAGGACTCATGTCAAACATCTCATGACATGACACGTATAAACATTAAGAACCCCTATTCTGGAACCTATTCTGTGCCAGGCACCGTGCTCGATGCAGAAGATATAACAGACAACACCACAGAAAAAGTCCCTTTTCAGGGAACTTACGTTCCATGATAAAACTAAACGCAAGATCTAATAAGACAGGAGAGGAACGTATCTATTAGAAGCAGCAACACACAGAGCTTGAATGACCCTGAGAAATTTCACAAGAGTGATGGGAAAGGACAGCAAATTGTAGCAGAGGAAAGAAGAAATGGGTAGTGAAGAACTGAAGTACATCTAGATTAACATTTGAGAAATTCCACCTTAATTAAAGGACCAAGAAATGGGGTGAGAGAATGGAGAGGGGTATTAGGGTTTAGGAAGGTGTCTGGTTCTTTAATTTTTAATATAAGGGTACGTGAGCATTAATTCACTTATTCCTTCAGTCGTCCAAAAAACGCTTATTGAGCACCAGAATGCTGTTCTTATGCAGCTTAGGACCTACTGGGGGACAGAGGCAATAAACAAATACAGACTTAATTTCAGGTAGCGATAAATGCTTTGAAGTCAGCTAAAGCAGGTGAAGGGAACCGAGAGTGACAGTGATATTCTGGATAGGTGAGTCAGGGAGGCCAGCCAGCTCCAAAGGGTGGCGTCTGAGGGAGAAGTGAAATGCAAGACAAGAATCCTAGACAGAAAGGGGTTGGGAGGGGAGAGCAGATGGAGAGGGGGATGAGAGCAGCGTTCCAGGCAGGAGGGTGACATGTCAAGGGGCAGTGAGGGGCCCGTGTGGCTGGAGCACCTTGAGAGACGGGCAGAGCAAGAGACGGGGACAGGGAGGTGCCAGGGGCCTTATGGTACAGGGCTAAGAGTCAGGACTTGATACTGTTTGTAGAAAAACCACTGCAGGTAATATAAAAGTATAAAAGGAAGAATTTCCATGGCTGTTGTGTGAACTCAGACCACAGGGTAACGAGAAGGGGCAGGAAGAGGGCTGAAGAAGTGATTCCAAAGTCCCAGCAAGATATGGTGGTGGTGGTGGTGGTGGTGGTGGTGGTGGTGGTGGCGGCCTGACTCGGACTTAGGTGTGGGGTGGGAGATGAGGAGTACTTGGATTTGGGATAGATGCTAATGGGTCCAATATGAGGTGCGAAAGAAAGGCAGGCATCCAGAAGACTTCGGGGTTGGGCGCCTGAGCAACTGGACTGAGTCACTGCTGAGATGAGGCACAATGGAAGAAATGGAGGTTTAGAAAACAAATGAGAAGTTGGTTTTGCACATGCCATGTCTGCAACGTCCAGTAGACAACCAAGTGAGGCAGTAAAGCGGGCAGCTGAAAAGCCAGGGAGAGACAGGGGCTGGGGCTATGTATATGGAAATCATCGCTATATAGATGGTCTTCAAGGCTCTGGAAATGAGTATCACCTAAGTAGTGAGCTGAGATACGAAGCAGTCAGAGAATAAAGCCATGAGCACGCCAGTGTCAGAGGCCAGGCCTAGGAAGAGAAGGATCCGGCAGGGGAGACAGGAAAAACCAGTGAGTTGCAAGCCGAATCAAAATGGAGCAGCATCACAGAAACCAAGTAAAGAAAGAATTTCAGGAAGGAGGGAGTGGTCAGCTGGGCCCAGTCCTGCTAAGATAAGCAAGAGCTCCATGATAAAGGGCCAGGGCCTCCATGACTCGGGATGAATGAACAGTGTTCTGAGATAACATTCCCTACCCATAAATGCACTCAGACGACTGAGTAATCTGGAATAGTAAGCCTCAGTTCCTCTAGAACACCAATGCTCTGTTTCCATGAATGCCTCCTCACACAGCCGGCCCTCCCTCCTTCGGGATTCTCCCAGGAAGCGACCGAGGAGATCCCCATGCCTGGGAAATAAAGGCAGCTCTCATGGGTTGGCTTAAAAGAAATGGGGCAGCACACCAGTGCTCATGGCAGAGAATCAGATACGCTTGGGCAGGACAGAACTATTCCACAGGTTCCTCAAAGCCTGGGAGAGGAAAATTAATGAAATCATTCCACCCATCTTAGAGAGCCACTGCAGAGTATCTGCAGTTTCTGCTACTTCTGATTACTGTTCCTAACCCCCTTTTCTCTCCCTATTTGCTATGTTGTGGCACCAGACTTTTTTTTTTTTAATCTGGTTTACAGAGGTTTAATTTATATATAGTAAAAATTTCCCCCAAGGGGCGCCTGGGTGGCTCAGTCGTTAGGTGTCTGCCTTCAGCTCAGGTCATGATCCCAGGGTCCTGGGATCGAGCCCCGCATCGGGCTCCCTGCTCATCGGACAGCCTGCTTCTCCCTCTCCCTCTGCCTGCCACTCTGCCTACTTGTGCTCTCTCTCTATCTGTCAAATAAATAAATAAAATCTTTAAAAAAAAAAAAAAGAAAAAAAATTTCCCCCAAGTCTGGTACATTTTGACTAATGTATACAGTCATGTAGCTTCCTCTCACCCCTTCACAGTCAATCTTCTTCTCTCGCTTTTGGTCCTTGGCAAGCAATGAGCCGATTTCTCTCTACAGTTTTGCCTTTTCAGAATGTCATGTACATGGAATCAAATCGCATGCTGCCTTTTATATCTGGCTTCTTTCACTGAGCATAATGCTTCTGAAATTCATCCATGTTGATGCCTATATCAGTAATCGGTTCCTTTTTGCTACTCAACACTGTTCCACTGTGTGGGTGTACCACAGTTTACCCATTTGCCAGTTGATGGACATTTGGGTTGTTCCTAGGTTTTAGTTATTATGAATAAAACTTCCATAAACTTTCGCTAGAAGGTCTTTTGTGGACACGGGTTTTCATTTCTCAAGGGTTTTCATCTCTCCTAGGAGTGGAATTGCTGGGTCGTGTAGCATCTAGTTTTCATCCACTAAGAATAGCTAAACATCTACTGAGCACTTACTTTGTATCACACAATATTCTAAGCTCTTTATATGCTTTATGTTAATTTTTAAAACAGCAAGTTTTAATCAAGTTATGAATGCCCCTGCCTTACTGATGAAGAAACTAAGGCACAAAGGGGTTAGGTGACGTTCCCGAGATCACACAGCTAGCAGGCAATAGGGCGCCGCTTCTCAAACCCAGGAATCACATCACAAAGTGCACATCATCCACCAATTTGTTTTGCTGCCTCCCTCAAGTCAAATGTGTGATGGCTGAGAGACAGATTACCAAATTCTACCTGATGCTGTGTTTGGACCAAAAATGGCCATCACTGACTATTCCTTTCCCCTCTTTCAATCATGACAATGAACATGCTGGAAGTCTCGGAGTATCACTGCAACAATGACATGCCATTTTAAAGTCAGAACTTTATAGGACTTTATGAAGAAATGCTTTTAACTGTGTCACAGAAGCTTATAAATATTAACTTACAAATGTTAAATAACAACCGTAAGGAAAGCTGAAGTCAGCCGGCTTCTTAGAAAATTATAAGGACTCTGGAATCAGACAGACCTGGATTTAAATTTTGACTCTGCTCCCTGGCGGATAGGTGCATACACATACTTCCTCAAACGTGAACACTGGTGTGAATAAGTCCGAATTTGCAGGGTGGTCGTAATGATTTTGATGGCACAAAGTGGTTGAAACACTGAACACCGTCTTACATATTTAATAAACTCTCCTCTCCCACAATGTACTGCTGAGCCTCTGAAATTGGTATGACAGAGGCTGGTTACTTAGCAAAAATTTTGTCTATCTGTTCATTTTTCACCCAAATAGCAGCAAAGGAGAGACTGGACACAGGTGCTTCTTTAAAATTTCATGTTTCATCTTAAAAAGGAAATCAGGCAAACTCTGCACTTTATGTTCCACAGTATAATCAAAATTATTTTAATATTAAAATGTTTTACATTTACCTCCAGCTATTCGCTTTCTCCTGAAATTTCTCAGACTATTTAATAAAGGAAAATTCCCCCCGAATATACAGCGGCCTCACTTACACACCACCATACTGCCCCTTTCCTGATTATAAAGCAGGAAACTATGACATTTAAGACTTCAGCGTGAGTCCACACACTCTGGTCATTCTTCTCTCCTGGCTGCCACATCTCAACATCATCTTCACATTCACCCTACAGCTCTCAGCCCAGTTTACAGTCTTGGCTCCAAAAGCTTCGAATTCTCCCCACAAGAAAACAGCTACTTTCTGTGACCCCTGTGTGCCGCCTCCTGGCCACGGCAGCTCAAGAGATGCCGGCTGCAACCTGCTTTCTGAGACAAATCTCTGGTACAGCCCTAAGAGTCAACACAAATACTGCAAACCTGGAAATATTTTTCAAATAAAAATAAGGTACTGACCAAGAATGAACCTTAAGTCAAATGGGATGACAGAAGACTGGCAGTTGTGGGTTTTTTTCTTTTTAATCAATTGAATTGAGTTGAATCAATCAATATGAATTGAAGAGAATTTAACACATGAATCCAGAGAGGCCAAAGGATTTAATTCGGCTCTGGTAACAGAATGTGGCTTCTTGGAGTTATGTATGCAGTATAAAGAATTTAGTCCTTAGAACATACTTCCACGAAATAGCATTATTTTCTTGATACAACTTTCTGTCTTTAGGTAAAGGCCACATGCTCCCCTCCACTTCCACCATACACACCTGTAAGGATTCAAAAGTCCCTGGATGCTCTAAGTACCTTGAGCAACTTGGGAGGTTACTGAAATTTTGTTTTCATTTACATCAGAAGCCCCCTGTAATTTCTTACCCCCCACCCCCCAAAAACCTCTGTTCTGGAAGATAAGGATGGAAAGTCTCGGTGTATGAGATCTTACCCACAATACAGGGGGCCCTAGAAACATAAATAACTTTTGCTTTCAGAAGCTATTTTTGGAAGCTAACATATAGAAATAAATGCATTATTTTTAGCAATCCATGTGGACTAATGGAGGAATAAAAAAATCAGGGTACTTCAACTCAACAAGCGATCCGGAACCCTACAAGATGCCAGCAAGTTG
Source organism: Eumetopias jubatus (assembly GCF_037043125.1). Classification (NCBI taxonomy): domain Eukaryota; kingdom Metazoa; phylum Chordata; class Mammalia; order Carnivora; family Otariidae; genus Eumetopias; species Eumetopias jubatus. Next base: position 74,838,244 of record NW_028274814.1, on the reverse strand, counting down.
CAGAAACGACAAGGAGGGTAAGGCTGCTGGAAAGGACCGTCCGAGAGGAGAGCTAGGGGTGCTGTTCAAATAGGGAGGAAGGGCATCTTACCCAGCCTGGATGGGTCAGGAGTCAGAAAAGGCCTCTTGGAGGCAGCAACATCACCTGAAGAATGAGGAAGCATCAATAAATACATCAAATGTAAGGGGGTGGCATCACGCCGCAGAGAGACCAGTCGGAGGGTCAGACCGGAGTCCCAGACCTGCTCCTGCAACAACTGGGATATGACCTTGAGCAAGCCACTTGCCCTTCTGAGTTTTCATTTTTTCTCATCGGTGATATGGGATGGTTAGATTATGTCAGTTTGCCCTAACCCTTGCTGTGCATCAGGATCCTCTGGGAGCTTTCTAAAAATACTGGCTCTGGGGCGCCTGGGTGGCTCAGTTGGTTAAGCGACTGCCTTCGGCTCAGGTCATGATCCTGGAGTCCCAGGATCGAGTCCCACATCGGGCTCCCTGCTCAGCGGGGAGTCTGCTTCTCCCTCTGACCCTCTTCCCTCTCGAGCTCTCTATCTCTCATTCTCTCTCTCTCAAATAATAAATAAAATCTTTAAAAAAATAAAAATAAAAATAAAAATACTGGCTCCCTCCCCCAGAAATGTGGTTTCAATTGATGGGACACCTGTGTTTCTTTCAGCAGCTTTCCAGGTGATGCTGGTGTGCAGTCAGGGCAGGGAACCACTGGATGAGAGATCTCTCAGGTCTGTGGTTCAAAACCCCTAGTGCTCAATAACACCCTCTGGGGAGCTTATAAAAATCCCAAGGCAGGCTGCATTAGCAACAATGAAACCAAAATCTCTGGGGGTAGGACCCAGGCATCCCTATCTTTCAAAGTTCCCAGGCTGATTCCAAGGCGCAGCCAAGGTTGAGAACCACTGTTCTAGGCGCTCTTAATACTTCCATTTCCTATGACAGCCACTGAAAGGTGGCAAAGAGAAAGGAAGAGAAGCTTTTAAGTTTCTCCCTCTCTTTTGTGTCCAATTGAAAGGAGAACTGCATGTCAAAGCCAGTGATGGGTTTTAAATGGGGTGGTAGCACACAGTAGGGTTGATTTTAGACATGTGCATAATTCATGCCAATGCAGGACAGGTAGAAAGACGCCTATTCCAAAATGCTCTCTGTTCTAAATTTAAAATTCAATGGAATACATATGAAATGACTCCATGGTGTGTTCTCTGCAATACTTAGTTAGGATTTGATTTGCATGGCTGACTATAATATGAACATTACATTCCCTACCCCCAAGGTTACTTAAATCCACTTATTAAGGCAATGGTGAGCTAAACAAACAGTAATTAGAAACACTCCAGACTACCTTTTAAATCTGTTGCTAAATTATATTTTTCCTGCACCAAAGCCCATACACACAGCATGTCCACAAGCATCACAAAACCCAAACCTCAGAAATATTTACATTAATAAGAGCATAAGTTCCTCTGGGTCTTCACATTGGGTTCTGCAGGGAAGGAAGGGCTGCTTTGGAAAAGGGCTGTTCATTACTGTTCTTTCTCACATCTGGGTAAATAAAGCACTGCCCACATGTGGCTAGAAATCCCAGGAGAAAATGAATTCTCCGTGGGTCTGAAAATGAAGAACACCTCTGATAGACCGCCTCATTTCCTGAAATGAGCCAGAAACGAAAGTAATTCCTCAGCAAAGAACATCTGCACCGCGGCACAGCTTATAAAATAATGCCAGATGATACCTGTGGCCAGAAGGCTGGGCCTGAGGAAGGAGGGCGGGCCTGGAGAACAGGACTGGGGGCTTGGCACTGCATTTAATTTCAGAGCTGCTGCTGCCACTAGCTTAAAGGGTCTGCAAATCCACCCAGTGGCGGACTATCCTGGTCGCCGCTGTAAATCTTGATTAGCAGTAAGACTGCTTATATTCTGTTAGGAACCTGGCCCCTGTCCAAAGGGTGGAAGCAGCCAGAAAGGATTCATGGGCCGTCGTGGGCACAGAAAGAGCAATTCTTAGAAGAAAAACTGTTTCACTTCACTAAAAATAGTTTCTGCCTGTTCGTGATTCAGCTAGACCTTTCTTCCTGAGGAGAAAGGACAGCTGTGCAAGGGGACCTGAGGATGCCGAGGGAAGCCCCTCCTTCCACATTATGCGGGAAGGAGGTACTGGCACATGGTCAGGGGCTGGAGGGTAAGACAGACTGAAATACCTTTCACAGCAACTAGTGAGGACCAATCAACAGGAAAGTGGAAAACAACGGCTGTCTTCACCAAAATCCAAGGCCAGTTGTTTTCATTAGGTGGCTCGTTACTGTTCCTTCCACAATGCATGTTTAGAAGGAATCCCACTCCACTGTTGGTACTGGAGGTGGAGAGGGTACATGGAAACAACCTAAATGCCCATGAATAGGTCACCAGTTCCATCCAGAACAGAGACAACAGAATACCATGTAGTCATTTAAAAGGCCAGTACAGACGGTGTGCAGATATGGAGACCTGTATGTTGTATGATATATTAAGACCCGAAAATAACGTACCTGGACTCCACAAACATTTGTGCAAACGTATTTAAAGAGGTGGCCTGAGTGTGGAAGGAAGGGGCTAGGAGAGTGTTAATTTTCCTTTTACAGCCTTGAATACAGTTTTGAATGATCTTTTCAGGTACTTACCCTCCCTCTTTAACAATAGGCATGAACTAGGGGGAAGGCTATTTTTGGTTTCCTCTTTATACTAGTCTCTCTCTATAAAACAAATGAAGGTTATTTTAAATAGATGTAATGTGCTCAATTGTGTCTCCTCAAAATTCACGCGTTGAAGCCTTAACTCCCAGTACACAGACCGTGACCCTATGAACCTTGATGCGGTGATGAGGTTAAAATGCAGCAGTGAGAGTGGGCCCTAATCCATTCTGACTGGTGTCCTTCTGAGAGGAAAAACGGGCAGAGACCACCCCCCCCACACACACACACAGAGGTGTGCACAACAGAGGAAGGACCAGAGAAGAAACCAAATGCGCCAACACCTCGACCTCAGACTTCCAGCCTCCAGAACCGTGAGAACATAAATTTCTGTTGTTTAGCCACCGGCCTATTGACCTATAAATAAACAGATGGATAAAGTTCTACTAACACAATAGGGGGAGAGGCACCCGTAAAAGTATTTGATGGGTTAAAAACCCACCATGTCTGCTATGACGCACCATTTGGCAGGCAAAGAAATTGGAGCTCACTGTGCTTCTGACTACACCAGAGTCACCCCCTTCAGTGACTTGAGCCAGGAGTAGAACGGGTCTCCTACCTTCTTAGTCAAGACTCAGTCTGCTCATGCTACTTACCTTTTATGGTATTTTTAACAAGTCCCATAACTTGAAGGACTAGCAACTGAGATGTTTTATTAGTGTCTTTTAAAGGCCTGGCTGATGTTCAAAAGGCTTTCTTCCTGTGCTGATATCTAATGAACAGGAAGGTGTCACAGTAAAATTATTAATTCAATTAAAAAAAAAAAAAACTTGGTGCCAGGATTTTAAAGAAATCCAGAAAAACAAACGACATGCCATATTTGTGTGCCAACCTAATTTTTTATACTTTAAAACATGTGGTCTCAGACCACATTGCAATATATTAAAAATATGGTAGTCCAACACTAAATTATTTAAAAGATTTATTTATTTTAGAGAAAGAGAGAGAGCGGGGGGGGAGGGGCAGAGGGAGAATCTCTAGTAGAATCCCCGCTGAGCATGGAGCCTTGATCTCGTGACCCTGAGATCATGACCTGAGCCAAAACCAAGAGTCAGACGCTCAACCGACTGAGCCACCAAGGCGCCCCAGCCAATGCTAAAATCTCTTTATGACATTTTATATATTTTTACAAATTAACCCTTCGTTTAAAAATAGAGTTTAGAAATCAAAGATATATTAAAGTCACAGACTTTGCCTATAAGAGTCTATAATCTAGAAGTGGGTTAAGGCCCAGGCACATGAAAATACAATCAAAACTTGAAGATAAATATTTGGTACAGTCAGTTCATGCTGCATTCAGAGTAAGGTGGAACCAGCTTTTGCCTTGAATGGTTAGGAAAATTTTCACCAAGCGCAAAAGCTCTAAACCAATCTGGAATTAGATACATAAAAGTTAAGGAGAAGTGATTTATGTCCACATCTATCTTGCTACTAGCCTAAAGTTTTAAAGGCAAGAGTTGTAGCTAAGATCCTAATAGAGTGCGTGGCAAATAAGAGGCATTTGCCAGTGCTGAGGCAGGAGAAACAGGTGGGGAAGCACACAGTACGTTCACCCTCATGTAGGCTTAATAGTGCAGGTTCTTGTAAGGAAGTTGTGGGGTAGAAGGTTAAAGAAGTCGGGATCAGCCCGACTTCCTTAGTTTGGGCTTTCGCCCTATGCATAATGGACTCTTAGAAGGTGTTTCTGAAGGAGAATGTTATAAAGAACATAGATGGGCCCAGCAGTGATGTACAGAATGCAAAGAGGTGGCAGGGAAATGACAGGAATCGATCAAGCGGTGTGAGGGGTTAATCAGGTGATCTGCTGGGGAGCCTCAGCTTCCCAATGTGTAAAATGGGCATCATACTGCCTATCTTCATAGGACTGATATGAATGCTATAAAGAAAACAGAATTGCCATTATCATAATTATTTTTCCACTCTGAAAGATACAGAAGAAAATGAGAGAACAACGGTGGGATACAGAGCCACAGTGTGTCACCTTAGGCTCTCCTCAAGTGCCTTAAACACAGGGTGATAATGGCCATCCTCTTTTTTGGAAGCTAAATATACTGTATTTATTCCCTAGTCCTCCAGAACTTGATACGTCAATCCAGCAGACCCAGGAGGAACAGATGTCTGAAAGTCTTTAAAATCAAGACACTCCAAAATCAATTTTTAAGTTGTTTTTTGTATAAAAGTAACTAACAGACTAATGCCAAACAGCTTTAAAACACTAAATTAATGGACTCAGCTATAAATCCAGGAAAACCATTTTCATAATGAAAATGCCAATGCCTTTTTAATTAAGGATGGAATTGCCAACATAAAAGTCTTAAGATAAATGAGGAATCGTTCCTTTCTCTCATAAATGAAAAACTCTGAAAACTGTGAATTATCCTGAGATACTGATTACCAGAAATTGTTTAGAATCTAAGCTACAGGATTTTCCAACTGCATAATAATCACTTCATACTGGGGCTGACAGCCTCAGACCAAATTTGAAGCCCTGGCTTTTTAAGTTCCTTTTTCTAATTATTATCAGGGGGCTGATGGCCCTATATTTAGAGTCATTATGTAACTATGAAGCTCTACTGAAGATAATGGCACTTTGTTGAACACAAAGCAATGCTAACTTTTTTGTAAATTTGACCTGAGAAGATTTGCTATACAGAAAAAAAGTATATGCGCATTTATATAAATATAGAGGTGTGTTCGTGGTAAAGCTTTACCAACTAATCATTAGCCATCAGTCATCATAAAATAAATACATCAGAGATCTGTGCTAATATTCCTATTCTCAACATTAATGATGTGTTTAAAAACTGTTTACTCGTTGGCCCCAGACCAGGTTTCCACATTTCCTACATCACTGGAGGCTGTATGACTTCTTAACATTAATAAAAAACCCAAACCCAATAAAATTACCCAAAAAGACTCACCCAAAGGGAATGAAATAAAACATAACTGGTTACTGTTGCCAGAGTCAACAGAGACTTTCCAATAAACAATGAGGCCAGGATGAAGACAGCAGTCAGCAGTCAAACAAGTTCGTAGGCTACGACTGACACAGAATAAGGAAGGCACACATACCAGCATAACATGACGACTGTGGAGAGACATTAGCCAGCACATATATGTATTCAATCTGAAAATGAATAGCATCTTAGAAGGACGCACCAGAAAACAAAATCAAGGGTTTACAAGAAAGAAGAAAAGAATTCCCACAAGGACAAGAACAAAGGCTAAGACAACATGGGGCAGGTTAGAGTAACCACAAGATAAGTTGAGAGAAATGAGTTTTAATCCCTCTTCTTTATCTCCCCAACTGGTTTCCTTCAGAATGTTCCTTAACTTTCTAAACCTCAGCATCTTTAGCTATAGTCTGAACAGGGAAGATTACATGATATCCCAAAGTCTCTTCCAGCTCTGATAATAGACCAGAAGTTTCTGTTTAGTTGACACACAGATACTTTGTCTTTTATAGGCTTCTCTTACTTCATAATGAGCTTCAAGTTTGCAAGCCTGGAATTTCAGAGAAGGGAGACAAATTCTGTCAGCACGCACACAGAGCACAGCCCTAAAGCCGGAATCCAACCAAGGCCTCTCTGACAGGAGTCCAACCAGCTGGCCAGTTCAAATGTTACCTGGGACATCAGGTCAACCTCAGTCACAGTCCCTTTGCCCCTGCCCTCCTGAGCTCTTCCCAGCTGGGTACACTCCTTTCTCAGCCTCAACTCTTCACACAATCCTACAAGTTACATAGACACTTATTTAGAAAGGTTAGGAGAGCTCACAAGATGTAACAGGCACTGGAAATGTTTCCAGCACTCTAAAAGAACACCTCTCACTGCCCTATTGCAACCAGTACTTTAATAATTCCACTTTTCAAAATCTTCATAAAATAATCTGAATGCAAACATTTATATCCATAAATACCTCACATTATTTATAATAGCAAAAAAAAATCTGCCACATGCTCAATCTACAATAATCAAGGAAAGATTATGTAAATTATACAGCATGTTAGGCTCTCTTCCTATTTGCACTCCTAGCCCCTGCGCTTACCCTCTGCAGGACCCCAACGGCCCACTTACATCCACTTCCTTCACCAGACTTAAGGTCCAAGAGACAAAAACCACATTTTGTTCACTACCTTAGCCATAAGGTCTACCTCATAGTGAGCACAAAATAAGTATCTGTTGAATGTTTGCTAGTAAATGCTCTCAAGTAAATTCTATATGGTTGGATACGATACAACTATCAAGTATGGTTTGTGAAGCATGTTTAAGTAGAGAGAACTTAAACACGCTTTTAAGGATGAAAAAAGTTCTGGACATGCACGGCAGTGACAGTTATACAACAGTGTGACCGTACATAATGCCCCTGAACTGTACATCTGAAAATGGATAAAATGGCCAATTTTACGTTATATGTATTTTACCACAACAAAGAAATAAAATAAATATTAGGGAATACTTATGAGGCAAGATAAGCGAAAAGGCAGCATACCACATGTCTAACCTCTATGAAATTACATCTGCGTCTCTGAAAGGCTAGAAAGCAGCATGCTAAGGTATTCATGTTTGGTTTATCTTAGGGTGGTCGCGCTAGGGGTGATTTATTTACAATTTTCTTTTTCCAAAATATCTACAATTGCCCACGTATAATGCACACCATGAGAAAAAGACGTGGCCCAGCAAGCGTCAGGGATAGGAAGGGTTGGTGACCAGCAGATTTCATTTAGATAGGGATCATCCACCTGGCCACGATCCCTGATGTACTTATATACCACATACCATCTGACATGTGCAAAGTACCTTCACTGTGAAGACAATCCAAAGGCATGCCATTGGAGTTCAATTTTTATATTTATTATATTGAAATGTATTGTTCGACTTGTTCCTATTGCTATGCCAGAAAGCATGTGTTACAGATTTGCTGCTCCGTAAGTACACTTTGCCCAGGCTGAGAAGAAGCGGGATAGACGGTGTTCTGGACGTATAAATGCCAAACTGGAACGAACGCACAGTTGTTCTGAGGGGAAGGTTTTCAGGACCTGGGACAGGCCAGTCTGGAACTCCTCACGGAGCATGAGGCATCCAGGCAGCCTCAGTAAACACTAGATTCGTTGCATTTCACAGATGAATTAGAAGCAAGGCCTTTGGAGTCACGGACTCAGGACTGAAATAACATAAAACATAGTCCTCGGATTGCCACCTACAGCTGTCATCTTGAGTGCTCCTGGCCTAGTTTCCCTACAAATAAATGGAGATGATAATAGCTACCTCTCAGGTATTAAACAGTATGACGTTTGTAAATCAGAGATGCAGGAAAACCCAGGGCCTGCTGTCAGAAGATGCTCAGTCAGTACCCCTAGTTTCTTTTCCTTTCCTTCTTTACAGTGAGTGTCTAATCTGGGAAAGCAACAGTGTAAACGACTTAATGTGTAAAATGACCCACTATCTATAACTAATAAAGTTAACATGATAGGGATATAAGAAGATATTTTCCATAATCTTCTAATGCACCCCATCAATTCAGAAGCCCTCATGATACAGTTCAAACCAGTTTTCCTGCTCTTTGTTCCTCAGTAGTTGGAAAATATTAATCACTATTCTCTGTGTACTTCCTATACCTGAGACCATGAAGCCACCCCTCAGTTTCTTCTTTAACATTCTAATTTTTAAATCTTCCATTCCTTTAAATGTATCTGTGACTCCCCTGAGCCCCCTGCAAGCTTCCCCCACATTCTGTTAGCTGAGGAGCCTCTGAATCCCTCTGAACACAGGGCATCCCTGTGAGCATCACGCAAGGCAGGAGCCTGCTTCATGAATCCCAGTGTGAGCTTTGAGAAATACAACTGCATGATCATTATGCTTCTGAAGGTTACTTGACTTTGGGCAACAGACAAAGGTGTGTGGGTACTCCTGACACAGATCCAAGTGTGGCCAACAGTGCCCTCTACGCCTGTTCCAGTTACCTTTGTCCTTTGCTTTGCCTGTGGTTACCAAAACTGTTCGGCAAGCTGATAGCATCTGATACTGCATCAGATTCGACACTGCACCAAACCCCTCCCTTCAAAAGCGCAGCCCCTGTCTTTGCAGAAGATCTGCTCCTTTCCTTGATTAGCTCTTTTACTTGAGTGCCTCCTTAGGCAAAGGATAATGGAAATCTTCAGCTGTTTGGGGGGTTTTCTGTGTGTGCAGGCTAAACCGTGAACTCCACTACCTTCAGGCTCGAAAGCTCAAGTTCATTCTTCCAAGAAACATGTACTGAGCCCAGCATTTAGCCCATTCAAAAATAAGCTAGTCATGCCTCATGAAAGAAAAGAATATCAACAATTATATCACAGTGCAGTATGTTCTAGAACAAAGGTACAGAGAGGGTATTATTACAGCTGCACACAGGGCAGAGGAGGACGACGCTGGCTCTGCCTAGGCAGGATTCTAAGTGTTGGATAATTCACACATCTCTTTACCGGCCGGCACTGAGGAATGAATGAGCTGACCTACAGTGTCTCTGGGGGGTTAATGCCATTGCAGTCTTTTAATGCAGTCTATTTAATACCATTGCCACCAAACTTCTTTGGTTACTGTATTTGCTTTCTTGTTCTGCTCACATATTCACCTCCTTAATTTATTTTCAGAATAAAACATATGGTGCTTCCATTCTCTCCCCAGTGTTTCAACCCCATAATGTGTCCTGCCCTGGAGAGTTGCTTTGACTCTCAGGGAAAGAACACTGTAATGGCTTAGCAGGAGCAAACAAAGAGACAGGAAGGAGCCTGCTTGGTGAAAGGAACTAGAAAAGAGTGCGTGGAACCCTTACCAGAAGCACCGCTGTGACCAGGCCCTCCGTGGCTCCAGCAAGTAAACGCCCTGGAGATGCCAGGGGCATGGCCATCCGCTGCCACTGGGGACAGCTTATCTGCAAATCATTTTCCAGCCTCCGCCCCTCACCTCACCTACTTCTAGTGGTATGGTATTTGTCAGGAGTGTTTTTAAACCTTTCAGAGGCCATGCAACTCTGGGAAATCTGGTGAAATTCCAGGATCCTCTCCCTAGAAAAATTCCCAGAAGCACATAAACATAAAATATTGTAAACAACTTCTGGGGACTCCTGAATCACATGGATACTAGGAGGGGGCACACTGTTCAGTTTGAGTATTTCTGAGCTTCTACCCTGTGCCAACCACCATGAAGACCCCCCTCAAACTCAAGTTGTCACCTTCTCCCACACACCCTGCCTAGAACAGTTGTCCCCATGTTATCTGCCCAGGAAAACACCTACTCAGCTGCTTAAGCATCACCTCTTGAAAGAAAACATGCATGAACCTTTTGCCCTAATCCACCATCCCCCCTCTCAAGAGGGACTAACTGCACCCTTCTTTCTGCCCTACTGAATCCTGCAGGTACTTGTATCAGAGATCCTACAATAGTTACCACCTTCATGTGTTTTCATGCCTTTCCCCTTCTGCTAATTAGAAGCAACCTGAAGGCACGGGCTATAACTTAGTCATCTTTTATTTCTAGCTTCTAGTAAAGTCCTCATTCAGGAAGAAAACATTCTACCGAGGAAAAGAGACACAAGAGCAAATACTTTCAACAGGGTGTTCCTAATGCTCAATCTGATGTGTGAGTTTAAGCTAAATCTTAAAAGAGAAGCTACGGTGAATAAGACAAAGTTAGGACTGGACGTTATAGGCAGAGGCGAGGGCAAGGCAGGCAGGAAACCGTGCATACAGGGAATAAGGTAATTCAGGATTCATGGTGACTACAAAGGTAGGCAGGAAGAAGTTGTAATCGATGAGAGAGAAGTAAAGCGGAACGAGGTTACGGAGGGCACTGAACAAAGTGTAAGGGAGTTTGGATTTATTGTGTAAAGGTGGGGGAGGGGAAGTCACTGAAAGATTTCTTTTCTATTTAAAAAGTAACAAGGGGGCCTGGGTGGCTCAGTCATTAAGCGTCTGCCTTCAGCTCGGGTCGTGATCCCAGGGTCCTGGGATTGAGCCCCGCATCGGGCCCCCTGCTCTGCAGGGAGCCTGCTTCTCCCTCTCCCACTTCCCCTGCTTGTGTTCCCTCTCTCGCTGTGTCGCTCTCTGTCAAACAAACAAATAAAAATCTTTAAAAAAAAAAAAGTAACAAATGATAGTTATAGAAAATGGAGAAAAAGCACAAACAAGAAAAATCTGTAACCCCACCATACTGAGACAACCACTATACTATTCTTTCATCTTCATATATTATGTAAACACGTATATATCTGTATGTGGCTATGGTTTTCATGTTCTCTTGATTCTGCTAATATTTATTAAGCATTTACTAGGTACCAGACATTGTGCTAAATACACTCCATGCTTTCTGTCACCACATCATTTAAAACTCACAAGAATTCTTAGAGGTAGTTCCTGTTGCCATGCCATTTTAAAGAGGAAGACATAGTGAAGGTCAGGGGGAAACGGCACAAGGCCACACAGCTAATCTGTACCAGAGCTGAGATTCAATGCCAAGTTTTCTTACCGCAAACGTGATCATCTTACACTATAATTTTTCTTATGTATCCTCACGCATTTATTTTGTAAGACAAGTGACTCACTTTATCCAATTGTCTCAGAAAACTCCCTTTGGGTTCTTGATTAGCACTGTGGAAAACTGAAAAAGCAAGCCTACGACGCACCAACACTTTTCTACTGTCGCCTCGTACAGAGAGCACAGAAAGCCCCTGGCCTTTATTTCAATCTTTTCGTAGTCTTGGTAAAGTTCGCAGTTTTCTTCAGATTAATCTGGCAACGGTGTGAAGAAGGATGGATTTGAGGGGGCACGATGGGAAAGCTGGAATACCAACACAGAGACAGAGCTGAGAAGTCCAGGTGAGAGACAGGAACGCCAAGGCCCGGGGTAGTGTTATTTCTGACTGAAGGGGCGGAGTAGACTCAGAAACACAGAAGACATCCATCCAGGACCGGATGTGCGGAAAAAGCAGCAACAGGGCAGTGTGAGGAGAGAGAGGACGGAGGGGAAATTGGAGGGTGGATGCCACTGACTGAGAGAACACAGGAAAAGATGTGTTTTCCAGTGTGTGGGTGTTGGACACAGAAGCACCAGGAGTTCAACTGTGAACATGAAATCACTGAGCACATCCTGAGTGCCTACTTCATGCCAGTGCCTTGCTGAGTGCTGCGGAGTCAGCAGTCACGCCACGGAGCAGGTCATAGGACAGGTGGAGTGGGGTTAAAAGAGTGGAGAAGGAAGGAAGCACAGAGGCAGGGGGCATCCAGGTGGAAATGTCCTGCCCGGGGGGAGAGGGGGGCGGGACTAGAGTCCGAGAACAGGCCAGCACTTGTAAACTGCAAGTGTGAATGAGCAAGCCTTGAGAAAACACGGGCAAGAATGGAAGTGGACTGAGGTGGGTACTTGAAGTAACACCAGTGTTTTAAGCGGAGCAGAGGAAGCAGGAGACCAACAAGGGACAGTCAGATGTAGGAGGCAGGCCAGGAGAGCCCAGACCACAGAAGCCAAAAGGCAAGGGGAAGGAATAACAACCCACCTTGAGACCATACTGCTCTTGGACTTCTCAGGAGGAATGACTTTTTTTTAATTCAAAGGTCACTCAGTCGATTTTAAACAAAATCAAATAAAAAGTCCATGATGAGGGTAAGAATTTACATCTCCTGGCTGGTGCCTCTCAAGAGTTTTATCCACCAGCCATATGGAGTTGATGATTAATATTCAGTAGGAAGTGAATTTATAATCATGTGCCTGCCATTCAAATGTGAAAAGAAATGTTTTCTGCTCAGTATACCCAATAATACATTAATATAACTCCAGTTTAAAATACATTTATGAATAATTTTATACATTTTAAAAATTTCCTGGCAAGAATGATAATAGAACAATCTATTTTCACTGCTACATGAAACAATAAAGAGGAATGAAAGGTTCAGTTAATCAAGAAATTTAATATGCTTTCTAATAAATATCAAACAGTCATTACTTGGGCTATACAAAGGGCGGCTGAGGTCAAAAGATGAGTATAATAGCAAGAGTTTGTGCCCATATTTATTCTCTGTCAGTTGCTTATATTTGCATAAGAAGTTTCCTCTATTCATGAATTTTTTTTAACCACATTAAAATGCTAGAAATCAAATTTGCTTTTCCTGATTTATATATGGGCAGTAATAACAAGATTTTGTAATGATTAACAGTAGTAACAAATAAATGGAAAACACCAGCCCTTCCAAACTACCGTGCAACGACAAACAGATAGGAAAATAAATTACCTTCACTCCCTTAGGTAAATGTGGTTCAGGAAGCCAGGAAAGCACCAGAATCTGAAATGAGTACTGTGGCAGAGTCTGATGAAGCCAGGAAAGGCAAAATACAGTGAGTTCTTCCTTTTCTGTCATCTCTGTCAACACTATGATGCGTGTGCACATGTGTACACACACACACAGACACTCAAATTGATGGCATCCTAATCGGAAGAGGAGATGCAATAACTTCAAGATTATAGTGGAGACACTGGGGCCAGAAGGAGATGCAAGATCTATCCATCTAAGAGGAAGTAATGGAGTCATAATTTCACTTCTTAACAATCACCCAGAACTGGGAGTCTCCACTAGTAGAGACTTTAATAAAATGGAAATGACTTGGGGGTGATTCTTTCTAAATTGAGGAGAATCCTATGGTTTCATGATGGTTTCTTTGGGAGTAATGTCCAACAAGTAATGTTCATTACAACCTTCTCCAGCAACATTCCTGCTTTTATTGGAGGAGAGAATTCCAAGTAAGAGAGAGGCTAATAGTGGTAAGTAATGTCTACGTTTTCAAAGATGGCAAAGATGAAGGACTTCCAATACATCAAACACTGAAATGCCAGAATAATAAAATCAGGAGGGAAAGGAGAGAGGAAAGGGATAAATGAATAAATGATAGAAAACAGATTCTATAAAATTAAGAACACTGTAGTAAACAGAAATAAAGTTTTATTGAGTTTGGTAATCTAGACATGCAAAAACTATGGTAACTTAAGTTTTTAGTGTTTACAATGTAAGAGATATCACAAGGCATGTTTAAAAAACTAGCTTATTCTCAATTCTAGAATATGTAAGGGAGTTAAAATTTTGATGTCTTAAATCTTAATCAGGATCACTTTAAAATGTGATTATTTTATGGCATGGCATTCAGATAAAAATATATAATTAAATAACAGAACCGGGAAACTTTGTTTTATGCATTTGAATATTCTGAGTTTATTTGTTTGTAGAAAAACTTGGTCATAATGCATATTTCTACTTCAACTGGTAACTAGGTTCCAAGCTTTTGTTTTTATGATTTTGGAAAATTTCCACAATTCATTTAATCATAAGTGTATCTGGTGAAAAAAGTTAAATATCACCATTTTATGTTCACTCCAAAGTGTGAGAAACACCTAACTAGCCAAATTAAAAACAAAACAAATTATCCAGACTAAACTGTACTTATTTTCCAAAAACAAACTTGAAATACGATGATAAAGAGCTGGTTCTGTAATACAAGTAGTTGTTAGTATCTATGATGCCTTCAACAAACTTGCCTAGTCCCATGTAGCCCTGTCTTCTAGGGGTCAGGGACATGGATTCTCAAGACAGATGGCCTCGGTTCAATTCCCAGCTCAGCCACTTGCTAATCATATGACCTTGGAAGTTACTTGGTCTTTCTGTGCCTCAGTTTCTTCACCTGTAAAAATGGGACCATAATAGTACCTACCAATCCAGATTGTTGTGAGGAGCATATGAATCAATGTGAAGCACTCAGGAGAGCCCTCGGCACACACTACATGTTCAATAAGGATTGGCTTGTTATTATCTGTTTATTATAATTATCATCATCATCATCATCATTATAGCTCTCATCTATTTCATGGGCTTTCCATTAAACAAAAATCAATTCAGGTCTGAGTGCTCAAGTCTAATAATCAGTTACTCGTATAATAACTTCTTTCAGCATACCATAATTAAAATTTAAGAACTGTGCATACTTTTGGTGGACTATAAAAGACAATTACCAGCCCAAGGCTAATGAGGGGTAGACATAGGACTGGACCAGGAAATGCTCACGCAGGAGTCTTCTGACACATGTTGATGTCCCTCCTCATGGCGGCCCTTAAACTTAGCAGGTTTTCAGTAAACTATAGCAACAGGTACAAAAATAAGCCAATAAATAAATAAATAACCCATCAAGGTAAATATTTCCCCATAGATCACAGTCAAAACAAAGAAGCTATATTCAAAACGTGCAATTATGCAGTGCTGTGGCCTAGATTCTTTGGCCACACATGACAGCGGTGTGAAAACATGGCAGGAAAAATAATCCTCACTGGGCCAAAGCCATGATCTAGCAGGTTCTGCTTCCCCAGGCAATAATCACCTGCAACATCTCCATCCTCCTCTCCCCCTTACTGACCCACCTTCAGGAGGTGCAGACAGCAGTGTTACCAATTTGGGTTTCCAGAATCCTGGAGTAACCTTTCCCTGGCTCTCCAAACTATAACTCCCAAGTCTTTCCCTACTGCCTTCTCCTTCCTGTACCATGCAGGATCCATCAACCTCCTCATTCATAAGATTGATGAAATTTCTGGAATTATTACATGGAGAGTTCTGAAGAGCTTTTGCAAATTTAAAGTGTGAATCAAACATTACTAGCTTCACTGTAAGGGTTATTAATATACAATTACAGAATGAGTAAGCCGGGAGGACTCTTGGATATAATCTAGTACAAACCTTTCATTCTATAGATAAGAGAACTATGATATTGATGATCACCTATAACTAAAATAACTGACTCGAAGTAATCTAGTGCATTCATATGGCTTGAAAAGAACACCTTAATTATATATTTTCATGTACTAATATAGCAAAAGGTTAACCATCAAGGTTGTTAATGATATTATATATCTTCTAACTTATAATCATGGGCAGATTTAGGGATAATATTCAAGCTTTTTAAATCGTGCTTCTTCCATGGACCTCGATTCCACATTTCATTGTTATTAATGGCATCAATAAGCCTTTCATAAATTAGCTCAATGAATAATTTCATATATTTAGAGATTTCTGAATTCTATTTTTTTCTTCCCTGCAACTAGATCAGTGGCAGGGGGCTTGGAGGGAGATGAGAAGCAAGATCTGGACTCCTACTGACTTCAAATGGGAAAGCCCAGTAGGAACGAGCAGGAAGAAGATAATCTGCAAGACTAAACTTCTTTTCCTAAAATGTGCTCTGTTTTTAAAAGGATGTACATGTCCTTTTACTAAATGGAAATCTTCCATTATTATATGTTTAACAAGAGAAGTCAAAAGGAAATTCACAAATAAGCAAATAATCTTATATTTCAATTCTATGGACTCAACTCCTATTTCTCATATACAGATTGAGTTGGTGGAATCATCCTGTGAAGCCTATTAACACTTTATGGGGGTAGGGGAGTCATGGTAATAAAGCTGATTGTTTAAAATACATATAGCATGTCTATCAACGGGAAAACACCCAGAGGGATACAACCCAAGACCAATTTTAACCAGACAGTATGTGTTATGTAAGGCCAGAGTTCATTCTGATTAGTTGGTGCCTGTATCATATTGGCTGTTAAAATATTTTTTATTTCACTCTCGATATAAACCAAAATGCTAACAGACATTATTAGGTGCTATAATTTTCTTTTTTCCTATATATATTCTCATTTTCTTCCAGTGACAATGTAATACTTATACAATTAAATAAATGTGATATTAAACACGTCAAATTATAGAATGTTCACTACTTCCTGTAAGGATCTTGACTTAGGTTATGCTGGTCTACAGAATACCTTGCTATCAATAAAGCAAAGAAATTTTTTTTTACAGAACAAGGAAAAGTTACTATTTTAAAAAGTAGACACAATAAGCCTTTAATAAGACAGTATTAATCATGTCAGCACCTGCAGAGAGTATACATGAATATAGTGGTAACTTTTTTCCCCAGAGGAAACCTCAAAAGAAAGACATCGATAGCTGAATGAGTCAAGAATCATAGTTCCCTGTTGTGTGAAGGTTTTCACAAGTCTCCAAAGTTAATTTAGAGGAAAAGATTAAAAGATCATATCCTTACTACTGTATCTTACCCCTCAGAGCCGAAATTTATATTTACATTGAAGTGTGTCGATGACCAAACCATTATATTTAAAACATAATGAAAGAATACAACACTTTAAAAATATCAAATAAAATAAATGCTGATTTCCCCCACCACCCCCTTATAAGTTAACTCTGAGCCACAAATAACTGTGAGAATTGTTTTGACTTAATAGAAGGGTAAATTACCTACTTTGAAGGCTGTTCCAACGTGTGTCCAAGTACACCACTTCTTTGTAACTATGTTCCAGCAACTCTAAGCTTAATGGGCCTGAGTAAAAATACTCCTTCACAGCAGTGAAATGAGTATTTAATGAGAACACCGATTATCAGCCAAATTTCAGCATGTGCCCCTAAGAAACAATGGAGAGATGTCATTTTTTTATAAACTGCAGCTATTAAAAACAGTAGTTTAAAAAATTCCCTAGACTTCTAAAAAATGATTAAGCATCTTTGGAGTTATGTTTATGTTTAGAACTTTCTGACCACTTTCCTGTAATATTTGCTTAGTAATTTCTTTAAATCCTTTACAACACCACCTGTCATAGTCAAGATAAATACAGGTCTCCAGGAGAGATTAATTCAAAGTATTTCACTTAACTTCAAAATTATGTAAAGAGGATACATCACATCAGGTAGTTTGGTTGTTTAAATCATAAATTATGGTTTTCCAACTACTAAAATTATTTTTTTTGTGATTGTCTGTGTGCTCTGCCAGGTGAAGCCAGCATTATTACCTTATTATCTATTCCTTATTTCAAGAAACCACTTATCAGAAATGAAAAGATTGGGAAATGTCCTGTGCACTTCACCCCAAGTCAGACCCATGGAAAATGCTCTTGACAAACTGGGGTAGCCAGTATTTCCTACTGTGCAAGGCAGTAGGGAGCTTCCCCCCAAAATTAAAAATATAATTATCATATGATTCAGTAATTGCACTACTATTTACCCAAAGAATACAAAAACACAAATTCCAAAGGACAGATGCACCCCTATGTTTACTGCAGCATTATTTACAGTAGCCAAACTATGGAAGCAGCCCAAGCGTCCACTGATAGACGAATAAAGATGTGGTGTGTGTGTGTATATATACATATATATATACACACACACACAATGGAATATTATTCAGCCATAAAAATGAATGAAATCTTGCCGTTTGCAACAACATGGATGGAGCTAGAGGGTTTTGTACTAAGTGAAATGTCAGTTAAAGAAAGACAAATACCATATGATTTCATTCATATGTGGAATTCAAGAAACAAAGGGTGGTGAAGACAAACCAAAAAACAGATTCTTAACTATAGAGAACAGATGGTTACCAAGGGGATGTGGGTGGGGAGATTGGGAAGACGGGGGATGGGAATTAAGAGTACACTTATCTTGAGGAGCACTGAGTAATATACAGAATTGTTGAATCACTATATCATATACCTGAAACTAATATAACATTGTATATTAACTATACTTGAATTAAAATTAAATTAAATAAAAAAAGAAAATGCTGTCAAACTCTACTTTTCAAGATGTCAGTATTCTTTAATTAAATAACAATTAAAAAAAAAGCTTAAGTGGTGACTGAGAGACCCTGAGCAGTAGGCTGAACAAATAAAATGCAAGTTTAAAATATTAATCAACAAAAACTATAGGAGAATGGGCAAGAAAGGAGGAATGGAAGAAAGGGTACTAATTTTAGTCATCAGCATGCAAGTCATGCCCTTGCATGACTTTTCCATCTTGTTAAGGGTGAGAGGGATAAATTTAAAACAGCAAGCTTTACCACAGTAGAACAAACTTTACCATACATGGTGAATGGGACTATAACAACTTTAAACTCTGGCCATTAATTCTTGGCAATGCCTCTCGTTAGGTGGTGGGGGCTCATATCCCCTCCCCTTGAGTCTGGGCAGGCCTATGACTGCTTCCTTCAATAGAGTAGGATGGAAATGGTGCTTGTGACACCAAAGGCTAAGCCATTAGGAGGCCATGCAGCTTCTGTCTTGTCTGCGGGATCCCTACTCTCTGCACCCTGAGTTGCCACGAAATAAACCCCACTACCCTGAGGCCGCCATGCTGAAGAGGCTGCATGTAGGTACTCCAATGACCAGCCCCAGCAAGCTCAGCCTTCCAGACACCCCCGCCAAGGTCAGAGAAACAGGACTGAAGCTTTTTTGGACCAGACCATCTGCCGGCTGAATGCTACTCAGCCAAGCCCTGGCTGAATCTCTGTGCAAAATCATGAGTATTGCTTTAAGTCACTAAGCCTTAAGATAGTTTGCCATGCAGCACAGAGAATCACAGAATTTGAAAGGGACTTTAAAGATCTGCTGGTGAAACTCTGCTTGCTTTGAGGAAACAGAGATCCAAGCTGGTTTAACATCCAAAGTCACTAGTTAGCAACCATGATAAAACTAGAAACCAGGTCTCCAGGCTCCCAGCTCTGTTCTTTCAAAGAGCCCATCTTGATTTCATCACAAACCACCTCCACCCTTTTATTCTGTTATGTGTGAACTCAAAAGTACTTGAGCATGTTCTTAGAAGTTGTTTCTTCTACCTATTTTTAAAAGTTAAGAAAAATTCTGACATATTTTCTCTTTCTTATGCCTTTATCTTGAACACTTTCCTTGGGTGAAATTGGGGAAGAATTACTGCTTGGAGAGTATGGAATAAAAGTTCTGACCAACATTTGCTGCAGTAATGTGGACAACAGCGTTAACTTCAAATAGTATGCATAAGATTTCACCTCTTTATTCCCATTTCACATGAAATGTCTTCAGGTAAACCTTGGTGTTACTTTCTCCATTATTTACACAATCAATGTTTTATTCCAACTTCTTAAGACAACCTATGACCTTTTATTAGATCCAGTTACACAATTCTTGAGTTTCATTTCCTTAGTTAGCTGAAATATATACTAAAAGGCAGCACTGAGCTTCCCAAGATTATCCTTTTGTGTGAACTGTTTATGGGAAATGTTTCAGGTGTTCGTTAGGCTTCATATGAACCTGAAATTGCAGATTAATGATCTGCTCAGTAAGGAGCTCTCTCATTAAGTACCTTAGTCTTTTGGATACCATCTTCATTAAACTGTTAATTAATAAAGAAGAGGACCCCAAAGATCAAGAAACAAGTTCTAGCAGCCATTTAAAAAGAAAAGTGGATAGAATAGAATACGGACATTCAGGCGATTGGCACACTGGAAGTATCTAAAGGTCAGATGACCACAAATGGCTGAATCATCAGTGTCCAGAAGCAGCTTTACTCTAAACTCACATGAAATATTATCAAGATTTTTGAAAACCAAGTTTATTACCTGATGGACATATACTCTTCCTTCAACAAACCTGTATCTTCCATATCCTATCCTCCACACAAAAAAGAGATCCCTGAAATGCCTTACAATTGGAATGTCTTGCCTTGCCAATGAATCTGTCTTCAGGGGAAAAAAAATTTTTTTTCAAATGCATGACTACACTCCTGAGAATGAAAAGAATTCTATTACGTTAAAAAGAATTTTCTGAATTTGTAGACCTTTATACACTTGCAGATATTTAATAAATCAAATTCAAAATGGCAGATTGTAATCCAAAGGAATAAACACCTCAGAAGAACTACCCAAGATGAAATGCTGATCACAACTTAAAAAAATAGTATTTGTGAATATCTCATGAACAGGATACAAATTAGGCAAATTTCCTGTATAATGTATTCTTTCCTACTGTCAGATAATAGTTTTTTAATCATGCATTTTCAAGTTTCTGCTTCTTTGATATGGAAATTGCAGCTTCAGAAACGAAGAAGTTATTGTATTTACAAGGCATGGCAGGACCAGGACATCACAGCATCTGGGACAATGCTCTCTGTCAGCCTGCAATTCAAAATCTTTGAAAACAGTTTAACATCTACTCTATCATTTCATTCTCACAAAAAGTCCTATGTGGTACCACTGATAGATATTATCATGATTTTAAGACAACTTTTAGACCAGAAAGGTTAAGCTACATCACTGGACAACAATCCTGACTCAGGGTAACAGCTTCCATTTCCACAGCAGACTTATCCGCAAAAAAAGGAGGTATTATAAATGGCAGGTCTTATTTTTGGCTAAGGCTGGATAAACGGGCCCAGACCAGATAGCCTTGAATTGGAATAGTATCTAAGACTCAGTGCAGTCCTACGTGTACTAGTTAGTGGCACAACCTTTTGTTTAAATGACTTTTGCCAGGGTCTTCCTCCATATTCCTTCAGGTCAACTCACTCTCAAATTCCTGGTTTTGTTTTTTCTAAAAAGTTTCATAATCATGAAATACATTTTCTTTACTACCTCATGTATATTCCCTGAAGACACAAAAGAAAATTCAGCCTTACTACTTGGTGGAAGGTTTGTTTTTTTTAAAGATGTATTTATTTGAGAGAGAGAAAGGAGGTGGAGGGGAAGAGGGAGAGAATCTTCAAGCAGACTCCCTGCTGAGCACGGAGCCTGATGGATCGCAGTATTTATCAAACGTTTTCCTTCCATTAACGCTAAGGACTACTGTCATATCTAGATCAGCTTTCCACCTAGGGAGGATTTTCGAGAGGATGAAACAAAATTAATGGCAATGAGATTCTATAGATTATGAAGTAAGATTCATAATCCCCCAGTACATTAATCAAATATTTACACTGTTCTTCACTGTTCTTACTTTTCATGTTTGTATCCGTAACTAGACCATCTAGGAATCAGCTTAATGTTTGAGCCAAAGTTTCAATCCTGCCTTCACCGTTCATTTGCTGTGTGGCTACAGCGAATTACTTAACTTTCCTGACCCTCGATTTTGTCATCCATATAGTGGTTATTATAATAATAGCACCTACTTAATTGCATCATTATAACTATTAAATGGGTTAATACATATGAAATATTTATAATTATACCTGCCACTTAATATAGGTTACTCTTTTTTAGGCACCTTCTTAGTTTTTAACACTGATAGGCACAGAGCAGACATTTAAATTCTAGGTTAATGGATTTCATTAGAAAGTAGGATAGAACGGACCCATGTGAAGTCATCTGCTCTACCCATTTGAAGCAGCACTATATCAAAGTCAGACCAATCACTGTCTTGTCTATTTTTAAACATTCTTAGGAAAAAGTCTATATTTGGACCCCATTAAGTGTTAACAATCTATATCATTAGGTTAATTATAAGAATGAATTCCCTAAATCCACTAAGATTCTCTCTATACCCATTTCCACAGCTGGACTCTTTGCATTATTAGAGCAGAGAGCAGCTTTCTTTTTCAAGGCCCAGCAACCTGGGTCCCATTACTTTTTCCTCACAGCAATGTTTATTTTGACTTGAATTCCCAAGTGTAGAAATATTTCAGACACTATATTGACCCAGGTTAAAAAAACCCTGAAGAACTCAGAAAGGATTACACTGGAAAGTGCAAGAAAACCAAAAACCACAAAGTAAACTTTCAATAGGTTTCAGTCTTGGCTCTAAAGAATGTCATTGATTCAACAATTCTGACTGGAACTATTTATTATAAAAGGTAAATGACTATATTCATTTTTATTCATTCATATTATAAAATTATGAAGACTGAGCCCCAGAATAAACTGAATAAAGTCACCTGAGGAATAAAATCAATTAAAGACGTACTGTGTACTTACACTTAGACAGACTTAGAAATTCAGTGCTTTAAGCTAATTTCCCTCTTGATATTTTCAGACCTAATTCAGTAACACAAGTAATGCTTATTAGTAATATTAATGCAGCTATGTCTGTCAACTTAATAATATTCTTGGTTTTCTTGACTAAAATGTCAATCTAACTTCTAGAATCCTACCCAAGAGAATCTATGCAAAATAGAATGAATGAACAGATTCATTCCATAGGCATAGTAATTAGCAATAGGCCCATTCATGAATGCCTGTAACTAAGTTCTTATACATATTATAATAATTTTATTTGAAATCATGAGACTTGCATAATTTGGCTAATATAGCTACTAATCCCAGGCACTGTACTAAGTCCTTTAAGTACCTTATCTCATTTTATCTTTATAATAAGAAAAAATGGCTGAGAGATTCAACAACTTACTGAAGGTTGCAAAAACAGTAAGTAGCAGAGTAAAGATTTCCATTTAGTCATGCTAACATCAGAAACCCTTGCCAAACCAGCCTTTTCTATTGCTTTATACTGGAGAAATATGTGAAAAACATTTGTGTTTAAAAAAAAAAAAAACAGGGTGAAAGCAGATTTAGCCATAACTTTTCTAGAAAGAGCCACTAACACCACCAACCTAATGAGGGCCCCCCCAAAAATCAGGGGTTTTTTTGTTGTTGTTAAGATACAGCAATAGAACATATCTGATGTCTCCAATCTTTATATTAAGAAAAGCAAACATAAAACTATTAGATTATATGAACATTAAAACATGACACTTCAGTACACTGAACTGACACAAATTTCACTGCCACTTTGGTTTTAGATGATAATAAGTTCAATGGAAGTGTGCATACTCCCCATTGTCATTTATGCGGCTAAAGTAACTTCCACAATCCCTGCAGTTTAGGTCTATAATGGCAATTTCAGGGATCAGTCTATAATCCCATGAGAGCTATCTGCTGAGATTTCTAGGGAGTAGAAATCACCAGAGCCCTTTCTTCCCCGGGACAGCATGGTGAAAAAGGATTAAAAGGTACGAAACCACCACTGCCACTTAGCAACGAGGAGAGCTTCCCTGAAACCCGAGGGCAAGGCTGGCTCCTGCAGCTCAAACGACCTCTGCACCTTTCAGTTATTACACTAATAAATTCCCTTTTTATTAAGCCCGTTCGATTTGGGTTTCTGTCTCCAATGACCAAAGATTCCCAATTAAAACAGGAAGTCACGGGCACCTGGGTGGCTCAGTTGGTTAAGAGACTGCCTTCGGCTCAGGTCATGATCCCGGAGTCCTGGGATCGAGTCCCACACCAGGCTTCCTGCTCAGCAGGGAGTCTGCTTCTCCCTCTGACCCTCTTCCCTCTCGTGCTCTCTATCTCTCATTCTCTCTCTCTCAAATAAATAAAAATCTTTAAAAAATAAAATAAAATAAAATAAAATAAATAAATAAAACAGGAAGTCACATGTCAAGAAATATAAAAAAAATCACAACATTCTCTATTCCTTTTCTGGTCTTCTTCCCAACACCACTACCTAAGGAAATCCACTGTAGTGCACACACTGCAAAGCAGGTGGACCTTAGGAATTATCAGTGTGGTTGCTGATGAGGCCAGTACAGGAAAAGAAAGGTTTTTAATTTCAAAGGCAGCAGTGTGGGTTAACAATTTTATACCACCGTGCAGTTGACAAACCTTAACTCGTGAAATCTGTATTGTAACTGCCTCAGTTTTTATGGAACCGGCAATTCAGTCCTTTTGGATCAAGGAGCCCCTTAAGAATGTGATGAAACTTATGGACTCTCTTCACCAGAGACCTGTAAATATGCAACTGAACACAGTTCCCATACAGTCCGGGGATTCAGAAACTCTCCTGCTCCCAAGGAAGCATGAAGACCTACAGACCCCAAGTTACGAACCCATGTAGTACCAGTGCTTGGACGATCCGGAAAACAGCTGTGGAATGACCAGCATATTTCTGGTCAGTTTCTCAAAAAGGACATCCTCTGTGCCTAAGGCACCCACAAGTCTCCTCAAAGATGCCTCCCAGATTTTCTCCTTTAAAAAGCCTTTCATCGGGCGCCTGGGTGGCTCAGTTGGTTAAGCGCCTGCCTTCAGCTCAGGTCATGATCCTGGAGTCCCAGGATCGAGTCCTGCATCGGGCTCCCTGCTCAGCAGAGTCTGCTTCTCCCTCTGACCCTCCCCCCTCTCATGTGCTCTCTCTCTCTCAAATGAACAAATAAAATCTTTTTTAAAAAAGCCTTTCATCTATTCACCTTCTAATGGTTATAATAAAAATAAGGCAGGAATCATGAAGAACATGAACAGAAACCTTTACTATTCTGTCATCAAAAATCAAATATGATTTTTATATTACTACCATATTTCCCGTTCCCATCAATGCTTAAGTTCCCAGGAAAGCTGTGTATAGCATTTCTATTATACTATATAAAGTATTTGTAGTTATTTCTATAAAACAAAGGACAAAGGGTAACTTGCTACAAATGAGAAGGCAATTGTACTGTCTGAGTCTCTCCCATTTAACCGGCAGTAATTAATCACAGTAATTAAAGACTTATCTACAAACATCTCAATAAGGCCAAAAAGCAGGTGAATTCAATCACTGCTTTAAACTCAGGAGAGAGATACATAAAAAAATTAAATGCTACGACACCTGGATGGCTCAGCTGGGTAAGCGTCTGCCTTGGGCTCAGGTCATGATCCCAGGGTCCTGGGATCGAGTCCCACATCGGGCTCCCTGCTCAGCGGGGAGCCTGCTTCTCCCTCTGCCTCTGCTCCTCCCCCTGCTTGTGCTCTCTCTCTCCGCCCCCTCTCCCTCTGTCTGACAAATAAATAAATAAAATCTTAAAAAAAAAAAAAATTAAATGCTTTATTCCAAGTAGTCCTGGCTGGGCAATGCTAAGAAAGTGGTTTTAAAAGTTCAGAATG
Source organism: Eumetopias jubatus (assembly GCF_037043125.1). Classification (NCBI taxonomy): domain Eukaryota; kingdom Metazoa; phylum Chordata; class Mammalia; order Carnivora; family Otariidae; genus Eumetopias; species Eumetopias jubatus. The sequence goes on along the minus strand of NW_028274814.1, from coordinate 74,812,777 downwards.
CAAGGCCAGGGTGACTACTATGTACACTATGTTTATGTACTCCTATGTAGGCTATGTTTAAAGCCTACGTACAAAAGCACATAGGCTTTAAAATGTTACAAAGCAACTGATCACAAATAATTTATTATTTAAATTATTTCTCACTCCTAGTGGACAAATAAATTAACATGGTATACAGAAGTCACAGGTGATGGATTTTCTACATACATAGGTAAAATACTGATTCATATATACTTTTCTACATGAGCTGCAGATTAAAAGTCAGAAGTCACAATAGAGTTTTTTTGAAAGGCATGTGCAACACTGTAACCTTGCTTATTTTATAAAATAAAAAATTCAGAGGGAACCTTTCTCAATCCATTTTGAAGAGCTCATAAAGCTTAATAAAGCAAATGGCAGTGGCACATACCAGCTCTAACTGGACAAGAAGCCCTGTGGTTTACCTATTCACAGCATTTATCACTTTTTTAAAAATTTTTTTAAATTTAAACCGATGTGGGCGCCTGGGTGGCTCAGTTGGTTAAGCGACTGCCTTCGGCTCAGGTCATGATCCTGGAGTCCCGGGATCGAGTCCCACATCGGGCTCCCTGCTCGGCGAGGAGCCTGCTTCTCCCTCTGACCCTCTCCCCTCTCATGTACTCTCTCTCTCTCATTCTCACTCTCTCAAATAAATAAATCTTTAAAAAAAAAAAAAATTTTAAACCGATGTCTAGGTTGTGTCACAAGATTAGGCCTGTTTGGGCTGTGTGTTCACCTAGAACTAATTTCCCTCTCTGAAGGCAGATGAGATCCCTCTTCTCTTCATACACAGCCTTTCATTTCCAAAGACAGGATGACCTGGTAAGAGCCAGAATGGGACCTTCAGTAAAGATCTTCAGTCTGGAGCCTGCCTGCCTGGGCGGGATGAAGTTGGCCTCAAGTGCAGACCAAGTACTGGGGAATACACCCAGGACAGGGAGGAAGGCCACCTGAGAGAGGATGTGGTAACCAAGAAAGGTGGAGAGAGACAGGCAGGCTAGTTCAGGAACACCCTCAGCAGCAGCTAGAGAAGGGAAAAGGCAAGACGGGTGGTTCTCAACTTGTGAGATTCCCAGCACATTTTCAAATTGGAAATTTTGACTAGGGGAGTTTTTTAAGTATATGCACAAGATTAAGAAAATATCCATTTTCCACACTGAAGACTGGGGGGATTGGCTTACAGCTCCAGCCATCAGCACTCCTTGCTGAGTGCAAGCTTTGTTCAGACACCCTGCTGCTCAACTAGGTCACTCCCCAACATCCTGGAACTGCTTTTGAATAGAACTGTTCCATGTGAGGCACTGATTTCTACTGCTCGGGAGGTGGTTTCCCCACATTCCAGTAAACACCTGATCCTTCTCAGGTGTCAGGTTGAAGTGAAGTCTCCTATCTCTTCCTGCAGGAAACTGTATCCCACTCTTACGCACAGCCCTACTTGGAGCAGGCAGTGCGCCACGACTAAGTTAGCGGCCTGAAAATAAATACGGCACTTTGATCACAATTCAGGGTCCAAGACTGAAGGTGCCACTGGTATAACTGCTAAAGAAGAAACCAGAAGTAGAGCTTGTGTTACTAAATCTGGGGACATAGGCAGGCCATTATCAGGGTCGGCCACAAGCAGGGGCAGGGAGCGCCACCGGTGGGGGGTGGGGGTGGGGGGGACTTCACACCCAGGGCAAGAAGGCAATTAGAAGACATTGCTGAGTAAGACCGGACCTGAAGAATAAAGAGACTGGGGTTCTAAGCACGTTTCTGAGAAAGGAGTTTGGGCAACTGCGGGAAAAAAGGAAAAGGGCAGGCCAAATGATCAAAACTGAAACACAAACACAAGGTTATTGCTAGACTGCTACTAAATGCTAAAGTTTAAAATCCTTCTTGCCTGGAGCCAGAACTGGTTGCAAAGACTGCTGTGTGGCTGAGCCAGGAGATAGGAATCAAGGGAGGGTTGGGGGTGGAGGCTGGGGAGTGGGGTCTGTGAAGCCTGGAATCCAGGCAGAGTGAAAGCCTGCTTTAACCCAAGCCATGAAGATGACTAACCCCAGTGGAAACCAGACTCAAGAGATCATGAGTCATCCTTAAGGGAAATAACGTCAGCATCAGTAACTTCTCTGGGAACTTGGAACACATGTGCTTGAACAAATATTTTGGAACTTAATATCATGCACCAACACTGAATCACTCCTTCATTTTGGATAGGTTCCCCCTATCCAAAATGTTCTCAGAGCTCTTCAGTTACCAAATGAGGCTAATAATTTCTGTTTAGAATATTTTTACCAGTAAAAAACATCAATAAGAGCTGAGCTTTTGGAAAAAAAAAATGATTATGCTTGAACTGCTTGCATGGAAGGAAAGCCTCCACAAATGTCCACTTCGGGCAGGTACCATGCTCATCAGTAAAATCGTCAGTGGGCTAACGCTCAGAATGAACGGGCAGTCATGTTGCACAATCACAGCACGGTAATTAAAATCTGAATTTCTATAAAATGAGATAGGAGTTACTTTTCCTCACACATTCCCTTCCATCTTAAGAAAACATTTGCTGATTTCCTATTACAGGCAAGGCATTGTGTGAACTGCTAAAGGGGTTATAAAAATAACTGAGACCAAAAAAAATCTGACATTAAAGTAAAAATAAAATTAAAAGGTTAAGTATTACTAGGCTGCTACCTATGAGAGATGTACTATTTCATGATTGAATTCAAAATTTTTTCCAGATATTCTTATATATAAAATATACTGGATTACGACTGATACCCAAAACAACATGGATAAATCTCCAAAACTATGATGCTAAGAAGCCAGGCACACAAAAGACTACATTCTACAGGATTCCATTTACAGGCAGCTCAAGAACAGGCAAACCAATTTATCGTGTAATTCATTCACCATTCACCTGGACTGGGGGAGGAAGGCGTGACTTGAAAGAGCAATGCAAGTGTCCTCTATATATCTTGTTTTGGGTGATGATCATAAAATTTGTCAAAAGTTAACAAACTGAACAGCTTACTTTGTATTTTACTGTATGTAAAACATGACTTTTCAATGTTAAAAAACACCACAGAACTAAATAAACATTACTAAGAATAGAGGGTTCAGGTAAAAGCATGGCAAAGGGTTAATGGTAGTATCTCTTATACTTGATCTCAAAGGTATTCATAAAGAAAATATTCCCAATTTGGAAGGAATGAGATGCAATGACTAAAACAATAAGTTTAATATTACAATCACATTGCTTGCTGGATTTCAGTCATGTATGAAAGATCCCAACACAGAAAGGAAACAGGATTTTTTTAATAGTAAATGAAAACAGAACTTCCATCCATTTCTTTCTACCCTAGTAACTGAAAACAAAACAAATTTGTTTGTTTTTTTTTTAAGATTTTATTTATTTGACAGAGAGACACAGCGAGAGAGGGAACACAAGCAGGGGGAGTGGGAGAGGGAGAAGCAGGCTTCCCGTGAAGCAGGGAGCCCGATGTGGGGCTCGATCCCAGGACCCTGGGACCATGACCTGAGCAGAAGGCAGACGCTTAACGACTGAGCCACCCAGGCGCCCCCAAAACAAGTTTTAATTTGCATCTTCACCATTACTCTATTACCAAGGTACTTTGGCTATTAAGGACTTCTAGAGTTTGACTCTCTAGTATTGGGATTTCTCAAGAGGAAAGTCCTTGAGGGGGCACACCAGGTTTCCTGTGGTGTCAGTCACTTCCAATGAGCCATATGCCTCAGCAAAGCAGGGCAGGAAGAGTGAAGAACCAGTTCCTGGCTGAAAACCCAAAGTGCCCTTTGCTAGCTCCCTGCCCCATTCAAGTCAGCAGAGGAAAATGTGGACCAGGGGAACAAGATGCACCTGCTCCTTCTCTCTTTCCTCCTCCTCTGTCAACAGGGGGTAAATTGCACAGAATTGCCACAGCCCAACCTCTCAGCCCCATCATTAACTGAAGGAAGGTGGACTATAATACTACACTGGGCCACAAAGGAAGAATTTAGGGAGCTGGGGGTGACCTACCGGGTTCTGTGGCTTTCCAACTCAGTTAATGGTTTGACCAACCAACCAAGGAATACAGGGGCACAGCACTGTATAGACTGAGCTACTTGCTCACTTCGAAAGTGCATTAACAGCTGCAGAAATCCAAATAAACAAAGCTTCCTCGCGAAGGGCTGGCCCTGCACAGCACAACTGGAGTTGCGAGCCTGAAAACATTTGTGGCGCTTTACACATGAATCTAATGTACGTCTTGATCCTTCTCAACAGACCTACTTTTTAAAGATGACACTTTAAGGCCGTGTTATTTTTAGGATTACGAAAAGAACAGCTGCACTTGTCAGCCGTCCTCCAGCGAGGGCCACCCCCTTGAACTGGCTGTGGAAATACCCAAGTTCTATTCTCAGCTGTACTCTCCTGGCTCAGTTTCTCTTTTTTCCACAGTCTTTACATGTAATTTGCTACCGATCTGTCGGCATGTTTGTCCTCCCTCCTCGCTGAGGGCAGAGGCCACTTCCGCCTCGTGTATTGCTGAATTCCTCGCACAGAGCACAATGCCTGGCACGCAGAAGGTGCTGAACAGTCATTAGGTAAATGAACGGATTTCTGCACACGTTTTTGGTTTTTACTTTATCGCTTATTAGAAAACAAGCTTCACTAAAGCTGGAATTCTCTTTCTCCGGTTCTCTTATCCTCAGATTTTAAATAGTACATGACCCAAAAGAGGTCTTCAGTAAAGACCACGAAGACACTATTAATCCAGTGCTCTGAGCTCACTGAAACCTCTAGGCATTTTTTTTTTTTTTTGAGAGAGAGCTTGAGCAAGCACTGGAACAGGCTGGCGGGGGAGGGGGAGGGGAGAGGAAGAGGCAGAGAGAGAAGCCCAAGCGGACTCCACCCTCAGTGTGGAGCCTGACACAGGGCTCCATCTCACCATCCTGAGATTGTTACCTGAGCTGAAATCAAGAGTCAGACGCTTAACCAACTAAGCCACCCGGGAGTCCCTCTGCACATGTCTTTTTAAAAAGCAACGGTCCTGATTTATGAAGGCCACTAGTAGCAAATTCCACAATCAGCTTTAAATGGATTTTTGTGTGTGTGCCAAATAACTTAGTCAAGACTGTGGCTGAACTCTTCAAAATAAGTATCTTGGAGTATGAAACAAGCCACTAGCCACAGTTTAGGCAGCTGTAATTCTCAGGAAAACCATGATTACCCCATTGCTCAAAAGCCGTTTACTGTGTTGCTCACCCTTAGAGTAGATGACAAGGCCTGTTAGAAATGTTCACATCTCCTCTATGATTTGTAAGCTGCAATGTGCTTGTTATAGAAGCAAGTACCCCATATGTACTAAATGCTATTTAAATGGAGGAGGGAAATATGAAGACAGTCTGGCAATTTGGAATATAGGTTAAAATCCATGGACAACAAGAACTGCAGTAACCAAAAGATGAAATTTTCACTTCATTGCAGAGTCGCTTCTATGAACACTTAACTATAAAGCAAATAATTTTAACTCTAGTTAGGGATAAAAACAGCCTTCCTCCTTTCATTTTGCCTTGATCTACCCAAATGGAATGGGACATCTAACTTTTGTTAGGGCTGATGCTGCTGGAGGGGGCCCGGTGGTATTTAAGTTCTAACAATCGGGTATAGGCAAATCATTCCCAAACCTCAAACACACAAAATGAAAAATGCCATTTCATATACCTATTTTTGCAAATTAGGTAGACATTAATTTATTTATATCACTAAACTCAAAACAATTCAGACCATAAAGGTAACGATTTCTTTGTGTGCTCTTGTCTTCAGTTTTATCATTTCGCTCTATTCATCATATTCATGTCTTTTAACAGGTTAGAAAAATCTAACTTAAGTTACACCAGTCATTTATACTGTATTTCTCCATTTTTTGCTTGTTTCATAAATGACTCCATTATTTGTTGGCCTATTACGTGCCAGGAACTGCCCCTTGTCCTTTTATATATTAACATTATTAAACCTTATAACAATTCTATAAAGTATCACTACCCTTTCTATATTACCTCTATGACATTTTTCTGATATGGAAATTAAGGCTCCAAAGTTATAAAAACCTACCCAAGGGTTGGTCTATATACAAAGGCCTATCTTCCCAATCTACCACAGTCCTTCAATAATCAAAATCTCTCATCCATTTACTCGTTCAGTAAGAACGTACTGATCTCCTACCATGTGCCAAGCACTATGCTGCTCAATGAGGTGACGGTTCTCCTCAAGATACTCACAGTTTAATGAAAAAGACAAAGACTAACAATGAGCTATACACATGGAAGGAAGAAAGATAAAACCTCTAGTGAAAAACAGAAGAGGTAAATCTAGGCTGAGATACAGGTAAAAACTGCTACCCAGAATATTAACATTAGCTTCTAATTATGGAGAGCCTTCACTGTATCAGGTACCACAACCCTGCAAAGCAAGATTTTTTTTTTTAATTACATCACTTTGATACAGTCATCCTTGAAGTAGGTTCCAATATCAGCTCAATTTTAGAGAGGAGGGGAAAGTTCTGTTAATCACTCAAGGTCACATAGCTTGAATGTGTGGGCTAGAATTTGAATCACATCTGTCTAAAACTGAAGTGTAAACAGTGGTAGTCTCCACCTCCGGCAATTGTCTGAGGAGAACACGGGGACAGAGGTCAGATGAAGAACTCTGAGGAGAATGATGGGCAACTGAGGAGCCAATGAGGGATAAATAAAAAGGACCACAGGCCAACAGAGAGGCCCATTTCTTCCTGACACAGTACAGGATGCCCATCCACATCCCTGGCCAAGGTAAGGTGAGGTGAACTATGACAGAGGGTGGAGATAATCTTTCAACACAGGGAAAAGTCATCCTTTTCTTTAAATCTCTGGTATAAGTATCTCTCATCAAATTCGGGTTTTCCCCTGCAGATCCAAACCTCAAGAAAAGAGCACTTTTCACCTGATCCCTAAGACCTACACTCATCCAGGACTTTGAGGGGAGAGAGTGGATCTCTCCGACAGGGGAGCTCAGGCGCGGGTGTCTCCTCCTCCCCTTCAGACCCACATGGATGCAGATGCAAGAATGGAGTTTGGGTGCGCTCAAATAACAAGGTGGCCCAGGGGGGCCTGTCTCAGAGACACAAGGTCGTTGAGAGAATGAGGGGCCAAAACTGCCTGCCTGAACACACAATGGTCAAGAACTGGAATGGGGGTGATGGGAAGGATGTAAAGTCAAAGGGGTTCTTAGTGTCAGGTAAACAATCACGGCCACCACGCGCCACCCGACCGCCCCCCCTCCACTGAATGGCAAACATCTCTGAACCATCCTCCACATTCCCAGTCCCAGTAGTAATAGTGGAAGCATGGAGCACCATCTCAACATTGATCTTCCTCTCCTCTGTTCTCCTATGATATTCAATTGGTAATAAAAGCTATTGACCTCTTACTTAAATGTCTCCTTCCCCACGTCTTGTACATACAATTATCTGATGACACACGGGAGCACACATACTTTGGCAAGAATTGCCTGACAACAATTGAGAGAATGGGATAAGCCACAGGTAGTACTGATGGAAAAACAATCTCTACATTTATGAGCCATTGATTGGGAGCCCCACTAAGTGTCAGCCCTTAGGATCTTTTGCTAAGACTCCCTGAAAGAGTTTCCTCCTGTAGCAGGTTTCCTGGAATTTGGAAAACACTGTCAGTCTGTCTGAAGATCTGTTTGGTGGGCGGGGGGGAGGGGAGGAACACACAATAATTATCTCTTTGCAGAAACCACATGCTATTCTTCACCTCCTTTATCTTTAGACACACATGTCTGCAGCATAGCCCGTCACAGTCATCCTTAACCTGACACTTAGTGGGCAGCTCCTAAACACACGATGTGACACGAGCAACACAAAACACACAGCAGTGTTGAAGGGGAGAGGACTTAGAGACGGTGGAGGTGAAGAGTAGCCACTTCTTACACTGGAATTAAAATAAAATGAGGTGAGATCTTTAAAAAAAAAATGAAAGAAGTAGCATTTAAACACATGAATTCATTAGGATGGTGACATTGTAACTACCACTTGTGGAGTGTTCTGAAAGGCCCCACACTCAGCACTGTACAGACACCTGGCATCCTCCTAGCAACCCCACCGGGCTGAAGAAACAGGCTCAGAGAAGCCAATCAACTGGCCTCAGGTAACAGATTCTAGATGTCAAAGCCAACCGCAAACTCGGGTCTTCTGACAGCCGGCCGTTCCTCTCCCTTGGCCCTGCTCTGCATCAGCACCGCCTTCCCCTAGTCTTTCCTCCCCAGCCCCCTCATCAGGGATTCACTTCCCACCCTCTCTTTGAATCTCCTAGTTTTCCCAGGTAGCATCTATGATCAATGAATTTATACTGTTTCTTTATTACTTGTCTCACTTAGAAACAATGGTGGGTTTTGCCTGTTCGTTTTTCTTTTTTCTTTTTTTTTCTTTTTTTAGAAAAGGGATCTTATCTTTTACACAAACAAAGCATCCAGAGCTTGTTTATTTAATAAGTAACAGCAGAAAGAAATAAAATGATACAAAAATGAATGCAATGGTTTCAAATCATTATATAAACAAACTTTTAAAATAATGTTAAAGGTATGAGTTTTATATGTAAGAAGGGTGTATAATGTTTGCTTACAATTTAGTGGGGAATCATTTTTCTTAAAAACTAAGCACAAATCAGAAAAAAAAATGCTCAAGGCTGTGTCTATGCGATGCCACAAGAAAAATTTAGCCATCATTTTGTCTGTGACAAAGCCAAAGATTATCTTTTAAATATCTAGATAGAATGTCTGGAGAAATCATAAAAAACTCAATTATGTCAACACAATCTTAGTTTATATAAAACAAGCTTTATAAACAAGCCTATAATTTGCATAATTGTACTTTGTGAAAGAACATCTATTTGCATGACTGACCTATGGCTAAAGTTCTACCAAAGTTAAAATTACAATTATAAAAAAGATAATTTTAAAGATCAATATCCTTTTTCCCTCAATTTCAAGTATTTGTATTTTTAAATTATGTGGGAAGTAGTAGAGTTTCAATGTCCTAGATTAAAAGCATTAAATATAAAAGCAACATCTGGACTTCACAAAAGAATATATTTTCTTTCACTCATATTTTTAGCTACTGAATTAACTTATCGCAGCAAGTTCTTTCAGTGAGTATTCAGACATGTAGCCAGGGCAGTAATAAATACCACAGCAGAGAAAGTTGCCTATTAACCCTTCAACTTATCTTTCATGCAAATGTTCCATCTGATGTTCTGGCTAAGGAATATTTGAATTGCTCTTTGGTACATAGCCACACTATTCCATTGTTGACATTTTCATCTTGTATTTTTAAACTGGCTGCTTCTTGGGATGGATTCTAATTAATTTTAGTTGCAGTATTACAGAGCAAGGCAAAACTAAAGGAAAAGCAATAATAACAATGACGATAATGACTTAAGACAATCAGTTGATTGTATCAAATTCTCACAATCTCTATCTTTACATAGGAGTTATCAGTCAAGAAGTACATTTCCTTGGTTGAAGGTAATTGGAAATGATGTTTTTCTGTTCTAAACTGGTGACTTTCACACAGACCCAGCCCTGACTACATCACATCAAAAGCAGATCAAGCTTTAATCTTATGGCATACAAAGCTTCCATTAAAATCTAAAAAACTGTCCCTTAGCAAATGTTTGCTGAGTATCTACTATGTGAAAAGCATTTTGATATGCAGGCTGTGCAGTACAAAGGTGAGTACGATAGCACTTCTCTCTCAAAGGCTATATAAACTTTGCCTTAAGATGTCTTGTATCAGCTAGAATACAAAACACAAACTGATAAGTATGATAACAGACGAAAACCTGAAGTTAGAGGGGAAACTCTTATTAAAACGTAATCATCTTAATCTAACCGGCTACAAATACCACTTGGAAAGTTTAAGACCATCTTTCAACTGAAAGCTGGATTATGAGATTCTTAATAATGTATTATAACCTCCCTTCAAGAATGTCCGAATTTAAACAGTATCTCTGACAGAAACCTTCACGGGAGCTTTTGGTCTAAATTTACTGGTTTCCAAAAGGAAAAAAAAAATGTACTGCAATCAACATATGTGAATACTGCAACCACTTGAGAAAAAAGAAAGGGGTTATGTGGAACTCTTTTAGAGCTATGTCTGTGTCAGATTAAAAGAACAATGGGAATTATAAGAGGAGATGAGAAACACTTTAGAAAGCAATTTCTTTGACTTGAAAGTTAAAACACCGAAGATAAATTGTGACTGAGCATTTGAAATTGAAAATAACAGGTATATATATATATATATATATAAGGGGGGGCAAAACTATACTCAAAGAGAAAGACTTTAAGGATAGTTCACTTTGTTTTGTTTTTTAACTGTCAATTCTCCTGGTAGAGACTATCTCTCCCTTGCCACAGCAAATAAAGACAGCATCAAAGTTTATTTCTTGAGAAATCACATCTGGGAATACTCAAGACACATCGTTGTCCTAACCCCACCCACTTATCTATTTCTGATCCCTTCCAGGGCTGTTCAAGCACTGCAACTGAACAGTCCCCTTGGCAAGATTACGTGCTTTCTCCTTGATACCACCACCCTGGCACACATCTTGATTGCAGCATTAATCACAGACTACCACAATTGTCTATTCATGTATCTGCCTCCTCCCTAGATAGTGAGGTATGGGAGGTCAAGGACCCTGGAACCTAGGAGAGTACCTGATAAACTACGTACAATCAACAGATAACAGGGACTCTCAAGGTGCCACAGAAGAGAATTCTAGTAGGGCCATAAAACTACCTAAGCATAGCGTTAATCAAGCTATTTAAAAAGAGCAATTCACTTATTGAGTCTTTCAACAATGATCTGCTGGGCTTCTACTGAAGAGCAAGCACCACTCCAGGCATGAGGGGCATAGCGTGGAACACAAAGCATGCAAGACACCTGCCTTCAGGGAACTTATATGTTAGAGGATGAGGAAGAGAACATTTTTTTAATTATAGCAGTGAATGTCTACAATGTGTGGGATATTTTGCATGATCTATAGAAGATCCAAATGACCTAGTCCCGGTGCCCAAGAAATTTATACTCTAGTTGTGGGGATCAACATGATCAACAACAAAGACAAAATACAAAGTGAATGCTAATTGTGTAGAACAGAAAAATAAGGGGTGTGACAATTTATTGGTGGGCACTTTGGGCAATGAGGATCAGTAATAGCTTTCTAGGTTTGTGACAGGCTTGGAAGGAGAGTGAGCCACTGAAAAACAGAGGAGCTAAGTCTGGTATGAGCAAGGATTGGAAATGGTCTGAGCCAAAGCAGAGGAGAAAAGTGTAAGACTTCTTGGAACAATAGAAAAGTCTCCCCTCCTGCACACCTGCCACCACTTTCCACCTAATCACTCAGCTCAAGTCCAAGAGTGTTGCTGTTTGCTGGAAGCAAATGGGTCTCTGAGGCCTCGGAGATGTCACCTCTTTCCTAAACTTTCAGACCACTCCTCTCTATTCCCATGGCCACTGCAGGCATTTCCAAACCTGACTCCTAGAAAGGCTTACCTCTACCACCTTCCCTCTCCACCCCATTTCCCAACGTGCTGCCAGGGAGATCTATCCTAACTCAAATTGGATCCTATCACTCCTTTCCTGAGAATCTTTCAGGCGCTCCAAATCCCAAATCCTTAAAACATGCAGAGTCTTCTTCCCGGTGCAGCCCCTGCCTGCCTCCCTAGCCCTGGGGCTGCTCCCTTCCACCACAGCCAACTCCATGGGACTTCTGACTTTCCCTCCGCCCTCCCTGCCACCGCACCTGCCTGGGCCTCCAGCACCCAGCCCAGCCATCTCTGCTGGGAAGCTGCCTCCCACACCTCCTCCCATGGCTGTGTACATACCTCAAGAATGGCATTTACTGCAAAGGGCTGGTTCCACGGAACCCACTTCCCCATGCCCAAGAGATGCATTTCACTCATTTTTAGGCTCCCAACACCCAGCCCCACACCTAATCCTGCACCGAGCACAGAAGGTTTGCTCAGTTAATATGAATAAAGCAAAACTGGGGCTAGACTCAGATCTGCAGGTGATTAAACAAAGTTTGTAGGGAGAAATCTTGTGCAGGAAGTCTGTGTAAAAATGTGACATCAAAAAAGGAGCCAATAAAGGCACTTGAAAGATACAGCTGGACCGTCACAGCTCCGGGGTAATGGGCCTCTAGCCCACACTGTGCCCCCCACCCCCCCAACCAATGACATGACCATCAGCTGTGGGGATCAGAGAGTAAATTCTACCATAAACAGATTGGGAACCCAAAGCAACCAACCAAGCATCGAAACAAAACCTTTTTGCCTCTACCATCTGACTTGTTCCTGATAATTCCCTTCTTTATTGAGAATATTTTTCCTCTCTCAGCAAAGTTTGAACCATAGAAATGCAAAATAAATAAATAAATAAATAATCAGCACACTAAATATACTACCTACATCTTAGCTATAAAAGATGTTTCTATCATTTTCTACATGAACAGGAAGAAATGGTGGATTTTATTCACTGGTTAATGGGGGGGGTAGTCCTGGAGGCAGAGCAGCCAAGAACGCTTTTTTGCACACCAGGCCCACAGAACCTGCCTGGACGTGTGATCTCCACCAGCACCAGCACAGTGCATAAGGGCTAAAAGCCACCTATTTCCTGCCACTACTGCCTAAGTGTCACATCTGCATTTGGTTACTGGAGCTGATTTAGAAAATAAGGGGTGTTTTACAAAAATGCTCTCATGCCAACAAGGTGCCTCATTCACAAATGTTTGGGCACAATTTCTGGTGGCCCTGAGTAAAGCAAATATGGAAAAGATGCTCATAGTAAGATTTACCATCTTTGATTCTCTAGTCACGTTCATGTCAAACAAGGAGGCAATCCTTACAAGTAAAGCACCAAACAGTGCTTCAAAAGTAAGCAGAAACCCACTGGTAGGAAAAAAAAAAAAAAGAAGGGCCCTAAATCCCAGTCTACTACAGGGCACCCTTCCATACATGTACACAAAACATTTATATCTTATAACCGGGGACCACATCTAGTTTAAAAGTTTTTCTTTTTCTGTTTTGCAAATTAGCTGATGATAGATGTTTTACCCAGGAACTACGTCAAAAATGACTCTACTGTTCTGAAATATAAAGTTAATATTTATAGAGGAATTACACAGACATCTTCAGTACCTGAGTGGATTTTAAATTATACAACTATTAGTAATGACAATCCAGTACTAGGAGGAATATGTTAGCCAACAGCTTTAACATAGCTCTGCATTATAAAACCAGAGGCACAGGTTAAAATTACCATCTTCATTTCACCAGAACCTCCTCTCCCATAGTTGGAAATTATAATTATTTTGTTAAAGGCTATATACCATCAGCCTACTTCTGCTAACGTTTAAAAAGACTTACTACTGGGGCGCCTGGGTGGCTCAGTTGGTTAAGCAACTGCCTTCGGCTCAGGTCATGATCCTGGAGTCCCGGGATCGAGTCCCACATCGGACTCCCTGCTCGGCAGGGAGTCTGCTTCTCCCTCTGACCCTCTTCCCTCTCATGCTCTCTATCTCTCATTCTCTCTCTCTCTCAAATAAATAAATAAAATCTTTAAAAAAAAATAAATAAAAAGACTTACTACTTTACAATGACAAACTTTCTGTTGGCATGCTAAACATTTGCGCTTGTTATAAAATCAGTGCAACCCACACTGAATTTGTATAACAACCAAAAACTGCTATTAGTTGCCTGACATAAAATGTTGAATTGACCCCTATACACAGTAAAGTGTCAATATCAGTGGCCTGTGGAGGGAAGAGTGAAGGAGGAGTAGAGATATTTAACATTTTATTAAACATAGTTACAGTTTGACTCAATAGAACCAGTATAAATTACATCTGTAATTAAAAATAGGAAGAACGTATTGCCACACACTTAGATAAATTTTATGACGCCTTATCTGGTAAACATAGACTAGACCAAATTAGTTTTCTTTCTAAACTGAGATCTACTGATGGCACAGTGGAATAAACAAAGCTCAGAGTCTCTAGCTTACTTTGATTTCCATTTGGGTTTTATCCTTATTTATTTACAATACTCAATATAAACAGTAACACCTCACCATAACAAACAAGAGTATATTCCTATGAGGGGCGCCTGGGTGGCTCAGTCGCTTAAGTATCTGCCTTTGGCTCAGGTCATGATCCATGGGATCGAGCCCCACATCAGGGTCCCTGCTCAGTGGGGAGCCTGCTTCTCCCTCTGCCCTTCTCCCTCTGCCCCTCTCCCTGCTCCTTCTCTTTCCCTCACTCTCTCAAATAAATCAAATCTTTTTTTAAGTATATTCCTATGAAACAGACTGTGCTACTTTATTATAACTTTTTTAAAGTTTTCTATGATTTACATTTTTATATAATCATGATTTACCAGTAAAGCCTGATAAATAGCAGCATTATACATTATCTGACAGCTGAGTGACCAGGTGGAAAGTGGACTACTGCACACAGGTCTTGCAAGTCAGAAAGCCTGGGTTTGAATCTTAACTAGCTATACAAAAAGCTGGACAGATCAACCTGTGAGCTTCAGTTTTCTAACAAAAAAAAAAAAAAGAATACTATGGCTCCCTCCATCTAATAAATTGTTCTCAACTGAATGAAAGGTAAAGCTAAATCATGAAGTATAAGCCCCTCTATTCAATTTGTTCCTGGTCAACAAGGAAGTTATCAAGTTCTTTGGATATAAGTGAGCAGAGCCTATAATAGCCAAGATATGAAAACAACTTAATTGTCCAAGTATAGATGAATAAAGATGTGGTGGGGATGTGTGTGTGTGTGCATATATATAACCATCATCACCACCACCATACGCACCCCTGACCACGCTCCTCACCCTTGCATGTGGGCAATGGAATATTACTCAGCCATGAGAAAGAAGGAAATCCTGCCATTTGGTACAACACGGATGTAACCTGGAGGGCTGTTATGCCAAGTGAAATAAGTCTGACAAAAACAATTACTGTACATCACTTATAGGTGAAATCCACCAAAGCTGAACTCGCAGAAATAGTAGAATGGGGGGGGGGATGTTGGTCAAAAGGCACAAAAACTTCCATTATAAGACAAGTTCTGGGGATCTAAGGTACAGCATAGTGATTATAATCAATACTGTATCCTGTACTTGAAAGATGCCAAGAGAGTGTACTTCAGATGTTCTCACCACAAAAAGGAAATGGTAATTATGTGAGGTGATGGAGGTGTTGGTTAAAGCCATCGTGGTAATCATTTTGCAACATATAAGTATCAACTCAGTACTTTGTACGTCTTAAACTACACAACGTTATATGTAAACTGTGTCTCAATACAGCTGGGGGGGAAATGATAAAGTAAAAACCACACCTAGCTCCTAAAATTAAGTTACTTCTAAAGTTATTAGAGAAAAACAGGACTTTAGGACATGAGCAGGAACTGCTATGTTTTAAACTGATTTGGCGTGCAGGAAACAGACTCAGCGTCTCCGAACAGACCAGCACGGTAATTTAATTGCCAGTCTTCTGGAGGGACCCAGTATGTCATCATTCCCTAACAGTGATAGTCTCCCTTGTCCAATTGTTTTCCCCTTCCCCACCTCCTCCCACCCCTTTTGATTGTTGTGGTTGTTTTACTCTTAAACAGCTCTCCCTCCTTTCTGTCTGCAATTTTAAACTCTAACTAGAAATGATAACACCCAGGCTTGGCTTCCACCCCCCACCCCCAGACCCGGCCCGCCAAGCTCCAGGGGCCTTCTGGACTTGTAGAAATGTCCTGAGGGCCGCCCAGACTACGTCTTACTCCTCCAATCACTGCCCCCGCGGGCTCTGCGGCTGAAAAAACAGGATCCCGGGCCGCCACCCGCGGCCACAAATCGGTTCCCGGGGCGCCCCACCCACCCCCACCCTCCCTCCCGGAGCCGATCCTTTCTTTCACTTTACAACGGATGCAGGTGGGTCACACCCCTGCTCTCCGAACCGGGGTGGGCTCCCCGCCTGCGCCGCCCTCCGGAATCCCCAGTGCAGGTCCGAGGGGGAGGAAATGACCCAAAAGTTGCTGCTTCTGAGTCAAGACTTCGGCGCGCGGAGCCCTCCCTTGTATCTAGCATGACTGCTCAGAGCCTGCGGCCGGGGCCCGCCCAGACGCTGTTCTCGGGAGACCGTGCGCGCCCCGCGCCTCCCCGGCCTTCACGGGGGCGCCGGCCCGCCGGCAGCCGAGCCGCGAAGCGACCGCATTGCGGCCCCGGAACCGCGGCGCGGGCTCCCTCCTCCCCGTCCGCCGGCGCCCGCGCCCCTCCGAGCGGCCGAGGGTCCCCGCAAGCCGACCCCCGAGGAGGGTGCGGCGCCCACGCGCAGTCCCCAACTTCTTCCGGCGCCGGCCCACGCCGGGGAACCCCTCGCTCACCGATATCCCCGTCGTCGTCGTCTTCCTCCTCCTGGTCCATTTCTAGCAGGACGTCCCTGGTCGTCATTTGCATGGCTCCCCCAGAGGGCGGTTCCGAACTTGGCGCGAAGTTGGGGGGCCCGGGGTTCCGGAACGACGCGGCTCTGGCGGGGCCCTGCGTCCGGGCGGGGGCGGCGGGCGCGTCTGGCTCCCGGCTCGGGGGCTGCAGTAGCCAGCCCGCACTCCTGGAAGCCGAGCCCAAGCGGCCGCCGACCCGAGCCCTGCGCCCAAGACAGCCACTCACCACCCGACCGGGGCCCGGCCACTGAGCATGCCCAGTGAGAGAGCCAGGCTCGCTGCGGAATAATTAAACTTCCCCCAGGTTTATTAGGCTCCCAGAAGGAAGTCCGGACGAGAGCGGGAGTAGTCGGCGATCGCGTTCTGCACGCGAGTGACCTCGGGGAAGGGGGAGGAGGGAGCACGCGGGGGTGGGAGTGGACAGGGTTCCCCAAACGTTGCGTCCGAACGAGGCAGTTCTCTGTTCTAAAGTCATATATGGACACACACTGGGGCTTGCTTTCTTTGACATGTGTTACTGCAGAGGGGAAAAACGCCACTACAGCTCAGGCGGAGAACACTGAAGGCGAGCACGTTTGAACCGTATTTAAAAGCTACGCGGAGCCTATGGAGATCTTCAAGCACCCATTACTCTGACTCCAAAGTGAAGGAACGTGTATTCTATGGGGGAAAGGGGAGAGGGAGATTACAGAGAAAAAGAGGCGAAACTCGTAGATAATAAGCAATAGAAGAAAAAAGATAAAGAAGAGAGATCTAAAGAAACGCGTTCACAAAAGGCCGGAAGATTTCCGCAGAAAGAGAGGTGAGCGGGCAAGAGAAGCGCCCCCTACCCCCGCTCGCCTGAGCACACACAGGGAGCGGTCGCAAGATGTTCGCGAGTCCTTTTGGACCCTGAAAGCTTAGTCCTCCGTATCAAAAGCGCAAAAGAAGCCGAAGAACTCCACTGTGGTTAGAGGTAAACTCTAATGCAGTGTGAGAGACTATAATAACCAGAGGAAACAAAAAGAAAGTACTAAAATAAAATTGAGGCAGAGAGTAAAAGAATGCGTTCCCCGGGGACCAAAGGGAGCAATAGGACAAATACAAAGGAATTTCTACTTTTAAGACTCGTGGGGGTAGTTTGAACTGCAGGTTTCTAGGACTGTGTGTCTGCAGAGCTGTTTTCAAAGAAGCTGGTGTTGGGTTCATTTTGATTCCTCAAAGGGGCTTAGAAGGTATATTTGAAATCCTGGTTACATTCATTATCCTACACTTCCTATCGAAACTTTTTATATTTCTTCCACTGACGTACCAGAATTATCATGATAATTATGATGACACTAAACTTCCTGTGCACTTTTTTCTCCCATATACTTATTTTTTGAGTTTCCTTATGAAAGAAAGAAAACATTGAGACCAATCGGAAGTGGGAAAACAGCCGCGAATATGCATCACAAGACATGTGGAAATTACTTTTAAGAAACTATCCAATATCTTAAACAATAGAATTGTTGTTGTTGTTGTTGTTGTTTAAGTAGGGTCCACACCAAGCCTAGAACCCAACACGGGGCTTGAACTCATGACCCTGAGATCAAGACCTGAGCTGAGATCGAGTGGGAAGCTTAACTGACTGAGCCACTCAGATGCCCAGAGAGAATAGTTTTTTTTTTTAAAGATTTTATTTATTTATTTGAGAGAGAGAGAATGAGAGATAGAGAGCACGAGAGGGAAGAGGGTCAGAGGGAGAAGCAGACTCCCCACTGAGCAGGGAGCCCGATGCGGGACTCGATCCCGGGACTCCAGGATCACGACCTGAGCTGAAGGCAGTCGCCCAACCAGCTGAGCCACCCAGGCGCCCTTTTTTTTTTTTTTTTGAAAAGCACTTGTTAGCATTTAATGAACGCCCTCAAATGTGGCTTCAAGCTACTAGAACGCAGGCGCCCCCAACACCCTTAATCTTCTCCTCTGCTCTTCTACTGAAGAATTTGGCCTTCACATGACAGGCTGTTTTGGGAGTTTTCCCTTTCCCAAAACTTTGTAGTAGCCCGATCGCACCACATCAATGATAGGAGCAGCTCCAGTCTTGTTTTTGGCAGCATTTACCCGTGTCTGCTCACTGACCAAGGTCCACAGTTTATCAAGGTTGACAGTTGGGCAGAAGCTCTGGTTCCTCTTTAAGTGGTAATGTCTCATACCAACTTTTCCAAAGTATCCTGGGTGATATTTGTCGAAGTTGATCCTGTGGTGATGCATGCCACCAGCATTACCCTGGCCTCCTGGGTGCTTCCGGTGCTTGCCGATGCGGCCGTGGCCGTGGCTCACGTGGCTCCGAAGTTTCCGGGTCTTCCTCAGTCTGGATGGCATGTCGGCAGCTCAGACGGAAAGAGAGAACAGTTTTTAATATAAGGAGGAAACAATACATTACTCTGGGCAGGGGGTGG
This sequence comes from Eumetopias jubatus, assembly GCF_037043125.1. Classification (NCBI taxonomy): domain Eukaryota; kingdom Metazoa; phylum Chordata; class Mammalia; order Carnivora; family Otariidae; genus Eumetopias; species Eumetopias jubatus. Next base: position 74,793,806 of record NW_028274814.1, on the reverse strand, counting down.
GGTTGGGGGGGTGGGGGATAGGAGAATAAAGAAGGAAAAAAAAAAGGGGAGGAAAAAAGGACTGTTTTCTCTCAGTGAATTCGCTCCCCAAAGCTTATGGGACCCACTGAATTAGAAATTCCAGAGGCATTTTAGTGACATGATCAGTTATCACAATTTTCATTTAACAAATGTGTACATAGTGCTTTTTATGTGCTAGGCACTATTCTTTAAATGTTTTACATTCAGTCACGTAATCCTCATAACAACCCTAGCAACTATTACCACTTGACACAGGATGATTAAATAACTAATCCAAAATCACGCACGGGAAGTAAGTGGCAGAGCTGGGGTTCAAACCCAAGCATCTAGAATCTGGTCTGTTGGCCATTTGATAAACCACCTCTAGAGACACTGCTGAATCCATTAAAAAAAATCACTTTTTCCCCCCACCAATTCTGAGCTCTCAAAATCTCATCAACTTTCTGCCACAGTTCTCTCACCAAATGGCCTGGTTTTTATGGCCTAAGATTTTGCTCAAAGTTAATTAGTAGTAGAAAACTCTTGTGGTTGATTTTGTAACAGGGTTCCATGAGTCATTTGAAATTCTTCATAGATTTTAGAGTTCACATTTTTGTTGCTTGATAAATGTTGCAGAGAGATGTTGTTGGCCTTATATGTAAACGTAACTGTTGCTGGAAGGGAAATGAATTATTTACTTGTTATCTGTGAGTAAATTCCATTCTTTTCATTCAATCTATTTTATTTTCTGTAGCTCCTCTCATGCAATGTTTTTTTTTTTTTTCCAACTGAGTCATAAATGCTTCAAACATAATCAAGGTAATAGGCTTATGGAAGAACCACATCATCCTTGACCCTGAAAAATTATCATCTATATCATGAATAGTTAGTGATATAAAATGTGCCTAATATCATGTGGCCAGGTTATTGGATTTGCAAAGCTTTTCCAAGTCAGGGTGGTAGAGCAAATATTTTCTCTTTTATTGGTCTTTTGATTAATTACAACCCTCGCCTGGCCACAGGATGCCCTTTCTCTGCCCGTCCCTCAAATATTGGTGTGTCTCTGACTTTGATCCTGCCCTTTTTTATTCTCATCTTTCCCTATTGAAATCATTCAGTCTTGTAACTTTACTGTCTATTCCAAAGAGGGCCAGTTTCGTGAGCACATGAACATTGATTTACAGAGGGCCCTGCACTCAGAAGGACTTAATGCTTGGGGTCTTAATGCTCTGTGGTTGCAGGTTTAAAATTCTTAATAACATTATCTTTGAATTTTTGTTTTATATGTGGAGTTCAATGAGACAATGAAGTGTGCTTGGTTCTCATACAGTCCTGCCTCCCACCGCCTCTCAGCCTCCCTGGGCCAGTTTCTCAGCCTTGCCCGCCCTCCTCTTTGCCCTACCCCAAACCAGAACCACTAGGACCAAGAAGACGTAGGCACAGGCATAGGGAAGGTCAGGGTCATGTGCATGCACCTCTGGTGCTGTAGGGTAGTTGATGGCAGCTGTCCCTGCCCTAGACTAGCAGTGCCACAGTGCTGTCACCCAGTGGGTGACTCAGTGGGAATGGGCCTCTTGCCCATCCCCTATGTAAGGGCATTTTGGCATGGAAGTTGCAATCTCAGTTGCAGTCTCTTGGAGGCTGTCTCTTTAACGTGGTTTAGAGCCGAGAGTCCATGGGGAAGGGGAGACACCTGGCTCCACTTCTCTGCCATCAGCCAGGGCATGGTCTGTCAGTCCTACAAATTGGTGGGAGGGAGATCTGGCAGCTGGTGGACCTCATGTGCTTTTTGAGCAAGGAACCCTGCAAATTTTCATTTGCAATGGGCACTGCAAACTGTATAGCTGGTTCTTATTCCAAGGTCTTTATTTCCAGATCTCTCTTCTGTGTTGTAAATGGTATATATGCTTGCATGCTGGACATCTCCACTTGGCTATTTTTTAGACATTTCAAATTTAGCAGGTCCAACACTAAATTTGTAATCTCTGCCCCAAAACTGTTTCCCTAAATTCAGGAATGTGTAGTTACACAAGTCAATAATTTGAGAAGCATTTTGACTCCTTCCTCTCTCTGCTAACCCCCATGTCCAGTCAGTTGCTAAATCTTGTTATATGTATCTCCTGGATATCTCAAACACATCCCGTATCCATTGCTGCATTGGTGCATGATTGCATAGCATAACATTTTAGCAGAAGCAGAAGGGAATGGAGTTTTAGGCAGAAGGGAAAGCAAATGCAAAATTCCCAAGGAATACCAGCAAAGAGATCATGGTGCTGTGGCATAATACGTTGTCCAAATTCAGCAGCTCACAGCAACAATAAACAGGTATGCTTTCACACAGTTTCCATGGATCAGAAATTTGGGAGCAGGTTAGTCAAGTGGTTCTGGCCTAGGTTCTAATTTGTAGTCACAATGTTGGTCAAAGCTGTAGTCACCTAAAAGCTTGACTAGGGTTCAAAATCTGCCCCTAAGAGAGTTCAACCTCACGTGGTGCTGCTTGTCAGGAGGCACCTCACTTCCTTCCTCCACTAACCTGTCTGTACATCCCTTGAACATCCTCATGACACAATGCTGTGTTCCCTGACAATGATTAATCCAAGAGGCTGGGTGAGGTAGAAGTCACAACATCTTTTATGACCTTGGAAGTCACACATTGTCATTTCTGCCACTGGTTACACAGGTAAGTCAGCTCTACTCCCTGTGGGAGGATCTTATCCAAAAGTATGAATAGCAGAGGCAGGGATCACTGGGAGCAATCGTGGAGGCCACCACATATCTCCACTATCACTGTTGTGATACATACCCACTGCCATTCTTCATTCTTAGTTACCGAGAACTAACTATACGCTGGCCACTTCCCCGGATGTTGGGGGTTCAATAGTAAAAACAAAAAACGAAGACAGACAACATCTCTGCTGTCAGGTCTTTCCATTGCAGTGGATTGAGACAAATAAGTAAGTATCTGTCAGGAAATGATGGGCACTACTGAGAAAAATGCAGCAGGGCAAGAGTCAGAGAGAATGATGGCTGGGAGACGGACTTCATAATGAGTGGTTTGGGGAAGACTGATGAGGTGACATTTTAGCAGAGGTCTGAAGGAAGTGAGGGAACAGAGTATGTAAGTCCCTGAGGAAACAGAGTTTCAAGAAGGAAATGCAAATGCAAAAGCCTTGAGGACAAGCATGCCTAATGTCTTCAAGAACAGCAGAGGCCATGGCAACTGTAGCATAGTGATAGAGGAGGGAAGTGGTAGGAGGTCAGGGATGGCGGAGGGAGAGGAGTGCTGTAAATCAGTTTTAGCCATCAGAGGGACTTGGGTTTTGACTCTGAATAATATGGAAAGCCTTTGGAAAGTTTTGACTAAACAGGTGGCATACTTATCTTATATTTTAAAAGGATCTTTCTTACAGCTTTTTGGAAAATAGACTAGACCGTAGAAGAGCAAATATAAAATCAGGGAGGCCAGTTAAGAGACTAGTTCTTTAATTCAGCCAAGGGATAACGGTCTTGAACAAGAATGGTACTGATAGATGTGGATTAAGGTATGTTTTGAAATAAATCTGAAGAGTGTCTGAGGTACTGGATATGAGTCTGAGGAAAAAAAGGGAGTCAAGGAGAACTCCAATATTTTGACCTGAGAAATCTGGAAAATGGAGTTGCTATTTTTGAAATGTGTCAGACTCCAGGAGAGGAAGGGGGTGGCGGGGTTTGGTTTTGGACCCAAAAGTTCGAATTTGAGATTAGACATCCATGTGGAGATGTCCAGCAGCAAAATCTCCAGAGGTACCCCCATATGATTGTACAAGATGTTTACAGAGGTGCCTGGGCACAGGGAGTAAAATGAGGCCTGATATCTAACTCAGGCTCTGCCTGCCAAGCCTCATGGTTTGGTGCAAGGTCGTTCCGTCTGTACAAGCTTCCATATAGCTTGTCAGCAATTCTGGACACCTTTATACATATACTCTGCTTCCTTCTTACTTTGCTTTATTTTCTCCTTATTACCTAACTCCCTCTTACATACTACATCATTTGTTTACTTACTCTCTGTATTATCTGTCTTCATCAACCAAAGGATAAGCTCCACAAAAGCAGTGCTTTTGTCTTTTGTTCATTACCATATCTCCAGCATATAGTAGGTACTCAATATTTATTGAATTGAATTGAGGGTAGTGTAAAGGGTAGTGGATAAATGCACTAGTAGATAGAAGGGTATGTGGGGCCAACAGAGGGTATGTGGGAGAGAGAAGGGAAAACGGCTGTTGAGATGTCCTTGGGTAGGTGAAAGTGATGAGCTCCTATAAACTGAAGATAATGGCTATAAAAAGCAGGATAAAAATCTATCATGAAAACCATAGTGAAAATATAATATTTGGATACAGATGCAGGTGTATAGGTAAATGTATTGGTAGGAGCTGTGGAAGCTTTCTTTTTTTCCCCCAAAATGTTTATTTTGAAAGCTTTTAAACATACAGAAAAGTTGAAAGAATAACGTAACAGACACCTATACATCCATCCAAGCTTCAACAGTTGTGAACATTTTGCTATGTGTGATTTATCTATTTGTCTCTCTGTATATATTTCACTGAACCATGTTAATGTTGCAGACCTCATGACATGTCATCCCTACATAAATAACATATTCACATAGACGAGATTTAACCATATTTCCCTCATATCAACCCATTCCATATTCAAATCTCAGAGTCTTTAATGGTTGGGTTTTTCACGCAAGCACGCAATCACATTTCACATACTGTGATTGGTTATATTACCTGACTTTTTTCCCTATGACTTTGACTTTTTCTTTCCTTCTTTTTTTTAGGAGATTTTATTTATTTGAGACAGAGAGAGAGAGAGAGAGAGAGCACAAACAGCGGGGAAGGGCAGAGGGAGAGACAGAGAAGCAGACTCCCAGCTGAGCAAGGAGCCCAATGTGGGGCTCAATCCCAGGACTCTGAGATCATGACCTGAGCCAAAGGCAGACGCTTAATCAACTGACGCCCCTGACTTTGACTTTTTCAAGAGAACGGAAGATCTGTGGATGATTTTTTCTCCCTAATACTATTTTCAAAGTCTAGTATTTCCTGTTAACTGGATATAAGTCAGAGGTTTAATTAGATTCGAGTTAAACATTTTTGGCAACAATCTGTCATAGAAGATGCTATGTTCTTCATGTGGCATTATAGTAAAAGGTATCCACTGACAGACTGTCCTACCATTATTGGTGTTAAATTCGATCACTAAGCTACATGGCAAACACCAGATCTTTCCACTGGGTCAGGGTTCAAACCTGGGCAGTTTGACTCCAGAGTCTGTCTCTAAACACTTTGCTATTGTGGTTTTTTTTTTTTTTTGAGAATTTTATTTATTTATTTGTCAGAGAGAGAGAGAGAGAGAGAGCACAAGCAGGGGGAGCAGCAGCAGAGGAAGAAGCAGGCTCCCTGCTGAGCAAGGAGTCTGATGCAGGACTGGATCCCAGGACCCTGGGATCATCACCTGAGCCAAAGGCAGACGCTTAACCGACTGAGCCACCCAGGTATCCCAACACTTTGCTGTTGTTGAGATAAATTTCTAAAATGAAGCCATCCCTGCCTGGGCTGCCAAACTTCTGGCAGCAAACCAAACTTCTGGCTCTCCTTGACCAGAAACACAGTATAGTTGACCCTTGAACAACAAGGGGGTGAGGGGTGCCAATTCCCCCTCCCTGCACTGTTGAAAATCCATGTATAACTTTTGGCTCCTCAATAACTTAGCTACTAATAGCTTACTGTTGACTGGAAGCCTTACCAATAACATAAACAATTGATTAACACATATTTTATATGTTATATGTATTACATACTATGATCTTACAATAAAGTAAGCTAGATAAAAGAAAATCATAAGAAAGAGAAAATACATTTTACAGTACTGTACTGTGTTTATCAAAATAATCCACATGTAAGTGGACACACATAGTTTATACCTGTGTCTTTCAAGGGTCAACTGTATGTCTACTCAGCCAATCCCCAAATGCCAAGCAAACTTTGGGCTCTATATTTATTTTCTTGTTCCGCCATCTTTCTGAATAAGGTCAGATATGCAACTTAAGCCATTCATAATCTGTTTATGCATTACCACTTCTAATGTTCTGTAAAACTCACTCTTGCCCAAAATCCTTTGGGAAGAATGTTTGTAAGGCCTGTATTCTCCCAATCCATGAATTGTTTTCCCTTGAATAAAGGACATCAAACGCTACTAAATTGTTGGTTGTGTCATTTGACGTTATTCCTCTTTAGGTAAGAGCGCAAGTCTCAAGAACAAACAGCACATACACAAGCAAGACTAGGATTCAAATGTAGGTCCCCAAAAGCTGTTTGCTCCCCCCCACACACTCCATGAAAATAGCTTATCAATTTGGAATCTTAAAAAAGTGCCCTTGGTATTATGTAATGATACAGGGGTCAATCCAACAAGAGGTTATAACAATTATAAATAACTATGTACCCAATATGGGAGAATCTAAATACATAAAGTAAATATTAACAGACATTAAGCAAAAAATTGACAGTAATACAATAATAGTAGGGGAATTTAACACCACACTTACAACTATCAATAGATCATCCAGGCAGAAATTCAATAAGAAAACAGTGGCTTTGAACACCACATAGGACCAGATAACTTAACAGATGTATACAGAAACAATCCATTTAAAAACAGCAGGATGCACATTCTTTTCAAGGGCACATTGAACATCCTCCAGGATAGATCACATGTTAAGTCACAAAACAAGTCTCAGTAAATTTAAGGAGATTGAAATAATATCACACATCTTTTCTGACCACAATGGTATGAAACTAGAAATCAATCACAAGAAAGTTGGAAAAGAACACAAACACATGGCGGCAAACATGCTACTAAACAGCCAATTGATCAATGAGGAAATAAGAAAGTACATGAAGACAAATGAAAATGAAACACAATGGTCCAAAACCTTTGGGATGCAGCAAAAGCAGTTTTAAGAGGGAAATTTTTAGTGATACAGACCTCAAGAAACAAGAAAAACCTCAAATAATTAATCTTACCTGACACCTAAGGGAACTAGAAAAAGAACAAAGCCCAAGATTAGTTGAAGGAAGGAAATAATAAAGATCAGAGCAGAAATAAATGAAATAGAAATTAAAAGAAAACAAGAAAAGATCAATGAAACCAAGAGCTTATTCTTTGAAAAAAATCAACAAAACTGATAAACCTTTACCAAACTCATCAAAAAAGAGAAAAAGGACACAAATAAGCAAAATCAGAAAGGAAAGAGAAGTAACTATCAATACCACAGAAATACAAAGAATTATAAGAAAATATTATGGAAAATTATATGTCAACAAATTGTACAACCTACAAGAAATGGATACATTTTTAGCAAGATACAATATTCTGAAAGTGAATCAGAAAGAAATAGAAAATTTGAAGAGCGCAATTACTAACTAGTAACAAAATTGAATTGGCAATCCAAAATCTCTTAAAACACAAAAGTCCAGGACCAGAATGGATTCACAATTGCATTCTACCAAACATTTATTTTTTTAAAGATTTATTTATTTATTTATTTATTTTAGAGATGGGGGAGGGTCAGAGGGAGAAAATCTCACGCAGACTCCCCACTTGGTGGGGAAACTGATCTGGGGCTCAGTCTCATGACCCTGAGATAAGACCTGAGCTGAAATCAAGAGTCAGATGTTTAACTGACTGAGCCACCCAGGTGTCCCTCTACCAAACATTTAAAGAAGATTAATATATACCCTCCAAAATCTATTCCAAAAAATAAGAGGAAGGGAACATTCCAAATTCATTCTACAAGGCCAGCATGACTCTCATAACAAGACCAAACAAAAACACTACAAAAAAAGAAAATTATAGGCCAATATCCCTGATGAACATAGATGCAAAATCCTCAACAAAATATTAGCAAACCAGGGCACCTGGGTGGCTCAGTTGGTTAAGCAACTGCCTTCGGCTCAGGTCATGATCCCAGGGTCCTGGGATCGAGTCCCTCATAGGGCTCCCCCTGCTCTGCGGGGAGTCTGCATCTCCCTCTGCCTCTGCCTGCCACTCCCCCTGCTTGTGTGCGCTCTCTCTGTCTCTCTCTCTCTGTCAAAAAAAAAAAAAAAAAAAATTAGCAAACCAAATTCAACAATACATTAAAAGGATCATTCACCATGATCAAGTGGGATTTATTCCAGGATGCAAGGATGATTCAATAGTTGCAAATCAATCAACATGATACACCCCATCAACAAAATGAAGGCTAAAATCATATGATCATCTCAATAGATGTAGAAAAAGCATTTGATGTAATTCAAAAGCCATCCATGATAAAAACTCTCAACAAAGTGGGTTTAGAGGGAACATACCTGAACATAATAAAGGCCATACATGAAAAACCCATAACTAACATCATACTGGTGGTGAAAAACTGAGAGCTTTTCCTGTAAGATCAGGACCAACACAAGGATGTCTACTCTTGCCCCTTTTTTTCAAGACAGTAATGGAAGTCCTAGCCACAGCAATCAGATAAGAAAAAGCAATAAAAGTTATCCACATTGATAAGGAGAGACAAAACTGTAGCTATTTGCAGATGACAGGATAGTATACATAGAAAACCCTAAAGACTCCATGAAAAAAACTATAAGAAGTAATAAATTAATTCAGTAAACTTGCAGGATACAATATTAATATACAGAAATCTGTTGCACTAATAATGAAGAGAAATCAAGAAAACAGTTCCATCTACAATTGTGCCAAAAATAACAAAATACCTAGGAACAAACTTAACGAAGTAGGTGAAAGACCTGTACTCTGAAAAGTGTAAAACACTGATAAGAGAAATAGAAGACAACATAAACACATAGAAAGATATTCCATGCTCATGGATTGGAAGAATTAATATTGTTAAAATGTCCATAGTACCCAAAGCAATCTACAGATTCAATGCAATTCCTATCAAAATACCAACATTATTACTCAAAGAACTACAACAAATAATGCTAAAATTTGTATGGAATCAGGAAAGATCCTGAATTGCTAAAGCAATCTTGAAAAAGAACAAAGCCGGAGATATCACAGTCCCAGATTTCAAGGTCTACTACGAAGCTATAATAATCAAAATTATAGGGTACTGGCACAAAAATAGACATATAGATTAATAGAACAGAAGAGAAAACCCAGAAATAAACCCATGCTTGTATGGTCAATTAAACTATGACAGAGGAGGCAAGAGTATACAACAGGGAAAAGATAGTCTCTTCAATAAATGGTGCTGGGAAAACTGGACAGCTAGATGCAAATGAATGAAACTGGACTACTTTCTAATACCATACACAAAAATAAACTCAAAATGGATTAAAGGCCTAAACATGAGAACTAAAACCATAAAAACCCTAGAAGAGAACACAGGCAGTAATTTCTCTGACATCAGCCTTCACAACATTTTTGTAGATATGTTTCCTCAGGCAAGGGAAATAAAAGTAAAAATAAACTATTGGGACTATACTGAAATAACAGGGTTTGTACAGTGAAGGAAACCATCAACAAAACGGAAAGGCAACCTACTGAATGAGAGAAGATATTTGCAAATGATATATACGATAGGGGTTAATATCAAAAATATATGAAGAACTATACAACTCAACACCAAAAAACCCAAATAGTCTCATCAAAAAATGGGCAGGAGCACCTGGGTGGCTCAGTTGGTTAAGCATCTGCCTTTGGCTCAGGTCATGATCCTGGGGTTCTGGGATGGAGCCCCGCGTCGGGCTCCCGGCTCAACGGGGAGCCTGCTTCTCCCTCTGCCTCTGTCCCTTCCCCTCTCCCCCTGCTCATGCTCTCTTTCTCAAGCAAATAAATAAAATCTTTCAAAAAAAAAAAATGGGCAGAGGACCTGAATAGACATTTTCCCAAAGACATAGAGATGGCAAAGAGACACATGAAAAGATGTTCAACATCACTAATCATCAGGGAAATGCAAATTAAAACCTTACACCTGTACGAATGGCTAGTATCAAAAAGACAAGAAATAACAAGTATTGGAGAGGATGTAGAGAAATAGGAACCCTCATACACTGTTGGTGGGAATGTAAATTGGTATGGCCACTGTAGAAAACAATATGGAGGTTCCTCAAAAATTAAAAATAGAAACACCATGTGGCCCAGAAATTCCACTATTGGATATTTACCCAAAAACAAAAACAAAAAACCCATTCAAAAAGATATATACAGCCCTGTATTTATTATAGCATTATTTACAAGAGGCAAGGTATGGAAGCAACTCAAGTACTCATCAATAGATGAATGGATAAAGAAGATGTATATATTATAAATATAATGGAATGTTATTCAGCCATAAAAAGATGGGATCTTGCCATTTCTGACAACATGGATGGAACTAGGGGGTATTATGCTAAGTGAAATACATTAGAGAAAGACAAATACCATATGATTTTACTTTTATGTGGAATCTAAAAAACAAACATAAAAATCAGAAACAGACCCACAAATACAGAGAACAAACTAACTGATGGTTTCCAGAGGGGAGGGGTGAAGGGAAAGGCCAAATGGGTGAAGGGAAGAGATACGAGCTTCCAGTTACGGAATGATAAGTCACAGAGGTAAAAGGTACAGCATAGGGAATATAGTCAATGGCATTGTCCTAGTGTAATGGTGAGAGATGGTCACTACCCTTGTGGTGAGCATCATATAACACAGAGCTGTTGCATGACTGTGTTGTGTACCTGAAACTAATGTAACATTAGGTGTCAACTCTAGTTTAATAAAAATTTAAAAACAAACAAACATAAAGGAATGGGAAAGTGAGGAAAAAAAGAGACTTTCCCACTTGGTTTGTTGGTTGGTTTATGAAATTAAGTGGAGGCCCCAGTTTTGTCAGTAGCTCGACTTTTTATTGCTCTACATGATGGGAAATATCAAATACCCCAGAATGTCCATATGCCCAGTTCAATACTAATCTAAGTCATTGCTGTGGGAGGTAAGGGTGAGGGGCAGGAGCAGAATGGATTTCTATAACACAATCTCAAAGTTATTTAGAGTTTAATTGCATTTTTAAAATATATAATACTTCACAAGGCAAGATGAATTATGAAGAGAAAACAACCCAATGGTCTCCCACTTAACAAAGAGATTAGAAATAACTTTCTGTAACAATTAGGGAGTAGTTTAGGGAACTGGACAAATCACAGCAAGGAATGATTGCCAATAACACGTGATTTGCAGTCCTTCAATTTCACTAGTATTTAATTCACAAATAATCTGTGTGAGAAAGTGAAATGAAATCACTTTTCTAGAACATTGCTAGATATTTTTATAATCAACAGGAACATGTTTTTTGACTATAGTCAAGTCACAGAATTATCTCAGCCTTTTTGGTACCATCTGTTTCATTTGCTGAGATTGTATGGCCTGTCCACAAATCTGAAAATATTTACTATTTGACAATTTACAGAAAAAGTTTACCAACACCTGGGTTATACTGTCCCTTCTTTAGATGTAACTTTTTTTTTAAAGATTTTATTTGTTTATTTGACAGAGAGTGAGAGAGCACAAGCAGGGGGAGCAGCAGGCAGAGGGAGAGGGAGAAGTAGGCTCCCCGCTGAGCAGGGAGCCCAACGCGGGGCTCGATCCCAGGTTCCAGGGATCATGACTTGAGCCATTTAATCAACTGAGTCACCCAGGCGCCGCTGGATGTAACTTTTGAAAGGTATATTATATTTCTGAGATGGAGCTGTTTCAGCAGGCAAATAACCTGCATAAATGGGTATTTATAAAGAACCACTTATTTAGGTGTTGATTTTTATTCATTATTTTCAGCAATTACACTTTTTTTTCCCCTATAGATGATCATGGAGGAATCACAAATGACTTTATAGAATTAGCAGGCAACCTAAAGTGAGTACTCCATAGTGATGTTTTCGACAAGTGTCAAATGTCCTTTTGGTTGAGTCAGGACAGGGAAGTAAATGGTGCCCAAGAATGGAGCTGTGAGTCCTGCTCAACATTAAATTTTTCTCACAAACACTTTGTGGCGTTGGGTCCTGCCTCATTGGTTTCCATCCAGCCTGGGCAGTAGGCATGTCACCTTTCCTCTGCTCACTTAGTCTCCTGGTGTAGATTCTGGGTAGTGATGCCAATCTTCATCGTTCCATATGCCAAAGTGAGCCAGTCCTCCTTTGGGTGCATTTCACTCTGTATCTTCCACAGACTTTTTCAGGAATCCCATCAGCTTCTTCCCAGTGAGGGTCTCACTTAGCAACTTCTGCTGCAGTTCTGAGCAGTCTTTAAGAGCTCTGAGACTCTTTAAGCTAGACATGTTTACCTTTCTGCCTTGGGGTTTTATTAGGAGAGTAACTCTGCACAGACATCCCTGGTTTGTTTCCACTGATGCTTCTGCTTGGTGGGGGACCATCTGGCCAGGTGGGGAGGCAGTAGCAGGGGCAGGAGACCTGGGGTGGGCACAGTGCTCCTAGCTGAGAGTGAACCAGGTTGTAGACTGAAAGCTGTATTTTTGTTGTTGTTTTAATTGTGCTAAAAAATGCATAACATAAAATTTACCACCTTAACCATTTCTAAGTGTACAGTTCAGTAGTGTACATATACTCGCATTGTTGTGCAATAGATTTCTAAAACTTTTTCATCTTGCAAAATAGAAACTCTATATTCATTGAAAAACTTCCATTTTTCCCTCCCCTAGCCCCTGGCAACCACCATTCAATCTGTTTTCTGTTTCTATGAGTTTGACTACTTTAGATATCTCATATACATGGAATCACACAGTATTATCTTTTTGTGAGTAGCTTATTTCATTTAATATAATGTCCTCAAGGTCTAGAAACTGTCTTCTGATCATTTTGATCTTCTCAGCGGAATAGAAAACAAAGGTCATTGGCAGGAAATGAGAATGTAGAAGGAGATTTAAGCAAAGAGGTTTGGAATAGTTATCAAAGACAGCTGGAAAGGAAACGGAGTAGGGAAAGAGCAGAGGATCACACCAAAGACCCACACGAGGTCATGGATTTAAAGTGAAACCTATTAGCACACTCATATGTTTTTTCCAGACATGGTCTGCTCCTCAGGTCCTCGTATCAAATCGGTAGACGGCTGGATATAACTTGGATTGGGTTTTGCAAGGTAAGTTGGACAGAGGGAAAGAGGAGGGAGCTGATGGTGTATGCAAGGGAATGCTTTTAACAATTACAGGACCCAAGAGGTGAAACAGTGAGGACATAACTGAACAAGAGCGGTAAGATCAGAAAGTTGAATACTTTGGTGGTACGAAGTATCAGAGTTGCTGGAGCTGGGATCCTGGGTAGCTCTGTTAGTTAAGCATCTGACTCCTGATTTCAGCTCTGGTCATGATCTCCGGGTTGTGAGATCAAACCCCACATGGGGCTCTGCACTCAGCAGGGTGTCTGTCTGAGAGTCTTTCCCTCTGCCCCTCCCCCACCCCATGCTCATGTTCCACTCTCTCTCTCTCAAATAAATAAATAAATCTTAAAAAAAAAAAAAAAAAAAAGAATGCTGACCAGAGTTGCTGGAGCTATTTCTCACCTGGAGTACTGCTGAAGCCTCCTTACTAGTTTTCTTATTCTTTCCGATTCATTCTCCCTCTTGTGGTCAGAAATGATCTTCCGGAAGTGAAAACTGATGGAACCGTTTGTTTCAAATTCCCCCACAGGCTTCCCCATTGATAGTGGCGGACTTCATGATTTCACTTTTTCAGCATCTTTAGTACCTCCAGCACCTTCAGTTATTTGAAGGTTTTATCTGCTGTTATACTTCCAAGACTTTGCACATGCTCTTCTCCCTACTTGGACCATTTCTCCCTGTCTTGAGCTGGCTTTCGCTTATCCATCAGGTCTCCACTTAAATTTTACCTCCTCCTGGAAGACTTCCTTGATTCTCCCCAGTCTATATTGAATGCCTCTTATTCCTACTTGCAGAATATCCAGTATTTTCCCACACAAGCATTTAATACACTTCACTGTTAATGCTTAATTATTTAGCTATATTTTAGTTCTTCATATGTTCTGTTGAAGAAAGGGACCCTCTATGAATAGCTCACTCTATATATGAAGCATTAAAATTTTTTTCCCTAATATTTAAATCCTACATAGAAGGTGCTTCTTAAAAGGGGATTCTATTCCTTCCTTCTTGAAACTCTTCATGGAGCTTCCCAGGACATCTCACTCATCTGACCCTTGCACATTCACCAGCCAGTCCTCTCTACCAACCCTCTAACCCTCTGTTCTAACTCCCTCCTTTCCTGAGGTTATTTCACCCAGTGTCATGACTTAAAAATATCATCTAAATCTATCTCTCTAACCTGGAGATCCCTTGGGTGTTTCCAGATCCTTCTGTTCACCTGTCTATTCTACATTCCTGCTTGGGGAAAACAGACTTATTAATACTACCAAAACACCATTACCCAAGCTGTCTCCATTTATTGAATCGTACCTATGACAGATTGTATTTAATAAAGATAGGGGCACCAAAATACTTATCCCATTTCCCATGCTCTTCTTACAGTGTGACTGACACTGCTCATTGAAGGTGGGTTCTGTGATCTCTCTCCTTGGATCTGGGCAGGGTTTGTGACTTCCCTGATCAGTGGAGTACAGAGGAAGTGATGCTGTGTGACTTCTGAGACCGGGTCATAGAAAGGGTAGAGCTTCTTCTGCTTGGCTCTTTATCTCTCTCAAAATGCTCACTTTTTGAAGCCAAACACCACGCTGGGAAATAGCTCAGACCACATTGAGAGGTCATGTGTACATACTCCAGCTGGTAGGCACACGTAAGGCCTAAGCTGCTAGCCATCATTAACCATGAGACATGGAAGTTGAACAGACCTTTAGATGGTTTCAGCCTCTAGCCTTTAAGCCTTCCAGCTGAGGTTCCGTACATGAAACAGAAACAAGCCATCTCTGCTGGGACTTGTCTGGATTCCCAACTCACAGAAACTGCAAGAGACAATACATGATTACGTTTGGAAGTACCTTGTTACACAGCACTAGATAATTAATACAGTATAACAGCTAGTCACTTGCTCAGGCCAAAAATTTAGGAGTCATTCTTCATTCCTCTTTTTTTCTCCTATCTGTATGCAATCTATTCAATAAGTCTGGTTCACTCTATCTCCAAAATACATCACGCATCTGACTCCTTCTTATCTTCCACGATGTGCCTTGATCCAAGTAACAGTTACCTGTGGCTAAAGCAATCAGAAAACTTCTAATTGATCTTCTCTACAGCCCACTCTCCTTTCAGTGGCCAAAGGGATCCTTTGAAAATCTGTATCTGAATATGTTCCTTCCCTGCTTAAAACTGTCCACAACTGAGAAATTCGAATACTCTCAAGATGTTTGATACTATTAAGAAAAAATTGTGAATTTTTAAAGTGTGATAATAGTACTGTAATTTTTTTTGATGTGCATATAGAAATCTTTATAGACGAAATGATATAATTTCTGGGACTGTTTCAAAATAACATATAGAGAGGGTGAGTAGGTAGGGGTATTGACCAAACAAGGCTGGTCAGGAGCTGAGAATTATCTATGCTAGGGATAAATGCTAGGGAGGGGTCAGTATTCTATTCTAATTTTCTGCATGTTTTAAAGGTTATTTTTTTTAAAGGGTAAAAAGCCTTTTACTGTTTTTCTTTCCATTCCTCTTTTGTTCCCTTCTTTTCCCTTATTTTTTCTTTAAGAAAAGTCATTAGTTTTCTTCTTTTTCCTTCCTTTGAGGTAGCTATGGATGGCAGGGCCTGAAGAGCTGGGACCAAGGAAACAGTAAGAGCTGAGGAAGTGGCCGTGGGCATATGGGGGGGTTGCATTCCAAGGCTGAGAAAGCAGTGGTGGGGTTAAAAGATCGGTTACATAAAAGAGGAATGGGCAAGTAAGTAAATACGGTACAAATATGGAAAGGGGGAGGGCTAGAATAAGTCCTGTGTTTTGGATCAGAATTGGAGACATTAGAGAAGTCATAGTATCTATCTATCTATCTATCATCCATCTATCCCTGATCAGTGGAGTACAGAGGAAGTGATGCTGTGTGACTTCTGAGACCGCATCATAGAAAGGGTAGAGCTTCTTCTGCTTGGCTCTTTATCTCTCTCAAAATGCTTGGCAACCATCACAATAACGGGTTCAGATAGGAAGCATCGATAAACACTAAAACCAGGTGTGAAAATTTATTGAGAAATGGGATATTTACATAGTCTCCAAGTTTTTTCCCCCACAAAATAATTTATTTTAAAGGTTAAAAAGTAATCACCTTATTGGAGAGATCTGATAGACACCATCTTAATCAAAATTAACACCACTCAAAATCAGAGAAATTAATATTATGTGCCTTCTGATATGTCAGACTGAGAAGAATACAGAATAATTTCTGTAAAATTCCTACCCAAAAAGTATAACCTGAATAATCATGAGGAAACATCAGAGAAACCCACACTGAGGGTCATTCTCCAAAATAATTGGCCGGCCACCTTGGAAAATGTCTCAGTCTCAAAATATAAGAAAGCCTAAAGAACTATTCCAGATTGAAGTAGATTAAAGAGATATGATAATTAAATGCAACACATGATTCTAGATTGGGTCCTGTACCAAAAGAAAAAGAAACTTGCGATAAAGGATATTATTAGGACAGTTAGGGATCTCTTGGGTGATAGGCTTATACATTATTAATTCCCTAATTTAGATGATTGTACTATGGATTCGTAGGGGAACCTGGGTGGAAGGTATATGGGAGTTCTTCGTATACTCTTGCGTTTTTCTTTGTAACTTTGGAAGTACCTCAAAAAAAAAAAAAAAAAGTAAAAACAAACCCCAAACAAAAGCCTCTGGGTGCTCCTTTGCCTGGCCCTGCTGGTGTTGCCTTCATCCCCCTCGCTCTCCCCTTGTTGGAACTGCTCCAGCCACCCCAGGCTTCTTTCCCTTCTCTGAACACCAGCCAAATGTGTTCCATGTCAAGGCCTTGGCATTTGCTGTTTTTCTTTCCCGGGAAGGCTCCTTCCAGTCTCCACCAGCCTCCGTCCTCATTCAGCTCTCAACTCACATGGGTCACATTAAGGCCCTTTTATTTCTCCCCTGCATTTATGAGGCTTTCCTATTTGTTTACTGGTTTGTTGCCCATCTTTCTTCAGTAAATGTGAGCTCACGGAGGCCAAGGACTTTGTCTCTTTCACCCCCACGGACCCAAAAGCTAGGACAGTTTTTGGTGCGTTAATAGGTGCTTATTAAGTATTGCTGTGTGACTGGTTTCATAAACGTTTGTTGAGTTAATGACATATTGAGCCTCTAAGGAAGTCTCTTAGTTTAGTATTCTAGTCCTTTGACCTGACTTATTTAAAAGAAAAAATGTTAAAAAGAAGAAGGAGGAGGAAATAGTTTGGTTACCAAATACATTGGGGAAATGCTCCACACCCTCTTTGGGATTCACAAAGCCTCTCAGAAGCCCTCCTGAAACAAATCCTGCTTATCTTTAACGAAGCTTGTCTTAACTGTATTTGAGCATGAGATCCTCTTTTATTTACTTATTTTTTGATGTGAGAATATAGAACACTGTGCTAGGATCTTTCGTAGCACTTGCTCCGGCGATAGAGGCAAAACAAAATAAAACCAAGCCACTCTGGTATATATATGTGAAAAAAAAAAATCTCTGAACATACCAGAAAGTGTCTCTTGTTTGACCTGACAGTGACGCCATGGATGCCATGCCGTTTACTGCAAAGTGGGGCCGCTCGTTCTTGAAAGCAGACGTCCCATGTCCCTCCTTTGGCTAGCAACTTTCCCCAGTGAGGCTGTCCGGGCTGCCGTGTCAGAGGGGCAGGACAGCCATGTGTGGGTTGTAGATCTGCTGTTGACACCAGAGGAAGAACTCTATAGACAAGGAGGGGTTATTGCGTATTTCTTGGATTCCGGAAATGAGAGGTCTGCTAAGCAATGTAATTTTATAGTGGATTTTTTTTTTTAAACCAGTAGTAAGTTTTTCGTCTAGTAATTTCTGTAAGGCATAGTGTTCCTAAACAATCATAAATTTATTATGTTATACTTTTGAATGGCTTTCCAAACTATTCCTTACCCCTTTCTACGTGTGGATTAGTAAGCCTGGATCGCTAAGGAAATTTATTTTACCTCCTTTTAGCACCATGTTTAGCATGGTTCAGTTTTAGCAGCCCTTTGGTACTACCCCATCTACTCTTCCCTCCAAGTAGAAAATTGATTCCATTTTTAAAACTGGGCATGGCAGGAAGAAGTTACACAGTTTCTTCTTTACAAGGAATTTCTGGGACCTGAATCTGCTGTCCTTCACTCTTCTCTCCTGGGCTGCACCCAACCTATCCTCTCCGTCCTTCCCTGAAGCTCCCACTCTTATCCATACATGGCGGCAAGAAGACAGAAAAGACACTTACCATTTTTTACCAAAGGCCTGCAAGTTCCCAAATGTCACTGGCTTGATGATAGTTTTTCTTCACTAGGTCAACAATTTAAATCCCAGTCCAGCCCCAAGTTCTCCCCCTCCCCAAATGCATTTCTGTTCCTTTATTATCTTTCCTTATATGTTCTAATTTGAAAACAATTCTTTTCTGTCAGGATCTGATCCAAATCTCAGAAGATACAAAGTTCAACAAAGGGCAGGGTCTTCTTAGTCTGTATATATCACCACCACCGGGGTAGGTGTTGGGGTGGCCTTGTTTTTTTTTTTTTTTTTTAAGATTATTTGAGAGAGAGAGAGAGAGAGAGAGAGAGAGCACACATAAGTGGGAGGGGTAGAGAGAGAGGGAAAGAGAGACTCTCAAGCAGACTCCGTGCTGAGCACGGAGCCCAACTCTGGGCTGGATCGCACGACCCCGAGACCATGACCTGAGCAGAAACCAAGAGCCAGACTCTTAACCAACTGTGCCACCCAGGCGCCCCATGGCCTCGATTTCTGTCTGAGTACGAAGCATCCATGTATAGATGCAGTCATGGCCCTAGGAACGAATCTGGATTGAAGACATTTTCTACTACTGTCCTCTGTGGCTACAGCTTCTCACAAAGCGTGTCCACAAAGTTTAGACCCTGGATGGCAAAACCTTAAGGGCATCTTCTGGGGCGCCTGGGTGGCTCAGTTGGTTAAGTGTCGCCTTTGGCTCAGGTCATGATCTCAGGTTCCTGGGATCAAGCCCTGAGTTGGGCTCCCTGCTCAGCAGGAGGTTTGCTTTTCCCTCTCCCTCTGCCCCTCCCTGCTGCTTATGTTCACGATCTCTCTCTCAAATAAATAAATAAAATCTTCAAAAAAAAAAAAAAAGAGCATCTTCTTCCTCACATCTCAGGGCAGAATTGGAAAGGAACTGACATGGTTTTCAAATGCTCACCCTGAACAATATCCACCTTTAGGATTCAGGTTAGAGAAAAAGAGGAATAAGTAGGAAGAGAAGGAAGGGGTTAAAGATCAAAGAATGAAGACAGAGAGAAAAAAAGTATTAATTAAAACTATTAAGTAATACCATCATAGCTATCTGAGGCCAAATCCAATATTTGCAGATAATACTTGTAGCAACTTTCTAAACCTGGGAACACACACCTGCATACACACACATTCACACACACAATATTTAACGCAAATAAATATTAATTTATTTTACTCTGAGTGAGTGGGTCCTGAGAAGAAATATGGACAGATGACCAATTCTAAGTTTCCGTTTTGCAAGTCAGCCAGTAGTCCAAGGATACCATGGAGGAAGCATTTCTGAATCTAAACAGAGAACAAGGACTATCACAGGGCCCCCTTTTTTTTCAGGAGTTTTTCTTCCTCGCCTGATTTTTTTAATATGCCAACATCTCTGCAAAAGCATCCAACTAAAACCTAGTCGGCCAATACCTTTCTTATCAGGTAGTTGTCAAAAACAACATGCCTCTAATTCGTAATTCATAATCACAATCAGTCAACTCCTCTGTGCAGGAAAACTAGTTGTGCTTGGCCCCGTGCTTAAGAGCAGTGACTTATCTTGCTGAGGATCAGGGACTCCTGTTGCTAGGGTAGTTACAATGAAACCGTGAAGGGCACTGCAAACCAGCTAGAGTTAGAACACGTTAGCCCCGTGGGTGGCTTCTCTCTTAATCTCCTCTCTAGGGTAAATACCACCGGGGCTAAAGGCCGAAGATCTGTCGATCTGGCCATTTAACAAAGGGTCTTTAAAGAAATTTATTTAAGCCATTTTCTCCCACAGATATCCAAAAGTTCCAGCTACACCCTACAGCATAGTTTGTTGGAATAAAATGGGAACGGTGCTTTAGGTCAGCATATACCCTCTGTGAAGCAAGAAGGGGGAAGGATTACCACAGCTGTCGGGTTGTGCGGAACCTAGCCAAATTTTAAGATATAAAAAAAATCCCTCTAACTTCCCCTGTTTCCCTCAGATTGTTTTGCTCCATTCCTTGGTGCACAAATACCTTACTTGCCTCCAAGTCTGCTCTCAAGAGTATCTATCTAGGTTCAGGGTGAAAAGTCCTCAAAACTTGGGTCCAGTAAGGCCTGCATTTGGTTCAAATCTCGAGTCTGCTACTTACAAACTGTGTCAACTCAGACAAGTTGCTTCTCTCTGTATGTCAGCTTCCTCTTTCCTTGGGTGGGGTCACAGGGAGGGAAGGAAGTGATGGAGATAAAAAGAGCTAACTCACATTTTATATCAATGTTCTCCTCACTTGACAAATATTTAGTCTTACTATGTGTGTGCACTTGGGATACAGTGGGAAATGAGTCTCAGAACTGGCCCTCAAGAAACTTATAATCTATTGGAAACATGTGAGTGCCTTTTATATACAGACAGCCCCCGACTTAGGATGGTTTGACTTATGATTTTTTGACTTTATGATGCTGCAAGAGTGATACATACTCAGCAGAAACCATACCTCAAATTTTGAATTTTGATTGTTTCTCAGGCTAGCGATATGTGGTACGAAGCTCCCTCGTGATGCTGGGCAGGGACAACGAACTGCGGCTCCCACTCCACCCCGGGATCCGGGGAGTGCACAAGCCTACTTACCCGTAGGACCATTCTGTCTCTCACTTTCAGTATAGTATTCAGTAAATTACATGAGATATGCAACACTTTATTATAAAATAAGTTTTGTGTTAGATGATTTTACTACTGTAAGTGTTCTGAGCGCATTGAAGTTAGGCGAGGCTAAGCTATGGTGTTTGGTAGGTGGGGTGTATTAAATGCATTTTTGGCTTAGACATTTCCAACTTACGGTGGGTTTCTCGGTGTCTCCTATACAATGCAAATCATATTATTCAGCTACTTGGCACTCAGTCTCTTTATTTTTCTATATTCTTTTTTTTAAAAGATTTTATTTATTGATTTGAGAGAGAGAGAGACAGAGATAGTGACAGAGATAGCAAGAGAGAGCATGAGCGGGGAGGGGAGTGAGAAGCAGGCTCCCCACTGAGCAGGGAGCCTGACTCCAGGCTCGATCCCAGGACCCTGGGATTACAAACTGAGCAGAAGGCAGACGCTTAACCCACTGAGCCACTGAGGCGCCCCTATTTTCTATATTCATTGAAAAGGTATATGAAGCCCATGTTCCTCCATGATTGAAGGGAATACCACAAATATTTATCATATACCAGTCATCTGTCAGGCTCTGGGTGTCCCCCTCTCCCCCCACGCCCCTGTCACCTTGCATTTTCTCATGTAATCTTCACAACAGATGTGACATAGGCATTATCCCCGGTTTATAGAAGAAGAAACAGATCTGGAGGGGATAAACACCGAGGACTCTCAACAAATGAATTTCTGAAGTTATAGTCTGAGCTTCTGTAATAAAGAGACCAGAAAGTATAATGGCTTAATTAATTAAGTTAATGTTTATTTCTTTTTTTTTAAGATTTTATTTATTTATTTGAGAGAGAATGAGAGATAGAGAGCATGAGAGGGAAGAGGGTCAGAGGGAGAAGCAGACTCCCTGCCGAGCAGGGAACCCGATGCGGGACTCGATCCAGGGACTCCAGGATCATGACCTGAGCCGAAGGCAGTCGCTCAACCAACTGAGCCACCCAGGCGCCCCAAGTTAATGTTTATTTCTTAACAGCCCCAATGTGAGCCTTCCAGACTGTCAGAGCAGCAATACCCCATGAGATCATTTTGAGACCCAAGTTCCCTTATACAACTATGACCCTCTCCCGCATGGTGAAAGCTCAGTCACCACCTTATATCTGTGTTCCAGCATACAGGAAGGAGAAAGGATATTTCGGGCAACTAGCTTTGTCCTGAAGGAGATGACCCAGAACTTGAGAAAATCCTTCTTGCTCACACTCCACTGACCTGAACTTAGACTCACGGCCATCCCTCGCTGCAGGGGAGGCTAAGAAATGTAGCCTACGGCTGGGCAGCCATGTGTCCTGCTAAAATTTAGGATAACCTCTTACTAAACAGAAGCTGACAATGAGCACTTAGAGCGGTTAATAGCCTCTGGCACAGTAAGTAAGTGATGAGGCAGAAATTCAGACTTAGATTTGCTTGAATCCAATTACTACCTCTTCTCAGATACAAGGTGTGGTTTTGTTTGTTTGTTTGTTTTTAACTTCTCTTCCTATAGACGCTAATATTCCGCCCCCCCCCCACACTGTTTTCTTGGAAATATCTCAAGCTTCTAGTAACCTGGCCTTGTGATTCATGTGAACTAGTTGTTAAATGGGTTACCAAAGAGAGGGAAAAAATTCAGCCACTTCAAAAACCCCTGTCATCTCCTCGCCAAATTTGTAAGAGGTGACATTTTTAAGGTAGTAAAGTGAAACCTGCTATAGGTTTCGTTAAAGTTGGCTAATGTCGGAAGGGTTGAACAGGAAGACTGAGGGAAATGCCTTTTCCCCCCATTTCTGGGGTTTCTTTTCCCCCATCACCCCTATAAATGGAGGTCCTTAAAAGTACATCTTAGGATGAGAAAGGAAGAAATCAAATTTTCATATTCTTGCTAAAGAAAGAAAGAGTGATTAATTTCTTTTTTAAAAGGGGGGAAACTCTTTTTAGTTCAGAGCAGAACAAATACCACATCCACTTGAAACTACTCTTTCTAGGACATGGTAAGATTTGTTTTTATTTTTTTCATTTTTATAAGTAAATGCAGTTCTTACCTGGAGTGATACAAAGGGCTAGTGTGCAACTCAACACCCTAGGTCTCCTCTTAAAGCTTCTTGCTGTAAAATGTGCACTCTTTCTTTCCCCACTGCACCCAGTGCATGATCACTAACTAGAAGGAAGTTGTCTGTACCAGTTGCCATGAACCCTTTCCCTTCCTTTACTTTTTCTGAGTCCTGACATCCTGTCTCCCTGATCTTTGATCCAATCATTCCAACATGCTTTTTTGAAAACTTGCCAATGATCTCCTCATTGCCAAAGCAAAGGTTTTTTTTTTTTTTTAAGATTTTATTTATTCATTTGTGAGAGAGACAGAGAGATAACAAGCAGAGGGAGAGGGAGAAGCAGACTCCCTGCTGAGCAAGGAGCCCGATGTGGGACTCGATCCCAGGACCCTGGGATCATGACCTGAGCCGAAGGCAGACGCTTAACCATCTGAGCCACCCAGGCGCCCATCCAAAGCCAAGGTTTATACCATCATTAATGTTCTCTGTAGCCTTTGATTCTATGGACTGCCCCCTTCTGTTTGAAGCTCTCATTTTTTCAGATCTGGGTTTTAAAACAATTTTGCCCTTGACCCCTCTGTTCTTTGGCTCTAGCAGCCCAGTCCCATGAGGGCTTTTCTCTCCCATGGCATCAGCTGGCATCTCTATGTGTATTCAGGTGGGTCCGCCTCTCTGGCTTCAGTCCTCACGAGGTCCAGCCTTGTATTTCCCAAGCTTTTCCAGCTGAGCATTCTCTAGGAATGACCCTACCAAAAGCAACAGGTATGACGGTGACCACCTGACCAATTCCCCCAAGGCCAGCTCCTTCTCCAAACCTTCCCAGTTCTGTCACTGGTACTGGCCATCTCCATTGCCCTGGCTTGGAAGCTGGATGATGATGAATCTTGATTGATGCACACATCACTGACTTTTCCTAGTCCCCACAGCTAGCAGTCCCCGAGGACCATTGGCTCTGCCTTCACAACGTGTCTCTCCCCTATCGTTTCTCATCCTTTCCACTTAATCTGCTATCACTATGGTTTAGGGTTTGCCATCTAATCCTTGGACCATGGGAAAAATGAACTTGTTAACTTGTCTCCTGTCTCAGGTTTCTTCCTCTCTCCTGCATTCTGCTTCTTTCTACCTGAATCGATTTTGCACTCTGCTTCCCCATAATCATTTTTTTAAAAGATTTATTTATTTATTTGAGAGAGCGAGAATGAGAGAGAGAGTATATGAGAGGGGGGAGGGTTAGAGGGAGAAGCAGGCTCCTCGCTGAGCAGGGAGCCCGATGCGGGACTCGATCCCTGGACTCCAGGATCATGACCTGAGCCGAAGGCAGTTGCCCAACCAACTGAGCCACCCAGGCGCCCCCCCATAATCATTTTTAAACACTGATTTCATTCTACCAATTCCTCACTCAAGAAATCCTCAATAGGGTGCCTGGGTGGCTCAGTTGGTTAAGCGACTGCCTTCGGCTCAGGTCATGATCCTGGAGTCCCAGGATCGAGTCCCGCATCGGGCTCCCTGCTCAGCAGGGAGTCTGTCTCTCCCTCTGACCTTCTTCTCTCTCATGCTCTCTCTCTACCATTCTCTCTCTCTCTCAATAAATAAATAAAAATCTTTAAAAAAAAAAAAAAGAAATCCTCAATAGTTCCTGACGACGAACATCCTAATACCTTACTCTTCTCTTTATTTCAACATATGGCCGACAGACATGCTTCTCTAACTACTGGGCAAACATACCTTTTTCACCTCACCCCCAAATCCACGTACCTTTCTCCACATGCACAGCTACACCGTAGTTCAGGCAACCCCACCCTCTTATCGGGACATTGCCTCCTAATTGGCCTCTCTGCTTCCATTCTTGTCTTACTACAATGTATTCTCTGCAGCGAGAATGGTCTTTTATTTATTTACTTTTTAAAGATTTATTCATTTATTTGAGAGAGAGGGAGAGAGAGAG
The DNA here is from genome assembly GCF_037043125.1 of Eumetopias jubatus. NCBI lineage: Eukaryota > Metazoa > Chordata > Mammalia > Carnivora > Otariidae > Eumetopias > Eumetopias jubatus. The sequence goes on along the minus strand of NW_028274814.1, from coordinate 74,768,683 downwards.
AGGGAGGGAGGGACAGCGGGAGAGAGGGAGAAGAAGACTCGCCGCTGCCCCTGATGAGGTGCTCAATCCCAGAAACCCCAGATCATGACCTGAGCTGAAACCAAGAGTCAGACACTTAACCCACTGAGCCACCCAGGTGCCCCCAGATTTACTTTTTAAAAAGTAAATGGTTTATGTGATAGCTGGCCTTCAATGAACCCTGTCTCCCAGTTTTCACACCCTCACGGAATGTGAGTGCTCTGTCACTCACTTCAGCCAGCAGAATGTAGCACACATGACAATGGGCCAACTCCGGGGTGAAGCTTTAAGAAGTCCTGGCAGCTTTGGCTTTAGTACTTGTAGAAGCCCTGAGCTGCCATATAAGTGATCTACAGATCTTGTTGGTGAGATCTCATGGAAGAGACCCTGAAACCACATGGAGAGAGAGAGAGAGAGAGAGAGGCCCAGCTGTGCCAGTGTCCAGCTGAGTCCAACAGTGTAGTCATCTCTGCCAAGTCACTGGACACATGAATGAGTCACCTTGACTGTCCTAGGCTCGTCTAGCTCTGCAGCCGACATCATGTGAAGTAAAACAACTGCCCGGCTGAGTCCAGTCAACGCCCAGAATTGTGAGATCATCGATGGTTATTGTTTTAAAACACTAAGTTTTGAAGTGCTTGGTATCTAGTAATAGGTAACTGAAACACAATTAAATCCCGCTCCTCCTTAGAGGCGTCTACAAGGTTCTACATGACCAGGCTCCTGCCTACCTCTGAGACCTCACCCACTCTGTTCCACTCACTATGTCCTGCCCTCCTAGCTTGTATCTGTTCCTCAGACATGCTGCCTTAGTGTGTCCCCTAGACAGACCCTCGGCCTGGATGCTGTCGACCTTCCCAGACAGCCCATCAGAAGCTGTTGTCTCCTCATTCTTCCTTCCCCAACCCCTACTCTTTATCAAGACATTTTATTTCCTTCAAGGTAAATATCACTCTCTGAAAAAAAAAAAATCACTCCCCTTTGTTTTCTTGCTTATTGTCTGTCTTTCATCCCTGCTTCCTCTAGAACATAAGCTTCAAGGGAGAGGATACCTTGTCTCTCTCATCAGCCAGATGGAGATTTACCATGAGGCTCATGAGGCTTATACTCAAGGACCCTCACTTGCAAGTACCCCTTCAAAAGCCCAAATGTAATTTTGTATTTGTAATTTGGTATTCTTTTTCTTAAAGAAGGCTCCTCAAATTGTTTGAACTTTGAGCCACACAAAACCCTGGAGCCAACTCTGTTAATGGCTGTATTCCTGGGGCCTAGAATGGTGCCTAGCACATAATGAACCCTCAATAAATGTCTGCTAATGAATGAATGAAGCCTGGCGTTTTGTAGGAATTCCTGATGAGTCTTCCCATTCCAGGGAGGGAATTTCCATTCCTCTCACATCTGTTCTGCACTTTGCTCCCACATGAATATTCTTAAAATATCACCTTCCTTATGTCACTTCCCTTTTCCAGAAATCTTCAACTCCAACATGAGCGGAGGATAAAGTTCAAATCTCTAGTCTGCCATTCACTCAAGGCCTGCCACGAGCTCCTTCTTCAATCTTGTCTCCTACTTCTTGCCTTCGTAAACACCATATCAGAGGTGACAGAGGTATTTACTGCTCCATGAGCAGCACCACCCCTTCCACCCTCCTAGCCTTCCCATCGGATAGTCACATCATTTGCAGATCAGCTTTCCTTCAGTCTTGGCCACATGGGAATCTTTCAACTCCAGCGGATCTATTGTTCTCTCCTTCTTCTGAACTCTGGCCAGGCACGTCATTCTATTACTTAGAACTGCCTTCTATTACTAGTTATCTTCTGTTGTCTCTGGCTGTGTCTGCCCATCTGGATTATACAAGCACTTTACCCAGGGATCGTATCCTCATTGGAACCATTCCCAGTTTAGAGGCTCCAGTGGAGATTGAAGAGGTCCTAGGGAGGCCCATTGGGTTCTACACTTGGAGCCAAATGGGAAGAAATAACAGAATTTCACAGCCTCCCTGGAACCAAATAAAATCACCAGAAGTGTGAACAGAAAAGAAATAAAGTCATGAAAGAATGGCAATATAATACTTTAATGTAAGTTCTTAAATCATAAATGCTTCAAGGGCAGCCCTGTAATAGTACCTGAAAAGTACCTGGTTTGGGGGAATTTACGGCCACGTTGCACCCCTAAAGATATTAAATTAGAGCTATTGGTAACGTGGTGATCATGGTGGTATGATGGCAATGTAAAGAAAGCTCGAGTCTGTTAAGGTGAATGAGACATTGGTATTGTTTGATGGGGTCCTGCATGAGCAGAATTTACTCCATTACTGCTTTCTGCATTAGCAATGTCAAAGGACACAAAGTTTTTCCCAAAGGAAAGTATAATTTATGTTTCATTTTTCAAAATGGCTACATTTTCCCCAAGGCATAATGGAAGAGTCTTCTTCTTCAAAAATACAGTTCTACAAAAGAAAGTACTTTTAGGAAATGGAGAAGAGCTTTTGTTTCCTGGTAGCATCAGGCTTCTTTGTCTTCTTTTGTGTGTATTTCAGTGATAGGCGAAACGACAGTCCTTTAGTAGAAGTTAAAATTATTGCCCTAAAAATATCTACTCAAATACAGTATTTTATTTCAGTTTAGACTCATTTCCAATTGTGCTTAATCTTTTCCGGGCTTGTTATTGCTTTCTCTTACAGTTTCCACTGTGAAATGACATCTTTAGTCTCTTTTGCCCTCTATTGAATTGCCCTGGTAATAACAGTAACTAGCAAAATGCTAGTCCTCTAGCATGTAGGGGAAGACATAAATATTTGATCTCAGATCAGTGGTGTGTGTAATTGTTGCTATAGAGAAAATCTTTGATTGCTGCCCAAATCTCGAGGCCTATTAAAATTTAATTCCTGGGTCTTTTCCATATATATAAAACTCAGAACATTTCATAGCATGTAAGTTAACCCTTCCCTGTTCCTGTGACAAACTCTTCTCTATCTCCAAGGGGATGGAGCAGGAGGAAATGCAACTCACTCACAGGAATAGGATTTAGATATTAGAGAGTAATTCCTTCAATGAACACTGAAAAACTCTGGAAATATCAAGGGAAATTGTGGTTGTCTTCTCTAGATGCCATTAAACATAGGATAGACTCTCATTTGTCTGTATACCCTTCCGCTATTAATATTCCTAATTTCTGAAAAATCATAGAAAAGCAAAATAGACCAAATAAATATCAAAGTAACTGATGCATTGGCTTGCCTTCATGAACATGTCAAGAACTGGATTAACGCTAAGAAATTGAAATGCTATGGTTTCAGAGCATGTAAATGCTATTCATAAGTTACATTTACAGAATTCCACCTATAAAAAGAAAACATAAAGCAAATATTCTTAGGGCAACAATGGTGGAAGTATAATATATGAAGCTTTTCCTCCTAATACTTACATCACAATTGTAACTGGGATTTGGCTACTGGCTGACTCATCTCATTATATCCAGATGAATGAAGTACTAAAGGAGTAGATAATCCCGAAGCTTAATTTTATACATTAGTTTCAAAGTCTCTCAGCTGTACCCAAAGCTGTTACGGTAACACAATTAACTGTTCTATCTTCCACCTCTTTGTCTCCCTCCTTCCCTTCTGATAGGGTGTGACATAAATCCCAAAGGGATAAAGAGTTTGCAGAACATAAAGGTAGCTGAATCTAGAGGGCTAGCTATCCACATTTGTCCCCTAAATAAGTCAAAATTGACCAGAAGGTAAATGTAAAAAGAAGTCTAATGAGATTTTTAGAAATCTGAGATTCTCTTCTCTGCTTGACTTATTTCACTTAGCAAAATCCCCTCCAGTTCCCTATGTGGGGAACATAAAGAATTGCGCAGAGGACCATAGGGGAAGGGAAGGAAAACTGAAGGGAAAGAAATCAGAGGAGGAGACAAACCATGAGAGACTCTGGACTCCAGGAAACAAACTGAGGGTTTCACAAGGGAGAGGGGTGGGGGGATGGGGTAACCGGGTGATGGGTATTAAGGAGGGCACATGTTGGGATGAGCACTGGGTATTACATGCAACTAATGAATCGTTGAACACTACATCAAAAACTAATGATGTACTATATGTTGGCTAACTGAACATTAAAAAAAAAAAAGAAATCTGAGATTCTCTTGTTGGCATGCGTCATGCAACTAATTTCCCTACTGGGATTTAAGATAGGAGAGGGCAAAAGTACTAGTTAAGAAATGAGCAGTCAAACATGGGGCACCTGGGTGGCTCAGTCAGTTAAGCTTCTACCTTCAGCTCAGGTCATGATCCCAGGGTCCTGGGATCAAGTCCCACATCAGGCTCCCCACTCAGCGGGGAACCTGCTTCTCCCTCTCCCTCTGCAGCTCCCCCTGCTCATGCTGTCTCTCTCATACACACACTCTCTCAAATAAATAAATAAAATCTTAAAAAAAAATGAGTCAAACAATCCAGAAGTCCAGGACTGGTTATGCCACTTAATTGCTCTGTGATTGCTTAATCTTAAGCAAGTTTTGTTTTGTTTTAATCTTCTAGGCCTCAATTTCCTCATCTGTATTATGAAAAAGATAAAACTTCATAGAGTTGTTTTGAAGATGAAATGAGACAATATCTGTAAAATACTAGGAAGGGACTTGGCCAGAAGAGACTTTTGATTAATATTAGTCATTATTAGCGTCATCACAATGACTGTAATTCTCAACATTATCTTTATTATTTTGAGCGTGAATAATGAAGATAATGGTAATAGCCTTAACGGAAAATTTCCCTAGACATTGGCTGAGAAAGAAGGCTAAGAGAGGAAGTCTGAATTCTGTGCATGCTCCCTCCCAGCTCAATGTTGTGTTTGAGGCTGTGACCCAGGACAGGAAAAGGCTCACAGCACTCTTTGGCATCACGCACGGGACATTATCTGGTCCTATGCTTCCTGTATGCTTTCTAAGCAGGATTCAGAGCTTTGCAGATAATTCAGGTAATTGATCAGCCATGGATGCCATGAGCTGTCAGCTCAGTAGTTCTTCGTTTGACATATGCAGAGGTCTGATTTGGGCCAAGAATTAGAATGAGGGAATTATTATTTGACTTTTTAATATAGAAAACTGTTTCACAACCCTGGGCCCCAAAATGTCAGAGAGGATGAAATTTGTATTGTCAATACATATGCATAATTCTGAAGTAACAGGTAGCAATAGGTTTCAAATACAGAAATTTACAAATTGGATATAAGATTTTTTTTTTGGTCTTTGTTTTGCTGAGAGGCGGGTGGGTACTGAGAGGTGGGTAAAGGGAATTGCCATTACCTTTTGGGGATGGGGAGGGGAGATGTGTTGAAATATATTTTCTATTCAAAGAAGCATTCATTCTTCTTTCAGATACTCTATGTAGATGATACATAAAGATGAAGAAGGGGAACCTGATTTTGGAGGAGACTATCTCAAAGAACAAAGGGACTGTCTACTAATCTGTGTCTGGGGAGATCTGGGAAGTTTGAGCAAGCTGACCATTGAGTCCCAGATAGGTAGGGCTGGAAAAGTTTACTTGGAAAAGTTGACATTTTACCAATTATAACGTAATCTCTCCGCAGAAAGACTGAAATTATAAAGAGAATGAAAAAGGCTGAAAGTAAAGGAGGCTGAAAGAATTCAATTCTTTTTGTTTTCCTCAAGAGAAAACAATGGAATCTGAAGAACTAGTATGAACTAGAATGAACTAGTATATCACACCTACGTTGCCTGAGGAGTGGGATGGAACACTAAGCTTTTATGATTTGGATGACATTTTACTTGGAACTATAGCCTTTCCTCAGTCTTACTCCCTTTGTCTCTCTCTCTCTCTCTCTGTCCCTCTGTCCCTCTCTTTCTCTCTGTCCTTTAAATTTAGTTAATATGTACTGAATGGCAGCTATTTGAGAAATACTGTGTTAGGCACCTTGGTCACAGTGGGGAGCAAAATGGCACACCATCCCTAGCCAGCTCAGATATTACAGTAACAGGAAAGAGTACGTATTTTTCACTGCAACCTAATTAATTGGGATTCTGATTTATGCATTGACCAAAGATGATTCGGTTAATGTGGGTCTCCAAGAGGCTGATTATCCAGATACATGGACTGAATTGAGTTTTTACTCAGCTGAGAGCCAAGCCATGGTCCCTGGAGACCCACTGAAGACACTGTCACCCTGGGCATTGCCTCTGGGTGCTCAATGAGCATCTCTCTCTGAGAACTCTGGCCCATTATTATTACTTTCAGCATGACGGTGCGGTTCTTTTTTTTTTTTTAAAGATTTTATTTATTTATTCATGAGAGACAGAGAGAGAGAGAGAAGCAGAGGGAGAAGCAGGCTCCCAAAGAGCAGGGAGCCCGATGCGGGACTCGATCCCAGGACTCTGGGATCATGACCCGAGTCGAAGGCAGACGCTTAACCATCTGAGCCACCCGGGCGCCCAAGGGTGCGGTTCTTATACCAAGTCATAAATACCATCCTTGTTGAGAAATATAAAAAGTAAATGCCAACTTTTGGTTTTGTTGTTAATGGCAATGTCTGTTGACCTGCCCGTGGTATACTGATGGCATGCACGTGCAACTCTGGAAAGGTAAAACAGCAGGGGAAAAGTGCTAGAAACAGAGATGAATGTGAAGGGGATTTTTTAAAATCACAAAAACTGGTATTAAAAGGCCGTGGATATAATCCAACAGCTAAAGAAAGTGTAATTAAAACAATGATTTCATAACATCAATCATGCTCTTTTTTATCCCAAATTTCAAGAATTCATCCTATAATATTTTTATTATTTTATATGCTGAAATTACCCAAAGCACTGATCTAAATCTAACCATGTGATTATAAATTTCCTGAAAAGTCATGAAGTGCTTCACAAATTATTCATTTACTCAAGATTAAGTGTTATACTGGCTATTATATTCTCTAATAAATCCTATTATCGATTATTTGGACAAATGATTTACACATTTAACTACATTTTTAGCTTGCTGCTTATTAAGTCTTAAACCCTCAAAAGATGAGATTAAAAAATTGCCTGGGATAATATATTTTACATGAATTAAATGATTCAAAACCAACCGCAAAAGAAGCAAATCCAATTGCATCTACTTAGAATTGCTAAATGAGTTTCATTTATGTGGTTTAAAATTATCCACTATTTTTATTTTGCAACTTTTCCCCAGTACTTTGGAACCATTTGTTTTCTTCATTTGCTCTGAACTTACAGTGGGAATGGGACTAAGATAGCACACGAATGTGGAAAGCTCACATTGGACTTTGCTAACACATGCAAAACATGTCCCCAAGGCTCCATTTCTCTGCTCCTTCTCCCCTACCCCATGGCACAACTCTGGAAGTGATCAATAAGTTTTCTCTTTTTGAAGGCCATGACTCTAGTTGAAAAAGACTTCAACCAGGAATAGATATTTATTTTCTTTGAGCCTAAGCAATACATGCTCATTAAATAGACAAAAAAAAAGTTTTATTTTAGCATAGTGATTCATTATGATGATAATAGTAATAATATCACTGCGAAAAAAAATTAACTATGTCCATGAACTAATCAGCATATATATATAAAATAGTTCTGCCAAAAAACTGGCCATGTGAACCAACTAATCAGCATGTGTAAATGCATATATTAAATCTTGACCATGTTATAATACCACCCTTTTAGGAAGCACAGTAAGTCATTACTTAGATTAGACTCATTAAGGCCACACACACACACACACACACACACACACACACACACACACAATATTTGCAAAGGAAACAGGCAAATGCATTTTCAAAATCACTAAAATATAAGTGCTCACCATGTGTCAGGCACTCTGTCAAAAGCTTTATGTGTTAACTCATTTCATCCTCATGACAATTTTACCCCATTTTAGAGATGAAGAAGGTGGGGTCGCAGAGAGGTGCAGGGCTGCGCCCAGCAGCGCCAGCCCCAGCAGCGCCGAGTGAACCCCCGCGCTCCGGCTCAGGTGCCAGAACTCTTTACCAGTAAGCGGTGGTATGGCTTGGTGATTCCACAGAATCACAACGCTAACGCAGAGGAGAAATCAGGGATTTAGTCAAGTTCTTTTTAAGATACAGAAGCAGTTTTCCCAGGCCCGTGGATAAAACCAATGGACCGTGTGGGTGCCCCACTAAGAATGGAAAGGCAGCTTTAGCTACCGGACCCCAACTGTTCCAGTCCCCCCGAGACCGCGTCCGTGGGAGACAGGTGCACTCTACCCACAAACTATTCAACAGTCGTCACCCAGCAACTTTCTGATTCTGGTTTGGTTTTTCAGGTCAGTCTGCCCAAAGGGAGGGAATGCTCTGATCAGAGAGATAGGAGTCTTCTGATCCCCGGGGCGCTAATGTCTTCATAGAAATGAACAGAATGCTATCTATCTGCATATGCCCTGCCCTAAGAATTGACCTCGACGTATCCCACATTAGGTGTAGGAGGAAGCTAGGGAGCTGAGTAAGCAACACACCGCGGTCTGTACTCAAAGTCCCTTCCTCTCCCGACACTCTCCTGCACTTGGACTAAGCCACTGTTTTAGAATCGACAGTCCCCAGGAGGCTGGGGCTTCCCTAGCACAAACCGACCCTTGGTGACCTACCCTTGTGTTCCCAACCCATGTCCCCGCTTACATCAGGTCTTCCAAGTGGGTCACAGTCTTAACCAAATTCTAAAAACAAAATAGCTATATCAAAATCGTGGCGTGTGGCTATACTTTGGAAACTGACGCTTGGAGAGTTTACAGGACAATTGTGGAGACGGCACGCGCCAACGCCGACCAGAACCAAACCCAAGGCTCCTGATTCCCGGTTCCATGCTGCCTCCTAGTGGTCACCTGTTAACAGCCCTGCTTCCAAAGGCACCAGGATAAAAATGCTCTTTTCCTTCTCTCAGAAGAGGAAATAGAAGAACAGATCAACTAACTGAGTCACAGAAAAACTCGGGAGTTTAATCAGAAATAAATCTTTTTTTTAGATCAGTTTTCAAACTAGTTCTTCCAAATATTTTGAGGAACGATGACCTTATCAAAACTTCTTCTAATTTAACTAAAATGTCATGATTCTATTACAAATAAATTTAAAAGGCCCATTTGAGGATTATTTGGTACTTTAAAAGGTGAGAAAAATAAGTATAGAATAACTATAGCAGTTTTTGAAACACACTGAAACATGGTAGTATGTGCCACCAGCAAATTATTTTCAAGGGCCACCTTAGAATCTTAGAATGCTGCCTTTCTAGACTACACTGTTTGTAAATTTTATTGACCTTCAAATATGTGAGGACTCAAATATTAGCAGTCTAACACTGCCATATAAAACATTATTTCTCTTTAAAGTATTTCAAAAGAATGGACTGCACTTGGTATATGTTCTTTTCATTCTCTGACATGTTCCTAATATTATGTGTGTATGCAGATATCATGTGACACTATGTCAAGTGGAACTGTTACTTTCAATCTGAAGCTTGAGAAGTCAAAGTCCAAAATTTCATATATATGATATATTCGTATATATGTATATACACACACTCAAACATGCAAGTATATATATATATTTATAGATTAATCACCATATTCTACAAAACTTTACAAAGATATGTGAAGAGAAAGACATTCTGCTCAAAAGCATACCCACATGTTTTGATTCAAGTTAAAACTTAACTATAACCCTAGAAGCCATCTTTCCAAGTTCATGAGCCAAGAACAAGGGTCAGTGCCCTAGCGCTCCCATGTGCTCTAAGAGATGGAAGGTTCTGGTTGCTTTGCAAAATGTAAGTTTAAATCAAGTTTCACAAAGCACTAGCTGCTGCAGTGAATTTGAACCCAAGAGGAAACAGCAATTCTGTAAATGCCAACTCTTGGTTGCAATCCACAATATGGTCCCTGGACCAACTGTTTTGCACAACAGGTGCAACAGATGGTGTTGCTCTCCAGTGCCCCCCCCCATCGCTTGTGTCCTGCCCTTTCACCAGTGGGCTATACAAGCCGCCACTGACTCTGGTGAGTTGTGTTCATTTTCTTCAAAGGCAGAGGGTTTCATTTGGGCTTCTTTTCCAATGGCCTGGTTGTCCATAGTGGAGAGACCAGAAAGTTCTCAGGTTATGCCGAGGTCTTTAGGCTAATGAGAAAAAAAAACAGATCAAGCCTCTGTAGGGCCAATTTGGGATTTGTTGAGATGTGCCAACTTTTGTGGTTTTCTTTTCATAAATTCACTGAGAGATGATTTTCTCTCTTTGGAAATAATGCTATCTTATGGGAGAAGAGATGATCTATCCATTAAGTCACGGTGATGTCTACAGAATGCTCTGAACAATATCTGTGAATGTACTCCAATTTAGCATAAGAAAATCCAGTCACTTGTTTGTATAGTCAAAAATCATCTAGGAAAAGAAAAAAATGATTGGAAGCTTAGAAACAGGATCCACTTAAAAAAAGTGAGACTGCAGAATCACTAATTTTAAGTCTATATGGTAGCTTAGATTATTTCAAATACGTTTTGATCATGTCAGAGATGTAGGTAATCTCCATTACTTGTAAATTAGAGCAAGAAGGCTTCAAAATGTAAACTACACAAACAAAGAAAATCCTTCTTACCATAAGCAGTGACTATACTTCAGTGGTTTACTGGAGGAACAGGCAGTGCAGGGACATAGCATAAAATTTTAACATAGTCAAAACCCCCAATGAATTCACAGGAATAATCCTTTATACACCTTGCCCTGTGGATGTCAAATAGCTTTTCCCTAAGTGCTTTCAGCTGTAAGAAAATCACCATCTCAAAGGACAAGTCATTCTGTTTCCAAATAACTTAAATCATTAGACAGTTCTTTCTCATTTTAAGGTGAAATCTATCCACTCGTAACTTCCATCCCTTGGTCCACTCTCTCGAGCTATAAAAATAAGACCTATTCCCCTTCCATAAAATAGTCCACCAGATATTCGAAGTTCACGATTATATTCTGCCTCAGCCTCTCCCCTTTCCTGAATAAATATCCCCGTTTCTCCAAGCACTCCTAATATCATCCATTGTCTTTCCTTCCTCATTCACCCTCCCCTGATTGTGCTCAAGTTTGATCTTTATAAATCTCTAACACATCCCTGAATCTTGAGAATCTCTTTTCCTCTTTTAGTTCTGAGCGTTCCTCCTCTTAAAAACAGATGATCAGGGCGCCTGGGTGGCTCAGATGGTTAGGCGTCTGCCTTCGGCTCAGGTCATGATCCCAGGGTCCTGGGATCGAGTCCCACATCGGGCTCCCTGCTCCTTGGGATCCTGCTTCTCCCTCTGCTTCTCCCTCTCTCTCTCTCTCCTCCTCTGTCTCTCATGAATAAATAAATAAAATCTTTAAAAAAAAAAAAACCAGATGATCAAGCAAGAAACACACACACGCACTCCATTACCACCCAGTTCTTACTTGATTTCTCTTTTCTTCTTCAAAGTCTAAGTTCTTGAAAAAGTGTTCTGCACCCCACTTTTCCACTTCCTCCCTTCCAACACCGCCGCAGTCTGGTTTCTGACTTCAGACTCGCTGAAATTGTCTCTAGTGATATCACTGTTGACCCTTGAAGGAGGGTTGGCAAAGTACTTAACCTCTCTCAGTCTTATTTTCCTCACTGATAAAATAGATTGTTGTCAGGAGCTAATAAGATGACGTAAGAAAGGTGTTAATGAGGCTGGCCCACAGTTGGTGGTCAGCGTCTGTGGGAGTCATTATTATTATTGTTAGTATTGCTCTCACCAGTGGCTGTCAGCCTTCAGTGGGCATCAGAATCACCTGATGGGTGAACACCATCACCTGATGGGTAAAACAGACTGCAGCCCACCTCTCCCCCCGGCCCTGCCCCCCTCCCTGCCCTCTGATTCAGTAGGTCTGGGGTGCAGACAAGCATGTGCATTTCTGACAGGTTCCTGGTGATGCTGATGTTGCTGATTCAAGAACTGTCTTTGAGAACCACTCTGGCCTCAACCTTTGACCCTCCAAGTGTATCAGTAGCATTGACATCAACCTCACCTGAGAACTCCTGAATCGTATTGTGCATGGTACTGAGACTGAATGATTCTTATGCACACCAGGTTGGAGAAACAGGAGACATTTCTTGGTCCTTGTATCCGTTCAGTGATATCTAATGCTTTATATCTCCCTTCTTTTAGATATTTTTTAGCTTTCCAGATAAAAATTCCTCCTGGTTTTCCTCGTATCACTGACTATTCCTTCTCAATCTGATTTTCCTTCCTCCATGGCTAACATCCTCCCTTGGGTTCTGTTTTCCCCCTGTTTTCACTCCATATGCTTCTATCAGTTCAGATTAGATTCCACTGCAAGTAATAGTTAACCTCCCTCCCCAAACAATGGCTTAGACCAGATAAAAGACCATTTCTTTCTCACGTCAAAGTCCAGATGTGGGTAACTCAGTGCTGGTGTGATGGTGACCCTGTTCCACACAGCTTTTAACCATCCATGTTCCTTTCATTCTGCTTCTTCGTTCTTCATGGCTTTCACTCCCAATGTCATTCATGGTTTAAATACCACCAACACATCTGCATTCCAGCCACCAGGGAGGAAGAAGGAATACAGAAAAAGAAAAATGACAGCTGCCAGCTATTTTTAAGGAAGGTGCTGGAGGCTGCCACAAGATACATCTGATCACAGCTCATTGATCTATGATCAAGATCACAGATCTTGAAGCTCTGGCCACACTTAACTGCCCTGGAGGGTGGGAAATGTAGTTGGTTCAGCTAAAAGGTGGGGATATTCATACTATAGAAGTCGTAGTCTGACACAGGGGCCACAATTCATCCATACAGTAACCACCTTACTACAATAGAATCCACTCAACTCCTCCCCAAGGGAGATGTATTAGTTTGCGAGGGCTGCTATAACAACATACCACAAGCTGGGAGGCTTAAACCGCAGACACTTACTGTGTCGCAGTCCGGGAGGCTGGAAGGCCAATAGCAAGGTATCGGTAGGATTAGGGAAGTAGCTGTTCCAGGCCTCTCTCCTTGGTTTGTAGATGATTATCTTCATATCCATGTGGTGTCCTCCTTGTGTGCCGTATCTATGTCCAAATCCCCCCCTTTTGTGAGGACACACCAGTCATATTGGATTAGGGACCACTCTACTCCAGAAGGACCTCATCTTCACTAATTACATCATCGAAGGTCCTCTTTCCACACTCTGAGGTATTAGGGGTTAGGACTTCAACATATGAAATTTGGAGGGGGACACAATGCAACCCGTAACAGGAAAGAATCCCTATTTTCTATCAAGTTACTGAAACCAATTCCAAGTCTAGGAACCTTGGGTCAAAGTGCCCAAACCTGGTGGCTGACATGCTGGAAGAAGAGGGGGGAACATGTTACTGTCATGACTGCCTACATCTGCCAGATGGCCAGTAATTATGTTCAAGGTAGTTTCCCTCGGAAGGGGCTGCGGTGGGGCCCATCTATACCACAGATGTGATTGCTATGTTTACTGACCATGCCACCTTCCCATCAGGCCCTTACTCGAGCACACACATATTTATGACACTTGCTGTTATGCTTGGTACATCTCTTTAGACATTCAGCTTGCTCAATCGATTCTGTTCAAATATCACCTTCACAGGGAAGCCTTCCCAGACCACCCTGACTAAAATAGCCCTTTCCCTTTTCTACCACCTCCTAGACCCTTGTCATAATTTGTTTTTCTTTCATAACATTTATTTATTAATACCTGAAATTGTACTAACTATGCCTGTGTTTATTCTCTGTATTCCTCACTAGAATGTAAACTCTATGAGGACAAGGACTTTGTATATTTTTATCACCCCTGCAGCTCCAACACCTAAAGCACAGTGTCCAATAAACTGTTGATGGAAAGAATAAATCCATCAATATTTTTGTTTACCTTACACAGATCTTGTAATATATAGATAAAAAAATATATTGAGAGAGGGAGAGTCTTAAAGTTTGCTTCTGGGCTAATACTTTTAGGAATTCATTAATTCTGTGACCTATAAGTTAAGTAAGCTATAGAATCCTGGCCGTTTTGAGACTTCACCTGGTTTGAGGATTTCACTCAACTTTCTCACTTTCTCTGATAAACATGCACCAAGCCATAGGTTCTCATTAGAGCAATGTTTTCAAACTATGGGTCATGACTCATTAGGAGTCATGAAATTGCTTTAATGAATCACAACCATTATTATTAAAGAGAAAAAAATGAACTAGATGTCAGAACTTGTCCCATGTTTTAAAAATAAATACTGTTTTTGTGAAATCTGTTTTGGTTTTATATATCTATGTACATGTGTACTGTGTTACAAAGTAAAATGTGTTTGTTACTTTGGGTCATGGTCCAAAACAGTCATTGCTTTTGTCCTCAGGGAATTGAAACACAAGGAGCTTATCTTAATGCAAATTTTTAGCTATTGAATTTTAACTCATTTCTTCAATTCACTTCTTTGAGGAGAGAACAATCAATTTGGTTAACATATTATTTTTCAAAACAATCTTTGCCCTTGAAAAGCTCATATTGTAGCAGAAAAAGTAGAAATACCATATAGGATGGGAGATTCAACCAGAATCACAGTCTTATAGGAGTTCAGGGCAGGGAGGAATTAATTTTGCCAGGAGAGTTTCCTAAGAAATGTATTTACAGTTAGATTTGAGAGATGCATATATCTAGTGCTCATGAGAAAAGCTGAAAACAAGTTTTGCTTCTTTCACACTTTCGATTAGCTCCAGCCTGGGTGGAGGAACGGTCTTAGACTCTTAGCTACTAGAGCCATTTTGCTTAGGGCTTGAGAGCATTTTGACTAATTTTAATAACAAATATACACATACACATACATACACTCACATACATATTCTCTCTTCACAGTTCTTTCTATGAAATTCTCCACAGGAACAATAAGATAACATATAATTGTTCTGACACCCTTAGGAGTATAATAACAATATTAATATAGATTAATTACTGTAGTTAAACCCGTTTTTTCAATTCAGAATTGTTTTCCTTTATGGAGAAGAAGTCCAAATCTGTGTCTTTCCATATGATGTCTATTGCTTTCAGCACCCCAGATTATGGCACCTGTACTTCCTGGATATTTGAGGGTATTCCCAATATCGTATAATTTCATTCCTTTTTAAAAAGATGATATGTTACTTATTTGACAAAATATCAGTGGGCATTTACACATTTGTAAGACTTTGCTTTAGAAAAATCACACATGTGAGAAATCCTTTTTCAGACCAAGAATGTTGATTTTGGGGTCTCTAAAATATGGTTAATGGAGTCAACAGTACTGGTCATCATTTACTGAATTGTTACTAGAGGTCAGTGTATATTCGTCAGAATTCTGGGTTGCAAGTGAAAGAAAGCAGGATTCTGGCTGGTTTTAGAGGTGACTTGACGGCCACTAGGTTGGTCTTTCTTTCTTCTGTCTGCTCCTCTCTGCTTTTATTCTCTCACACCGGCTTTTGCTACACAGCAGGAAACAGACACCCACAGCTTTGCCCCTCATTCCTCCCCAACTGCACCACCGAGGGACCCAAATTCTCTCTCTCTCTCATGTCCCAGGTTAATAAACAACAAACAAACCAACAAAATGTAGCCCAAGGGAAAGTTTAAATTACCTCAACAGAAGTCAGGTACAGGTGTCCCCCACTCTCTGAAAGCAGAGCGTTCCTATGAAACCTAAAATGGTGTAAAGTGAAGAAGCAATCAACATCAGTTTATGTGGAAAAACTTTTTGAGTGTTCCAAGACCCCCCAAAATTACCTCTCTTAGGCTTTTCTGATACCTTAGCACGTCTTGCTAACGGACGCACAAAATAAATCGAGAAAAAGCACAGACGCTCACAGACACAGTTCAAAGCTCCGGTGCCTTGATGTGGAGATGCTGAGTGTAGTTCCCAGGGAAGGAGCTTGGGGGCGCCACTCGTAGCTCAGGGTGGGTGCTGCCTCCACGGCAGCGGGCGGCAAACAAAGGTTGAATGCTATCTTCACTCTTCTTTCTTCTTAAAAGCGAAAATCCTCTTCAAGTTTCTTTCGATTAATGAAATCAAGTACTAATGTAGGTCTTTTCCTAAAAGCGAAGTGGCATAAGGAGAACTTCAGAAACGCGAAGGATACCTGTACCCTATCCCAGGCCAATACATTGTGTCCAGGATGTGGGATACTCTGATTAACCCAGTTTCTGTTGGGTAAGTATCCCTGGGTCAACGGTGGTGACTAGCTGGGATTCGTAGGAAAATGGCAATTTTTCCTTTAATCCTATGGCTATGTAGAGACAGTAACACAACAGAGGAACAGGTGTTATTTGGGGTGAATGAGACCATAAACCTTCTCTACATGGGTGTAATGTTAAGTACCTTACACATACCACTTAAGAGAATCCAGCCAGAGCATGCGAACAACCCTTAGGATTCAGCTTAGTTTATCATCAAATTGTTTTGTCCCCAGATAGAGAAACACAGGTGCTTTGGGGCTCATCTATGTGGGTCATTCTGGAAGAGAAGCCTGGTAAAATCTGGCCTTCCTGGTCTTGCTTGCTAATGGTTTATAGTGATGGAAGAACAGATTTTAGATACTACAGAAGGGCCTATCAAACAACTCTGCAAGAAGGTTTACCTTGAGTTTTCCCGTGTAAAAATGCTGATTTGACCTATTTTTCCCATATGGGCTGATCCTCATTCTCTGCTGCTCCTCACAGCTGCTCTGAAGGTTACAGAGTCTGTTGCTTACACAGCTGCTTTAGCAGAGAGTGGCCCAGGCAGTCCCAGCCTTCCGACTGTGTGTTAACCCCTTCACGGCTATTTCTGAAGCCTGAGGAGGGATATTATTTTATACACAGGAGCTTATGTTCCAATTCAGTTTCAAGCACCTGGGACTCCTGATACAGAAAGTCTTTTCTCCTTCCATCTCTTCCCTTCCTCCTTCCCCCCCCTCCCTTATTCCTCTTGCTCTTCCTCTCTTCTTTCTCCTCCCCTCCCTCCCTCTCTCTCTTTTTCTTCTCTTGCCAATTACAATTTCTTGCACATGTGGGATAACAGGTTTCTTGTGTTGTGTTTTGTTTTGTTTCAAATCCCCACTGTTACCTGGTTTGCCCCTTCCTCCATTACAATCCTGGACTCAAGATATTTCCATCTCACCCTTCTCCCTTGGCAACATTTTAATTTAAAATTTTCCTTAACATTAAAAAAGAAGTTCTGTTATAATTTCTTTTACAATTTTTGTTTACAAATGGGGTATCATAATTCAATTGGCCAAATGATATTGCTAGCAATAAAACAAGGAAAAGACAGATTGTTAGCTATCATTTCGGACTAGTGACATACCTGGATGTATCGTAGTGACAAGAGGATGAGAAATAGACTGGATCCTAGAAAGACAAGAAAATTGTCTGCTCAGTTGAAACAACCTGCACTTGAAGGACTCTAACATATGATAGTTTTATTGACATCATTTGATATAAGATAAACAGTGTGTAAATACCATGTTAGTCAGCTCTAATCAAGGAAATATGAGTGATCAAACTCTTTATTCAAGCTAGTCAAGATGGTACAGAGGTAAATAAAACTGACGTCATCCTTGATGTGACAGAGCCCACTATTTAGTGGAAGAGACATTAACTATTTTCCCAAGCCAATAAATCACAATTCTCTTGGACGCAATGAAAAAAATGCACAGAGTGAGGAGGAAATATGTAATAGGGGGATGATTCCCAGTCTGGTATTTGGTGAGGAGGAGGTTTGACGCTGTTTTTCCATGGCAGGGACGAGCATGGATAGATTGAATGTGAGTCGGAGTTGGCTCAACTGAGAGGACAGAGAAATAGCACCCGGGCCAAGAGCACAATGTATGTGGAGACTCCGTGCTGGGAAAGGCCTTTGGTGTATTTGAAGAACTGAGAGGGTGGTCAGGGTACAGTGTGGGGAGGAAGAAGAGGGGGCATGGTACAGGCTAAGGCTGGAGAAACCCATCATGGGCCTTTTAGGTCATCTTAAGTCTTTTTAAGAGGATTTTACGTGAAGTTGTACCAGTTAGCGACTGCTGCATGACAAATGATCACTGCCTCTGAGCATCGTAAGACGGTAAGCATTTATTTTTTGCTTACACAAGTCGACTGGGTTGGCTTGGCTTTAAGCCACAGATCTGAGGGTCAGCGAAAGAGGCTCTACTCCACCCGTGTCACTCTGTGGTGTAGACCCAACGGCCAGTAGCTGCCAAAGGAAGCTCTTTTCATGGTCGCAGCAAACAACGGGCACAGCTTCTGCTCTTGTCACATGGACTAACATCCCACTGGCCTAGGTAAGTCGCACGGCCATGCCCAACATCACTGGGGCCCAGAAGGAGGCAAGTGGGGGAGTGAGTGTTTTTTTCTATAATAACTTAATCTACCACAGAAGACATGGAGGGATTATAACCCAGGAGCCAGGAAGATAGGCTTGGTTTTAAAATGGGCATATTCGGGGATGTGGAGAATGGATTAGAGGATTGGAGAATAATTGTAGGGAAACAAATAAGGTGATTATTGCGCTATTATCGAGAGAGAGAGATGATGGAGACTGGAACGAGGTGGTGCTCCTGGGGATGCACTGGATGGGTTCAAATCTATATGTTGTAGATGCAAATAACAAGACACACTGAGGTTAAAGGAAATGCCACCTTGGTCTTTGCCGTGAACTCCTGGGTGGATGGACAATCTACTCATTGTGATAGAGAGAAAAAGAGAAATTTTATGGCAGGAGATCATGAGTTTAGTTTTGTATCTGCTCGATTTTGGTAGAGCAGTTAGATATCTAAGTGGAACATCATCTGTGTCATCATTGTGAATCATATCTCACACACCCAGTGCTTATTTTCATAATTTCTCCATAATAGTACATGTTGTCGTACTTACCTTGGCTAGTAACTAGAAGAGATTTGCAAGTAGATGTTTCAACAAAAACAAATAACTTTAATAAATAACCAGTAAATTTATGGAGTTTTGAGATTATTTAGGCTAATGCCTTCATTTTTTTAAAAGATTTTATTTATTATTTGAGAGAGAGAATGAGAGATAGAGAGCACGAGAGGGAAGAGGGTCAGAGGGAGAAGCAGACTCCCTGCCGAGCAGGGAGCCCGATGCGGGACTCAATCCTGGGACTCCAGGATCGTGACCTGAGCCTAAGGCAGTTGCCCAACCAACTGAGCCACCCAGGCGCCCAGCTAATGCCTTCATTTGACAAATAAATCAAAAAGGACCCAGAGAAGTATTTTATTCCTTCCTGTATAGAGGGGTATTTTAAAAAGCATAGCCTACAAGGATCAATTATGGAACAAAAACACTGAACTGAACATTTATGGTATGTTCCATACTTTATTAATTGATCTGTGGTATGAAAAATAATAACAATTATGATAGTAGCAATATAAAATATTTAAGTGCCGGGTGCCAGGCATTTACAAAGTGTTTTTTTTTTTTTTTTTACCAAAGTGTTTTTTATGCATGATTGCATTTATTTCTTATAAAAGACTGAGTTTATTAGGAAAATTTGAGAACCACCGTGTGGGTGTGTGTATAATTTCCCCCCCATTAAACATATTTGTACATCTATAAAGCAAAAAAATAATGTTACTTAAAAAACTTCTTCATGTCTACATTCTGGGGGGGTTGTTGCAGAATTGTCTTTCAAAGGAAGATGGTGTTTTAGTGTGGAAGAAAACATTGTAACAGGCCTTTTGGTTTTCTAAATTAAGTAAATCCCAGCAGCTAGTCTGGAAGGGAAAGGCTGAAACACAGAGGAGTGTAATAGCTATCATCAGTCTGCATAGGCTGGCAACTCTTGCAGATTATCACGGGACTGCCTGGTTTAGCCTCTCTGGTTGGGGTTAAGTGAAAAGGAATGTTTGGGCTCTACACACAGGGAAGGAGGCTGAGCAAGAACCAGACTCTCATTCAAACTGACATTGGTGCCAACAACAGAGCAACTAGCTGAGGGCTACAGAGGAAACTACCAGCCAACCCAGGACCTCCACTTAACAGTGAAAGCTGATACGTTTGGTTCTGTTTTTCTTCTCTGAAATTCTCCTCCATTCTCGAGTCTTCAATTGTGCTTTGGGGGTTGAAGGGAGGTCTGTGTTTGGGGGCAATGTACACCTGCAGACTGTTGGGGCGGCATATAAAAGTGATGACGAGACCACTAGAAATGATTAGGGAGCCGCAGATTGGAACAAGGGAGCAAACCACACCAGAGGAATGTGAACGTTGTCTGGGTAGTCTCGGAATCGTGCAGCGCTTTGCATTTCCTGAGGCAGAGGAGTTTGAATTTGCTTGTTTGGATATTAAGTGCACTGAGTCATCACAGAGGAGAGAAGAATCTTGAGGTATAATTACATGTCCATAGTATTGCAAATCAAGATATGGTATGTTTGTGATTGGAAGGGTACATGGAATAAAAAAATGTGGATGAAGGAACAAAGTCCCTGAGAAGAGACAACGATGCTGCCTTCTCTGAGGGGAAAGGTTGGGCTCACAGCAGGGAGATGGGATTTTGACAAAGATGTCTTATAAATTGAACACTACAGAGCAAGCATAAAGGGGACTAATGAGTGTCGAGCAAAAGGAAGATTATGAGAATGAAGGCATCCCTCTTTCATATTAGCTACAAGGACTTCTCTTTATCCCTAGAAGAATCTATTAAAAATACAAATCTGGGGCACCTGGGTGGCTCAGATGGTTGAGCGTCTGCCTTCGGCTCAGGTCATGATCCCAGGGTCCTGGGATGGAGCCCCACATCGGGTTCCTGACTCAGTGGGGAGCCTGCTTCTCCCTCCGCCTCTCTCCCTGCTCATGCCCTCTCTCTCTCTGTATCTCTGTGTCTCAAATGAATAAATAAATAATAAATAAATAAATAAATAAATAAATAAATAAATAAAAATACAAATCTGATCACATCACCCAGAAACTTGAAACACGTTAGTGGTTTCCCATTGTCTGTAGGATAAAGTGCACAATCCTTAACTTGCTCGGTAAGATTGTCCGAGCTGGTGCTTATATCAAGTTTTTCAATCCCATCTCTTGTCACTCTGCTCTATGCCCATTCCATGTCAGCCATTCTGGGTATGTCTGTCTGCCTGTATGTACAAATAAAACTTCAGTTCCTTTACCCCTGGGCCTCTGAACCAAGTTTTTCTTCTGAGTGTGTCCCTCTTGCCTCTCCTCTTCAACTCTTCATTTAAGTGTCAGAGGAAATGCCATTTCTTTAGGCAGACCACCTTCAGCTTCCCAGGCTGGCTAAAGTCCCCCTGGCGTGTGCTCTTGTAGGCTCTGTGCTTCCTCCTTCATACTATTCACCCAGCAAATACTTACTGAGCCTGGCATCGTTACCTGCTCCAGAGATACGGCGGTGAAGGCAGCCGACACAAATCTCTGTCCTCCTCACACTGGAGTTATTTATTTCCTCCTTGTGTTTTCTGTTAGACACAGCTCCATGAGGGCAGAGAACTTATCTGTCTTGTTTACCCTTTTATGTCCCTGCACACAGTATTGAGCCTGGAACACTGTGGTGCTTAACGAATACTTGTCAAAGGAATGAATATTATAGATGTTGGAGATTCACCCGGGTTAGTTATATCTGGAACCGGGGGTCTTAAAATACTGTGGTGGATAGTTTTAGCCTAGATCAATGGCACACAATGATTTATTAAACTTGGAAAATTACAAAACTTGCTAGGAATTATGATTGATATAAAAAGATAGCTTGACCTATTAGGTGGCTACATTTCAGGCTTTCAAGGGCAGATATTGATTGGAAATGTTTTAAGGGGATTTGAGGCTGAAGGGAGCAGGGTGGATAGAGAGCAAAAGCGCCCTAGCCTCCAGCAGCTTGTCAGAAGCTGTGGCCCGCCTCCTTAGTGCTTATTGCGGCAAGTATTTTAAAACCAATCTCATGTTTGTTTGGGGGCAAGCTGCCGTTGCAGAAAGTTTAGAATTTTTATTTCTTTTATCTCTGTTGGCATGACAGAACAGAACTAAGTGGGAAGGCTTATTTTGCTTTAAAAAAATGTATTCTTTTGCAAATTAGTTTTTAGCTATGAATAGATACTGGTTCTGAATGAGAAGTTTGAAAGAATAAGTAAACTTAATTCTAGACAATAAATTCCTTGAGGATAGGGTCTGTACCACATTCATCTTTGAGCCCTCAGTACTGAGCACTGATCCTGACAATAATAAATTACCTGGAAGTATTGTTTTTTCTTTTCATGAATGAAGAAACACAGTCTCTTGAGTGGGAAAGTAAAATCAGTCAAATTGCTTGTTTTCGTTAGCACAGAGACCAGTAATTTTAATTGGCTAAAGTTTTCATATTCATATTTCATGGATTATTTTGATGTAGATGTAGTCAGGGAAAATAGTCAACCAAATCAAAATAAGATGTAATTAGATTGCATTATAATATTTATTTATAGCTTACCTAGTTCTTTAAGAAAATCACAAATACAATAGAACACATAAAACAAAAACCATAGAAAGGAAACTAGAATAGAAAATTACATTAAGAGAACATCTTTGAGAAAAGTCATAGCAATTTAGCATGACACTTAGCTCTAAGTTTCCTGTCAGCCAATGCCAAGAGGAAAACACAAAGTGGTACCTACCTCTCATTGTCCAGTAGAAGGAAGCATCCAATCTCATCCAGAGAGAACACTTTCCCCATCCCGAGATCTGAGGTAATTTATCCCATAGTTTTGTAAAGAAGACACTGAGAAAAATAGGAAAAAGAAACTTAATGTCAATTTTACAAACAGATGAAAAGACAAATACACATGAAGCTTTTTATTTTCCAGCCGTGGGTGAGAGATGAGGACAGAATGTTAAATCGTGGTTCCATGGAAGCTATTCCTGAGGGTGAGATGAGGAGTTTTGTGTTTCTCTGGAGGGATGTGGTATAAAACTTGGGAAGGATTAAGAACGGGATATTTTGTATCACCCTTGGTTCTGAGTGTCTCAGAGTCCAGGGCCAACCGAGTGCCACAGAAGCCAAGGCTGAGGCAGTTGAAGGCTGCTGCCACGAGGGCAGCAGGGGAGGAGCAGGCTGCATGCAAGTGCTCTGAGCCTTCACCCCTACTCTGGCCTCCACTGCAACCAGTGATGTTCCTTAATTCCAGGTTTTAAATTTTGGAGCTCCTTTCACACTTTTGCTTTCCTTTGAAAGAAAAGTTCTCCTGGGGGATAGGCACATTTGTAGCATTACATGCTTCTGTGAAGAAGCCTTCACTGACCATGGTGTTTATTTATTTATTTATTTTTAAAAAAGATTTTATTTATTTATTTGACAGAGAAAGAGACAGCAAGAGCAGGAACACAAGCAGGGGGAGTGGGAGAGGGAGAAGCAGTCTTCCTGCGGAGCAGGGAGCCCGATGCAGGGCTTGATCCCAGGACCCTGGGATCATGACCTGAGCCGAAGGCAGTCACTTAACCAACTGAGCCACCCAGGCGCCCTGACCATGGTGTTTAGAAAGCACCCACCTGCCCTGAGCCAGCAGCTTTATCCCCTTGCCCTGCTTTGTGTTTCTCAACAGCACTTACCAATATCTAAGTTACTATATAACTTATTTCCTTATTTTGTGTATCGGTCGGGATTATAACAGGACACATTATCCTTGAACCGGGTGATTGGAGCCCAGTATAATCAAAGAAATATTGACAAAGATGTGGGCACAGTTTAGGGAAATCAGCAAGGACTCATGTAGGGCTGTGGGGCTGGCAACAGTGGCAGTAGGGATGGGGGCTGTGGACACCTCCGGGCCTATAGGGGAAAAGAGAAAGAGCAATTACCAGATGTGAGAGAAAAATCTAGAAAGGAGAGCAGCTTGGGGAAGACACCATTGAGAGAAGGATATGCCATCCCATGATGAACAAAGTCCACAGCTTTTTTCTCCTGTTGAACCAACCACTCCCTTCCATTGGCCACATCCCACTGGAGATGAGAGGGCAAGTGAGCTTGTTGATGTGGTCTGTGGAGATGCACAGCTCAGGGTGGAGAAGGCTGGAGGGTAGGTCAGGAAGAGCATACAGAGGATCACCACTATATTTCATTTCCTGTCTTTCTCCTTCAGGTGGAACCTAAGTTCCTTGAGGACTGGGATTTTTGCCTGCTTTATTCTTTGCTGTGTCCTCTGTGCCTAGAACAGTGCCTGGATCATGGTTGGTGCTCAGTAAATATTTTTTGGATGAAGAAATATCAGTTGTTTTAACATGAGTTTAAAAACTCAACTACAGGGCGCCTGGGTGGCTCAGTTGGTTAAGCGACTGCCTTTGGCTCAGGTCATGATCCTGGAGTCCCGGGATCGAGTCCCACATCAGGCTCCGGCTCAGCAGAGAGTCTGCTTCTCCCTCTGGCCCTCCCCCCCTCATGTGTTCTCTCTCTCTCTCTCTCTCATTCTCACTCTCTCAAAATAAATAAATAAATCTTAAAAAAAAAAAACTCAACTACAATGGTATAGCAGTTACAGGCTATTTATAAAATATTACCATGGGAGATACTTTTTACATTGGTTCTCTTTGTCGCCCTGATTTATATGAGTACTAAATGCTTGATACTTAATTAATTATATGAATTATATATATTTAGCTTCCTGGATCAAATTTCCATGTGTATGTGCATATGTATGCTGGGGAGGGATTCCTACATAATACCGAGCAATTCTCAAACACTAGTAGGGTGTCCTACAGTTCGACTCAATTTTGACACTAACTACCTGGAGATAGCATCAGATTTCACAAGTTAAGGATTCAGTCCTACAAGACTGCACCCTGCCTACCCCATGCCAGTTGTAAGTCCAGGTTGTCATCCTGTGCTTCTAACCGACTAGTTACAAATCAGTTGTTCCCAGGACCTCCTTCTCGAGTTCAATTACTTTGCTAGAGCAGCTCACAGAACTCAAACATTTTACTTATTAGATCACTGGTTTATTATCAAAGGATACAACTCAGGAACCGCCAGAGGGAAGAGATGCATAGGGCAAGGTGTGTGGGAAGGGCTCAAGGCCTCCATGCTCTCTCAGAGTATGTCATTCTCCCCAAACTTCCTTGTGTGCATCAACCTGGAACCTCTCCAAACCCTATCCTTTTGGATTTTTGTGAAAGTTTCATTACATAGGCATGACTGATTAAATCATTGGCCATTGTTGACTGTTGAAACTCTAGCCCCTCTTTCTTCTCTAGAGTGGGACTGAAAGTTCTAACCCTCTAAACAGCCCCTGGGTGGCTCAGGCATTAAGCATCTGCCTTCAGCTCAGGTCATGATCCCAGGGTCCTGGGATCGAGCCCCGCATCAGGCTCCCTGCTCTGCGGGAAGCCTGCTTCTCCCTCTGCCCCTCCCCCTGCTTGTGTTCCCTCTCTTGCTGTCTCTCTCTCCGTCAAATAAATAAATAAAATCTTTAAAAAAAATAAAATTAAATTAAAAAATAAAAAATAAATAAACAAGTAGTTGGCTCCATTAGCAACCAGCCCCCACCCTTACATGCATTCCAAAAGCCACCTCATTAGCATAATAGAAGTCACCTTTATCACTTTCAACACTTAGGAAATTCCAAGATTTTGAGATCTGTGAGCCAGAAGTGGGGATGAAGACTATATATATTTCTTATAATAAATCGCAATATCATATGTATATATGATAAGTTAAGGGTTATATATATATTACGTATATATATAATTTGTGTGTGTGTGTGTGTGTGTGCAGCTCCAATATGGTGTATTTAAAATTATATTATTAACACTTTTGAAATGATTTTCAACTGGATTTTGAATAACTATATTTAGAAGAAGAACTTCCTGACTGGCATTTTCTGTATATTAATAAAATTCAAATCATCAAATCATCTTTATTTCATATGTACCTCATGTTGCTGAGGACAGCATTATCTTATTAAGTCCCATACATTTCAATAAAGCAATAATCATAGCATAAAACATTAAGCACAACAACATTTATATTACTAAACTGGTCAAGATTTATCGCAGAGACAACTGTTTTGAACACCCTTCTGCTACGGCAGAAAAAGGAAGGTCAGTGATTTATGTGAATGGACAGATGGGTCATAATGTATTCCTTCAAAGTGATCTAATTTGGTCTCTGACAGGCTGTAAAAAGAAGTGACTCAGGGTAGAGTGTCCTTCACTTCACTGGTGGAGGAGCCTCACTACGTACCTTGCCCCAGGGGCTGGGCAAGGGTTGACGTCTGCCTCTTAAGGTGTTGGGATCACAGAGCCTAGGAATTACAAAGACCAGGAGCAACACCTTGACTCACCTCAGGGAGTCTCTAGGACACCAGTGCCATCTGTCAGTGTGGGACGAGCTCAACTCAATATGGCAGGCACGGGTGAGAAAATGAGCAGGTCTCTGCTGCTCTGGCAGAATCTTGTGAAATCTTGAGACTTGAGGTCCCTGGGTGGTTCTCCTTCTAAGACAATTTGGTGATGTTGTGGCAGGTCTCCAAAGTGAGAGCGGTAGATCGTATTCATGCTCAAATGGTTGTTGCCGCTCCATGGGGCGCTGCTCCCCAAAGGAGGATTTCACATTCCCTCTCTGTTGCTATCAGGGGTGGCCATATATATGACTTGCTTTGTGGATGAAGTAGGGAAAGGAGATTTAAGACTGAGCTTGAGTTTTGTCATGCTTCATTTGCCTCTGTCACAGTCTTAATGTTCCCCAGAGACATTTGCTCCTTAGCCTCATCCTGGAGTGAAGCTGGTGTGGTGTGCAGAGCTAAGGCCAAGCTACAGTGGACACAGAACACGAATGAGAAATAGACCCTTGTTGCTGTATGCCACAGAGACTTTGGGGTCATTTGTTACCACAGCATAACCTAGCACATCTGACTGATACAAGGAAATCGTATCTCTCACTGTTCCTATTCACTCAGCCTCTGGGAGGAAGAGCTGTTATCATGGCCACACAGTAGGCTTGTAGACTAGGCTTGTAGGGCTCACCAACCACGCAGGGCTGTAACACAATGAAGGCTGATGGAAGTCAAGCAGAGAATGCCAGTTAATGGGGAATTAGCCACATGCAATGCTTGCTTGCTGAGAAACAATTTCAACTTGAAACTGGCCCAAGCAAGAGGCTGGGACTGGCTCGGGCTGGTCGTTTTGGGCTTCCTGGAGGATGCGTGGGAAGGTGGCCAACCAATAACCTACTGTTACAGTAGGACTATGCCCAAGACATGGAAACCACTGGCCTGTTAGGGCTGTGAGTACTGTCACGATGTAACAATGACATCTGGAATTGGCACCCCTGAAGAACAGGCAGTGGAAGCAGCAGGAGATGGAAGCATTAATAACTGTCAAGAGCAGGGCAGACAGGCTAACTTAATGGGTGAGCTCAGTCCACTCGGGGCCTGATAAGTCCTGTCACTCTCCCTTTCTACAGTCACTTCTCCTGGGAGACAAATAAATCATATCCGATGACCTAATAAAATAATAAGGTTTGTCTGAGTTTCGACAACAGAAAATAATAGAGGACCTCAAATTCAGAGGGAAAGAAATAGGAGGCATTTTAAAATTGCTTTCTCACCGGAATATGAGAAGGCTAGAGCTGAACACAAAGTTATGCTCCATCCACAAGTTGTCAGTTTCCTGAAAATACCCACAAATCTATGACACTTTATAGAGCTATACAACAGAGTCGGGTTAAATGGCATTGTTTTTCTGTGGGACGTTGTCTCTGTTAGGTACTTCAACAGTATCTTTCTAGCATGAAATTAATTTACTGGAGGTTGATCTTTAAAATTAATTAATTTTAATTACGTGGAGTGGGCTTTCAAGCAAGGCAGATCTGAGTTTGAATCTCAGCCCTGCTCTCTAGACCTCTGGCCTTGGCAAAGTACTTAATTTCTCTGAGTCACTTTCTTTCCCTGTGTTGTTGTGGGAAATTAAATGAAACTACAATGTATTTCGGTATTTGGCACAGAGCCTGACACTTAAGAGCTCAGTCCTTGTTAGCTGGGAGAGGATTTATGCTGCCGGTGCAGGTTAGACCTGGTATGACTAACAAGGTGCATTTGGTAATCATTATAATTAAAAGAATAGGGGACTACTGAGTTTACCATTTACTCTTTAAGTCAACCACATGGTCAACCCAGCCCAGTGCTTTGCTCTAAATATCTATATTAAATTTCCACATGGCTGATTGCTGGGTATAATGTTTCAGTGACACCTTTTCTTATTCATTAAGAGCTGGTAGTTTGTGTCACTAGTTAATACCTGTTGAGTTCAGGAAATATTTGAGTCGCTATTGCACACAAAGCACGGTGATAATTTATCTAAGGCCATCCTTGTTCCCTGCTTTCCTGTCTTCTCTCCATTTAACAAAAAGTGTTGCTATTTCTGTTCTGTGTTCTCAATTCTGTCTTTTCCAGACCCTCAGGAAACTGTCAATTATTTCTCCCCTCGCTTATTGTCAATCTCCTCCTTTTGCTGTTTCCTTCTCTGCTGGGACAGAAAAGACAAGAATAAAAACCACAGAACAGCTCACACAGGTAAGGATGCTTCCCCAGGATGCTTCCCCAGGATCCTTCCCCAGGGTGCTTCCCCAGGATGCTTCCCCAGGATGCTTCCCCAGGATCCTTCCCCAGGATGCTTCCCCAGGATGCTTCCCCAGGATCCTTCCCCAGGATGCTTCCCCAGGAGCCTTCCCCAGGATGCTTCCCCGGGAGCCTTCCCCAGGATGCTTCCCCAGGATGCTTCCCCAGGAGCCTTCCCCAGGATCCTTCCCCAGGATGCTTCCCCAGGATCCTTCCCCAGGAAGCTCAGACGCTCCAGCTCAGGGCCAACTGATAGAAAGAGCATGAAGGGGGAGGGTGTTTGGGGTAATGATCAGGATAATTAATTCTATCTGATGGATCCGGACGCCTTTTCTCTCCCCACACTGAGTGGCTGGTAGCAACCTAGCTGATTAAACTTGTGACGACCTTTCTTCCATAGAGTGTATGAAATTCTTGGTACTAGTCTAGCATGAGCTGTGGGTCTGGAGAAAGACTCAGGAGTCATCTGGAACTCTATAACAAGTAGGGGCAGGAAAGAGGAAAGGGAAACAGAGATTTCAGCATGTTCTTCTAGCATAAATCCTAACAGAGATGTTGTGCCATGGGTAATGCTCAGTCAGATGCTAGGACCAAGAAGCACAGGGACCTCTCAATTCCAGTGGACCAGCCACCCGTAATACCCTGCCATACTGGAAATTGGACCCCTCTTCCAATCAGAGGATGCACAGAGTTCCAAAATTCTGATGTGATTTTTTTACTTATTTTATTTTATTATTATTATTTTTTTTTCCAAAGGAGGTTCTCTGAGCTCAGTATGTGGCTTCTGATACCTTTTTTTCTTTAAATTTTTTATTGTTATGTTAATCACCACACATTACATCATTAGTTTCTGATGTAGTGTTCCACGATTCATTGTTTGTGCATAACACCCAGTGCTCCATGCAGAACGTGCCCTCTTTAATACCCATCACCGGGCTAACCCATCCCCCCACCCCCTCCCCTCTCGAACCCTCCGTTTGTTTCTCAGAGTCCATCGTCTCTCGTGGTTCGTCTCCCCCTCCGATTTTTATTTTATTATTTTTTTCCTAAGATTTTTAAAAATTTATTTATTTGAGAGAGAGAATGAGAGATAGAGAGCATGAGAAGGAAGAGGGTCAGAGGGAGAAGCAGACTCCCCGCTGAGCAGGGAGTCCGATGTGGGACTCGATCCCGGGACTCCAGGATCATGACCTGAGCCGAAGGCAGTCACTTAACCAACTGAGCCACCCAAGGCGCCCTATTTTATTATTATTTTTAAACATTTTATTTTTAAGTAATTTCTACACCCAACTTGGGGTTCAAGCTTACAACCCCGAGATAAAGAGTCTCATGTTCTTCTGACAGAGCCAGCCAGGTGCCCCTGGCTATGACTTTTTTTTTTTAAATAGACCCAGTATTGTCAATCTCTTTTTGAACAAGGGAAGAAAATGATCAAGTAATGGGAAAGGGTCAAATGCTCTACCATTGTACTATTTGCTTTGTCTTATTAAAAATTCTGACATCTTATGTTCCATGCATTTCAGTCCTAAAGTGACAGATTCATGCTAGTCAAGCTCATATGTACACCACACAAGCCATTCAAAATCATAAAAAGATAGTTTTTAAAATTCATAAAATAAGTCCCATCCTTTATTAAGATAGTTCTGACTCCTCTAGATCCGTTGATTTCCATAAACATCTTCAAATCAGCCTGTCAACGACTCTGCTTACGCTTTAATAAAACACTTTTGACCCACCCATCCATTTTGTTGACTTGAGCTATAACTTAAAAGGCAAAATGCAAATATACCAAATGTAAATGACATTCAGATAATGCAAATATGTGAACAGTGTGAAAAAAATGCTAATTTTCCACAAGTAGAACACAGGCAGAAGTTGTCACAACTTTAATCTGGAGGCAAATGGGCTTGTTCCCAGCTACTCGGTATAGGGGAGAGAAAAGAGGTCTAATTTGTCCAGAACCTTTGGATCTAGTCCTTTAATTAATGGAAATGTGCAAATATGCAAATCATGTGAAAATAAGTTAATGGAGAAGAACTTCATGCTCTTAACTTAGTATTCCTGAGATGAAATAACATGCCCTTTCAGTTCATAGATAATTTTTTAAAAACACAAGCGTTACTGGCTTGTGATGGGATTCTATGAAAATCATTACTAATCTAACATTTCAAGTTGGGGAAATGTATGTGAGCAAGATGATTTCATCATCTTTTTCTTTAAAATTATCAGACTACTGGCAGACCATTTGTTGGCCCCCCCGGAGACCACCAGTTAATCAATACAGCACACCGGAAGAGACGCCAAAAATGAAGGAGACAGTGGAATTCCAGACAAGGTGGAATTTAAGGTTGAGAAATGCTGTATGCAAGAACAAAGATGTATAATTTTCACCTCACTAGAGGGAATAAAATGGAATAAAGAAAACACTATTATTTCATAAGCATTTTCTCATGTTGCAAAAATTTCTTCAGAACCTCCCCTTTAATTGGCTGTTCAATATTCTAATGTGGGGTTGGACCAGCAAACTGAATTCAACAGTCTAGTAAAAGAGTTCTCCCCCACGACAATGCAGCAATGATTTACTACTAGGATTTTTAATAAGACTATAAATCAAATCAATAGGCTCAGGAAAAAATACTACCAATGGAGAGTGGAAAGTCACTTGATAAACTTCATCACCAATTTCATGTTTTGCTCTGCTCTTTAATAGTTTCTGTAGCACAGGGGCACCTGGGTGGCTCAATCGTTAAGCGTCTGCCTTCCGCTCAGGTCATGATCCCAGGGTCCTGGGCTCGAGCCCCACATGGGGCTCCCTGCTCCGTGGGCAGCCTGCTTCTCCCTCTCCCACTCCCCCTGCTGCTTGTGTTTCCTCTCTCGCTGTCTCTCTTTCTCTGTCAAAATAAATAAATAAAATCTTAAAAAAAATAGTTTCTATAGCACAGAGATTTGTATTTCCCTGATAGTTTGAAACACTGAAAAAAATCCTTCTTTTATCTCTTAATTAACGATTTAATAACCTTCCATTTCTAGGTGACTGATGATTATTGACCTATTCTGATTTTGTTGACCTTCTTTTTTTGTTGTTGTTGACCTTCTTAAGTCAATTTTATTAAATTTATATTTTCACAGAAAATTGTCTATTTTCCAAGACTAAATATTATAGGCAGGGAATTATAAATAGTTCTCTGCTATCATTCATTATTCTCCTTTCTATCTGTTATAATAGCTTTTTTGTCCCTATTTTTGTTAGGGACTTTCCACTTTTCTTGGTTAGATTTACCAAAGGTTTATCTATTGTATTTTTTTCATCAAGAAGTTTGTCACTTAATATAAAACCTACTTTTCAAAATTCATTTCACCTTATCTTTATTACTTTTCTCTCTGCTTTACTTAGGTATTTTATTTATTAGATGATTGGTGTTTATCTCTTTCAACTTGAGTTGGATTATTTATTTTTCATATTTAGCTTTAATAATAAAAATTAAGATTATTCATTTTGCCTTCAGTGGAATTATTAATTCATTTCATAATTTTATTGAATGTCTACTGTGGCAATATTTCAACAACTGGGGATCCCACAGTGAACAAAACAAACACAAATCCCTGACTTCATGGAGCTTACATTGGTAGAGGAAGGTGGAAAAGATGCTAAATTTTGTAGTATACGAGAAAGTGATAAATTTTAGGGAAGAAAATAAAGGAGAAAGAGCTGATAAGAAATCCTAAGGGGGGGACTCCTGGGTGGCTCAGTTGGTTAAGCATCCACCTTCGGCTGGGGTCATGATCTCGAGGTCCTGGGATCGAGTTCCGTGTCAGGCTCCCTGCTCAGCAAGAAGCCTGCTTCTCCCTCTGCCCCCTCCCCCTGTTCATGCTCTCTCTCTCTCTCTCTCTCTCTCACTCTGTGCTCTCTCTCTCTCTGACAAATAAATAAATCTTAAAAAAAAAAGAAATCCCAAGGAGGTGTGTGTAGAATTTGTAATTATTATATCTTGAGAATTCTTAATTTAATACCTTATTTTTGTCCAACAAGTATATATTTTGCATTCTTATTTCCTTCCTGCCAGTACTTACTGAGAAGAATACCTTAAATTTTATGACTGACTAAAACTCTTATCACTTATTTCCAGTTTTGTTGAATTGTGGTTGGAGGACGTGGCCTAGACAGGCTCTGTGTTGGTGTATTTACTGATGTGTTTTTTGACCATCTAAGTTAGGCAGTACCAGAAGAACTGGTAAGGGGCTTGCGTGAGGAAGGGAAGGGGCCGGTTCTTGTCCTGGAACAGTCCACAGTAAGAAGTCCAGGACTGCCATGAAGGAACAGGGTTGTTTCCCTTTTCCTGCTCTGCTGATATGCGGAGATGGGGCTGCATCTCAGGCATTCTGTGTATGTTGTGGGCAGGAAGAAGGAGCAAGGTAAGAGCCAGTACTAGCTGATCCTTGCTGATGTGTCTTTGGTCAAAACTAAAGCCCGTGGGCAGCGCCAGCCCCAGGAGAGCCTACAGACAGAGACTGGGAAACTGAAAAGGTACCTATTTTGTAGAGAATCAAGTTTAGAATGATATTGGGTAGGCCAACATAGTGAATCTCTTAAAGTATCACTTTTTATAAATATACCCAAGACACAAGGAATTATGTATTTTTATAGGGTTCTTTTTTCCCTAAATTTCAAAGTCCTTATGTCATTATTATTATTATTATTTTTTAAAGATTTTATTTATTTATTTGACAGAGAGAGACACAGCGAGAGCAGGAACACAAGCAG
The DNA here is from genome assembly GCF_037043125.1 of Eumetopias jubatus. Classification (NCBI taxonomy): domain Eukaryota; kingdom Metazoa; phylum Chordata; class Mammalia; order Carnivora; family Otariidae; genus Eumetopias; species Eumetopias jubatus. Next base: position 74,735,329 of record NW_028274814.1, on the reverse strand, counting down.
GGGGAGTGGGAGAGGGAGAAGCAGGTCTCCTGCTGAGCAGGGAGCCTGATGTGGGACTCGATCCCAGGACCCTAGGATCATGACCTGAGCCGAAGGCAGACGCTTAACGACTGAGCCACCCAGGCGCCCTGTCATTATTATTTTTTATATACTTGATCTGTCAAAGGCTAAAAATGGTCTATAAAGTCTTCTAGAATATACATGTTTTTGTTTCTGCTTTGATTTTTAACAATCATACATTCTACATTTTAAAGCTATTGTATTTAGTGCTTAAAGCTCATCGATATGTTTTTATTATGGACTAATGCCTTTTATACTGTCTTTTTAAAAAGATTTTATTTATTTATTTTTGAGAGAGAGAGGAGAGAGATAGCAAGCATGAGCCGGGGGAGGGACAGAGGGAGAGGCAGACTCTCTGCTGAGCAGGGAGCCTGATGCAAGACTCGATCCCAGGACCCCAGGATCATGACCTGAGCAGAAGGCAGATGCTTAACTGACTCAGCCACCCAGGTGCCCCCATACTGTTTCTTTTGGACTTGGATTCTATTTTATACAACTTATCCTGCTTCCTCTACTTTATTTTAATTTACACTTGACTGGAAAACCTTGGCCCATTCTTTTTTTTTTTTAACCTTTGCCATTTTGTTTTAGTGCATCTCTTCTGTGTATCATATACTTCCTTATTTATCCACTTATTCATCACAAATATTTGCTGTCTTCCTATGGTGTGCCAGGCAGTTCATGATGCTGGAGATATGACAGGAGACAAAACAAAGGGTATAATTGTGAGACTGTTACCTGTATTGAACAAGTATGACCCAAGGGATGTAATCATTGGGCAACTTTATTTCAATTTACTGGTACTCCTTCAAATTTATTCATGGGGTTAGTTCTTTCTCTTGCTGATTTACTTTTCTCTTTCTCTAGGTTCCAACATAATTGAGTCTAAAAACTATCTTAGAAGTTGGGTAGGAACGATAAAAGTGCCAGAAAAGAGAGAAGCCAACAAACAATACTTTTCTCACAGAGAGTTCGTTTGTAAAAGGCCTGAGTTGGGAAAGGGGATAATCTTTGAATAGAGTTTAAATTTTGATTATTATTTGACATACTAATTACTACCAGAAGGTAATGAGAAGTCATGGAACTGGCCTGAAATTTCATCTCCAGGGAAGTAAGAACCAGTCCCATATGCATAGGTTTCTCTCTCCCTTCTGCATCCAGGTAGCTAGTTCCCAATTTGTTGCTATAATCTGGGGTCCAGATTATGTTTATTAAATTATAATCTTTCAGATTTGCTCTTTCAGATTGATTGTACTATACACATTTGATTTTGTAACTCTATTTCCAATGATTATTTACAATAAATTCTGCTTAATTTTAATATTTTCAACCACTTTTTTATATCCCATATTTCCCATTCTAAGTTGTGATTACTTTATCTTCAGGGGGGAATATATTTTAAGTTCTTATCTGTAGCTTAAGTAAATGGCCAACAATTCATCAGGTTATTACATTCTTGAGTCTCACAATTTCCCCTTTATAATTTGTGATTTTTGTTTCATGGTCTTCTGGCATTAGTGTGACACAAGAAAAGTTTGAGGTAAGGCTAATTTTCCTTCTTTGTAGGAAACAAATTTTTTGGCCTGAAAGGTCATAGAAATTTATCATTATCCTTAACGTTCAGGAAATTTTCCAGAATAGTTCATGGTTTAGTTTTGTCTGGATTGTGGTGTGCCTTTTTAATCTGCATGCTCAGAACTTCCTATAAAATTTTCCTTAATGTTGATACCTCAGATCCCTAGTTTTGTTCTTATAGACTGGCAAGTAAATTACAAAAGAGTCTCTATCAAATTTAAATCCAAACATATGATATATAATCCTTCCCATGTTCATTTATTTTAATACAGAAATATTTGGGTAATGAGAGTGATTCAATAATTTATTGAAGTCTACCTTTTGCCTATAAACCTAGATTTTTAAAATGTGTCTAACAACCCTTAATAAATGTAGAAGTCTAGATGGTAATATCATTACACTTCAGAATAAAGGTAGCGTAGGAAAGGAGATCAAAGGAAAGAGGATGTAAAGTACTTGTCTTATTCAGGGAAAAATAGGACATTCATATGGTTGAGAAATTTACAGAAAAAGACATAGAAGGATGAACACTCAAAGAAGAAAAGCAGAATGTGTAACTTTCACATCAGACAAAATTTTATCTACCAAGTGGAGGATAGAAAATCAGAATAAAATACAGCAGGTAGAAAACATAAAATAAGATAGCATAAGTTGTGTTCTAACAAGCACAAATCAAAATAAATATAAATGGGTTGAACTGATAAAAATTCAGATCCTCTCAGATCAAATTACAACCAACAACAAGAACAATGACAACAACCAAGATCTGACAACATTCACTCCATATTTTATTGGAAACTTATGCCAGACTAATTGTGTAAAAGGAAACAGGGACGGTGGTAGATTCCCCCAGACTGTAAAGATAAGCTAAAAATGGGCTGGGACACCTGCCAGAGTTTCATAACTTACATAAAGTAGTCTATGAGGGATGTAAGGGAAGATGAAAGAGTTGAGCAATTAGAATGTGAGCCAAGCTGCTTTCATGGGGACTCAATTTGTGATGTCCCTCAAATCATGTCAGGACAGAAGGAGAATTGTGGTGTAGTGGACTCTGTGAGGAACTACCTAGATTCCCCTTCAAAGAAGGACTTGTTTGCCCCAATTTCTTGGAGTTTTGCTGGCAGCACAAAATATAATTTTACCCCCAGCTAAACTATTATTTAAAATTGAGTTTAAAATATAGACATTATTCAAATACACAAAAATAGTTCTCTGTCCAGAGGCCCTTGATTAAAGAGCTTTTTACAAAGATTTACTCTAACAACAAAAAAATCTGCAGAGAGGAAGTATGATGCCTAATTGGTGAACACATTTGTAAATTAATTAAGTGATGCCTATAAATTAGAAAGAAAAGTTCAGTGTGTAAAGAATTATGATTTTATTATGAGGAAAAAGATACTGAAACTTTTACATTTTTATTAAAATAACTTTATCAAATCAACTAAAGGAAAGAAACAGTGGGGGGAAGCAAAGAAAAAGCGTGGTAAATATAAAACACACAGTATGACATAAATAATTCTAAATGTTTCAAAAACCAAAATAAGTATAAATGGATTACACTTAACTATTAAAATACCAATAAAAGATTTCATAAAAATCAAGCTATTTATGGCTTATAGACAAACCCATAAAAGAAAACCACAAAGTAAAATACTCTAGGATTATAATGAAAGCAAAACCTGCTGCGGCAATGTTAAAGTCAAACAGAAGAAAACGTAAGTCAAATGCCTTAATAGGATTGGAGCAGACCTACACAATGATGAAAGAACAATCCACAAGAAGACATAATAATCATGAGCATGTATAAAGT